>NC_138769.1:123928330-124528330 GCF_965119305.1 Pelophylax lessonae | reverse complement strand
AACCCAGCCTCATAAGCTGCCGCCATTCACGGGCACAGTCCCGCTCTACAGGCCTCAAAATGGCGGCGGCCTGCACAGGCAGGGTCCTGAGATAATTCAAATACCCACTGCTAATTTAGGGGCTAATATACCGCCCACCCCACACAGTGAGGAGAGTTCTCATTCAGGGACCAATACTCCATCCACTAGGAGCCCTGCAAGGTCCCGCCAGAGATTCAACCCCACAGTGGGTGACACCTGGGACCCTGACATGGAGGTTGGCAGTGTTTTACCTCAGCAACAGCAAGCGACCACCATCATTGACCCTATTTCTGGATTCCCTACAACGGGCCAGCTGGTCTCAGACACTGTGTTGAAAGACATGTTAATGTCCCTCAGGGACTCAATTCATAATGACCTAACAGCTTCAGTCGCAAGATGTCGCAAGGAGGTATATGAATTAGGTGACAGAGTTGATCAAATGGAACAGGCCATGGGTGAATATTCCACTTCATACAATACACTAGTTGATGCCCATAGTGCCAAAATGGAAGACATACTATGGATTAAAGATAAATTAGCAGACCTTGAGGATCGTTCCCACAGGAACAATTTAGAACTCAGGGGAGTCCCAGAAACAGTTCTACAGTCCCAACTTCCTCAGTATGTCCAGGAAATGTTCCAAGTGATTGGCCCTTCACTTTCTGCACAAGACCTTATTGTGGTTAGAGTACACAGAATTCCCAAACCTTCTTTCTTGGCTGATGATATTCCTAGAGACATCCGCTTGCGGGTACACTATTACAAAACAAAAGAAGCTATTATGGAGCAATTTCGCAAAATAGACCAGAGACCCCCAGCCTATACATCTGTCCAGATTTTGCCAGATTTATCCCGCCACACTCTTCAACGTAGGAGACAACTGGCCAGTATTACCAAGGCTTTGAGAAATCACCAAATTCCTCACAAATGGAAATACCCCGCAACATTGCTTATTTCACATAACGGTACCACTGTCCCTGTTTCCACAATGGATGCAGATCTTGCCTTCCTAAGGCAATGGGACATAATATCTGAATTGTCTCCCCCTCCAAACTTCATTCCTATTCAACCTAGAGGTACATCTCAATGACTGGCAAGTTGTAACCCAAAGACGTCCTCCACATAGGATGAGACATGAAGCGGGTCCCTCTCCCACCCCTTGACATTCCACATAATCCCAGCAGTTCTTAGTGGATCTTCCACCATACCCCATGTTTCTAAGGATATCAGTTAGTATTTCCCCGGTTCTGTTCCTAGTTCCTATTTTTGCTTTTTTCTGTTTGCTCTTTTTGTTCATTGTTTTAACACAGGATACCTTCCACAGTCTTCATGGGATTCCTTACAGTCCACGCTCAACCCAAGTGACCCAGGACTTGACGCTCTTCTACACAATCACCGGACAGCAACAATGAGGATTTTCCCTCCGATAGCCTTGGATCCAAGTAAGGCCACATTTTCTCCTGCACAAACCTTTAATCCATATTTTCTGTGATGATTACATGCTTATCACTCAACGCTAACGCTAAGGGGTTGAACCATCCCACCAAACGCCGCTCCATGTGGCAGGAAGCCATCACACAAAGTGGACATCTTATGTTTTTCAAGAAACACACTTTGAAGCCTCTAAAAGTCCTGCAAGCTCCAATCATAACTTCCCCTATGTCTTCCTCTCCTGTGAAAGCAATAAAACAAAAGGAGTCCTAATTGCGGTGCGGGATACAGTTAGTTTCCACCTTCATAGCTCCACCATTGATGAAAACGGAAGATTCATCATACACGCAGTCCCCGACTTACAAACATCCGAGTTGCGAACGACTCCTACTTACGAACGGGGGCCGCGTGACGTCACTGCCGGCTTCTTCCTCTCGCTCCTGTGCCAGAGACACAATACACGCTGCAGTACTACATGTACTGTATGCCCCACATACAGGACTGCCCAGAAGCATCTCACTCACATCCCACTACTGCCTGGAACCTGTGGAACTGGTGAGATTACAGTAATACTCTGTGCCCACTACCTGTACCACTGTATTGGGAGCATACTCTGTAATTGTACTTCTATGATACTGTAGCAGGACTGTGTTACAGTACAGTATTTTCCCTGTGACCCAGCATGAGCTCACGTGCACCTCCCATTCAATTGTGTGTGCTTTTTTTATTGTTATACTGAAGTTGGTCAGTACTGTATGAGGTTTGTACTGCTGTCTGTATTCTCATGATTTTTTTTGGCTGGAGTTACACTTAAAAATGTACATGTTTCGACTTACAAACAAATTCAACTTAAGAACAAACCTACAGTCCCTATTGTGTTCGTAACTCGGGGACCGCCTGTACTGACATGTGATGTCAACTCCAAGCCTTATACGATTGTACTGTATCCCTCTATACTCCTAATGTTCACCAGATTTGTTTCCTCAATAAGCTTTTCAAAAAAATACGTCTCAAACACGGTGGAATTATTGTTTGCGGAGACTTCAATGCTGTACCTGACTCACTTCTGGATGCATCCAAAGGCCCTTCTAGAGGTCGCCAGGAACTTGGTAGTCTGCTCCACAGAGAGGACTTATTTGATGTCTGGAGATGCAATCATTCCAATGAGAGAGACTGCACCTTCTTTTCTCCCAGACACAATTCGTACTCCAGAATAGACCTGTTCCTAACAGACAAATGGTTGCTCCAGAAGATTGTAAGATCACATATTTTCGATATTACATGGTCTGACCATGCACCCATTTTGATTTCCGTGTCTAACGGTCCAGAGGGCGGTAATCCCAACCCAGTCTGGAGATGTAATACTAAACTACTACAAAGCCCTGAATGTATTAAGAAACTATCTGCTAAGCTTACAGAGTACCTCCGTTTTAATGCCCCTTCTACTTCTAATGCTTTTACCTTATGGAACGCCCATAAGGCATATATTAGAGGGATGTTACTACAACAGGGCGCCAGAATACGGAGATGCTATAACTCTCGCCTTGACTCGATTTTAGATGAGATCCATACTCTAGAAAAACAGAACTGAAATCATCAGTGGCGCATTCACAAACTCTTTTTCGACTGAGGGAGGAACTCCGTCTCCATCTTGCGCAAAAGTATGACATGCACCTTAGACGATTGAAACTTACCACATATGCCAATGCCAATAGAGCTGGTAAATATTTGGCTAACGCCGTTAGAACCAAAGATAGGATCGCGTATCTTATACATCCCTTATCTAAACAAAAAATTCATAATCCCCAAGATATAGCGGACCACTTTGCTGAATATTACGGAAACCCTATATAATTTAAGAGACGATAATACTATGTCTCACCCTACTGAATCTCAAATTTCCGACTTTTTGGATACTCGTAACCTTCCTTCCTTGACCCCGCACCAATTGCAACTACTTAGTGACCCTATTTCAGAGCAAGACATTTGTAGAGTTATAGCATCTCTCCCACAAAACAAATCCCCTGGTCCTGATGGACTACCCAATGAGTACTATAAACCTTTTTCTACGATCCTTGCTCCTTATATGTCTTCGGTGTTCGCCCGAGCGGCTGCCTCTTCCGCCTTTCCCAAGGAAATGCTGCAAGCCTACGTAATCACCATTCCCAAAACAGGGAAAGAACCAACTACGCCAGCTAATTTACGACCCATTTACCTCTTAAATTCAGACATCAAAGTCTATGCAAAAATTCTTGCCCTTAGATTATCTGACATTATTCCACTATTGATTAAGAATGACCAACAACGGTTTGTAAAGGGGAGGCAGCCCTCGGACGCAACCCAAAGAATTCTGAATGTGATTCATTGTGCAGAGACCACCCGAACACCTTCTCTGTTGTTATCCCTTGACGCAGAGAAGGCGTTCGATAGGGTGGAATGACATTATATGGACATGGTGTTATCCCGATTCGGGTTTTGTGGGGAAATCAAGTCTGCTATAATGGCCCTGTATTCTTGCCCGTCAGCCAGAGTGCATACATCTGGTCTCCTCTCGAAATCCTTCCTAATTACCAATGGTACCCGCCAGGGATGTCCGCTTTCGCCTACTATTTTCGATCTCATGATTGAGCCACTGGCCGAGTCCATTTGCCAACATCCCTCAATTTCTGGATTCCAAATCGGGGAGGAGAACCACGTGGTCAGCCTTTTTGCTGATGACGTGATCCTCCTCCTGACCGAACCAGAAAACTCCCTACCTGCAGTGAATAATTTACTTGACGTTTTCAGTTCCATATCCTATTATAAAATTAATTATTCAAAATCTTTTATTCTAGACTTAGGAATGGCCCATAAAGTGAAATTTAAGCTCCAGTCTTCTTACCCATTCATATGGGCGAAGGACGGGATCCCCTATTTGGGGATCACATTAACCCCTAAATTACACCTAAATGTCTATCCTTCCACAGATTCTGTACTTCTTTAGGGTCCTTCCCAACAACTAGGTTACTGGTTTAAGCGATCCGATAGACCTCGATGGGCAGATATTGAGACGTCGCTATGCAATGTTCCGGATCTGGCATCAGTTCTATATATGGATCACTTAGCTCCCGGAAATACTTCCTCCCTCTCTCCACCCATGGTAGCTTCTGTATTAACATGGCGCCACATTATGAACAGTGCCGATAGGGATCCCCCTATCGATGTTCCACCAATACCAATACAAAATTTGGAATCTAGAATTCCCTTTCTATACACTAAACCCCTAATCAGCTATGGAATTAAATATGTTCAAGATTTTTACACAGATGGTCACCCCCGTAAGTGGTCAGACATACAGGGTCGTTTTTCCCTCCCTCCCAAACTATATTTTATTTGCTTTTGCATTTCACAATTTCTGTCTAAATACCCCTTATCGGTTTTATATGTTTACCCCTCTGTTTGGGCTTTCCTCATGGCTCCAACACACAGGAAAGGTGGAATTTCTCTCATTTACAATGCTCTCCAATATAAAACAGAATTCCAGCTTTCAGTGGCTATTCAGAAGTGGAAAAAAGACCTAGACACGTCACATTCATTGTCAGACTGACAGAGGGCGATTCAATCTAACGATCGCTTTTCTAAATGTGTGGGACATTGGGAAACGATGCTTAAATTGCTTCACAGATGGCATTACACGCCGTGCAAACTCTCCAAATTCTCGCCCCATCATTCTGACCAATGTTGGAGACAGTGCGGACAGGTGGGGAATCTAACCCATATTATGTGGGAATGTCCATGTCTATCGGGATGTGTGGAACAATAGGCAGCGCTAAAAAAAACACTAATAACAACATAAATCATTAGGGAGAAAATCAGAGTCCATGCACAAAGCCCGTGATGAGAAGTGAACACACTTTCTGGCAGGATCAACAGGTGCTCTAAGTGTTAGAATTCACCACCGAGTGAAATGGCCTCTCACCTTAGGCTTATTGGATATAAGCATATGACTCAAAAACTCTTATAGCGATCTCCCCTTGGTGGATGGGATGTACTCCTTCTTGTACTTCACCTCCAAGAGACCTCACACTGAACAGAAGCAACACCACAAAGTTCCCAAAGCGGACTATGTTCTGCTCACAGATAGGCTTCAACCAGCAACTCCCCTTGAAACCATGGAATAGGGAAAAACACCGGGCAAGCCCATAGCGTGATACTGATAAACTTTATTCAAAATGAAATTAAAAGACAGCCTCTTACTTGTATAAAAAGGTGAAATCGCATCAAACAATCATGCCGACCGGTCCCGTAGGTACCTCACCGGATCTCCAGACAGCAGTGGGCAACGCCTGTAAGCTCCTCCTTCCCCCCGGACGCGTGTCGTCCCCCAATGGGCGGGGACTTCTTCAGCGGTATGTTCACATACCGCTGAAGAAGTCCCCGCCCATTGGGGGACGACACGCGTAGCGTGATACTGATAAACTTTATTCAAAATGAAATTAAATTCAAAATGAAATTAAAAGACAGCCTCTTACTTGTATAAAACGGTGAAATCGCATCAAACAATCATGCCGACGGGTCCCGTAGGTACCTCACCGGATCTCCAGACAGCAGTGGGCAACGCCTGTAAGCTCCTCCTTCCCCCCGGACGCGTGTCGTCCCCCAATGGGCGGGGACTTCTTCAGCGGTATGTTCACATACCGCTGAAGAAGTCCCCGCCCATTGGGGGACGACACGCGTCCGGGGGGAAGGAGGAGCTTACAGGCGTTGCCCACTGCTGTCTGGAGATCCGGTGAGGTACCTACGGGACCGGTCGGCATGATTGTTTGATGCGATTTCACCTTTTTATACAAGTAAGAGGCTGTCTTTTAATTTCATTTTGAATAAAGTTTATCAGTATCACGCTATGGGCTTGCCCGGTGTTTTTCCCTATTCCATGGTTTCAAGGGGAGTTGCTGGTTGAAGCCTATCTGTGAGCAGAACATAGTCCGCTTTGGGAACTTTGTGGTGTTGCTTCTGTTCAGTGTGAGGTCTCTTGGAGGTGAAGTACAAGAAGGAGTACATCCCATCCACCAAGGGGAGATCGCTATAAGAGTTTTTGAGTCATATGCTTATATCCAATAAGCCTAAGGTGAGAGGCCATTTCACTCGGTGGTGGATTCTAACACTTAGAGCACCTGTTGATCCTGCCAGAAAGTGTGTTCACTTCTCATCACGGGCTTTGTGCATGGACTCTGATTTTCTCCCTAATGATTTATGTTGTTATTAGTGTTTTTTTTAGCGCTGCCTATTGTTCCACACATTATTTACACAGGAATTGTATTTTGACCTGAGGAGTGCAGCTGCTTTTCGATTTGATATTGTCCTTCTGCGCCGATATTATTTTCTCTCATATTTATGTCTATCGGGATACTGGAAGCCTAGCTTTCAAATGATTTCCTCCTTAACAGGGATTATACAAAAACCCTTAATGGGTCTGGCCCTACTCAATCTTGGGATCAATAAATTTCCTTTATCTATGAGACAAGTGGTGTGCCACATATTACTAGCGGCACGCCACAACATACTAGTCAATTGGGGCACTCAAAACCAACTCCACATATCTGACGTTAGATTAGCGGTTAATCGCAATCACCTGTTTGAACCCCTACTAGCAATTAATCAGGGCTCTTGTGCAGCCTTCAATATCAAATGGAAGATGTGGACGGACTTTAAAGGGTAACACAACTGACTGATCACTACACTATCCACTAGAGGCGGACATCTCGTTACAATGGGCCTGGCCGGGATATCGGCGTTCCCTCCCCCCCTGTACAGTTAGTTCCCATTGGGGGTGCGTGGGTGGAGGGGACGTCGGGGGATAGACTGGTGCACCGCCCTCCCCTTCTACGAGATATCATCTTCTTTCTTGTCTATGAGGCTCCTTTACCACGTTCCTCGTTTTAACGCTTTATTTTCTGACTGTATGGAGATACTGTAATGAATTTGATAATTATATCCTGTGTATTTCTGTTTTATTAGTGCATGTTGCACCACATCGAAATTGTCATGTTCTTTGGTTTCTTGTTAGTTTCAGTAAAAACGTAATAAAAATTTATTGATAAAAAAAAAAAAAAAAAGTCTCACATGTGCGGTATTGCCATTCTCAGAAGTAGCAGAATGTATTTTGGGGTGTAATTCTAGCTATGTACATGCTATGTGTTAGAAATATCTTATAAATGGACAACTCTGTGTGAAAAAATGCCTCATCCATGCCCATCTGTGCCTCATTCGTACCACATCAGTGCTCATCCATGCCTCATCTGTACCCATCCATGCCACATCAGTGCTCATCCGTGCCACAAAAGTGTTATAGGTAGTCAGGAAATTTTGGTTTGTAATTTTTACTCCCTAGAACACCTGGAGGTGCTACTTGCATGTTGGGCCCCTGTATGCAGCCAGACTGTGTTAAAGTCTCACACATGTGGTATCACCATACTCAGGAGGAGTAGCAGAATGCATTTTGGGGTGAAATTTGTGGCATGCACATGCTGTGTCTTAGAAATATCTTATAAATTGACAACTTTGTGTAAAAAAAAAAATGCACTTTCATTTTCCAAAAACTTGTGAAAAAAACATGTTCAAAAGACTCATAATGCCTCATAAAACGTATGTTGCATGTTTGCTTTTCAAAATGGGGTCATTTTGTGGGTGTTTTCATTGTCCTGGTGCTCCAGGGCCTTCAAAAGTGTGGCTGTCAGGAAATTATATGGTTACATAGTGAGGTTGAAAAAAGACACCAGTCCAACCTATGATGTGTGTGTTTGCTGTTAACCGTTCATTGTATACCCCTGTATGTTGTGGTCTTTAAGGTGCCCATCTTATAGTTTTTTTAAACGAATCAATGCTCTCTGCTGATACCACTGCTTGTAGAAGAGAATTCCACATCCTTACTGCTCTGACAGTAAAGAACCCTTTACGGAGTTTAAGGTTAACCCACTTTTCTCCTAGTTTTAGCAAATGGCCCTGTATCTTATTGAATTCCCTTTCTCTGAAAAGGTTGTTCCCTATGCTAGGGTCACCAGTTGGGTATTTGTACATTTATATTATTTCCCCTCTCAAGCGCCTCTTCTCCAGAGAGAAGAAGTTTAATGCTTGTAGTCTTTCCTCATAGCTGATGTCCTTCATTCCCCTAATTATCTTTGTTGCCCGTCTCTGGACTCTTAGTTCCAGCACATCCTTTCTGAGGACCGGTGCCCAAAACTGGACGGCATATTCAAGATATGGCCAGATCAGAGTCTTGTAGAGTGGGAGAATAATCGTTTTATCTCTGGAGTAAATCCCCTTTTTTATACATGCCAGTATTCTGTTGGCTTTGCTTGCAGCAGCTTGGCATTGCATGCCATTGCCAAGCCTGTTGTCTACTAGGACCCCTAGGTCCTTCTCTATCTTAGTTTCACCTAGAGGTTCACCCCCTAGCGAGTAACTTGCATTCGTATTTCTGACACCCAAGTGCATTACTTTACATTTTTCAACATTAAACCTCTTTTACCATGCAGTTGCCCACCCCACCCCATTATTTTGTTCAGGTCTACCACATCATGTATAGAAGATATTGGCCTGCTTAACTTAGTATCATCTGCAAATGCCGAGACTGTGCTGGTTATCCATCCTTTAGGTCGTTTATGAATATATTAAACAGGATTGGTCCCAGGACAGATCCTTAGGGGACCCCAATTTACACACCTGACCAATCCGAGTACTCCTAATTTATCACCACCCTCTACGTTCCTTGGTTTGTACAGTAAGCTTTTGTGGGGAACTGTATCAAATGCCTGTGCAAAGTCCAGATACACCACATCCACAGGCCTTCCTTTATCTAGACCGCAGCTTACTTCTTCATAGAAGGTTAACAGATTGGTCTGGCAAAAATGATTCTTTGTGAATCCATGCCGATTACTACTAATAATACAGTTTTTCGCTGCTAAAGTCTTGTATATAGTCCCTTATCATCCCCTCCAATATCTATATATATTCCCAGGATATATTCTTCTGTTAACCATGAGGGTGCTTCCTGTGATGGATTATTAATTTTAACATTACAAGTTGGGTTAGTGTAGCCCCCCAACTATTTTGTGAAGACTGAGAAGAAGAATTTATTTAGCACCTTTGCCTTCTTTCTGTCCTTTGTAACCAGATTCCCTTTGTCGTCTTTTATGGGGCCAATGTGTTCTGGCCTCACTTTCTTTCTATTTATATACTTAGAATTTCTTGGCTTTTATTTTACTCTCTTCCGCAATGTGCCTTTAGTGTTCTATTTTAGCCACCTTAATTTCGCCCTTACATTTATTATTGCACTCTTTGTAATGTTGCAATGCTGCCAATGACCCCTCAGCCTTGTATTTTTTTTAAGGCTTTTCTTTAGTTTTAATATGCATTTTTATGTTGGAGTTTAGACACCCAGGGTTTATTTTAACCTTAAATGGGTTCTATCCCATTTTATATGGTCTAGCAAAAGGCCCAGTTTAGGGAAGTTGGCTCTTTTGAAATTCGGCGTCCTTGTATTACCCGTGTTTCCTATTTCTATGGTTTATACTGAAACTAATTGATTTGTGGTCATTATTTCCTAAGTTGCCCCATATTTCTACATCCGAGATCAGGTTTGTATTGTTAGTAATCAGTAGGTCTAATAACGCATTGTTTCTTGTTGGTGCGTTCACCATTTGACCCATGAAATTGTCCTGCAAAACATTTAGGAACTGGCGAGCCTTAGACTAATGCGCAGGTTCCTTCTGCCCAGTCTATATCTGGATAATTAAAATCCCCCATTATATTGACACCATCCTTGCTGCCATTCCAAGCTGTGATAGGAGGTCCAACCCCCCCCTCCTCCCTCTTGGGGGCCTATAGCATACAAAAAATATTACTTTTCCCATAGTGCCTTCCCTTTGAAGTTCTACCCATAGGGATTCTACCTCCTCCTTAGGTTCCATTCGTGATATCATCCCTCATATTTACTTGCACATTGTTCTTGATATACAGGCATACCCCACCCCCTTTTTTACCTTTTCTATCTCTGCGATATAGGAAACAACACTGAATGGTCACCAGCCAATCATTAGAGCTGTCAAACCAAGTCCGATATATGTATAATTTATTCTCCTAGAATGCCTGGAAAGTGCTACTTGCATGTTGGGACTCTATATGTGGCCAGGCTGTGTAAAGGTCTGACCCATGTGGTATCGCCATACTCACGCAGAGTAGCAGAATGTGTTTTGGGGTGTAGTTGCAGGTATGCCTATACAGTGTGTGAGAAATAAGTTGGTAATATGCTTCATTTTGCAAAGAATTGTGGAGAAAAAATTAAATATTCAAAAGATTCACTATGCCTCTTAGTAAATACCTTGGAATGTCTACTTTCCAGAAAGGAGACACTTAGGGGGTATCTGTACGTTCCTGGCTTGTTGATGTCTCAAGAAATGACATTGGCAGCTTGTAGACTCTATAACCTTCACAAAGGCCAAATAATATATACTTATTTGGCTTATTTTTACTAAAGATATGTAGCAGTATAACTTTTTTCCAAAATTTATGAAGAAAAATTACTAATTTGCAAAATTTTATAACCAAAACGAAGAAAAATGCATATTTCTTTTCAAAATTTTCGGTCTTTTTTCATTGCGCAAAAAATAAGAAACCTAGTGGTGATTAAATACCACCAAAAGAAAGCTCTATTTGTGTGAAAAAAAAAAAAGGACAAACATTTCATATGGGTACAGTGTTGCATGACTGAGTAATTGTCATTCAAAATGTGAGAGCACTAAAGGCTGAACTGGCCTGGTTAGGAAGGGGGTATAAGTACCCAGTGGGCAAGTGGTTAAAAGAAGCCTATCCTGCTCCTATCTAATATACTATGTTTTTACCTTCTCTATCAGCTCATCCCCCACAGTTATTACTTTTTGCAGTATATGACCTTCCTCTTCGACTATAAGCTCTATGGAGCAGGGCCTTCTTGTATTGAACCGTATTGTAACTAATGTATGCCTTCATTTTGTAAAGGGTTGTGGGAACTGTTGGCGCTATATAAATCCTGTATAATAATAAACCTAAGCTTAAACCTGCTGCAACCTGCATTCTAAGCCTTATACCAACTAGCTTGTAAGGGAAAGATGCTTATACTTACCTAATCTAAGAGGCATTTCAGTCCGGTCAAGTGATCCTCCCCCAGCGGCCGGTTTCCGGGGTGAGGAGAGAGCAGCAACCACGGCTGCAGTTCCTGTGTGGTGACATCACCTATAGACTTCCTTTCTGTTGTCTGCGGTTTCTCCTCTCCCTTGAAGCCGTGGCTGAGAGCTGATCACCGGACTGGACAAGAACCCTTTACAGGCTAGTTCGTATAAAGCTTAGAATGGGGGCGGGAGAAGGTTTAAGCTTAGACAGGTGTAGACCGGACTTCTACTTTAAGCCTTAACTCCTAAAAATCTCTTTTCAACAGCCACCAGTTTTAACAAGTGGGTGTCCTAAAAAAAAAATAAAGGCACTGTTCACTTAAAAAAAAAAAGAATGAATAAAAAATGTATTACATGTTCAGTGCAAGTGTGGTGATATCGCCACCCTGCTGCTGGCACAATCTATTGAGTCCCAGTGGTGTCCTGGCAGATGGGACTTCTAGTATTCCCATTTACAGATCCCTGTATATGGCTGACAATTGTGAGAGCAGATCCTCACACTGCCATGCCGAGATCCAACTAGAAGCAAGAAGCACCCTTCAATTCAGGTAAGTGGGACCAGTTTGAGAGCGGGGCAGGTTGGGGAATGCAACAATGTTTCATGAGGTTGCGACATGAAACATAGTCCCAGAAGTGGACTATGCCTTTAGGCAATGTTTTCGTAATAATGTGCACAATAAAGTAAACAAAACATAACCAGTCTAAATGTTTTTTAAATTTTTAATTTAATTACACACAGTTGATAAAAAAAAGCAGCAGCTCGAGTATATCTAAAATATGGATAGCTGGGCCTTCATTAAAACACTGTCTTGTGGGATTGATCTTTTATCAGGGATATACACAGCAGGTGGTTTGCTTACAGGTATCTCCTCAGCTATGGACACCTTTGCTCAAGCTTTTAGTGGACACCAGGGTACAGATCTGGAAAATTTCCATTCTAGTGTGTACCTGTTACCTACACACAGAGGCAGCCGTTTGGAGGGCAGAAAGACTGGCGGCATTTTGCAGGACAGGCTGTTTACGCAAAATCCCAGGCTCAGCTGTTGTATAATAACAGGTACACTTCACATAATCACCAATTACATTTTTGACATGAAAAATCAATTGTTAAAAAAAATAAAACTTAGAAGGCCCTTTAGGTTTTAAAATTGAAAAGAAATTCACATTCCTAAACCCATCTTCAATTAAATATCAATTGATAACATGCAGAACTTCAAGCATCTTTGTACTTTTTATTGCACAGTTTACTGAAATCAGCATGGATCTGGAAATTAAATCACAAGTTTAAAAAGTGAAAAGGAATCAATACATACATCAGTGTAAAATCAGAAGATGGCTGCTCTATTTTTTCCCACAAACACTGTTTATTACAGGAAGTCTATATAAATAAAAAATAGTGCTGCGATGGAGGAAGGTTGGGAAGGAGCACTGTCTTCCAAGAATGGAGTTTTAAGTGTACTCTGCAAGTGTCATGTTTAAGGTGTGGCTCATTCTCAGAGGGCAGCTCTAGAAAGGTGGACTGTGGGTGAGCTGGAAGTGACGGGGACAACTTTTGGTGAGCTGCAAAGAAAAGGCTCCCTTTGAATCCCCCTAGACATCCTGCTAAATAGTGGCTAACTCTACCACAAGCCAACTTTGTAGCATCTCTGCACTGTTAAGGTACCATATACACAGTAATACAGAGGTGATGAAACCTAAAGGAACATAATCACAAAAAACACTGCATTTGGATACTGCGGTTAATTATTTTATTGATAGTTATCAAGTATATATTCAACAGATTTACCTGCAGACCAAGATGTCCTGCATGGTGACAACGAAGGGATTGGGACAAACTACAACATTGTCCGCATTTGCTGAAACTACAGAATCACCTCTGACCATGTTGTAGTTTGTCCCAAAACCCATCATTGTCACTTTTGCTCGCCAGCTTAATCGGCATGCAAATGTGAAGAAAACCACAAATAAAGGTATGTAAAATAAAGGAATTACAACACTGAAAATCATTACTTTTGTATACACAACCATATTAGAATACAATATTTTTGAAACAGAGGTCCTTCAAAAGGTACAAGAACCAAGAGCACACACACCACTCTTCCAGTAATAAACTTAAACCTCCATAAAAAAAAACCTCCAGTGCTTCCTCCGCTTCCCTCCTTCGCAGCGCACGATTTGCTTTGAAATTAAATTTGCACTTGGATCTGAGCTCCAGTAATTCTGCTGCTTTGTAAAATCTGCTGGCTTACTGCGGGTCAAGTTCAGAGAGGTGCATGCCACTTTGTGGCTTATCACTCTTTTTTACACTGATTGTTATACTAAGCGCAGGGAGTACAGCTATCACTACACTCCAGGCACTGACAGGAGAGACCCTACTTTCTTATACACAGCATCACTGCCTAGCTCTCCACTCTACTGTCCTTTCACAGAAGGCTTTGTATTTTGTGAACAGGGTCACATAATAAAAAGCACTCTATGATTGGGCAGGAGGAGAGGAGGAACAGGCACAGCAGCTGGATGTGAGCAGCTGTTAAAGCGGAGACAAGAAGGTGCAATGTCATAAGTACAGTGGAAGCTGTACTCCTGGAGCTTAGAAAAATATTTGTAAATTAAAGAGATAAGTCTAAAGGTGGCATACACCTCGTTGGACTTAACCCATCGTAATCCAGCAGATTTTACAGATGGGCTGAATTCCTGGAGTTCAGCTTTAAAAAGTGTACCAGTTGACAGCCCTGCAGCCTGTTAGATTTCCTTTTGTTTAGTAAGTGGACAGGCTGCATTCTCCTAAATACTGCAAAAGTGTACAACATGTTTGTTGCTTGTCAAAAACAGGTACACTTTTAAAAGTACTTGCCCGGTTTAGAAATATGGGAGCTGCCATGATCAATTAGTGTTTAAAGGTTAGTGCCCCACACTGTCATCTTATGCTTCCTTAACTACTTGTTGATTCACTGACCAGCAACAAGGTTTCCAGTGAGAGATCCACAAGGATCTGGATGACAATCCTTGGAGCATGCACCTTCAAAAAGACACTGATAATGGCAACTTTTTCTGTATATGCAAGATTTCTGGTGACTCAAATGTGATTATTTATGTCAGGCATATCAGTGTGCTGTGTTCTATTGAAAGATTTAGTTATTGCCATGAATTTATACAGATGAATGAGAACAATTACAGTTGTACAGTTGTGTTTAGGTTTTAGGTCAAGTCATTCCTACAGGAATCAAGACTTCCTAGTTAGCCATGCTAAGAACTTGCAATTTTTTTTTTTTGCATATCTTCGAAGGAGATTCCTAATGTACATACACATTGTTTACCAAAATAGTTTTACATTTTTGGTATCGCACATGGATATACCAATATAAGAGGTTTGATGCAGGTCCTCCTGCCAGGCTAGCAATTCTAGGAACACTGTGTACTTCATATTATTTTCTTTAGTCTTTGCTGTGAGAATACCCCCCTTTTTACCCACAATGCAATGTGCACGGCTTTTACTCAAGCTGCTCTTTTTCGTCACATTCCTGTGAACAGCATGTCTGAAGTATGACCCCCACCAGAGCCAGCCTGTGTGATCTTTTTTTCTTTTTGACACCTGCTGTCTTTTCTTTAGTTAATCAGGAAACCAAGTGTATATACATAATAAACATATGTAAATAAAAAGGTACAGGATCATCACTTTAAAGGGTCTGGAAAGCATTAAAAGATCAATAAAGAGGGCAAAAGAAAGGCACCATTTAGCGCGGCACTCCATGGAAGCAGCACCTGTAACGATCGCTTGGGACTACACGTCCTTCTAGTGTTTACAGATAGGACCTCTTAGACCCAAGGACAGTGGAAAATCCCAGTTACTGTGTTACAAGTCAATGTTCCAAAAAGGGGGGAAAATTTTTTCAGAAAAAAGATTAGAGTAATAATTTATATCTGTTTACTCTTCCACCAACTGTCAAGCATGAACACAAGCGTGAACAATCCGATGGAAGCCACCTTCAACTTTAAATGCAGAAATGAGCCCATGCAGTGAGAGTGGCAGGATCTGGGCCGAAGTGGAGTATCTAGCCAAGTCTGAGATGATCATCATTTGGAAGCCAGTAAACTGTTCCATGGACATGTACAGAAACTCCAAATCTCAATCCATGGACATTGCAGTGTGCTCACATTCTCTAGCGTAGCAATAACTTTCACACGCTCAGCATGGTTAGGATAATGCTTCAGAGGATTTGGTTTCTGTGTCACTGTCGCTCAGGTAGCTCCGAGGGGAATATTTTGATCGATACGTACTTTCAAAATTGTCCCGCTCATCGTCATAACTTAATGGTTTCCTATAGGATGGGGGGCTGTTGAGAGGGGGAAAAAAAAAGGACAATGTCAATTTCTAAAACATGAGTAATCTTTCAGCTATGTTATCTATGATTTTGGTTTAAATAATTTAAATACATTTTAGAATTTTGCTAGCATGCAGGATCAGTTTGAAACACACTGATTTGTATTCACCCTTGCACAAACCTGATTATGCAAAATAAATAAGGCTAAGCCCATGAAAATTGATATTTCAGTATTTGATAGTTGATGAAAGTCTTACATGCTGGTTGCATATATCAGACTGGCAAGTTGATATCTACCTATACACAACCTTGAACTCAGTTTCTACTTGGTTTAAGCTTTGAAATTAGGATACCCACAGTGCCAATTTCTACGTAGCCAACAAAGGACATTGCCTAGGGTGGCAGGGCTTCCAGGGGCACCACTCATCATGTTCCTGACAGTTAGTAAAACATTCCGGGGATAATAGGGCCATACCTGCTCAGTTTCTGCATTTAGGTGGACTAATATGCTATGTTCTTCCATTTACTGCTGGCAGAATAGGAGTATGATAAACAGCTAAACTCCTCAATAAAATTATATGGTAAAACGGCTGGATACTCCTCTGCCTCAAGAGAAGATTCAATGTATAATGTAATTCAATAGGATGGGTCCCTCCACTGAATAAATACACAAACAATTGAATAAAAGATTTACCCTATTGTTTATATAGTCATCAAAATGGGATCTAAATCCATTTAGATGCAGTTTTAATGTTCATCAGGACCCATTCTCTTTATTACATTATACTAGTAATCCTACAGTGTTCTTTACTCATTTAGTCATCAGTTATAGGTGTACCTTCCAGCCTCAGTGTGGAAGTATGAATATCCCTTAAACCGCACATCGAAGCAAGCCCACTCATGATGATATGTGGCAACCTCAGCCTGGGCTCCAACCAGGCCATGCCCCAATGTGTTTTGCTTCGCCCCTCGGAGCTTAATCATGGAGAAGTCTCCAGTGTGTCCTGTTTGGGTATGTTGTTTGATTTTTCTTGTATGATGCTAGGAATAGCTACTTGACTGGGGTAGAAGAGGGATGGCACAAAACAGTTGATTTACGAGGGGCAGAAATATAAATTAGGCCCTGATCCCAGGTTATAAATAACTAGCATAGTAGAGACTTGTAAAAACAGCCCTCCTATATCTCAGGCCATGAAGCTGTTTTACAAACATGTGCGATATATGCACCAGGAGAGGGAAAAGAAAACATGGTGGCAGCCAAGAAAATGTTTCCAGTAACTTATATTTATATATTAAACTGAGCATGAGTACTAACTTTGCTTAACTGAGTAAACATCCCTTTACTCATCACTAAACCTAAGTTAAAGGAGAATTCAGCACTGGAGACCTGATTAAACAGACCAAAGGCCAGTCATGACTCTAAAGAGAAAAATCCATCAAGAGAAATTCTGAGTGATGGCAAAGAGAAAAGTTAGCAAATGATGAATGCTAATCCATACACTAATTAATACTGAAATATTAGTTTTCAGTGGAATTGGCAATCTAAATTTGCTGCTAAACACAATTATCTATTTAACAAGATTAGTCAGAAGCTAATGCATGCCGATTTCAGCATTTACAATCATTAGGAATTTATTGGGTTTTCTTCACACATGCAAAAATATAATAAGAAAAATAAACAAAAAAAACGTTTATAAGGCGTGTTCAAATATTGGTAATTTTTTCGTACACACACAGGCAGATATTTTGTAAGCTGAACCAATATTCTTGAGAATGTGGCATAGCTAACTACTAAATTACACAGAGGACACATTAAAGTGTAATTATAAGTGTGAATACTTACAAATCAAGTATCTGTACTTATTCCCACACATATATATCAAAATCATTCGTACAAGCCATTGAAGATAATGATTGTACCTAGCAATGGCCGCTCCCTCGGCAGGCTGGGGCAGAGTATACGTATCTTAGTTGTGTGGAAGAGTTTAATGGACAAACTGGTGGAGGTCATGGTAGGGGGCTAAGGATACTCTACTAGTAAACAAAATCACACTTGCATTAAAAGTTCAATAAAGCTCCGTAAAACAATGATGCCTGCACTTGATGAACAGCTAGAGAACTGAAATGAATCATAATTCACTTTTTGACTTTATAAAAGCCAGAAGGAAACAAAGGATGTGTATGCCACAGCAACAAATCGAATACAATGTTTAACCTGTATTAGAAAAATATTCTTCCTGTGGGACACAAGCAGCTATTTATCCTTCAGCTTAAATCACCCAATATTGGTTCAGCCTAGCCAACCAGCTGCCTCTGTGCTGCAAGTACACCTATTGCCCCAAAACCTATTAGGATCTGTAGCTGGGCTATCTCAAACAAGGTGTTATATATATATATATATTTTTTTTTTTTAATTAGCAAAGAAATAAAATAAAAATTCTGCAATATTATGCTATATGATATTGATCTAGTGACAGAGATGTCCCAGCTAGACATTTTAAAATCAGTTGAACTGAATACATTTGCAGTAAGTTAAGGGATAATAACCTACAGATTGTCTGGGCAAAGAATACCAACATACTTACATTTTATTTAGCACACTGATTAGTCTGTTTTACCTGTCAATTAATGATGTAACATGAATGATCTTCTACAGACATGTAAATAGGAGTAGCACATTGTAAACGCACTAAGGCCTAAAAATGTATTTACAAAGTAACCACTTCATTAGATACAAATAATTGACAAAGTATTATTAGCACTAAATAATCAAATATTTTAGAAGGGAATCTGTAAGAAATATGGGAGTTCGCATTACTCATTTTTCTTTAGCTGTGCATGCTCCAAGACTGTCATCTTGACTCTGACTTCAATAACCATCAAGTCACCAAGCTGAAACATGTATAAGTGTATCACTGTGCTAACTTTTTCCACGTTTTGTTATGTTACAGCCTTATTCCAAAATGTATTAAATTCAATATGTTCCTCTAAATTCTACAAACAATACCCCCTAATGACAAAGTGAAAGAAGTTTATTTGAAATCTTTGCAAATTTATTAAAAATGAAAATTGAAATAAATCACATGTACATAAGTATTCACAGCATTTACCATGATATTCAAAATTTAGTGCATCCTGTTTCCACTGATCATCCTTGTGATGTTTCTACAACTTGTGGTAACTTCAGTTGATTGGACACGATTTGGAAAGGCACACACCGGTCTATAAAAGGTCCCAGAGTTAATAGTGCATGTCAGAGAACAAACTAAGTCATGAAGTCCAAGGAATTGTCTGTAGACATCTGAGACAGGATTGTATCGAGGCACATATCTGAGGAACAGTACAGAAAAATGTCTGCAGCATTGAAGATCCCAGTGAACACAGTGGCCATCATCAGTAAAAGGAAGACATTTTGAACCACCAGGACTCTTCCTAGAGCGGGCTGCCCAGCCAAACTGAATGATTGGGGGAAAAGGGCCTTACTCAGGAAGGTGATCAAGAACCCGATGCTCACTCTGACAGAGCCCCAGCATTTCTCTGCAGAAAGAGGAGAACCTTCCAGAAGAACAACCAACTCTGCAGCACTCCACCAATCAGGGCTGTAAGGGAGATTGGCCAGACAAAAGCCACTTCTCAGTAAAAGGCACATGACTTCCCACCTTGAGTTTGTCAAAAGGCACCTGAAGGACTCTCAGTCCATGAGAAACAAAATTTTTCTCATCTGATGAACTAAGATTGAACTCTGTCCTGAATGGCAAGCGTCGTGTCTGGAGGAAACCAGGCACCGCTCATCACCTGGCCAATACATCCCTACAGTGAAGCATGGTGGTGGCAGCATCATGCTGCGGGGATGTTTATAGCAGGAAGAACTGGGACTAGTCAGGATCAAGGGAAAGATGAATGCAGCAATGTACAGAGACATCCTTGATGAAAACCTACTCTAGAGCACTCTTGACCTCAGACTGTGGTGAAGGTTCAGGTTCCAACAGGACGACAACCCTGAGCACACGGCCAAGATAACAAAAGTAGTGGCTACGGGACAACTCTGTGAATGTCCTTGAGTGACCCAGCCAGAGCCCAGACTTGAACCCGATTGAACATCTCCGGAGAGATTTGAAAATGGCTTTGCACTGTTGCTCCCTATCCAACCTGATAGAGCTTGAGAGGTTCTGCAAAGAATTATAGAAACTGCCCAAAAATTGGTGTGCCAAGCTTGTAGCATCATATTCAAAAACACTTGAGGCTGTAATTGGTGCCAAAGGTGCTTCAACAAAGTATTGAGCAAAGGCTGTGAATACCTATGTACATGGGATTTTTTTCATTTTTTATTTTTAATAAATTTGCAAAGATTTAAAACTTTTTTCACATTCTCATTATGGTGTATTGTTTGCAGAATTTTGAGGAACATAATGAATTTAATCAATTTTGAAATAAGGCTGTAACATAACAAAATGTGGAAAAAAGCGTTGTAAATATTTTCCGAAGGCACTCTACAAGACTGTTGTTTAGACTTCACTGACTGCATTCTTGTCCCAGCCAGACATTTTAGTTCTATTGCACTGGTGGCACATTTGAAAAAGCTCAAATATAATAAAAATAAATAAATTTGGCTAATTTTTTTCCTGTATGTTCCACAATAAAAAAAAAACCCCGAAAATTAAAAAAATACCTAATGGCTACACAGATAACACCACCATAAAATAACATTTTCATTTAGAAATAAAAATAATAAATTCTGGGCCCTGGATAGTATATGCAAAACAAGCATGTTATTTTAATAATTGTCTCAATTGTTCTGGAGGTGATAAAACAACATCTGTTGCAGTGATCCCCCGTAAAAGACGGCTGAACTCCTAATCACACCTTGTAAAATATATTCACACATTTTTTTGCATCCAAAAGACAGGGGCTCCAACATTATGTTCACCAACTGTGTGTTAAATGGTTAAAGCAGCAACCTGCTCCATCTATTCTAATGAATTGCCATCATCATTATTTATTAATAGAGGTCTGCAGATCCTGAGAAACTGCACAATGCGGAAAGTGAAACAGCATCATTAAATACCGCTCTCTACCATTCAATCATCATGTGGCTGTGGACATTAATCCATTTAATAGATGTAAATTACCATCTACCACTAATTAATACATTTAACCCTAACAATTCCATAGTCCATCCTTTCACAATAAGACTTAAAAATCCCTGGTTCTCTTTTTTATATCAACTACCTGTAATATATTTGCTATTTTCATTTTATGCAATTTAGTCTCCTTTACCCTTCTTTCTTGTTTTTACACTTTGCTTTGCCTTTCTGGTGCTGGAAAACTGGTGAAAGGTTTAAATGCAGAGAACCTGGCACAAACAATGGTGCCCTACCCTAATTCCCCCCTTAACATTAACCCTCTATGTAAATCTAACAATAAACCGCTCTGTATCCATAACCCTAATCTCCTGAAACAAAACCCTAATGGACACTATAATGGTTTTGGCACAATTTTTTCATTAGTAAAAAAAAAAAAAACTCCAGGTGTTGTCTTTTAGTAAAAATGGCCAGCAGTGTTAAAAATACAAAAGCAGCTTTCACCGCCCAACTCACCTTCAACCCAAAACTGTCCTCTGCAGTAATTCCCTAGTGCCACTGGATGTTGGCAATTTTCTGCACTAAATGGTGGTCAGCATCATTAAGCCCACTTCCTCTGAGCCCAAACTGTCATGGATACTGCCCCTGGGTGAATGTCATTACAATATTCACCAATCTGCCAGGAATCAGAGAACTAGCGCACAGAATGATGCTCACATGTCACTGTGTGAGCCCTGTGTAGTGCACAAAAAACCGACCTCCGTTGCTGTCCCAGGGAAAAAAGAAGGCCATTTTCCATCACTGGATCAACCTGAAGGAGGGGGAATGGAGATCTGGAGTCCCGCTTTAAGCATATACAATTTATTCTTATGTATTAAAGCCGTAATAAACCCAAAACCAAAAAGGTCCATACAGACATGTTTGGGGTGGAGGAACTTGACTGGCCTGCACAGAGTACTGATCTCAACCCAATAGAACACCTTTGGGATGAATTAGAGTGGAGACTGCGAGCCAGGCCTTCTCATCCACATCTGTCCCCGACCTCATGAATGTGCTTCTGGAAGAATGATCAAACATTCCCATAGATACACTCCTAAACCTTGTGGACAGCCTTCCCAGAGGAGTTGAAGCGGTTATAGATGAATAGGGTGGGCCAATTCAATATTGAACCTTACGTACGAAAACTGGGATGCCATTAAATTTCAAGTGCGTGTAAAGGCAGGCGTTCCAATTTTGGTAATATAGTGTATTTATATATATACGTATATATACACATACACACACACAGTATCTCACAAAAGGTGAGTACCACCCCTCGCATTTTTGTAAATATTTTATTATATATTTTCATGTGACAACACTAAAAAAAAAAAAATCACACTTTTCTACAATGTAAAGTAGTTAGTGTACAGCTTGTAGAACAGTGTAAATTTGCTGTCCACTCAAAATAACAACACACAGCCATTAACAAAAGTGAGTACACCCCTAAGCGAAAATATCCACATTGGGCCACCATTATTTTCCAGCATTGCCTTAACCCTGTTGGGCATGGAGTTCACCAGAGCATCACAGGTTGCCACTGGAGTCCTCTTCCACTCTTCAATGACAACATCACGAAGCTGGTGGATGTTTGAGACCTTGGGCTCCTTCACCTTCCGTTTGAGGATGACCCAAAGATGCTCAATAATAGGTCTGGAGACATGCTTGGCCAGTCCATCACCTTTACCTTTCAGCTTCTTTAGCAGGCAGTGGTCGTCTTGGAGGTGTGTTTGGGGTTGTTATGTTGGAATACTGCCCTGCGGCCCAGTCTCCGAAGGGAGGGGAATCATGCTGTGCTTCAGTAGGTCACAGTACATTTTGGCATTCATGGCTCCCTCAATGAAAGGTGGTTCCCCAGTGACGGCAGCACTCATGCAGCCCCAGACCATGACACTCCCACTACCATGCTTGACTGTAGGCAAGACACCCTTGTCTTTGTACTCCTCAACTGGTAGCGTCCACACACGCTTAACACCATCTGAGCCAAACAGGTTTATCTTGGTCTCATCAGACCACAGGACATGGTTCCAGTAATCTATATCCTTAGTGTGCTTGTCTTCAGCAAACTGTTTGCGGACTTTCTTGTGCATCATCTTTGGAAGAGGCTTCCTTTTGGGATGACAGCCATGCAGACCAATTTGATGCAGTGTGCAGAGTATGGTCTGAGCACTGACGGCTGAATCCCCACCCCCTCAACCTCTGCAGCAATGCTGGCAGCACTCATACGTCTATTTCCTAAAGACAACCTCTGGATAGGACGCTGAGCATGTGCACTCAACTTCTTTGGTCGACCATGGCGAGGCCTGTTCTAAGTGGAACCTGTCCTGGTAAACCGCTGTATGGTCTTGGCTATCGTGCTGCAGCTCAGTTTCCGAGTCTTGGCAATCTTCTTTTAGCCTAGGCCATCTTTTAGTTCTTTGCCATGTGGTGCCATGTTGAACTTCCCGTGACCAGTATGAGAGAGTGAGAGCGATAACACCAAATTTAACACACCTGCTCACCATTCACACCTGGTACCTTGCAACATTAACGAGTCACAAGACACTGGGGAGGAAAAATGGCTAACTGGTTAATTGGGCCCAACTTGGACATTTTCACTTAGGGGTGTACTCACTTTTGTTTGCCAGTGGTTTATACATCAATTCCGGTGTGTTGAGTTACTTTGAGGGGACAGCAACTTTACACTGTTCTACAAGCTGTACAATCACTACTTTAGCAAAGTGTCATTTCTTCAGTGTTGTCACATGAAAGGATATAATAAAATATTTATAAAAATGTGAGGGATGTACTCACTTTTGTGAGATACTGTGTATACACTGCTCCAAACATTTAAAGGAACACTTTTTAATCAGAGTATAGCATCAAGTCAACTAAACTCCTGGGATATTGATCTGGTCAGTTAAGTAGCAGAGGGGGGTGTTAATCAGTTTCAGCTGCTTTGGGGTTAATTAAATTAACAGGTGCATTAGATGGGCAACAATGAGATGACCTCCAAAACAGAAATGGTTTTACAAGTGGACATTTTCTTTTTTCCCTTCTCATCTTTTTTGACTGTTTTTCACTAGTTTTGCATTTGGCTAGGGTCTGTGTCACTACTGGTAGCATGAAGCGATACCTGGACCCTATAGAGGTTGCACAGACAGTCCAACCCCTCCAGAATAGCACATTAATAGGTGCCATTGCCAGAAGGTTTGCTGTGTCTCCCAGGACAGTCTCAAGAACATGGAGGAGATTCCAGGAGAAAGACAGTTACTCTGGGAGAGCTGGACAGGGCCGCAGAAGGTCCTTAACCCATGAGCAGGACCAGTATCTGCTCCTTTGTGCAAGGAGGAACAGGATGAACAGAGCCCTACACCAACCTTGGAGCTCGATTGGCTTTTGCCAATGAACACCAGAATTGGCAGGTCTGCCAATGGCGCCCTGTGCTTTTCACAGATGAGAGCAGGTTCACCCTGAGCATTTGTGACAGATGTGAAAGGGTCTGGAGAAGCTGTGGAGAATGTTATGCTGCCTGTAACATCGTTCAGCATGACCGACTCATTGGTGGGTCAATGATGGTCTGGGGGGGGGGGGCATATCAATGGAGGGATGCTCAGGCCTCTATAGGCGGGGAGACAATGGCACCCTGACTGCCATTAGGTATTGGGATGAAATCCTTTGACCCATTGTCAGACCCTACACTGGTGCAGCAGGTCCTGGGTTCTTTCTGGTGCACAACAATGCCCAGCCTCATGTGGCAAGAGCATGCAGCCAGTCCCTGGAGGATGAAGCAAATTATACCATTGAATGGCCCCACACTTGCCTGGCCTAAATCTAATAAAAAACATCTGGGACGTTATGTCTTGGTCCATCCGACGCTGCCAGGTTGCACTTCAGTCTGTTCAGGAGCTCAGTGATGCCCTGATCCAGATCTGGGAGGAAATACCCCAGGACACCACCCGTCGTCTCATTAGGAGCATGCCCCGACGTTGTCAGGCATGCATGCATACAAGCATATGGGGCCATGCACACTACTGAGTACCATTTTAAGTTGCTGCAATGATTTTTACAAAATGGACTAGCATGCTGCATAATTTCTTCACTTTGATTTTCGGGGTGTCTTTGAATTCAGCCCTCTGTAGGTTGATAATTTTCATTTCCATCAAACAATGTGGCATTCTCTCTCTCCTAACACAATACCCAGTCCATATCACTATAGGTATCCAGCATGTACACACACACAGATAGGGAAAGCATCTGGGACTACTGTCTGGGGCACAGTGGTGCTTCACTTTATGCCGGATTACTATAAATAAAATATGTATGTGCGCCATGTATGTAAGGATTCTTTCATTTGAACATGGTAATGTTGATAGAGGCTGGAGTGAATCTGCTGGGAGATATTGAGGTTTTCCAATCTGATAAGCTGGATGCTACTGTTAGTAATCGCTTATACATTAACCCACTTTCCCTCCCGCCTCGTATTCCTGATTTTCTACCCCTATGAATCTTCATTGGGCTCCAAAATGCACCCTCCAGGCAGAAACAAATTGTGTTGAAGTTGTGCAAATTGCAGGCACGCTAGAGTATTAATCCAGATCAATGAGCGGAGGGAGATTGAAAAACAAAGGATCTGTCAGGGAATTTGCTGCCTGCCCTGCGAGGATTCTCCTAACTGAACAAACAAATGAACACGCTTAGCCCGGGAGCCAAGTCAGTCAGCTTGCAGGTGGAGGGCTCATGTAATATGCCAACAATGAACATGTTATGCATCGTGCAAGTTACTTCTCCTGGCTACATGGAGCACAACAAAATGTTGTGACTAAGCTCCTGTCATCCTATACACACACCTATGCTGACAATGTTTGATAGGTTAATTGGCGTTTGTTTAAAATGCAATACTTCAAATGCATTCTGTATGGTGCTAAATGAACTGCCGTACAAAGACGAACAGGCTTAGTACACAGAGCACAGCAAAGTGCAATACTGGTCTGCCAAGTACACTTTTCTTTAGCAATCAGATTCCAGTTTAATACAATCGGAACAGTGAAAAATAGTTGGTTACTAGATGCTATTGTCTTGCTTAATTGAAAAGTTTAACTGTCACACAAAAAAAATACCATATACACTGGGAACTAATCTGCCAAAGACTGCCCTTATTTATGTATGTGGTAAAAGCTGATTCTACAACCAATCAATATCACAGAACAGTGGAAGCTATTCTGTACTACTATACCACGCACGCCCTTGAAATGCCACATAGTGTTTAGGTCTTTGCTTACAAGGGTGTACAGTAACTTACAATCCAATAAAGATGCATCTACCTCAAGCATAGAAAGGCATTCACTTGTGTGTGAATAGAAATCTTATTTGTGCAAGCACTTAGTATAGTCAGGGCACAGCATATACACCATCGGATCCAGCTACTTGACCCTACTAAGGAACACCCAGAGATTTGTTAGTTGTGGCCAAACATACAAATAAACCAATCAAAAAAGCCAAAAGTGATGCTGCTGTACAATAGTTATATTAATGGATAAAATGGATTGACATCAGAACAGGTTTTCTTCAAGCGGGAAGACTGCGCAAGTTGGGTCTATAACAGCCTAAAGTAACTGGCCACATAGTTGCCCTATGTAGAAGGAATGTTAAGGCTGGCCATATATTATACAATTTTCCTTTAGATTTGTCAACACTATATATTATAAGCTCACATCTAAACACTTTCAATTTGTATGCAATCAGGCAGGCTCTTGCACTAGACAGTTAAAGGTAAATCTAAAGGAAAGTAAAGAAAAAAATTGTATAATGTATGGCCAGCCTAAAGCCTCGTACACACTAGTTTGGGTTGAACGAAATAAACCTGACAGCTCAAATCGGAGCCGCTGTACTAACAGTTGTGCTATTGTGTTCATGTGCTATTATGTTCCCCCAGAACACTCCGATTGATTGGAAGCCGGTCAGCAGACCTTTTTCAGCTGAATGGCTGGCTTCTATCGGACTGGCTGCAATACACATGGGTCAAATGTCGGCTGGTTCGCCTGACATTCAGCCCATGTGTACTAGGCCTAAATCTAGACTTTAAGGTGCTTGAACTAATTTAGTGAAAAGTAGTAAAAACTATTGCAGGCTATTGACGGGCTGATGTTTCAGGAACAATTGGCAACATAAATATCTTCCAATTCTACAAACTCTGCACATACAAGTAGGTACACTATGGTTGTGAGCTATGGGCTGCAGGACAGTTTGTTGTTAACTCTCTAGTTTGAACCTATGCTTTTATTACTAAAAAAGAACATACTAAACCGGACAGTGACTAAGTGGTTAGCTCCTCCACCTGGCAACAGTAGGGTGGTCAGTTCAAATCCCAACCACGGCACTACCTGCACTGAGTCTGCATGTTCTCCCTGTGCTTGCGTGCGTTTCTTCCAGGTACTGCGCTTTCCTCCCACACTTTAAAGACATGGTGGTAGGTCAATTGGCTCCTGTCTAAATTGGCTCTAGTATGTGTATGTATGAATGGGAATTAGGGACCTTAGATTGTAAGCTGCTTGAGGGCAGAGACTGATGTGAATGAACTATATATATATATATATATATATATATGTGTGTGTGTGTAAGCAATGCGTAAGTTGAAGGCGCTATATATACACAGTAAGTACCTAAAATAAATAAACAGCATTTTGTTAAAGCTCAACTCTTGCCAGAGCTGGCTATCCTCAACTCCCCAGCTGACTCCCTAATTATTTTGTGTTTTTTTTTTAGTTTTAATTAAAGTACACAAGGGTCAGTCACTGCCCTTTCGCTAATATAGAACACTTCCATGATTACGTTGCAGCTTGCCACTATTTAATCTTGGTCTGTATATTTACTGGACTGCTAGGGAGAAAAAAAAATTATTGAGGGTAGCTGTAGGATCCAGACCAGATCAGCATTTGAAGTATACATTTGCTTTTGTTTATGGAACATCTAGAAATGTTAATTGTACCCAAACTGTAGATTTAACTTTTTACTCTGAATTCCTCTTGAACAAAATGAGTGTACTTTCTCAGCCTTGAGTCTCCCAACTGTATATTTGCTGCATAATATTCCCTTAAACACTGATGCCTCTGACTGCAAGTCTCGTGAGGTTTGGAGTGGGATTTGGTGATGTCTTCCTGCTGGAGAGAAAGTTATACCTGAGGACCTGCAGTTTAAGGATCTCCCTACTTTATTCATTCGTTGGATGCATGCTCTTGCGCATCTTTCCTGAAGCTTCTTAAATATTATACTACTGGTCATCAGATCATCAGTTATCAGGAGGCCATCTATGAAGCAATGGGGAAAATAACAGCTGCAGGGAGCATATGAGCAAAACTGGTGACTAGTTCTTTCCTTTTTAGTTACTTTTTTTTTTCCTTTTTTGGAGCAGCTTTCACAGTACAGGTCCTCTTTAAATTGTTAGTTATAAAGGTAACTGAAGAGAATGAAAACTATTTCCAATTCCAATGTGTAAACATATTGTGTGTGGATGTGAATGCCTCCACTGTTAAAATAATTACATTATGTGGAATGGCTACAAGTCACAAGTAGCCAACTCCTTCTACTGTAGGCTCAAAGCTTTGTACTGAATCTCCCAAATAAAACATCTAAAAACAAAGAGCCACACAAGACAAAAAAAAGTTTACAAATTAATATTGGTTACCTGGAGCTCTCCTTTATATTGTTTAGAATAGGCCTGACTGAAAAACACTAAAATGCGTTGAATTAGGAGTTCGTGATCTAAACAATTTTATGAGATGCTAGTGACGTCTATGGTCACAAGATTATTTGTAAGCATTATTTTTGCTGTAAAAATGGCCTTCAACATATTTTTGTCATATGAATTCATCTGTCAAAAAACAAAGGACTTCAGCAGGCATAGCAGGGAAGGGTTAAAACATGTGTAAAGGTTTTATTGTTATCTGTGTCCCCCACTGGAGAGATTTCTACTCACTTCTTGTGTTGATGATAGGGGATCAGAGGACTAGAAGTGAAGGAAATCGCTCTGTTGCAAACAGCAATAGTAGGAAAAACGTATTTTTGAGTAAAGTGGAGAAGAATTACATTTCCTTCTATTTGTAACTATGGGGAAAATTGGGATTTCTTAGTTACAGGCTTCATTGTTTGGAGATGCATCAGACTATATCCTTTTAATGCTTTACTGTACTGGCAGGGTTGCCTTAATAGCAGAAAAGTATATAGCTGGCTATGATCCAATTTCTTGGCATTCATTTTTGGAGTACCATGGAGTAATGCATTTTCTCCTCTATGAGCACGATTCACTTAACAATAAACCTTTGTTTCAGGAAATAATGTACAGTTTGAAATAGCCAAATCAACAAGACTACAATAATGGAATTCTACAGTAATGATCAATGATCAGCTTAGTATTATAGACTCGAGTAGGACATTATTTCTGCTTGTACATGTGCAGACCAGAATAGCAATTATTGAAGGATGACATGAACTTTGTCTAGAGCAAAAAAAAAAAAAAATGCACTGTCAACAAAATTGAACAGCAAAGGATAAAAAGGCTCAGCAAACATACAAGGCATTCACCAATCAATATAAACACTTGCCTTGCAAAACATTTAATAAAAGAAAACTGCGCAACTTTTCGGTTCCAGAGATGAAACCTGAGGGATACTCTCATTTGTCTTAAGGAGGGATACTTTCATTTGTCTTAACCACTTGCTGACCAGCCGCCGTACTTATACTTCGGCAGGTCGGCTCTGTCCCGCAAAACAACGTACAGTGCCTTACAAAAGAATTCACCCGCTTGGCATTTTTCGTGTTTTGTTGCCTCAATTAACATGAACCTTGAATTAACATGAATTGTTTGAGGAATTGCATCATTTAATTTACAGAACATGCCCACAACTTAGAAGATGTTTATTTTATTTTATTTTTTTATTGTGAAGCAAACAACAAATAGGACAAAATAACATGTGCATAACTATTCACCCCCCTAAAGTCAATACTTTGTAGAGCCACCTTTTGCGGCAATCACAGCTCCAAGTCGCTTTGGATAAATCTCTATGAGCTTGCCACATTTTACCACTGGGATTTTTGCCCATTCCTCCTTGCAAAACTGCTCCAGCTCCTTCAAGTTGGAGGGTTTGTGCTTGTGAACAGCAATCTTTCCCCTTAAACCACTCAAGTGTTGCTTTAGCAGTGTGTTTGGGGTCATTGTCCTGCTGGAAGGTGAACCTCCGTCCTAGCCTCAAATCACGCACAGAGTGGTACAGGTTTTGCTCAAGAATATCCCTGTAATTAGCACCCTCCATCTTTCCCTCAACTCTGACCAGTTTCCCAGTCCGGGCTGCTGAAAAACATCCCCACAGCATGATGCTGCCACCACCATGTTTCACTGTGGGGATGGTGTTCTTTGGGTGATGTGATGTGTCGAGTTTGCGACAGACATAGCATTTTCTTTGATGGCTGAAAAGTTCAATTTTAGTCTCATCAGAGCAAAGCACCTTCCTCCATACATGGGAGTATCCCACATGCCTTTTTGCAAACTCAAAACGTGCCATTTTGTTTTTTTGCTGAAAGTAATGGCTTTCGTCTGGCCACTCTGCCATAAAGCCCAACTCTATGGAGTGTACGGCCTATTGTCATCCTATGTACAGATACTCCAGTCTCTGCTGTGGAACTCTGCAGCTCCTGCAGGTTTACCTTAGGTCTCTGTGTTGCCTCTCTGATTAATGCCCTCCTTGCCCGGTCGTGGAGTTTTGGTGGGCATCCATCTCTTGGCAGATTTGCTGTTGTGCCATGTTGGTTATGATAGATTTGATGGTGCTCCTGTGTTTAGGAACACAGGTCTTTGTGTTCATCCAGCAAGCCCATCTCCCACACAGTTAGAAAGCACCCCCTAGGGACTCATTTGACCCCTGGTTTTAACCCCTTCCCTGCCAGTCTCATTAATACAATAACAGTGCATATTTTTAGCACTGATTACTGAAGTAATGTCACTGGTCCCCCCAAAAGTGTCAAAAATGTCAGGTGTCCGATCTTTCCACCACAATGTCGCAGTCCCGCTAAAAACCGCTGATCGCCGACATTACTAATAAAAAAAAATAAAAATTACAATTTCCCCTAGTTTGCAGACATGATAACTTTTGTGAAAACCAATCAATATACACTTATTGGGAATTTTTTTTACCAAAAATATGTAACAAAATACATATTGGCCTAAAATGATGAAAAAATTGTATTGGGAATGTTTTATATTGTTTTTTCAGAATTGTAGCTCTTTTTTTTTGTTTATAGGGCAAAAAAAAAAAAAAAAAATTGCACAGGTGATTAAATACCACCAAAAGAAAGCTCTATTTGTGGGAAAAAAAAGAACATTACATTTTATTTGGGTACAGCGTCACAGAACCATGCAATTGTCAGTTAAAGTAATGCTGTGCCGTATCGCAAAAAATGGCCTGGTCATTAAGGGGGCAAAACTTTCCGGTCCAGAAGTGGTTAAGGAGGCCTTACACAGACAACTATGCATCATCTGCAGTAAATCTAAAACTGTAGGAATGAAATATGCGCTTATGAGCATAAGAAGTGTTTATTTTATCAGAACTCAGTAACCTGGATAGATCTCTTCTACATATTGTTATTTATAATGTTATTCTGTTACTACCCCAACCCTTGAATGGTCTTCAGCTACTAATGCTTTAAGCAGAATCAGGTGCTCTCACGGAGTTCCGTGGTGAAATATCTCCTCCACTGACCCAGGTTTTAGAACTTTTTGTGAGCATTACAAAGCCAAATTAATTCTTTACAAGGTAGAATATACATGTGTTTAGAGAATTCGAAAGGAGAAAGAAAGACACACTTGTTAAGGGCTTGTTAGAGTCCACAAACTATTGATGGTAATCCTAACATAAAAAACAGGCAATAATTACACAAAACCATTTTTTTTTTTTTTTTAGCTTTTGGATGGAATTAGCCTTTGAAGAAAAAATAAAGACTGCATTTGGCCCAAACTTTTTTTTCTCTGTATATACAGTGGATATAAAAAGTCTACACACCCCTGTTAAAATGTCAGGTTTCTGCGATGTAAAAAAATAAGACAAAGATACATAATTTCAGAACGTTTTCCACCTTTAGTGTGACCTATGAACTGTACAGCACAGTTGAACAACAAACTAAAATCTTTTAGGTGGAGGGAAGTAAAAATAAAACTATAACATAATATGGTTGCATAAGTGTGCACTCCCTTAAATGAATACTTTGTTGAAGGACCTTTTGATATTACAGCACTCTTTTTGGGTATGAGTCTATCAGCATGGCACATCTTGACTTGGCTATATTTGCTCACTCTTCTTTGCAAAAACACTTCAAATCTGTTGGATTGTGATTATTTCCTGTGCACAGCCCTCTTCAGATCACCCCACAGATTTTCAATGGGATTCAGGTCTGGGCTCTGGCTAGGCCCTTCCAAAACTTTCATCTTCTTCTGGTGAAGCCATTCCTCCGTTGATTTGGTTGAATGCTTTGGGTGGTTGTCATGCCGAAAGATGAAGTTCCTCTTCATGTTCAGCTTTCTAGCAAAAGCCTGAAGGTTTTGTGTCAATATTGACTGGTATGTTCATAATTCCCTCTACCTTAAGGCCCCTGTTCCAGCTGAAGAAAAACAGCTTCAAAGCATTACCCTGCCACCACAATGCTTCACTGTGGGTATGTTGTTGTTCTAGTGATGTGCAGGGTAGTTTTTGCGCCAAACATATCTTTTGTAGTTATGGACAAAAAGTTCAACCTTGGTTTCATCAGACCATAACACATTTTCCCACATGCTTTTGTGAGACTTAAGATGTGTTTTTGTAAAATTTAGCTGGGCTTAGATGTTTTTCTTGGTAAGAAAAGGCTTCCATCTTGCCACTCTACCCCCTAGCCGAGACATTGCCAGACATCTACCTACCCCCTAGCCAGTACTTGCAACATATGAAACTCCTTTAATGTTGCTGTAGGCCTCTTGGCAGCCTTCCTGACCAGTTTTCTTCTCGTCTTTTCATCAATTTTGGAGGGAGGTCCAGTTCTTGGTAATGTCACTGTTGTGCCATATTTTCTCCACTAGATGACGACTGTCTTCACTGTGTTCCATGGTATATCTAATGCCTTGGAAATTCTTTTGAACCCTTCTCCTGGCTGATACCTTTTAACAATAAGATCCCTCTGTTGCTTTGGAAGCCCTCTGTGGACCATGGATTTTGCTGTAGGATGCAACTAAGAAAATGTGGGGAAAGACCTACTAGAACAGCTGAACTTTATTTGGGGTTAATCAGAGGCACTTTAAATGATGGCCGGTGTGTACTGACTCCTAACTAACATGAGTTTGAATGTGATTGCTTAATTCTGAACACAGCTACATCCACAGTTATAACAGGGTGTGCACTGTACAGGACGCCAAGGTTGGGTCGCCAAGGCTGCTATATAGCACCGATTTTTGGGTTATGGTCCCTTTAAGGGAAGTGTGGAAGTACTCAGGGGGTCACCCAGGATGGGTGAGGAATTCCCAGGAATGGCCTGAAACAGGAGAGGACTGACTCGCAGTTCTCTCTGGTTTAATAGAGAAATATTTGGGACCCGGGATTTCGGAGACCCTGAAGCGATATTCGGGTGGGAAGGGGTCTCCACTTCTGACTATGAGGATTCCAGCACACACAGGATTAAGAACCTCCAGGAAGCAGCTCTTAACGACAGGAAATAGTGATAGGTGTGGCGGTGAGGAGTTGGTGTATGCACCTGTTTTGGAGACCTGTGAGTTTGGCTGGAGGCTGCAAGAAACAGGACTGAAGGACTGTTAAACCTTGGGGCGAAGACCCAACTACAAACTGTAGGTGTTTTTGCTTTAACTTTGTGCTGAAGATAAGCGGACTTTATCTTGTATTGTTCTGCTTGTGTGCTGCTGGAAGCCTTATTTTTGTGTTACCTGCTGAATAAAAGCCTTTTTGTTTAAAGTTTAACGGTTTTGCACTTGGTCCTGTGGAGCTACAATCCCCCCAAACATTACAGCACACTTATGCAATCACATTTTAGTTTTGGGTTTTTACTCCCCACCCCCACAAAAGATTTCAGTTTGTTTTTCAACTGAGTGGTACAGTTTATAGGTCATATTGAAGGGGGAAAAGGTTCTGAAATTATTTACCTGTCTAATTTTTTTACATCACAGAAACCTAACATTTTAACAGGGGTGTGTAGACTTTTTATATCTATTGTAGCAGTGCATCATTCACTAGGGAGGGTAACCTCCCTAAAGAAAACGCAGTCAGCAATAAAAATCTGACAGAGGTTGTAATCTTTCCCCACTCAATCCAATAAAATTAATTGCTTGGAGTTGACAATTCAGTTTAGTGGGGTATTCCTTACATTATGTTTAAGAGGAAAATGTATCCCTCTATGTCTTGAAGCAAAACCCCAGTAAAAAAAAAAAAAAAAAAAAAAACAACAAAAAGCAACTTTGGCTGCGATACTCGCCTCATTGTCACTGTTTTTTTTTTTTTTTTTTTTACAGAAACTACTTTTTAACACTAGATGAGTTCTTCTTCTGGGTTGAAGTAATTCAGCCTACTTCCAGCGAGCAAAATACTTAATGGACCCACCTCCTGGGTTGTGTCTTCATGCTAGCCTGGGCCCAAAGTACAGACTTGTTTTTGTCATCACTACAGTGACATTCAATGCAGCATTAAAGAGTAACTCCAAAGAGAATCTAATGGGATTGGTTTCATAATTATCAATCAGCTGCTGCACCTGCAGAGCTATAATGAGGAAAGCTGCAGATTCTGCATCCCTTTAGACATGATTTCCTATTGGAAGTATCTCACCAAAATAGACATTTTTGCTGCAGGGGATGCCTGAAATCTGACTCGTATCCAATTATAGACTTCTGGGAAAATCAGTGTTCCAATCACACAAGCAGGATATTATGTTTCTGAGGGGCATTCTGTACATATTCTGTGTGCAGAACACCTCCAAGTGGCCCTATGGCATTGCATTTTACAGAAAAATACAGCGCTACAGATTGAAAAGGAAAGGTAATTTTTATATACATGCAATTACAATATGACTCGTTTTGCAATTGTATATGCTATATTATTTTTTTTTTTATTTGCTTTTTTTTCCCCATGAAAGTGGAGTTACCCTTTAAGGATCACCCACCACTGCTGGAGACTTCACCAGAACGGCAAAAACAGCCCTAACACTAGATGGAGTTGTTCTGGGTTGAATGATGGCCAGAGCCATCCAAATTACTTCTTGTGAGTTAAGTCTTTCATGGACCCACCTCCTGGCTGATGTCTTCATGCTAGTCTGGGTACAAAGTACAGAGTTTTGTTTGCATGTCATTACATCAGTGACATTCTGTGCTCCACGAAGGACTGCCCACCACTGCTGGAGACTTCACCGAACCACAAGTAAACGCAGTGCAGCACATCTATATGGCAACTTACATTTTCCCAAGCATTGCCACATGCATTATAGTGTGCGCAAACCCTGAGCTACCACTGAACCTTTAGAAAAACAAGCAATATTTTGCCAGCAGGTGGTGCTGCAGTTGATGCCTTGAATTACAGAAGTTGCATAAAGGTTTGAGGAAATGTATTGGAGAAACAACATGTTATCAACCATAGTAGATGTGACTTTTTACTTTACTTGTAAAATGCTTTTAAATTAAATTTGTGCAGAAAAAAAACAACAACAGGTTCACTGCCTCCCTCCCCAGCTACCCTACTTTTAAGCACACAATGGGACCAGAGCATGTATGTAAAACGAAAATGTACTTAAAAGTGAAGCAATACCTTTTTTCACTTCTCAATGCATGTAAATACGCTAGCTCCATAGGAAATCTTGGTCAGCTTGACACAGCACTGCTCCCAAACCATAAGTGACAAGGACACCAAACTTGGGAAGCATGTTAGGGGACCCAGGACTATCACTTGGTAGATTACCTAGGCAACCTGGCCGGCCATACAATAGGTTATGTTGTAGTCTTGGGTCCCCTCTCGGTGCTCCCCAAGTTTGGTGTCCCTGTCACTTATGGTTTGGGAGCAGTACCATGTCAAGCTGACAAAGATTTCCCAAAGACGCTAAGGTTAGACAGGGAGCAGTGCCATGTGAAGCTCACCAAGATTTCCCATAGATGCCAATGTTAGACAGGGAGCAGTGCCATGTCAAGCTGACCAAGATTTCTCAAAGATGCCAATGTTAAAAACCGGCAACCATGTCTTGTCAAGCTGACCAAAATTTCCTATAGCCGCCAATGTTAAAAACCGGGAGTAGTGCCATGCCAAGCTGACCAAGCAGCCCGTACACGTGAGCCTACCTAAAGTAAGTGTACGTAAAACGGGTTATGCCTGTATTCTCTTTTTTCTTTGCAGAAGCCCTCCTGTGTAAGCCACGAGATGTTTGACTGGCTATGGACTCCCCATATGTAATAGTGCTTTTTGACTGGTCAGCACTGTCATATGGATTAAGTCACAGGATCCCCTCATGCAAAGGAGCAACAAAAAGATAAGTATGTGCTCCGGGGGGGGGGGGGGGTGGTTTAGTGCATGCAGGGCACAAAAATCCATATTCAGTAATTTTTCTATGTATGTTGGGAAAATCTGGCAATCTTTTTCATAGTTCTCAAAAGTACAAAGAGCATGCTCAGTTCTGCTAGATGGACTGAGCAAACCCTCATGAATATTTAAGTACAAGACGGGCAGCAAAGAAAATTGCTAAAACAAACATACTACAGAGAATGTGACATGAAATTATATAGAGTGTATGCTCATACACAGATTTCCTGCTGTGTGGGGGGACAGGTTCACTTTAACACTGTGTTATATGAGTCAACAGAAAGAAGAGTACAATGTTGTAACACAGAAGAGGAAACTTCATCTCTGTTGGAAAGGAAAGAGTTACACAGCAAGGTGCTAGATTGCTGCAAAGTGACCATGGATAATAAAACAGGCGACAAGAACTGCAAACTGCTCCTGCTGTGCAGATTAATTTTCAGTCTGTTCACTCACTAGCTTCCTTGACAGAAAGAGCTACACAATGCTTAGCAGAAGTACTATTTTCAACAAATATGTATAAAGGGATATTTGCATATCTGTGGATCACAAAACTCTTTTCAGGACTGGAAAGATTGAGGTCACTCAACAGGAGGTGCAGGAGCTGAACAGAACAGAAGCACAGGCTTTAAAACATAACTGTGCCCTAGGCTTGTGTTTTTATGCAAGTGGATTTCCAGGGCTGGCTCAATGTAAATGTGCAGTCTGCTTCACCTTAGAAAATATTTTACCAAGAACATCTATACAGTACATGTATGACATTGCCAACACACATCCTAAAAATATAGCTCTGTAACATTTATTATAAAAGTTATTAAAAGGCTGCAGTGCTGGATCTTTCTTATCTATGCAGCCTGTTTTAACTGCCTGCTGAGTATAAATGTTTTTCTAGAACAAATTATATAATGAGCACTGCCTCATTGAATGTTGCTTTTCCATGCTGATCCTCATCTCTCTCTCCCTGGGCCAACATTTAAAAAATTGGTGATCACTACTCAAACTCTTGCAGGACAAGTATTCCCTGGATAAACCAAAAGACTTCATTTTCAATTTTGACTGGAGTGTTTCTAACCAGAGCTTGCACTGTTCTGCAAGTGTGCATCTAAAAAGTATCAAACTAGAAAGTTTAATGTGCAAAAAACAAACTTCACAATAACTGCACTCTAGCACCAGAAAAGCCAATCCAATTTAAAAACAAAGAACAGAATGTTGCAAACGTGAATGTGAGAGATTACAACACAGGCTATGTTAAAACAACTCAATCCAAATGTCACCCTGAGTTAATGTTAGTAATCCACACCATTCAGAGCATGCTAGGTCACTCACGAGCAAACACCTACTGCGTTAATCACTTTCTGGCCGGTATAAATATTTCATCATCAGACTGTCAACCTGCTTCTTCCTCTTCTTATCCTCCTTCTTTGACTGCTTACTGTTTTTCTCATCTTTTTTGTCACTTTGAAGGTCTTCTTCATCTAGGTCCCTATTTTTGGGCCCTTTTTTCACACTACCCCCACTACGGTATGATACTGTAGAAACAGATGAGGAGTCAGACTCAGATGATGAGGATGATGAGGAGGATTCAGATTCTTTCTTCTTTGACTTCTTCTTGGATTTCTTGGAGCGCTTTTTAGAACTCTTCTTTTTGCGATTGTCCTCAGATTCAGAGTCAGAGCTACTTTTTCTAGCTCTGCTTTTCCTGCTTGGTGCCCGAGAGAATTCCATAGCTGAAGCTGACCTCTTGAGTCCAGAGGATGACTCTCCTTTTTCTCTGTGCAAGCTTTTTATACTCCGTACACTTTTTGAATCATCTTCATCATCAGAATCAGGATCAAGACTCTTCCTCTTGAACTTTATAGGCTTATAGCTCAGGACCTCATTGATTGCAGCCTCAAGATCTGGATCTAAGTATTTGCGATGAGACACCGGCTGAAGATCTCTGCTTTCAAGTTCATTGTCATCTGCGCCTGGTGTTCTTGCTTGAGGAGGTACAGAAAAACTACGCCCAGAATGCTGACTGTACAAAGAGCGAGTATCACTAAATCCAACACTAACAGAATCATCAAAATCATCTAAAGTGCTTCTGGCCATAGACATTCGAGTGTCTGATCGATTTCCAAGAGTAGGGCTTTCCAGGCCAAAGTCAGAACGTCTACTAAGCGAGGGACTTACAGCTGAAAAACCATTACGTGTCTCCTCTAATTTGGAAGTACTGCGTCTTAGACTTGGAGGACTGGTAATACCAAAGCTCAGGGTTGACTTTGTGTCATCTTCATCTTCCAAACCTCGCCTGCTAGATAGACGACTGGATACAACAGAAACTTTATCAAATTCAGGACTTGCAATTGACCACCTCTTGTCAAGTCCTTTCCTCGCCCTACTAGATGCCTCAGTAAATGCTTGAGAAACCAAAGATGAGCGATCATCCAAGTCTTCACTGCCTTGAGATTTTCTCCACGAGCTTACTGATAATGTGTCATCAAGAACGCTTCCTGCAGAATCTTTTGGAGCCTTACGGAAGGATCTCTCTGGGGAATCAGGTCTTTCTTTCAGAGTTGAAAAGAGTGAATCCTCATCACCTTTACCGCCTATGGAGTCTTTAATAACTGCTCTCTTTCTATAACTCAGAGAACTCATTACAGACATTGGCCTCTCCTCCAACTCTTTCCCTTGTTTGACTGGCTTGGCTTCCTTTCCTTCTTTTAAGTCTGTACTTTGGCTAAGTCTTAAGTTTTGAGTATGTGTGGAATTTAGAAGGGTGAAACAAAGTAGACAGAAAGAGTTAAATATAAATGAAAAGCAAAGGGAAAAAGAAAACATGATATCTTTATAAACAGAAGAGAAAATAAAATAGCTTAAATGTAATGTAAAAGGAAGACAAATATATAATCATGTACATTAAAATGATATAACTACGCCATTTAAAAGAATATGGCATTCTTATGTAAACTTTCTAAGGTCAAAGATAGAATGAATATTACCAGTGGAGCCTAAGGATCTAGGAGTTGGTTTTTACTAACAGAACACTGTGCTGCGGTAAATGAGCTCCCAGAAATGGGTGATGCTACAAGTAACAAAACACAGACCATCTAATCGACTCCTACTGACTAAATTATTGCTTTGGCCAGATGAAAGAATTAAGAGCTCATGGCAGCCCATTTGATCTCAACAATATGCCTTGAAAAATGAGTTTAGGGACATTGGCATCGAGTTGCAATGCTGTGGCCTGATGCTAATTGCTCGGAAATGACTAATGTATAGCCTGATTCAAGCTGGCTAGAGAGCACCCCAAGTTATAAATTGTGATTGGTTTCCTGCTTAATGACGCACACAATTTGCTGATGACCCTCAGCAGAAGGATGCAGGCTGACATAAACATGCTCCTTCAAGAAGTCTTCCACATCGAGGGCCTGCTTAACGAGTGAAATAGACAATTACCACTGCAGATTTCTGGCACAACTCCCCAGCGTTTAGTACCTGATTTAGACATGGATCTCTAAAAAAATAACACATTGTATACCTGGCATAAGCAAATAATTTACCGCAAATTAAACAGTCAGCTCTCGGGTAAGGATATTTTAAATGAAAATACATGATATTCAGGACCTATTCTTTTTCTTTATGTGAAGCCAGCTGTCACTTTAGAATTTACATCCCAGAGAATATGCAATTGTATTCATATTCAAAGACACAAATTTAAAAGGAGAGATTGAGAGACAGATGGCAAGTGAGGGTAAGAACTAAAACAGAACATTTAAAGGTAACCTACACTGTGCCTTCTAAATGTATTATAACACAGATGTGTATCTTAAGATGAGAAGATTTACTTCTGATTCCAGATAAATTGGTTCACGTTATTTTAACTGCAGATTTTGTTTTGGATGTAAATGAATAGAGGTTAAACATTATCAAAGATTGCGCCTCACTATTCGCCAACTGAGCTGTAGGTTTCCTCTAATGATCTCCAAAACAATACAAACATTTTACAGTGTATTCTTCATCCTGCTATGAAGCCTATTTAAACTATTTTGACATTTTAGGTTACAATGTATGAGTGCTTTGATTCATAAAAGAATTACACATTTTAACCATCATTATCAGACATATACCATGAATGGCAGGAAGCTTGCCCCTAGAATACATAAAAATAAATGGTCAGCTGTTACTTTAAACACTGCATCTAATTTTTGGACCACCCCAATGTGATACCCTTCGACTATTTGCATATGTACTGCACAGTTCAGCTCAGCACAAATAACGGAAACTTGCCAGGGATAAGAACAACCTGCCAAACACCCCCGTTTAACTATCCGTTTGAACATATCCTTGGAGTATGTCACAATAAGGAAGCCCAGACATGTTCAATTAAAAGGAAGCAACATTTCACATTAACATTCACCAACCTTGAGCTCTTTAAACTGCCATCATCTGAGAAGGCTTTGGAAGAACCTTTGTTCTTAGACAGCCAGGACTTAACACCATCTACTCGATCGTCAAGCTCAGAATCTGCATCTGAATCTCCATCGCTGTCAGAAAATAATATATAGTAAATTAGTTTAATTCCCCAAGAAAACAAAGTATGGTCTATCTGCATTTATAAAGTTAGTTTTATTTAAAAAAAGTAAGGGTTAAAAACAGAGAAAAAGAGAAGGATAAAATAATGCAACCAAGGATATATACGTTAGTCATTACTGGATTTAGTAGGACAAACAATAAATAAATAAATAACAGCAGCGATAATTCCTGAGGAATGTTTCAATGCAGATTTTAGAGTTTACCTTCAAGTATAATACTCAGACGAAAAAAACATATTTTATAAGTAACCATCAAATATTCAATATATTTTTCTTGGATATTTGCATGTTAAATACATATGGCATACACTATTCTCTTTTGTATGGGTACATTCATTTAAGAGCTCATTCAGAAACAGGTTGCTTGATTGAACCTTTGACCAGCTGAATTCCAGAATCTTATAAGTATTGGTCATACCCGTGAATATTGGTCACAAAGTGTACCAGTGAACTGCGGCTCATTGATTGGTAGTTTTAATACATAATGCTGTAATTAGGCTCCTTAACCACTTGCCGACCACCCGCCGCAGATATCCTGCGGCAGGCTGGCTCGGCTGTGCCAATCGTCATACCTGTAGGGGGGACGCGCACGCACTCGCTGTCTCAACGATGTATTGATTTGGTTCAGAACCGATGAGTCATCAAGTCCAGGCCAATGATTTTTGGCCTGGACCTATTGATCAGTTCTGGCCAATGTAAACACAGGCACGGGATATGACGCAATCTCACCTCGGAGTCCTTTTTGGTTCTAGCGTTAGAGGAGATAACATCAACTGAGTACAGAAGCAGTACACATAGGCACACATTTAACCCCCTGATCACTCCCTAAATAACCCTTTCACTCCCTGTAACAGTGCACACTATATAGTATACAGATAAAATTTACTGGCCACTGTATTAGTGTCACTTGTGACTTCAGATAGTGTGAGAGGCAGTTAGTGGTAGTCCCAAACAGGTTTAGGGTCCCGCCACATTTTCCCCAATAAAGATTTAACCCCCTGATCACCCCCCCCCCTTAACTCTTTCACTCCCTGTCACAGTGTACACTATATACAGTATACAATTTACTGATCACTGTATTAGTATCACTTGTGACTTCAGTTAGTGTGAGAGACAGTTAGTGGTAGTTAGAGGCAGTCCCAGAAAGGGGATATATGGGGTACCCTAAACCTATCTGGGGTACCCTAAAACTAATAATGATTTAACCCCTTCATTGCCCTGTCACAATGTCACTATTAAATTCAGGACAGCGTCAAATTGCCCACCACATAGTTAGTAATACCTTTTAATCCTTTGTTTGGAAGTAACACACACACACACACACACACTAAACACCTCCATTACTAGTATAGTGTCTGAACGGATCAAAATCTTTGATCTGATCAGAACTATACTAGCGTCCCCAATAGTTTAGTACAGTGTTCCCAAAATTTAGCGTTAGCAGGATCAGCCCGGACACCTGCCAGCACCTGTGTTTAGCCCCTCTGCTCCCCCCCAAGAAGTGCAGAATCAGAAGATTACTGTCACTTCCAATACACAGCACACTAAACCGCAGCGTTCGCAGATGCAGGCCTGATCTCTGCTAGCACTAGCAGTTAAAATTTTTGGTAGCGATTCAAACAATCCTTGACAACCAGGTGCTTTTTTACCTGTAAGTCACACTAGGTACCTATACATTTTTTTGGCCAAAATGTCCAGAGGTACACTAGTGAAGAGGCCTACATGATGCGGAGCATGACAGATGAGAGCGATGGGGAGGCCTCACTGTCAGAATCATGCTCAGTATTCAAACCTGTAGACAGCAGTGGCACCCTGACGGATAGCTCTGATGACGCAGTAGTGGTCCCTGCTAAGGTCAGGCGTACCCGACCCCATTCTCCTTTTGCTGAGGTGCAACAACCGCAGGGTACTCGTATGCAGCAGTGTGGGTACTAGTTTCGCTCAACCTTCTGGTGAACTGGCAAGCATCAGCGGCCTAGTACATCCTGGTCATAGTCAAACCAGCACTGCAGTAACACTTAGTGACGTGGCAAGTCCCAAATGTGCAGTTCAAGCTGGTGCAATGGCTAGCACAAGTAGTGCCCCACAGCCACCAATAATTCAAAGACAGGCCCATAGAGCCCATAGTGCCCTTCCTGATGCCCTTGCAAATCCTGATTGGGAGCCCACCACTTCTGCAGCGTCCGTACGTCCCCCATTCACTGGACAACCCGGAATTCAGGTGGAAACAGACAATTTTACTTCCCTTGATTTTTATGAGCTGTTTTTCACAGAAGATCTTTACAGATCTATTGTTTACCAAAGCAATTTATATGCCGATCAATTAATCACCGCAAATCTAAATTTGACCCTGCTGCCATGGCCAGGACTAGATGCGAGCAAATCTTGCAGTTCATGTACTTCAGTGAAAATGAACTCTGTCGTTCTCGGGGTGACCCTGGATATGACCGGCTCCACAAAATTTGTCCTTATGTAAACCACTTCAACCAGAAGTCTGCAGCCTTATAAATGCCCCAACAAGCTGTCTGTGTTGATAAGTCCCTGATTACATTTTCTGTCCGCCTTGCTTTTAAAAATTGTTTCTCCCCAGCAAGTGTGCCAGATATGGGGTCAAGGTATATAAGCTCTGTGACTAGGCAACAGGCTATACATGTAGTTTCTGGGTTTACGAGGGAAATGATAGCAATGTGGAGCCCCCAAACTGCCCAGACTACATGGAGAGCAGCGGCAAGGTTGTTTGGGACATGGTGTCACCCTTATTTGGAAAGGGGTACCATTTATACGAAGACAACTACTATACAAGTGTGCCACTTTTTAGACACCTTTTTGATTTTGTATTTGGCGGATGTGGCACCATGCGAACTAATCTCGGGGGCTTCCCCCAATGGCTTGTAGATTCCCGACATAGACCGGGGGAGAGAGCCTGCTTGAAGTCTGATAAATTGCTTGCAGTGAAGTGGAGGGACACACGGAATGTTTTCGTTCTGTCCTCCATTCACGCAGATGACAGTCCAAATTGCAACGGCGACTGGTGTTGTTGAGAAGCCCCTCAGTGTCCACGAATACGACCTTAACATGGGAGGGGTGGACTTTTAACGACCAGATAATGGCACCATACTTAGTTACATAGTAACATAGTTACATAGTGAGGTTGAAAAAAGACATCAGTCCATCCAATTCAACCTATGATGTGTGTGTGTGTTTGCTGTTAACCGTACATTTTTAACCCCTCTATGTTGTGGTCATTAAGGTGCCCATCTAATAGTTTTTTGAAACTATCAATGCTCCCTGCTGATACGACTGTTTGTGATAGTTGCCCATAAGGCCAGACGCTGGTACAAAAAAGTGTCTGTAGACTTATTTCAATTGGCTCTTCTGAACGCTTATGTGCTATAAAAAAGCATCAGGATGAAGTAGATCCTTCCTAAAATTCCAGAAAGAGATCATCACAACCTTTTTCTGTATCCAGAAGGTGCTGTGGCCCAATTTCCCAATCAAGATGCAGTGAGCCGGCTGCATGAGAGGCATTTTTCGGATGTCCTTCCCAGTACCCCTACCCAAAGAGCACCCCAAAAAAAGATGTCCTGTCTGTAGGAAATGCGGATTTAGGCATGACACTCGCTATTTTTGTCCCTCCTGTCCTGGCCAACCTGGTCTCTGCATCGGGGACTGTTTCCCTCGCTACTACCCACTAGTATAGTATTAGTATAGGGTACAGCATGGCACAGTCTAGGGAAGACTTTTTCACACAGGGTCTCGAAAGATGTTGGCTATCACATTTTAAGAGACCCTACCCTGGAACAGATTTTTTAGTTATAAAAAAGTGCAAAAAAAGTTACAAAAAATAAAATAGCCCAAAACAGTTGTCGTTTTACTGTTCTTTATAATATACTGTTATTCTGTAATGTTTTATTGTTACTGTGTTTTATTGTTAACCATTGTTTGCTTTGCAGGTACGCCCATCAGCTGCAGCACTGATTTGTTTATTCTGACAGCAACAGCGTTTGCTCTCACCATATACGTAATCAATGATTGTAGTGCTGTAGGAGGTGATTTCACCACCGCAGTAAAAAAAAGAGCATATATGGCAAAGCATAGGGGATGGGGTGGACACAGAGGGCGGATCTCCCTTATGCTTCACCATATATTTTTTAACACTTTTCTTGGCAGCGATTTCTTCATCCACATCGATTGATGCGAATGGAGGAATCTGCTATGTTCTTTTTTTTGGGTTGAAGGACAAAAAAAAAAAAAGAACATTGCATGTATGCCCATCATTAGAAGTGGGTGGATGCTGGGAGGTCTAATGGTGGGCATACCACACATTTTCTGGTATAATTATTTTACAGCCAGTGGTCAGCTTTCATGTAAAAGCAATCCTAGCAGATAATTAGCCGCTAGACTGCTTTTACAAGCAGTGAGAAGGCACGCCCCCGCCCCTCCCCCTTACCTCCTCCCTGTGATGACAATAAAAATGATAAAAAAAAAAAAAAAATGTAAGGGAAGGTGTCAAAATAAACTAAAAAAGCAAAATAAATAATAAAAAAAAATTTAAGCACCCCTTTCCCCCCACGTTTACGCACAAAGGCGAATGTAAGCAATGGTTTGGTGTCATATGTAAACAGCAATCGCGTCATGCATGTGAGATATCGTTGCAAACGTCAGATCGAGGGCAGTTTTGCAGTAGACCTGCTCTGTAAATCTAAAGTGGTAGCCTGTAAAGGTTTTTAAAAATGTATGTAGTTTGTTGGCGCTGCACAGGCGTGCGCAATTTTAGAGCAGGTCATGTTTGGTATCTATGCACTCGGCATAAGATCATCTTTTATATTTTAGCAAACCATTGGGCAATATATATATATTGTATTTGTACGTTAATTTAAAAAATGTTTTTTTTTTCCCGAAAAACTGCGTTTGGAAAATCTCTGCACAAATACCATGTGAAAAAAAAAATTGCAACACCCACCATTTTGTTCTTTAGGGCCTCTGCTTATAAAAACAAAATGTTTGGGGGTTCAAAGTAATTTTCTATTTATAGAATAAAAAATTTTTTTTTTCATGTACGCAAAAAGTGTCAGAAAAGGCTTGGTCTTCAAGTGGTTAGACGAGTGGGTGATGTGTGGCATAAGCTTCTAATATTGGGCATAAAATGCCAGGACAGTTCAATTACCCCCCAAATGACCCCTTTTTAGAAGGTAGACACCCCAAGCTATTTGCTGAGAGGCATGTTGAGCCCATGGAATATTTTATAATTTGCCACAAGTTTCGGGAAAATTAAAACATTTTTTATACATAGTTGTCACTAAATGATATATTGCTCATACATACCATGGGTATATGTGAAATGACACCCCAAAATACATTCTGCTGCTTCTCCTGAGTACAGGGATACCACGTGTGAGACTTTTTGGGAGCCTAATTGTGTACGGGACCCGAAAACCAATCACCGCCTTCAGGTTTTCTAAGGACATAAATTGCTTATTTTACTTCCTAATTCCTATCACAATTTTGGAGGCCCTGAAACGTCAAGATAGCACCCCCCTAAATAACCCCATTTTGGAAAGTAGACGCCCCAAGCTATTTTCTGAGAAGCATGTTGAGTCCATGGAATATTTTATATTTTGCCACAAGCATCGGGAAAATGCCAAAAATGTTTTTTTCTTTTTTACACAAAGTTGTCACTTAAATGATTTATTGCTCAAACATGCCATGGCTATATGTTAAATGACACCTCAAAATCCATTCTGCTGCTTTTCCTGAGCACGTGGATACTACACGTGAGACTTTTTGGCAGTCTAGCCACGTACAGGACCCCAAAAACCAATCACTGCCTTTAGGCTTCCTAAGGGCGTAAATTGTTGATCTCACTCCTCACTACCTGCCTATCACAGTTTCGGAGACCATGAAGTGCCAAGACAGCACAAACCCCCCCCCCCCCCCCAAATGACCCCTTTTTGGAAAGTAGACACCCAAAAGGTATTTGCTAAGTGGAATGGTGAGTGTTTTGCAGCTCATTGGTTTTGAAAAATGAAGAAAGAAAAGGAAAATTGTTTTTCTTTTTTCAAATTTCAAAACTTTGTAACAAAAAGCGAGATCTGCAAAATACTCAAAATGTCTCTCAGCAAATAGCTTAGGGTGTCTAATTTCCGAAAAGGGGGTTGTGCTATCTTGACATTTCATGGCCTCCAAAACTGTGATAGGTAGTGAGGAGTGACTTCAACAATTTATGCTCTTAGAAAGCCTGAAGGCAGCGATTGGTTTTCGGGGTTCTTTACACGGATAGACTGCCAAAAAGTCTCACACATGTGGTATCCCCGTACTCAGGAGAAGTAGCAGAATGTATTTGGGGGTGAAATTCCACATATACCCATGGCATGTGTGAGCAATATATCAATACAATGAAAACTTTGTGTAAAACTTTTATTTATTTTTTTTGTCATTTTTCAAACACCTGCGACAAAAAAAAATTAAATATTCAATGGGCTCAACATGCCTCTCAGAAAATTCCTTGGGGTGTCTACTTCTTTTTTTCGTTTATATCGCAATAAATAAAAACCGCAGAGGTGATCAAATACCACCAAAAGAAAGCTCTATTTGTGGGGGAAAAAGGACGTAAATTTAGCTTGGGTACAGCATTGCATGACCGCGCAATTGTCAGTTAAATTCAAGCAGTCCCAAATTGCAAAAAATGGCCTGGTCTTTAGGGGGTAAATCCTTTTGGTCCAGAAGTAGTTAAGAAACCAGCTATGAGGGGGAAACCTGAAAATAACCAATGCTGGCCACCTCTTATTCAGAGTCACTGATGCAGGACAAGGCTATAGATGAAGAGTTTTTCACTTTTTTACTCCGATGCAAAATTACGCATCCATGATTCATGCATCCTGGACATAGATTCCAAATGATGTATCTTTATATCTTTTCCTCTACACAGAAGAGAAAAAACACTGGGGCAGGTCTTCATAGTGATGACCAGAGTGTTTGGCTAATCACAGTGCTCACAAGGTTATGAGCCAATTCTCCTGGCTTCCAAATGTTAGAAAGAGACCCAGAGCTGTCGGTGACTGTCTGGTCTCCGTGCTGGGAGCGTGCTTCCAGACAAACAAAGGAGCGCATATATGCAGTGCCCAGGAATAAAGCTTGCTTCCTGGATGCCTCAAATATATGTTACGTGGTCATAAATGAATTAAGGTCAGAAGATATGCAATGACAGCATTTATAGTAATTTTATGACAGTTTTTCTGTAACTTAACCCTGTAGGGGAAAGAGAAAAAAAAAAAAGTACAATACTATATAAAGGTACCTGTCCTGACCTTTATCTTGCAACCCCTCCACTAGAACCCCTCTAAATTCCTACTGTATGTAACTTTCAACTTTATAAAAGAAAGCCGGTCCTTGAAAAGTATTCACGCAAGCAAACCCTGATCCGTCTATGACAGCTGCTTCATATAGGACAGCACATTTGCCAATTTACCTATACATGTTCCAATCCCCAATTAAAAGAAATGGTGCCACACCCTGCAAGGTGAAGGTTTATTTGTTATAACTCACTCTGATTTTAACCCCTTCATGTGTTTTAAAGTGGTTATAAAGCCTAAACATTTTTTTACCTTAATGCATTCCATGAACATATGCCACAAAACAGTGATTCTGGCTCGTTCCTTTCAATTCTCCTTACAAGCATAAAAGCTTCTTTAAGCATATAGTTACAGTGAATATTGCAATACAAATGTGCAATAGAATTCACAGTTCTGTATTGTTCTGCTATCTCCCACAGCGCCTTGTTGCATTTAAAATCTACTTGTGTCATTATGACAGCCTGGTAAAGGTTTAGGATCAAATGGGAATGCCAATTGCTGTGCCGACAGACTCACTCAGGCAGCTGCTTGCAAACCTGAAAGCAGCACGGGTAATTTAAACCGACTCGCCTGTTACAATAATTTAAAATCAATAAATATTTCAGCATTTCTGGCCTGGCGTCCGTATTGGAGATGACTAGAGCAGAAGGCTGGGCGGCAGGATAGGCTTTAAGAGAGAGTGGATATTTCAGCCAAGGCAGCGTTACATAATATTTAGTGATGCTCTGTAAAGAAAACTAATTTGCAGCACTGAGTGTATTAAAAGGCTGCTGTCACGGCAATGTGTCATCAGCTGAACTCTTCATCCTCACGCCGGCAGCTGGTGCAATTCATCAGGGAGATTGCTTTACAGGCAAATTTATGAAAAAAAATGTATAAAAATGACAAGAGCATTTGAAATAAAAGATGATCTTAAAAAGATTTTCACACCTTGGTGCAGTCAATTTTCTCTATATATATTAAAAAATAAAAATGTGAAACACTTGAAAGGTTGTCAGTTTTTGCTCATTTAATATCCAGAGTCGCTGAGAAGGCCAAGGCTCAGTCAAAATCGGAGACTTGACAAGATGACCAAAAACTGGGTGTGCAGTGGCTAAAGGAAACACTCACTATTATGTAAGCTCTTTCAGAGTAGCTCCATCTCAGAGTTTCTGGTACTGTCTATGCACACTATGCACACGCTGCATCAACATCAAAGAGGATCGGCACGTCCCCCGCCTCCCACATGAGGTCATCGGCTGCCCTCCCTCATCACAGCGCTCCCGCCTGACCGGACCTTCCACCGAGGATGTGACTACAGAGACTTTCCCCTATTGATTTTAAGATGCCTGCTTTTATCCACCTCTTGTGAGTAGCATTGTAATTTGTGTGTCATTAAAGTACTGCTGTGCTACACTCAGATCGGCGCTGGTCTCTCTCTCTCTCTCTCTTCTTGGTATCTTACAGGGTTGCTTCACCCTCTACAAGCCTGCAGCCATCCCAGTGTACAACCACCGGATCGCACCCCATTATCTGCCCACAGTTGACACTGCTGCAGTTACCCACACTGTCCGATTGCGCCAACTTTTTTTCCCCATCTGCCTCCAAGAAACAAGCAAGTTGTTTCAACTGAGGTTGTGCAAATGCCACCAAAAGAAAACATGAAACATCCAGTGGACACAGTTTAAAGTCACCTCATGGTCTTAGAGGGCAATTCACAAGATGAAACTGCAGGGTAGATCCTGCAGCTGAAAACCTCTGGGCATAGAGGACACCACCAGAAGACAACGTCCACCAAAAGCCTTTTCTACTTGTTTTCTAAAGTCCAGGACTCCTGAGAAATAGTGGAACAAGCATATGGATCCTATTTGAGCCTGGCCAGAAAGTAAGAGTCGGCTCCCCAGACACCAATCCATGCTGGGAAACCCCAACTGGCGAGTGGTTCCGACCTTTGGGTATGCCCAATTGTTTGATGGTAAATCCTCAAAATAAAAATGAAAATCTAGTGTTGAAAGTGAAATATATGGGCAGAGATGGAAACTGAAATACAGTGATTTCACAACTGGTGACCTTAAGATATAAGCTATAGCCACAACTAGACTAACAATCTTAGTTAGACTTCGTCTTTACAGCTTTTTATTTTTATTATTTTTTAAAAGAATGCTGTTTTAACAACTAGAAAGTGAATAGGTTTGCTTTATGGTTCTAAAACAGAAATGGTTTATCCAACAGCATCTCTCTAATAAATGAACTTTGACTGAGCAATCTAAAACTCTGCCTCTGTTGACAGAGTTTATTTAAGTTAAAAATGTTTGTTTGTTTCAGAAGGTTTATAAAGCTCCCAGAAAAAAGAAGGTACACGCAGGAAAAAATAGTCCTGTATCTGCTTCAAAAATAATAACTGTCCCCTGCAGTGAGTGAGGAAAGTGATGGCAGCTAAAGAATTGGCCTTATTTAACGACTTTTTCCTTGGAGATGAATAACAATTTGATGGACCAAGTAAACAGTGTGTTTAAAGTAAGTATGGGGAACCAGAGGCCATAATCACTTCCCATTTGACTTACACCTACACAGGGACCTAGCAAACTTGTAAATCTGCTTGACATATGTAACTGTACTATAAATTGCCGCCTCCTCCCGGCACACAGAAACATCCGTCAGCCGCCCCTCCTTCCTCCCACCCTGGCATACCGCTGATCTGATTTTCAGCACCGCTGTGGAGATTTGCTAAATCCATTCCCTGCATTCTTAAAGCAGTTTCTGGTGACACTGTCTGAATACAGAGTGGCCTCCTGCTCTCATTATGTGTGGAGGGAACGACAACTGTGGCTGCACTGCTAGTAAATGGAAATAATTTTTTCCCTGCTTGGCTGGGTAATAGTATAAACAGCAACACCACCTCTCCTCACCCCTTAACCCTCTTGTGTCTTCCTCTCTTCCTCACATCCTTCCCTTCTAACTACAACTGAGGCAGCCAAAAGCTCTCATGGGAGAATGGGACAAACTCTGCTCAAATTGAAAGCATGACTGGAAATGGATATATGGCATTAGCTGCAATCAGCAATTTACTCCATGGCATTAGGCTTTTTACTGTCTAGAGACATAAGGCATATTGTAACCTTTATCTCTTGACTAGTAACTCATTACTATCAATTTTCTAGGAACATAAATTACGTTTATCATTAAAGACAACTCATACTCCCAGGACATTCAGAACGGACAAAGTTTGCCAGCACAAGTTAAAAAATGGTAACACAATCAAGGCATTAACATTTGTGCATCAGCTACAGAAATAATGCTTAAGTCATTTGTCAGCAGTTTTGAAGTGTAAGGAGTTATATGTTGGAGTGACCACTGAAGGACTGATAGTTATTTCGGTGAGAGTTTAAAGTGATTGTAAAGCTTAAGTTTTTTTCTAAAATAACAAACAGGTTATATTTACCTGCGCTGTAGAATGATTTTGCACAGAGCAGCCCAGGACCTCCTCTTCTGGGGTCAACTGCCGACGCTTTAGGCACCTCCTCCTCTTCTTGGTGCACCACCATAAGAAACTGCTTACGGGTGCACTTGCAGGCTCGCTTCCAAGTCAGGCTGTGTGCGTTCATAATGCATACAACATGTCTCAGCCCAGCCCTCCACTCCACCCTCACAGTAATTGATTGAAAACAGCAAGAGCCAATGGCTTCCACTGCTCTCACTTGGGAGAGGGAGAGAGAGCAGGACTGCTACACTTGAGCACAGCGCTAGATTAAAATAGGGCTCAGGTAAGTATTTAAGGAGGTGAGGGAGCGATACAACCAATGGGACATTTTTTTAAAATGATGTAGGAAATGCATGAGGGTAAAGATGTCCTGCCTTTAGAAACACTTTAACTAAACCTATGATCCACATACAAACCAAAACAATCAGAGGCTTTTGGAGCTCCTACATGCTAAAAGTTGGAGAAGAAATTTTTACCAAACAGAAAATTAGAGCTTGAATAACTACTCTTACTTTTTTTTCTACACGTGTTTTGTTTACAGTTAGGTAAAAGAGGAAAGTCTTCATCTCTTAAAAGAGAAGTATGGGTTTGGTATTTTTCCCCATTTTATACTTACCTAGGTGGATGCAGCATCGGTCCAATGCTGCATCTGTCCCCTGGCACCTCTACACTGAGAACCGAGCGATGAAACACCGCCAATTGCTTGGTTCTGACAGCTCCCCAAGCAGAGAGCTGATGACTGTCAGACAGCAGCTCTCTGCTCTGCCCCCTCCTCGCTCATTGGAGCGCTGAGCTGTGGAGGGGCAGGGAGCAGCTGGCTCAGGCTCTCAGTGGCTCGCTGAGAGGCTGAGCCTGGTGTCGGTCCAGGCACCTGTCTGATCCCGACTTCGTGGTCGTGATGATGCGGTGCCTGGACCGACTTCTGTGAAGTCAGTAGAGAGCAGATTTCAGCCCACTCTTTGCTGAAAATGGGTCACAGGAGTGCAGAACAAACTGCTCTCCTGTGATCCATAGGAGAAGTACAGCCAAATGAGTTTAGGCTGTAAATCCCCTTTAAAGCCCATCTTCATTATCTTTTCAAACTACTGAAAGAAAGGAAAGCGGTTAGAACTTTTGTCAGGCTTTTGTTACTGCTTGTATCTCTGTTGGGCAAATTTTAACACAATGACACCAGGACATGAAATAATGGAAAAATGAGTAGCTGGCACAGGAAGATGCACAAAGCATTAGATAATCCACAGAGGTTTTAATGCTTAGGGAGTATTTTTATTGTCGTTTTGGCTGGAGCAGGCCCTTTGGTAACAGGTCATACATAGGATGGAGTTTCAGAGTTCTTACTATCAACTTTTGTTGACTTCTAAGCAAATTGACAAGGAGTATTAACATCAACCACGGCAAGAAGCCACCTCTGTGGACTAAAAATCTGTTCACTTGCTCGAATCCAAAGCAGTCCCAGGTGAAATTTTTTATTTTTTTTCTCCAGAACGCGATTGGTTATTTTAAGTGGACATTGCAGAGAGAGAAGAATTCCTCTTTTGTTGGCTCCATTCTGTCTGGTAGCATGATGCATCTTTAAATATCACATTTGCAGAATATATTGAGTTCTAAAAACAAAAGTTTTCAGCAAATGTGCAATAAAAATTGGCCCTACTGTGTATGTATGTGAGTTAGGGACCTTAGATTGTAAGCTCCTTGAGGGCAGGGACTGATGTGAATGTATAATGTATATGTAAAGCGCTGCGTAAATTGACAGCGCTATACAAGTACCTTAAATAAATAATAAATAAATAAAAAAACACAAGACAATGAGAATTTATGAGCACTATGTTCTAATATGTTCTAATAAATGATGTTCTGCAAGAAACCGGGGTCTCAAAAGGATTTAAACTGGGAATGCACTGGAGGAACTATGACACCATACAGGTTTCATTATTGACGTATTCTCCATTGTTGCAATAGTGATACATCTAGAGCTAGCCGTCTAAACCTATGCTCATCATAATCACATAAGTATCCAATTTAACAAGATATGCAGACAGCAAATAAGATGTGATCTGTGTCTTAGTCACTCAGACTAAACAGGCTGATCACTTCCAGAGTTACTGCCTCCAGTTAGTGAAGTCAGATTAAGACTGCATTTACAAACCTACCGGAGAGTAAATCTACAGATGGACACAGGGTCAGTAACCAATATTTGTACTATTCCCAAGCTGACATATTTGTCAAGTTAAAGAGCTCATGTATTTTTTCTTATCAGCAAATCCAAAACCTATGAGTGGGGTGCCTTTAGGGGTTGTTCACACCATATGGTGTGTCTGAGCATGCACTTTTTTTGCATGTTCCCATTCGTTTTGAGCAGCCCATTAAATCAATGGGCTGCTCTACATGTACGAAATATACATAAATTGTAGAGGCATGAATTTTTACATTGCACCACATCGCAGAACCATGTGTTTTAGCGGCTGGCACACATTTGCGAGATGCAAAGGGGTGCCATTAAAAATGAATGGCACCCATGTGCATCTGTATAAGGCAGCGTGTTTTTGTGCAGTGAGAGAAAATGTATGTCTTTGCGTGTCTTCCCGCACTGTACCTGGTGTAAATCAGCCCTCACTGCAGCAGACATAATATAGAGGGATTTAGGGAAGATATATAATTAAACTTTATGACTCAATGGATCGGAAGCAGACTGCACAAGTGTAGCCTGCCTCACAATGTGCAAAAGGAGGAATTCCACAGGACAATTAACAAGTGACAACCTTTTAATATTATAATAACATATCTACTAAGTGAAAGCAAAAAATATTATAAAGATAATGAAGTAGATAGTGACGCTCAAAATGTCACTCATGAAAATATGTGAATATATCCAAAAAACAAATAAAGTCCAAAATGTTGTTAATAAAGTCCATAAATAAGATAACTGAGGATTCAATGACTGTCCACCACACCACGTGAATCTATGTCACCACTCACCAAATGTATATGCCAAGTACTCTCGTATTGGCAATAACAGCAGATGCCCACTCTGGGGTTAATGGTTAATCATAAGATGTGTCCAATCCTTTTGGGTGTTCCATGTTTAATGGACATAGAGTATAAAGAAAAAGTGCCAATAGTGTGATACCATAAAAACACTTTATTAAAAAAACAGCTAAGCCTTATGTAATACACTCACAATGTAGACAATGTAAAGCGCATATCAAGATGACCGGTAAGCCGATATATATCGTGGTCGCGGTGGATCGAAAACAATTTCGTGTCTCACCCAACCACTCGCGGTATTCCCGATCATCACTTCCAGTTTTGTGTCAATTGTCACTTCCGGTTGCTGTACAGCAACCGGAAGTGACAATTGACGCAAAGCCTGAAGTGGCAATCCGGAATACCGCGAGAGGTTGGGTGAGACACGGAATTGTTTTCGGTCCACCGCGACCACTATATGTCAGCTTACCGGTCATCTTGATATGTGCTTTATATTGTCTACATTGTGAGTGTATTACATAAGGCTTAGCTGTTTTTTAATAAAGTGTTTTTTTGGTATCACACTATTGGCACTTTTTCTTTATACGTGATACAGATTCACGTGGTGTCGTGGACAGTCATTGAATCCTCAATTATCTTATTTATGGACTTTATTAACAATATTTTGGATTTTATTTGTTTTTTGGATATATTCACATATTTTCACGGGTGACATTTTGAGCGCCACTATCTACTTCATTATCTTTCCAATATTTTTTGCTTTCACTTAGTAGATATGTTATTTCAATATCCTTTATTTTAAAGTGGCAGCTAATCAAGTATAATTTCTGACATGGTGCAGTGGTAGGATCTTTTTTAGTAGTGCGCCCCTATACTGATCCTGGTGTGTTTTTTCACCCTTTTAATATTATATTGTAAATTGCTGAAAGAATTAATAGGTTAGGCAGTTCAAACACCTATGAAAAAAATAAACCTTCATAACATAGTCAATGGGAATAACAAAACAGACATGCACTTGTCTGGGTGAGATAGGAACCATGCGGTTATGTAAGGGATTTTTCCAGGGAAGGTAATTGAAAGGGGAGTTATTGTTGCTTAATGCATGCTGAAATTAAGGGCAATTTAAAAAGATAACTTAACACCACGTCCTCACTTTTTATTCTTGCGTTTATGATACTTGGTCACCATGTCCTGTAGACTGAAAACATGAAAATAAAATAAAACATGAGAAAGTGTCAGATGAAAAAAGAAAAGCAACATGGATAATAGAGCAACGGGCCCCATTTATCGAAGTGTGAGATGTATTGTTCTGACAGGTCATGCAGCCCACCATCAACCATTCAAATTCTTCTTTTTGTTTTCCTCTACTGCAAAGGAAAAACATGACTGTACTTTGTTGGACACAGGCTGTCTGAGGAAATGTTCTCCCAGCCGTCACTTTCATAACTAAAGCCCAATGTTTTTGAGACTCTTTGGATGTCTCCACAGCCAATCACTTCTGGGATAATTCTGCTGTTTAGCCCAAAGTAATGAAATCTAGGAAAATGGTTACTGGGTTAACAGTGTTGGTAAATGTGGCTGAATATGCTTCAAACATGCTTACCCTAACAAATGTTACCACTGAGAAACAAACCAGGTAATACAACATTAGAGCTAAATTTATGCTATCACTAAATAAACTGCAATTATAGCAACCACCATGAGAGAGTCAAAAGGTCCTTTTACCTGTTAATAAGGTCTTCATTATCATCACTTTCCATCTCATCTTCTATGGCGGCTTGAAGATCCCCAATGCGCTTAAAAGCAAGTTTCAGATCTGATTGCAAACTCTGATTTGCAGCTTCCAAGCTCTCCAGATCCATCTCCTACAGACACAGAAATATGAAACTTTTCAGTGTTACCATATACTGTAGCCTGTGAAGACTGAACGAAGCAGTATGCATTAACCAGTAGTGTCATTAGCCCTTGCTATGCACAAGCCAACATGAATTCACCACAAATTTTGCATGGAGTAAAGTAATGTGATGTTAGGGAATACATATGACCTAAAGGTGTATGGACTGATATACTGTAAACACAAGAAAAAAAGTTAAAGAATTAAAAAAAAAAAAAAAAGTACACCAATTGGAAATTTTGCTGCTGAAAAGGAAAATGCAGTATGCAGTTGGCTGAAAACCAAAAATGGCAGTTTAAAAAAAAAAAAAAAAAAAAAATATATTATATATCTATATATCTATATATATATCTATATATATATATATATATATATAGATATATATATATATATATAGATATAGATATAAATATTTGTCTTATATTAGACTTTTTAATTAATATCATGAATATAAATGAATATGAATTTTTTGCCAGCCATTATCGGCACCTTTAGTGCAAGGAAAGCTCAAGAAAAATGCATCCCTTTAAATTCTATGTATGTCTTCGCACTGGTCTGCTGCGCTTCGGATTTGGTGTTCAAAATCTTGCTTGCTGCATTTTTGGTCAGTTAACAAATCGCATCAAAAACGCACCTCCCCATTGCAATGCATTGAAAACCCAGCAAGAACGCATTAATAATGCACCAGTGTTAAGTTTTTTAATGCGGTTTTTGTATCACATGACCTATATAAAACACACTATAAGCACTGTAAAATTGTGGCAAAATTGCTTCAAAATTGCATGCATTTTCTGCGCCATTATCGGCACCTTTTTCAATGCATCTCTAAAAATAAACATTTTAATAAATCACTGCATATTATTCAAGATGCAAACATTTTATATATATGCAGACTACCAATGTTAGGCTAACCAGTCAGTAGTTCCAAGGGATAAATCTCGGCTCTTTTTTAAACATTGGTGCCACATTGGCTTATCGCCAATCAGCGGGTACCATTCCTGTCAGACTGTCCATAAAAATTAGGAACGATGGTCTGGCTATCACCTGGCTGAGTTCCTTAAGGACCCTCGGGTGTAAGCCATCTGGTCCCGGTGGCTTATGTTAAGTTTTTCGGGTCTAGTTCTGAGTCTGTCTACTGTTAACCATAAGGGTGCTTCCTGTGACATAATAGGTTACTGTATCCCCCCCCCCCCCCGTTTCCTTTGTGAAAACTGAGGTGAAGAATTGATTCAGAAGCTCTGCCTTCTCACTGTCCTTTATAGCCAGATTCCCTTCATCATCCTTTATGGGGCCTCACTTTCTTAATATTTATATACTTAAAGAATTTTTTATTTTTTTTATTCCCTTCCGCTATATGTTTTTCGTGTTCTATCTTAGCTGTCTTGATTGCGCTCCTACATTTCTTATTGCATTCTTTGTAATGCCAATGCCCCTCAGCCTTGTATTTCTTAAAGGTCTTTTCTTTTGTTTTTATATGCATTTTTACTTAGAAGTTTAGCCACCCAGTTTTTTTTTTTAGCTCTTTTAAACGTATTCCCTGTCGGAATACACTGGCCAATACCTTTATTTAGTATGTTGTTAAAGCACGCCCATTTTTCCTCAGTGTTCTTTGTTCCTAGGATTCTATGCCATTTAATATCGTCTAGAATAAAGCACAGTTTAGGGAAGTTGGCTCTTTTAAAGTTCAGTGCCTTTGTATTACCCTTATGTTTCCTATTACTGTAATTGACATGAATTGACCTATGGTCACTGTTTCCTAAGTTGCCCCTTATTTCTTCATCCGCAATTAGGTCTGTATTATTCGTAATCTGTAGGTCTAGTAACGCATTGCTTCTCGTTGGTGCGTTCACCATCTAACCTATGAAATTGTCCTTCAAAACATTTAGGAAATGGCGAGGCTTAGACGAATGCGTGGTTCCTTCTGCCCAGTCGATATATGGATAATTAAATTCCCCCATTAAAATGACATTTCCCATCCTTGCTGCCATTCCAAGTTGTGATAGGAGGTTCGCCTCCCCCTCCTCTCTCTGGTTGGGGGGCCTATAGCATACGTCCAATATTACTTTCTCCTTAGTATCTTCCCTTTGAAGCTCTACCCATAGGGACTCCACCTCTTCCCAAGCTCCATTAATGATATTGTCCCTCATATTCACTTGCACATCCTTCTTGATAGACAGTCATACTCCTCCCCCTTTTTTATCCTCCCTATCTCTGCGATAAAGGGAATATCCCTGAATGGTTGCCAGCCAATCATAAAGGCTGTCAAACCAAGTCGCTGAAATTCCCACAATATCGAAATCCTCCTCATACATTAGCAGCTCCAGTTCTTCCATCTTGTTTTTTTCTTTTTTCTTTTTTTTAATACTAGGTCAACATTAACAAGTGAAATGACTTATATAATCTGTGGCACCACACTAACATTCCTTTAAATTGATAATAGGTATTTTATTGGTTTATAAAGCAGGGGCCTCAACAGAGTTTATGCCACAAACTTACTTTTAACTGACCTAGCCCTATATGGCAAAAGTATAACAAATCTACATTGTAGCAGAACATCTATAAATTACCAGTTCATGTTTTTTGCGGCTGGCTTCGGTCTCTTTTTTGGCCAGTTCTCCCATTTCCTCTTTCATGTCCCTGATCTGTCGCTGTATCCTTTTATTTTGCTCCTTCTCACGGTTCTCTGCAGCGACTCGCTGATCTCGCTCTTCTGTCAGCTTCTCTATGTTTTCTTTTAACCGGGCAACCAAACTCTGTAGGAGGAACAGCATGAGACTGTGAATGGAGTACTCTATCTCGATTTAGAAAACTGTCACACACACAAGAAAATATATAGTATCTGAGTTTTCTGTGTCTTCTTTTAAAGTGGACCTGAACTTAAGAAAAAAAAAAAGGATTTGGAAACATCTGGAAATATTACCTGTGTCTAAGCAGTACACTGAAACATCTACCTTTTTTCCTGAATACCACCTGAAAACAGCAGGATGGTTCCTGCACCATAGTCCACTTTAAGTCTCGAAGTCTTACTTTGCAATTTAGATTTTTCTTTAATTTGGTGTATATAATAATAAAATTCTACAAAATTAAAAAATGCAATTTACATGTGAAACAGAGAAACATTTATTGAAGCATTTAGGAAACATATTTGTTTCTCCTGATTGATAGCACTAGGAAGGTACTGCTCATTTCAAGCTTTAAAGAAGTCTTTTACATAGAACCAACCGTTTTTTTTTTTGGAAGGAGCATATATATATTATAATTTATGCTATGGAAAGACAAAAGACATGACACCATGAAGTTGTTCCTTTAATTTTATTATCTCACTGACCTTAAAATACTTTAAATTACAGTTACCTTTGAGGTTCAAATAAGATCCTGCATTGCCTTCCCTCGCTAGACTCTACCCAAAATGAAATTAACAGTACTGAATGTCTAGTATTTGCACAATGGTTCTTTAATAGCATCTGCGCTGCATGTGATCCAAGTTTAGAACTCAACTAGCACTGCAATTGGGGGTTATTGAACATCTACAACATTGTATATGTTATTCATGGCAATACCAGAACATATGGATCAACTGAGCACAGGGGCATACAAAGCATACTAACATAACCATAGATGCAATTAAACCATTCATGGAAGAGGCATGGGACTCTTCTTACCTCCATGCGCTTCACTTGTGTTCTCTCAAATTCCAGCCGTGTTTCCAGTTCTCTAATTTTGGCCTCTTGTCTGCTTACTACAGATTTATCCACCATAGACTGCTCCAGGAACTCCAGCTGACTCTGCAAGCCTTGTAACTGTACAATGAGAAACATGTGTCACTGAAACTACCAAACAAGCAATGAAATGCTACCATTACACAGCATTTACAACCCCCCTGACTAATATTTAAAGTAGTATTTGCATTGTTCTGTTTTTGAAAACGAACATAAAAAGAGAAATTTAATTTACAGGCGCCAGAGACAATTGTCTTAAAATGAACTGCATTTCTTGCTTACTAGCTGCACTGAACAGGAAAGATTCTGTTCGGATTATGCAAATATTCATGTTATATATAGGAGTGAATCATCTTTTTTGTTTGGTAAAATTCAGTGGTCAGCCATCACTGGTAACACTAAATGCAACGGCAGATAACCAAATTACAATGAGGTTCATAGTACATCCCTGAGCATTGAGTATTTATTTTGTAAAAGAGACAGCTACATGGAAAATGTTAAACATGACTACTTCTGAAAGGACACAACGAGACAACCTGTTACTTTTTAAAAAAGGGTAATAGAAATGAATAGAAGATAGTGAGAACATTAGACTTTTTAAAAGAGGACCAGAAAAAAAGGTTATGGTTTTCTACACCACCACTTCCCTTAGCACTTGTACAAACCATAACGCACGAAAGCTACATGAAAAAGGTGGAATAAGAACCTTAAATTGCACAGCTAACCATGTAAAATACAATATGAGTGAAAATCCTTTCAATTTGCTGGGTATCAGACAAAGCAGGATGTGAACAGAAATCTCTCAAACAGGGACACTGGCAGCACAAAATCAACTGGTCTAGTAGAATAGAGAAGGGGTAGAAACTAGGGATAGACTGATTATTGGCAAGGCCGATATGCACTTTCCCCAATATATCGGTATTGGCCCCGAAACTGGCCGATATTGCCAATACTTTTGTGACGTCATTCTGCCTTCTTAGGCCGCCTCCCTTGCCTTGTGTATCACAGTCATACACCCACCCACAGCAGCCCGGTGCCAGCCAGCCACCCACATCCTCAGGCCCTGTACCAGCCAGCCACAGGCCCTATACCAGGGAGCCAGCCAGCCACCCACAGGCCCTGTACCAGACAGACACCCACAGGCCCTGTACCAGCCAGCCACTCACAGCCCCTGTGCCAGCCAACCACCCGCCACAGGGTGCCAGCCAGCCACCCACCCACCCACCACAGGGGGCCAGCCAGCTGGCCACCAACCACAGGGTGCCAGCCAGCCACCCATTAAGCAAAAATTAACATGTTCAGTACCAGATTTATGTCAAAAATTGTCTTTATTTTTCAAAACTTGAAATGTACAAAATATCGGCCCATATCGGTCGATACCGATACGTTGTGACCAAAATATCGGTATCAGTATCGGCCCTGATAAAACCACATCGGTCTATCCCTAGTAGAAACTCTGTCTGCTTTTCACTACCATCTGGAAAAATTTCCCTTCAGGCACCTACCAAATTACAAATCAGAAAGCACGGAGAAATCTCCTCAATGAGGCACACAGATATCTTACACAAAAAATTTGCAGATCACCACAACAAGCTAAAACAATGTACTGCTATCAGTTAGCGGGAGCATTCATTATAACTGGAGTCCTCATTAAATTTTCTATGTCAAATTTTCTACACGCTAGTAGAAAGGGATCAAAATATTCATATTAAAATACAGCAAGTCCTATGCAATGTCACTATCTGCTAACAGGTTACCCAGAGTGGTTTTGTCCTCTGGCATTAATACTCTCAACCAAAAGTAGATATGTTTTTCTTAATAAGTGGCTTTGCAAGGACATGGACTATAATGGATAAAATGAAATGAGATCAGGGAAGATTATAAGAGAACTGAGAAATGCACACTATCAGTTAAAAAAGAATGAGGATTGTCAAAGATAGAAGTTTTGAGACAAGTATAATGAATGAGCATTATAAACTGGAATAGAAACTTTACCTAATGTTTCTACGCTTTCATTACCCTACAAGGCTACACTTATGATAAAAGATGCTTAATGTGCTAGGAGAAGTCTGCAACCAAAGAGGCTTCTATTTGCCCAGAAAAGGCTCTGTTGTGGCAAAGCTAGGTAATTAAAGCCTTGCTCAATATGAGTCCTTGATGCCAGGCAGGAGTGGAAGTAACAATAGATACAAGAGGAAATAGAAGATAGAGGAAACCAGAGAAAAAAAATCATATGATGTCACAAAAAGCAAAAGGGATTGGGAATAGGTCAGGGAATGGTCAAACTGCAGTACTGCAAAGGCAAAGATGCCAGAGAAGAAGTAGGAAGGACAGAAAAAAAATGCAATCTAGAAAACAGAAATTAGTAGGATAGGCATCTTGGTAAAGGGAATCCTACCCAAAAATAGACAGCAACTCAGTAGATTAACTAAACAGAACTAATATGGCTGGCAGGACATGGAATTCCCTTTCCTAATGGTTCACACCCAACACAATACAGGTGTTTTTCTGAGTCAATGTGATCTGCAAAAAATTTAAAAGAACCCTCAATCTTATATGCTTATATGAAAAACTGCAATCTGGTCTATTTTTGATAACGTAGCAGACTGCAACACAATGCACATCTGTGCAATGTAGTGGCTATAGTACGGGTGCATTTTAATTTTTTTTATGAATATGTTCATTGGGGTGTAAATAAGAAAGGATGGCAACTCACATTAGCATGCGTGTACAGTGTGTTACCATACATTATGTTTGTTATGTAAATAAGCTCTTTGGGTTTTTACCTGCTTCCCGCCTGCAGGACTAACTAATCATAGGCGGACAGGAACCCTATTGTTCTGGAAGGATGTCATATGATGGCCCCCTGAGAACGTGCCATGCTCCGGCGCAACCTGTCACCCACTGTGTCCACTTGACACAGCGGATGACTGATCAGTGTACCGGTGTTCCGTGAGAATTACCTACCCGTGAGAAAAACCTACCCCTCGTCACTTCCGGTTTACGGCAGTGTGTGTAACGCAGCGGTTACATTAAAACAGCTGTGCTGCACTATGAGTCATCTCCGCTCCTGTGCCTGTCACTTCCCTGATCTCGGCTAATAAATATAATTTATATTTACTAGCCAAGGTCAGGGAAGTGACGGGGACAGGAGCGGAGATGACTCATAGTGCAGCACAGCTGTTTTATGTCACCGCCGCGTCGGTAGGTTTTTTTCACGGACACCGAGATCAATTCAGACTAGTGCGCATGCGCACTAGTCTGATCCTCAGCTCTTCCATTAGCTCTCCGGGGCTGTGAGCATGCGCACTGCTGCGCTGCTCAGCTGTTCCTGGCAGGAAGTGACGTAGGTAGGTTTTTCTCACGGGGTAGGTAATTCTTACGTTACACCGGTGTTCCGTGAAAAAACCATACCCGTGAGAAAACCATACCCTCGACACTTCCGGTGCTACTACGGAGGGTATGGATTTCTCACGGTACTTACACTTGCCGCCGTTACATTAAAACAGCTCCTCTGCAACGTCAGTCATCTCCGCTCCTTCCCCTGTCACTTCCCTCATCTCGCCTAATAAATATAAAAGCGGATCACGGAGCGGAGATCGGCGTCATTTTCATCTCATACACCCGCCGCCGCCTTTATATTTATTAGGAGAGATCAGGGAAGTCACAGCGATAGAAGAGGAGATGTTTAATGTTGCAGCCGAACTGTTTTAATTATACCGCCGCAAGTATGACATTTCACACAGTGCCGTGAGTTTTTCCTACCCTCTGAGCATGCGCACTTGTGATCTTCTTTGCTGTTCAGTTACGTCTCCGGGGCTCTGAGCATGCGCACTGCTGCGCTGCTCAGCTGTTTCACACAGGAAGTGACGAAGGTATGGTTTCTTCGCGGGGTATGGTTTTTTAACGTTACACCGGCCCACTGTCAGTACCATAGGATCGCTGTGACCAACCACAGCAGATCACATGACAGTTGTAAACAATGAATAGCTTCCTTTCAAGCTATTCATTGTATTCATTTGTGTTGCTAGCTGTAATTGGTCACGGTGATCACATGTTACAGACAGGTCCAGTCTCAGCCTATTTGTACCATGTGATTAGCTGTGGCCAATCACAGCTAATCACAACAATGCAAAGTGTCTACGCGGTGTCAATCAGTAAAAATATATGCTTATAGCGGTGAAAATCTTGATCAACTGTGTTACTATGGTAATACTGTATTACTCTGGCCACAGTATGTAAAAAAAAAAAAAAAAAATGTAAACCAAATAAAAAAAATATTTAAAAAAATGTAAACAAAAACATTAATATTTTTTTTCTGCTTCACATAATTTCACCAGTCAGTGTTCCTGGTCACAGCCACATCAGTTATATGATGATGCTGTACTGCACTAGTGACCGTAAAAAAAAATTTCCTTCATTTTCTAAAAAATTGTGACAAAATGTATATTATTGGAGGGCATTTGTACTGTCCTGGCGTTTTTGAGTCTCAAGAAATGAGATAGACCCTCAGTAAATCAGGACTGATCGATTTTCAGATCTATATCATAGTTTGTGGACTCTATAACTTTCCTACAGACTAAATACTATACACTGATTTGAGTTATTTTCAAGAAATGTAGCAGAATACATTTTGGCCTAAGTTTATGAAGAAAGATTATTTGCAAAATGTTATAACCGAAGCAAAGAAAACCTTTTTTTCTAACATTTTTGGCCTTTTATTTAGCAATAAAAAAAAAAAAAAGGTGATTAAATACAACTAAAAGAAAGCTCTATTTGTGCTAAAAAAATTCAAATGGGTATAGTGTTGCAGGACCGGACAGTTGTCATTCAAAGTGCGACAGCACTGAAAGCTGTAAATTGGCCTAAGCAGGAAGGGGGTAAAAGTGCCCAGTATTGAAGTGGTTCAACACATTTGGGATAGTTATCAAAGAGAAGAAAATGAGTCGCTCACCAACCCAGTGCATTAGTATGTAGATGAATGTGGCCTCAGCCAGCGTCACTCCAACCACGTCCCCCCGACATATTCTGCCCGGCTTACCGTGGCGTGGTCGAGTGCGACACGTGTCAGGGGAACGTGGCTGGAGCAGTGCTGGCTGAGGCCATTTACATCTACATACTAATGCATTGGCGAGTAGCGCCATTTCTTCTCTTTGATAATCCTCTTACATTGATGCCAGCTCCCTTCACTGCAACCGGCGGGGAGATCTCTGTCTCAGCTTAGAGCAGCGCTGCAAGTTTCATTTAGATTTCACAACTTCAGCATGGTCATTAGGAAGCTGATCGACACTCTTTTCATATGCCAATTTAACATGATGCAAGGAGAAAAACAAACGATTAAGAATGTACATGAAAATCAGAAAGAAGGGTTCAGATAGGATAGAATAATGTACAGAAAGGACAAAAAAAAAAATCTATAAGATATTGACTCTTTCTTTCTTCAAGTCTACATTAATCCACCACTGAAGAAGTGTCTCCCCCTCCACCCCCTTCCCTTCTAGGATATTGACTGGGAATTACTTAATGCGCTTTATTTACTTAGTTTCACTAACATGGCTCTTAATTACCAATGACAAATGTATTAAATGAGAGAACTGCAGGCGGGAACCTTAGAGGGGTGGGAAAAGGTCATGGAGTGATTTCTTCTCTGTGTCATCTCATAAATGAGACAGATAAATAAAATAATGGTTTAAAAACCTAAAATACGTTCAGAATAGAAGCATTTTGCCTAGTAGTCTATGGTCTGGGCAGGCTAATCAAGCAGTAAAGTTGAACAAATAACACTAAATGAAAAAAAAAAACAATTCCCATTCCAACACCACATACATTTGTATAATAGCTTACACTCTTCTGGAATGATTTGTAAAAGATTTTGAAATATGTTTTTGGTAATTTAGGCCATTCAGCAAAAAAGCATTTGTGAGGTCAGGTAGTGACGTTGGATGAAAAAACTTGACTCGCAAGTGTCATATCAAATCATTCCAAAGGTGTTTAATATGTTAGAAGTCAGGGCTCTGCACAGGCTATTCTAGTTCATCCACACTAAACTCATCAAATGTCTTTATAGAGCTGGCCTTGCTCTTTTTTTTTTTAAATGCACCAAGAACTTTGTTTTTGAAATGTAGGGGATGGTTAAAATCTTGGCTATGTTTTCTTTTTTTTGTCTGTGTCATACTAGAGAGGATTGACTTTGACTTTCAGTGCTGGATACTCAGCGGTAAGTGAGAAGAAAACTGAAGCAAAGTGAGGAACATCCCCTCTTATCTGTCACCAGAACAGGTGTCCTAATTTCCCCTCACCTCCTGTTTTAGTGGCAACTATAATATTTTAGATTTCTTTACACTTTCTGTTCAGTGACAAAGTTCAACAGGGATCTGGGAGGAGTGGCTGCTCCTTCCAAAATCAAAATCGTCAGAGGATTTGTAAAGAAATATGGGTTAGCTAAAGAGACAATGAAACAGGTACGGTCTGCTTTGAGGTTCCGCTTGTCCGACAAACATCAGATTAAACCATCCTTATAAGGGATGAGCCATTGCAATGGGTTTTGGCTTTAAAGCGGAGTTCCAGTGTAGCTGCTGACTTTTATTAAACCTGTCCAACGATCCAGCGATGTGGCCACTCAAATCCGCGGTTCTCTCACTCTCCACTCCCTGGCACTGACATTACAACTGTGGGCACCCAGCTGTGACCGCTTGCAGTTTCACAGCCGATTGCGAGTCGCGCTGCACCTCCTTAATGGTCGGTCAGATTTCTGGGACCTGTGACGTGTCCCAGAAGATTGCAGGGAGGGAGGGGTAGAGGAGAACTTCCAGTCGAGTCGTTTGGCTCCCCCCCAAAACAATTGCATGCTAAATGTGGCATAGGATGGGGGGAGGAATATTAAAAGTGGAACTTCCCCCTTTGGGTGGAGCTCTGCTTTAAATACATTTACTACGTTACAAAGGATTTGTAAAGCACTATGGGTTAACCTCCCTGGCGGTATGATTCTTTTGGATTTTAGGTGCTGAAAGCGGTACCATTATTTTAGGTGCTGAAAGCATGTAATTCTTGTGAATGAGCAGCTCAAACCAACTGTATACATTTATTATACATATTATATATATATATATATATATATATATATACGTATATATATATATATATATATATATATATATATATATATATATATATATATATATATATATATATATATAATGTATACAGTTGGTTTGGGCTGCTCATTCACAAGAATTACGTGTATATATATATATATACGTATATATATATATATATACATATATATGTATATATATATATATATATATATATATATATATATATAATATGTGTGTGTGTGTATATATATATATATATATATATATATATATATATATATATATGTATATGTGTATATATATACGTATATATATATATACTGTATATATATGTATGTATATATATATATATACATATATTTACATAAAAAGTACAGTAAAACTGCAGGAAAGGGCACTGGGGGGTAATGTAATGTGATTTTATTTTATTTTGAACGGTATCAGTGTGTTTGGTGCATTTTACATTCGAATTTGCCGCCGGTTCCACCCCCCGGCGGACGTCACGTCGCCGGAGACGGAAGCCGGGGCTCGCAGACGATCGGGAGAGAGCTCCGCCGCCGCACACCGCTCGCAGTCTTCGCTGGATCCCGGAGAAAAGGTAAGTAAAACCTCCTCCAGCATCCAGCGATCTTCCTAGCGCTACCCCGAGTGTGACTCGGGGTTACCGCTTTTGGCACTAAAATCTTACCCCGAGTCACACTCGGGAATACCGCTAGGAAGGTTAAAGAGACAATGCAATGGATACTGCCTGCTTTGAGGTTCAGTTTGTCTGAATGAAACATCAGACTCAAATTTTGTGTAAAACTTGGCTCCAGCTAATAAAGTCAGTAAAACAGGGATTTAACATCAAACAAAATTATTAAATGTTCAGACAGTGAAATGCAGATGTAAGTGTCACCTGCTGGCTCAAAAGGGATGGGCAGCAGAGTGGCTAAGTGGTTAGCACTTCTGCCTAGCAGCACTAGGGCCATTGGTTTGAATCCCAGTATTGGCCCTACCTGCCTGGAGTTTGGATTGTTCTCCCTGTGCCTGCTTGGGTTTCCTCCAACACTCCAAAGACATGCTAGTAGGTTAACTGGCCCCTGTCTAAAAATGGCCCTAGTATGTGTATATATGAATGTGGGTTAGGGACCATAGAATGTAAGCTCTTAGAGGGCAGAGACTGATGTGAATGTACAATATATGTGTAAAGTGCTGTGTAAATTGAAGGCGATATACAAGTACGTGTAATAAATATAACCCAAAATATCAACATGCAAGTGCTCCCTCTAGTGAGATAATCAGGAGCAGACTGAGAACCCTCAGGGCCCCCGGGCAAAATAAATTAAGAGCCCCTTTCCAGGCCCCACCCATGTTCCGCCTCCAGTCAACACTTACCCCGTCTCCAGCCACACCCACATTCTGCCTCCAGCCACACCCACACCCTGCCTCCAGAAGAAGGGCGGCACCTGCTATGCCAGGCCCAGACGCAGGAGATGGGAAAGCAGCGCTCAGGATACATAGCTGAGGGGAGGGTGTCCAAAATTTACAAGACAGTGCCACATCAAATTTACTAACAGAGCCACATTTTTTACAGACAATTCAAAAAATTACATAAAATGGCTAATTTCAGTGCAAAACAGTGCAAATATCAATATTTAAGCTATATATTGTTTGCACATGTTACTAGTTTGATTAGCAATGTGTTTAGGTATAACAAAAGGCCAAAAACGTATTTCTCCATTTATATGAAGGTCAGGTTAATAAAACCAAACACAGGGTTTTCCTTCACAGTGTAAGTGGGAACTCTGACATAAAAGAGAACATTGTGGACTCTGATGTAAGAGGCTTTGCTATGGACTCTGGTGTAAAGGGAAACTCTGATGTAAAAGAGTCTCTGGTCACCACAGCCCCCTTTACACAAGAGTCCATAGAGCTCCCCCTTACATTACTGTCCACAGAGGCTGCATACAATGCACCAGAGATGGTTAGAGACTGTGGACATGGCACAAGGGGCAGACCGAGACTGCGGGCATGGCACAAGGGATGGTTTGAGACTGTGGGCATGGCACAAGGGGCGGTCAGAGACTGCGGGCATGGCACAAGGGGCAGTCAGAGACTGCGGGCATGGCACAAGGGGCAGTCAGAGACTGCGGGCATGGCACAAGGGGCAGTCAGAGACTGCGGGCATGGCACAAGGGGCAGTCAGAGACTGCGGGCATGGCACAAGGGGCAGTCAGAGACTGTGGGCATGGCACAAGGGGCAGTCAGAGACTGTGGGCATGGCACAAGGGGCAGTCAGAGACTGTGGGCATGGCACAAGGGATGGTTTGAGACTCCGGGCATGGCACAAGGGGTGGTCAGAGACTCCGGGCATGGCACAAGGGGCAGTCAGAGACTCCGGGCATGGCACAAGGGGCAGTCAGAGACTGCGGGCATGGCACAAGGGGCAGAGACTGTGGGCATGGCACAAGGGGCAGTCAGAGACTGCGGGCATGGCACAAGGGGCAGAGACTGTGGGCATGGCACAATGTGTGGTCAGAGACTGTGGGCATGGCACAATGTGTGGTCAGAGACTGCGGGCATGGCACAAGGGGCAGTCAGAGAATGTGGGCATGGCACAATGTGTGGTCAGCGACTGCAGGCATGGCACAAGGGGCAGTCAGAGACTGTGCAATGGCACAATGTGTGGTCAGAGACTGCGGGCATGGCACAAGGGGCAGTCAGAGACTGTGAGCATGGCACAAGGGGCAGTCAGAGACTGTGGGCATGGCACAATGGGTGGCTGGTACAATAATATTCACAGCCAGATTATGACAGCATAAAGATATAAACATTTTGTATGCCCTACCTTCCAGAGATGGTATGGAGAAATCTTCATCTGTGGTGGTATCAGTGCCACTGCGCTCGTCTCCAGGCTCCTCTCCCTCATCTTCAGGCTCCTCCCCCTGGTCTCACACGGCTCCTCCCCCTCACTTTTAGGCCCCTCCCCCTGTCCCTCTCTCTGCCACCGCCCAGATGGAAGGAGGGATTTTTTTTTTTCAGGGTCCAGTGATCCATGCCTTGATGCCTGAAGAGAGGAGGAGGAGGAGATTTCTAGCTGAGGCTGCCTCTCTGCCCTGCATCTGATGCAGGAGTGAAGTAGGCAGTGCCGGGCCCCTCCTAAGTAGCGCCGGCTGCCGGGCCCCTCCCCTCTTCCCACTTACGTAGCCCCGATAGCCCGATGTCTCTCAGAGACAACATCGGGTGAATTAATTCTGTACTTCGCGGCCGGCCCCTAACCGGCCGGGCCCTCGGACCACGTCCGAAGTGCCCGACTGCTCAGTTCGCCCCTGGGAGTAATATTTACTTGCAGTAATCTCAATCGCTTAGGCATGTATATTTCAGATAAGCTGGGTATTAAAACAGATATTTTTCTACTAACTGCTGCCTTCCTTCTTGGTCATTTAATGGAAGCACAGTGTTTGTGTAAACATGGCAGTTTATTTTTCCACTATTTTTTATAGACGATTGTTCTTGTTTTTATTATATGTAAAGCAGCTTGTATTCTAGTTTACGCCACCATTTACAGCTTACTTGCAGCCTTTGTTTTGCAGCAGACCCCTTTGAGGAACATGGATGATACAACACAGAAGACATGCAGGCATAAAGGACTGCATACGTTGCTTGTCAAATGCTGACCATTCCACCATGCAGAGGTTTTGCCAGAGGCAGCACGTCTCCACCACTGTACTACACAATTCAGCATTAGGTTTAAACTACAGCTAAGCAAACAGTACAAGAATAATATATTATGCAAAACATATCTTCAGCCTGTGGCTCCTCATCACCTGAAAGCATACACATTAATTCTGCATCCCAGCAAATCATTTCTTCCAGCCCAGTGATTTTTTTTCCCTCCTGGCTCAACTGAAAATACAGAGGCAGTGACCACAGCACTCTTTAAATTAATGATGCAGTGTTTAATATATGAATGCACAGTTTGATGGATCAATGTTTTGGGCCTAGCGCCCGTGAACCCCATAAGGCTCACCCTGACGTCTGAGATATGTGTTATCATAGATTATATTATGCCTCATTAGACTGAAACTTAGGGGTCGATGTCACAATTTGCATTAGTGTAATAATGTTTGCTTAGCGCTTTTCAATCAAGTTCTATGATTCGTCAAAATGTCAATTGCAAATGGATGACGACTATCAAAAAGTAACAATTACCAGGTTACTTCCAGGGTTAGGAAAGGATATGCTACAATTGTTAATTGGTTAAAGACATCAAGAAAGTGTCTCTATCTATCAAAGTGAGTAAACAGAAGAAGAATCTAAATCAAATGAATATGTGGTGCAACTACCCTTGGGCTTAAAACTAGGGATAGACCGATATGGTTTTTTCAGGGCCAATACCGATATTTTGGTCACAACGTATCGGTCGATATGGGCCAATATTTTGTACATTTAAAGTTTTGAAAAATAAAGACAATTTTTGACACATATCTGGTACTGAACATGTTATTTTTTGTTTAATGCTTAATGGCTAGCTTGCTGGCACCCTGTGGTGGGTGGCTGGCTGTCTGGCACCCTGTGGTGGGTGGCTGGCTGGCTGGCTGGCACCTTGTGGTAGGTGGCTGGCTGTCTGGCACCCTGTGGTAGGTGGCTGGCTGTCTGGCACCCTGTGGTAGGTGGCTGGCTGTCTGGCACCCTGTGGTAGGTGGCTGGCTGTCTGGCACCCTGTGGTAGGTGGCTGGCTGTCTGGCACCCTGTGGTGAGTGGCTGGCTGGCACCCTGTGGTGAGTGGCTGGCTGGCACCCTGTGGTGGGTGGCTGTCTGGCACCCTGTGGTGGGTGGATGGCTGGCACCCTGTGGTAGGTGGGTGGCTGTCTGGCACCCTGTGGTGAGTGGCTGGCTGGCACCCTGTGGTGAGTGGCTGGCTGGCACCCTGTGGTGGGTGGCTGTCTGGCACCCTGTGGTGGGTGGATGGCTGGCACCCTGTGGTGGGTGGGTGGCTGGCACAGGGGCTGTGGGCAGCTGGCTGGTACAGGGCCTGTGGGCGGCTGGCTGGTACAGGGCCTGTGGGCGGCTGGCTCTCTGGCACCCTGTGGTGGGTGGGTGGCTGGCACAGGGGCTGTGGGTGGCTGGTTGGTACAGGACCTGTGGGTGGCTGGCTGGCTCGCTGGTACAGTGCCTGTGGGTGGCTGGCACCGAGCTGCTGTGGGTGGGTGTATGGCTGTGATACACTCCCACAAGCCTAGTCCAGACTCCAGACGAGGCTGTCCAAGGCGAGGGAGGCTGCCTAAGAAGCCAGAATGATGTCTCAAAAATATCGGAAATATCAGCCAGTTCCGGGGCCGATATCGATATATCGGGGAAAGTAAATATTGGCCCTCGATATATCGGCCTTGCCGATAATCAGTCTATCCCCAATTAAAACCAGCATTAATTCTTCTAGGTACCTTTTGCACACAGATTTTGAAGGAACTCAGCGAGTAGGCTGTTCCAAACACCTTGGAGAACTAACAACAGATTTTCTGTGGTTGTAGGCTGCCTCAAATCCTTCTGTCTCTTCATGTAATCCCAGACAGACTCAATGATGTTAAGATCAGGGCTCTGTGAGAGACCAAACCATCACTTCCAGTACTCCTTGTTCTTCTTTACGCTGAAGATAGTTCCTAATGACATTGGCGGCATATTTGGGCCATAGTCCTGCTGCAGAATAAATTTGGGGCCAATCACACGCCACCCTGATGGTATGGTATGATGGATAGGTTTCTGACTGTATTTCTCAGCATTGAGGACACTATTGATCAAACAATCTTGAGGAATGTAGACGCAGTGGTCGGCCAAGGAAGCTTAATGCAGCAGATGAAAGACTCATGCTTACTTCCCTTTGACATTGGAAGTAGTCCAGCAGTGCCATCAGCACAGAACTGGTGGAAACCAGTACGACCCAGGACACCTGTCTACTGTCCAGGGAAGTCTGGCCATAAGTGGTCTTCATGGAAGAATTGGGGCCATAAAGCCATACCTCTGATGTGGAAACAAGACTAAGTGACTCAACTATGCAGGAAAAGATAGAAACTGGGTTGCAGAAAAATGGCAACAGGTGCTTTAGACTGATGAGTTAAAATATGAAACATTTGGCTGTAGCAGGAGGCAGTTTGTTCACCACAAGGCTGAAGAGCGGTATAATAATGAGTGTCTGCAGGCAAGAGTGAAGCATGGTTCGAGGTCTCTTGCAACATTGGGGCTGCATTTCTGCAAATAGAGTTAGAGATTTGGTCAGGATCAATGGTGTGCTCAATGTTGCATCAGGGAGGCGTGTGATTGACTCCAAATTTATTCTACAGGAGGACAACAACCCCAAACATACAGCCAAAAAGAACTACCTTCAGCCTAAAGAATAGAGTCCTGGAAGTGATGGTTTAGACCCCACAGAGCCTTGATCGCAACATCATTCAGTCTGTCTGGGATTACATGAAGAGACAGGCCGATTTGAGGCAGCCTACATCCACAGAAGATCTGTGGTTGGTTCTCCAAGATGTTTGGAACAACTACCTGCCGAGTTCCTTCAAAAACAAGTGCAAGTGTACCTAGAAGAAATTATGCTGTTTTGAAGGTAAAGGGTGGTTACATTAAATATTCATTTATTTTGGATTTCTCTTCTGTTTTTTTTTTTTATTTTGTTAAATGATAAAAATTAACACTTAATAATTCTATTTCTGAAAGCATTCCTCGTTTACATCATTTTTCCAACATGCCTAAAAAGGTTCTCCCAGCAGAGCCAGAAAACTGACCACACTGGGCTAGATGTGTTCTCATACCTAGAGTGGTCAGTTTAAAATAGAACAGCAGGGAGACTAGCAAGATCACCTAGTATTTTACACAATGGAAGCAATACAGATATGAAAAGAGGCGGTCCCTATACATGGGGTTTCTCTGTGTAAACCTTCCATCTTCATTATAAAAAGTACACGCAATGTGGACTTTTCCTTTAAAATGTGGTTGAAGAAATAATAGATAATAGACCTAATTGATAACTGCATCATGTCAGGGTCAGCAGTGCTGAGCATTTACTGCAGAGACTGCCCACCTCAGCTCCGACATGCTGAAGAGGAGAAATTAGGTGATTGGCCCATTGATGTCACATGGGGGTGGGAAGACATTCTTCAGCCTTATGTAAGTACCATTGGGATTGACTTAGATCTTACCCAGGGATTCATCTCCTGGCAAAAGGGGCAGCAGGTAAAGTGAACAGGAGAATATAATGCTGCAAGTGCTGGCTTTAAAATAATCCTGATGCTTTTGCCCATACTGGGAAATCATTCTCCTCAACAAATAGACTAATAAATCCCAGGTTAGGTCTAAAATAGCATTAACTGCCATCATAAGCAGATAATTTAAAGGCATCTGAACTCTGAAAACAAAATGGCTTCTTAATGGCATTACAAGAGCTCATTATAAGTACATTTCAGCAGTCTGTTGCCATTAGGCACATAGAGTACATTTGGAAATGAAAGTGATTTTCAGGTGCAGTGCAACTACTTGACAGTCAAAAGGTAGCATTTTACCATAACATGCTGAATTAGGCACAACATATTTATGTCGCTCAATAAAGCAACACAAATTCACTTTACATTAACATGGCTTACAATGCGGGTGAGAAAAATTATTCTAAAGATGATGTCGTACATTTTATAATTCTATTTTTTTGGGGCAGTTACAAAGGAAACTTGTGATTGACAGCTGTTGAAAATATCGCTGTGCTTCCCTTTCTATAGTTCTTTAGAATATTCCCACAAGAGAGATCTGAAGATGCATTAAAACACTGCAGTATGGTAATGACAGGAAGAAGCCTACACATTACATCAAGAACATGTACTACAACCCATTTGTATTCACTCTGTGCTTAAGTGTTCTAATTGCATTAATAAAGATACAGTCAATTGTGACCTCTGTCTGCATTCACAATCTTGCTATGACTTGTGTAGTAATTAAGTAAAAAGTAGATAAAAGTCCTTCTGAAAAGATAAAAAGGTTCTATTTTCAAAGCAATTATGTGTTTCAAGTTTTATCAAATTATTCTCAAGCTTTCTACACAACTGCTGTTATTAGGCATATTAAATCTGTATATAGTCATCATTGGTGGTTTCTACAGAAAACTCAAAGTCATTTATACAAATATTGACACCCTGAAGCATGAAACAAATTCCATATTTAGCTGGTACTAGGAAACAGACATGCCAGGCTATACACGTAAGGTACCTTTGAAAACCGACTGAAATGTGTGTGTGTGTTGCATTAAATGTACTCCAATGCACCAAAACAGGTGCATTCACTATTTTTGGTAATGCATTACTATGTATTGGGAAAGCTGTGTTGGGGTGCCATTTATATGAATAGCATTTCAGTGAACCTACGCGCATAGCACATTTACCGTAATGCATCAATGTAAATGGCAGGGCTGGACCTAGAGGGGTGCTGGGCCCAGATTTTAGTTGTGCCCCCCCCCCATGTGCACCCAATGATCCATGAGCCAGTAGGATGCAGACAATCCATGTAGAGGACACTCTTGATGGAGACACCTGATTTAAATAGGCACTCTTGATGGGGACACCTAATTTAAGGGGGCACTCTTAATGGGGACACCTAATTTAAGGGGGCACTCTTAATGGGGACACCTAATTTAAGGGGGCACTCTTAATGGGGACACCTAATTTAAGGGGGCACTCTTGATGGGGACACCTAATTTAAGGGGGCACTCTTGATGGGGACACCTAATTTAAGGGGGCACTCTTGATGGGGACACCTAATTTAAGGGGGCACGCTTGATGGGGACACCTAATTTAAGGGGGCACTCTTGATGGGGACACCTGATTTAAGGGGGCACTTTTGATGGGGACACCTGATTTAAGGGGGCACTCTTGATTGGGAAACTGGATATAAGGGGCAACTTTGATGAGTAGTCTTGATGTAAAGAGGACTCTGATAAGGACATCTGATATAAGGGGGCACAGGTTATGTTTACTAGGGTTTCCCAGGTAGTGACACCGTGTGATAGACTGTCAATGACTCACACATACTGTTGACATTATAACCCCTGACTTTTTTGCTGCACCCCCAAATCAGATGTTAGATCCGGCCCTGGTAAATGGGCCTTTAGGGCTTTTTCATACTGCCTGCATGCAAACTTGTCGCTTTAGCATTTGGGCGGCTAACCACAGCGATCCATAGTGAGGGGGTAGTGCGATGCACATTTCAGCACACTATTTACTTTATTTTTTATTTTAAGTGTCAAAGGTGACCATCCATGTTTTGGCACAGCAGCACGTTACATGGTGCTTGCGGTAAAATGCTACTCTGGCATTTTATTTCATCTCACCACATCTCCCATCTGCATTTCAGTGTAAAACAGGGCACATAAAAACAATTGTTTGCTATTTGCTACGTGTCCAATTAGTGACTGGCATTTAAATTGTGCAGAAACATAGCCAATAACTACATTATGCGCGAATGAGCCCCTGGGTCTGATTCACACATTTGCATTTTTGCACTTTGGAATATACAAAAATTATTGTCCCATTTATATCTGTGCATCTGATGGTTCCACACAATTAGTGACCCCCTGTGTTGTAAACAGGTTTTGAAGTTTTTAGTCGCCTGAAATCAGTCTTGCCAAACATAGCATCTACAAATGTATATGTGCTTTGTCCAAATTTCCCTTTAACTGCTATATGTCTGATCATTCCCTGTTGGGTGCAGCTCTTTTGTGGCTTAGCTGATTGTATAATGAAAAAACAGCCCATGAATGATGACATATGCAACTGTATATTCTGAGTTAATTTGTAAGCTCCAGTGACTAATGTTTCAGCACAATATGGTTGCTGAAACACAGGTGACATATTACAAATAATTTATACTGTATCCAGTCCACAAACATGCATGTCTGCACTGATTACTGTATACCCCAGCTAATGAGAGTAAGAAAGCTTCTCTTACCTTTTCCTGCAACTCTTGCCTCTCTTTACTGGCTTCCTCCAGCTGAGTATGCAGGTCATTGATCTGCGCCAGGTCTCGGGAGGACTGTGAATCAAAAGGACAGGTTTCATGGGATGGTTTGGTGAGAAAAAGATTCCGCTTCAGCAAAAGCAAAGAAATATTTATTGTAATAAAGTCTGCACGCTCTCTGGATTCCCAGGCTCAACTAACTGGGCCAAAGTAAAAAATCAATTCACTTTATATACATTACAAGCAGATAATCTATTGATATAGTTGTGCATTTAATTAAACTGGATGTTTCCAGACAGCAAAGTTTTGTGTGAGCGGTCTTCTGCTCAGACAAGCAGAGCATGGAACGAACACACCACCCTGGGTGCTGCAGGCTGTGACCTATGGCTTATCCACAGCAGTACACTAAACATTTATTTTCTCATGAACACTAACTATTCAAAGAACTTGCTACTAATGGCAAAAAGGCTAACAAGTAATGCAAGGATATTACAAAATAACTCAGTGGTAACCCCTGTAGAAAAAGAAATATGGAGTTGCAGTAACAAGACAAAATGGGAACCCCTGAACTAAAAAGAAAATACCAGAGCAGCAAATATCGGTCTTATCAGCCCAAGACATACACACCAGTATTCAGTATTAATACCATTTTGCACTATCTGCAGAGAAAATGCTGACCCGCTTACAAGTGTCACCCCTGTCCTGCCTGGATGAGTGAGACAACACTCCTTAAAAGAGGAAGTAAACCCTCCTCTGCAAGTTGTACCTATAGGTAAGCCTATGATAAGGCTTAGATATAGGTACTGTAAATATCTCCTAAACATGTACCGTTTAGGAGATATTTACCTTACACGCAGCCAGTGATGTCACTGGCGCATGCGCTCTGAAGGAACGGCCGCTGGTGCCGTTCCTTCAGAGCCCCGTGCCGTGACCGTCGGCTCCCGCATGCGTGCGCAGGAGTGACGTCACAGTGGCTCTGGCCAATCAGATGGCCGGATGCCAGAGCACGTTGCCCGTCATAGAGGTAAGCGGGCAGCACGGCGGGGGCTTGTTCTAAGGTAGGTATTTCATAATGAGCTAGTATGCGATGCATACTAGCTCATTATGTGTTTCTCTCTCAGTTTGTAAAAAAAAAAAGAAAAAAAATCGTAAATGAGTTTACAACCTCTTTAACTGATACAATTGCTGTAGAATGTAAGTGGCCAGAGATCGATTTGCCCCTCACTGATTTGGTCACATGAAAGCAGGTATTTCTGTACCATGTTTTGCTCTGTAAAATATTCCTGTTGCTGATGAGTTGCTACTACACAGGATCCCTAGTGTAATACTGGCTCAAAGCTACACAAACTTGGATGATAAAGTGAACTACCAGTCAACTGAGGATGGACATATACGGGTCTATTTACTAAAAATGGCGAATGAAAAATCTGGTGCAGCTCTGCATAGACACCAATCAGCTTGAAGGTTTTATCGTTAAAGCCTAATTGAACAAGCTGAAGTTAGGAGTTGATTGGCTAAAATGCACAAATTTTAGTAAATCAACCCCATAGCTAATCTCTGTCCCACAAAAGAGCTCACAAAATAATCACAATCATACACAACTAGAGGCAATTTTAAGAGATACTAATTAACCTACCAGTATGTCTTTGGGTTGTGGAGAAAACTCAAGCAACCAGAAGAAACCAGGCAAACACATGAAAAAATACAAACTCTATACAGACAATATTTTCAGTGTTATTTAAAGTGGTTTTAAAGGCAGAACTTATTTTTAGCATTATGCATTCTATGTAAAAGAAAAAAAACCTTCAGGATGCAGTCCCTATCCCCCTTATACTTACCTGAGCCCCATCTCGATCCAGCGATGGGCATGAGAGCAGTGGTTGTTCTGGGTCTATCTACCATCATTGACTCACAGAGCAGGGGGAGCGGGGCCGAGGCATGCTGTGTGTGTGAATGGACAATGTCTATTCACAGGACCGCGGGCTCGGGAGCGAGCCTGCTTGAGTGCCCTCATAGCAAGACGTCTGGTATTGGGGGCACTGCGCAGGGGGCAGGAGCCATAACTGCTGGCAGGGAATCCAAAAATGAGAGGATTGGGGTGCTCTGTACAAAACCATTGCACAGGGCAGGTAAGTATAAAATGTTTGTTATTTTTAATAAACAATACCTTTAGAATCACTTTAAACTCATGTCCCAAAGCTGGGTTAAGGCTCGGTTCACATATATGCGATGAGGGAAGGCTGCGAATTCGCAGCCTGTTCCCGCATCGCACACGCACCCCCGGCAGTTCACACTGCCATATGCGATACGCTGGGGGTGTCAATGTAATCTTAACGACACCCCCAGTTTGATCGCATATCGCAGTGCGATCGTGCAGCTCGCACAGGATCGGATCGCACAAGTGTGAACCGCTGTGCGATCCGATCCTGATGCGGCTAGAAAAAAGGGTCCTGTGCGTGTTTGGTGCGGCTGCGGTGCGAATTTAGCCATACAAACTGTATGGCTAAACTCGCACCGCACAGCCGATCGCATGTAATGTCGGAGCAGTGCGCTCCGATATTACATGCGAAACCCCGCACACGCAAAAGTGTGAACCGGGGCTAAATGTCATTTAAGATTCTACCTGTGTGGAGTAGCATGGCTATCATACATTGCAGCTATCTTCTGTATTTGCAACACTCTTATACAATTAAAAACCATCAATAGGATAAAAGATATATCACATATGAATATAAATATTCTGATCATACCACCAATTTTCAAAAATGTATGTTTTAAGTCTTTCGGTCTTTTTGCTTATACAGTAAAACCTTGGATTAAGAGCCTTTTGCAAGACAAGCAACATTTTATTTTATAAATTTTGACTTGATAAACAAATAATGTCTTCATATACAAGTAGCATCATGTCACAACTGAGTATGAAAGAGAAGAGAGGCGCCTCTAAGTGTAGCAATATGGTTACATTTAATGAAGGTACAACATTTAGCAACTCACATGGTTGATGATTAAAACAAGCACATCTGGGGCGTGGCCTGGCGCAGCATGTGAGAGGACGTGTGTGAGAGGAGCTCCGCCGGACCGATATCCTTTACCGCTAATCCTGCAGCCCTCCGGGCACGATAATCCTCCCTTCACCTCCCGCACACCCGCGGCACTGACCTCCGCATGTCTCCGCCGAAGAAAGGCTCTGAAGCTGCGGCAAAACTGGCTGCATTCCGGAGGCTGGAGAAGGAGGCCCCGATCCAAGATGGCGCCGGCCCGTCGCTTGTGGTGGAGGAGCCTGAGAGCCCTGCTACATCCAAGGTTTTGGAAGCGATTGCCACTTGCCAGACCATGCTGACAACTAAAATCGAGGAGGTGAAGGTAGATATATCTTTGATGCGTCAGGATATGCAGAAGCTAAGGGACAGAGTTGGTGAGGCTGAACACAGAATTAGCGAGGTGGAAGACTCCCTCCCCCCATTGCAAAGCTCCTCAGACAGGCTGCAGCAACAAGTACACCTTATCCTTCAAAAACAAGATGACATGGAGAATAGGCTGCGCCGCTGTAACCTGCGGTTCATTGGCCTCCCGGAGGGCTCTGAAGGTGCAGACCCCTCATCCTATTTGGAACAATTGCTCACTCAGACATATGGCAGAGAATCCTTTTCGCCCACCTTTGTTGTGGAACGTGCACATCGCCTCTCAGGGCGTCCCCCCCCCTCAGGGTGCACCCCCCCGCACGTTCATCGCTAAATTCCTGAACTATCGGGACAGAGATGCCATATTACGCCTGGCCAGAGTTAAGGGGAACATTCCATTTGGAAATCACAAAATAGCGATTTTCCCCGACTTCTCTGCTGAGGTCCAGAGGCGCCGCAAGAGCTTTTTGGAGGTCAAACGCAGGCTGCGTATTAAGAATATCAAATACTCTATGTTGTATCCGGCCCGTCTTAGAGTGGAGGGTGAGGACCGAGCCCACTTCTTTGAGGATCCGGAAGCCGCCATCTCCTGGTTAGAAGGACTGGAAGCTAGAGCCTGACCACCTTGCCCTGGCGACTTCATGATACTTTCTCCCTGATTGCCTATACCTTAAGCTGCTGCAGAGGTGGAGGGGGGTTTTGTAGATCCTGCGGAACTCAAGACTTTACATCCCCCTCCCCCCCCCTCCCCCCTCATTTCCCTGCACTACTGCTCCTGTGTTTGACCGGCGGAGCGCCCTAGCTCCACAGATGGAACTGATTTTTCTGTTCTCTTCCTATGGATTTCCACCTGCCCATAGGCCTTGCTACCCAGCGATACACCTGTTGGTTTTCGCCCCCTACACCCGCTAAGGCGTGTGTTTGTGCCCAACTCCCCTGTTGCCCCCTGCGACTTCTGCTGGACCTGGGCCCCCTTGCTTGTCCTAATTGTATTTTGCTGTATTTTTGCTGACTACCCAGGGGGTCCCTGGCCTCCTGATCTTGCTCTTTACCAGTCGCATGTGGGCCTGTTCTGGTTGAGGCACTTGTTTGGGAACATGCCCGCACAAGTTGGGGTTGGTGCAGGGCAGGGAGGGGGGATTGGGGTATTACCATTGTTTACAGTTTATATTTGGTACAATCTCTATACTGTTTCTATTCTATGCACATTGACCTCAAGTAATAACTATCTGCTCTTTTGCTGCCGTTTATTACTGCTAGTGTATGACTGTGGACTTGTTAGTTCTGTGGCCTTCTTGCCTGAGATCCTGGGAGCCTCCGCTCCACACTCTGTATTACCCCTGCCATGGCCGCATTGAAATTGTTGACGTGGAATGTCAGGGGTATGCGCGATAAGATTAAACGGACGGCTGTCTTTAATGTTTTACGCCGTGTACGGGCTGATATTATAGTTCTGGTGGAGACACATTTGGAGGGCCGCGTACAACAGTCTCTCAAACGGCCCTGGGTTGGCTGGGTGCAGCACTCTGCTTATAGCTCGCACTCCAGGGGTGTGGCGCTTCTGGTGGCCAAATCGGTACATTTCCAGCTCCTAGGATCTCAGGTCGACCCAATGGGTAGATATGTTTTTCTCAAAACGTCAGTCTATGGGGAATTGATGCTGCTGATGGCTTTCTATGTGCCCCCCCCCCTTACTCTGCTGTGATTATTATGGAGGGACTGGCGTTTATGGCACAATGCCCGGGGGCCTCGGTGATCTGGCTGGGTGACTTTAACAATGTGATGGACTCGGGTCTGGATAGATCCGGTGGCGCCTCCCAGGCGCCGCCGGGGTCGTCCCCGACCAGGTTCTCCCGATTGTTGGAGAGCTTTGGTTTGGCCGACTCTTGGCGCAGCAAATACCCCGCTCAGCGAGCGTACTCCTGTTTCTCGGCTGCACACCATTCCATGTCACGCATTGATCTGATATTGCTGTCTCGAACCCTGCTCCCCAGGTTACTGGCGGCAGGCTTCGCCCCACGGACTCTGTCTGATCACTGCCCTTATTGGATACTGTTGTCCTTGCCCTGCAATAGACCTCCCCCGGCCTGGCGCCTGAATCCCGCCTGGCTCCCCTTGGTGTCTGATGGGAACGACATTGAGGGGACCTGGACACAATTCTTCTCTGATAATGAGGGCACTGCCTCCCCGGCTGCAGTGTGGGAGGCATTTAAACTGTTCGCCAGATCCACTATGATTTCCAAAATCAAAGCTGTTAGAGCGCGGGCTGCTGAGGAGATCTCCAGGGCAACGACAAATCTAATTGAAGCTGAACAGGCCTTTATGGCGGACCTGACTCCGACACATGAATCCCAGTATAAATTGACCTCTAAAGTCCTTTCCCAACTTGAATATGAGAAGGCGAAATCTAAGATGTTTTTTCAGAAGCAGAATCTGTTTGCACATGGAGAGCGGGCGGGGAAACTCCTCGCATATTTAGTCCATTGTGAGGATAGGCCCCCGGTAGTTATTACTTTAAAGGATGACCTGGGTAATGAGATCACTGATCCTGCTGCGGTGACACAGTGTTTCCGATCATTTTTTAGTACACTTTACACCTCTAGGGCCCCCGCTGACTGCACTGACATGCATGACTTTCTGGACTCTATTGACTTTCCCACTTTGACACCCGACCAGTTGGCGACCCTCGAGGCACCCATCTCTGTGGAGGAGATTGCAGCAGCCGTGTCCAAGTTCCCTAGATCTAAGGCCCCCGGCCTAGACGGCCTCCCGATTGAATTCTTCTCCCAATATTCGGAACTCCTTTCTCCTAAATTATTGGCTTTGTTTCAATCTCTATTCAAAGATGCAACCCTACCCCCTTCTATGCGGGAGGCGCTAATTGTGCTCATCCCCAAGCCGGGCAAGGACGTACATGCCCCAGAGTCTTACCGTCCCATCTCTTTGCTCCCAGTAGACACTAAAATCCTTGCGAAAATTTTATCCCTCCGTCTTAACAAGGTGATCCTTTCACTCATACACTCGGACCAGGCCGGGTTCATGCCTGGGAGGAACACCTCATTTAACCTTCGCCGGTTATTCATGAATCTCCAGGCACAACACGACGGAATGGGTGGCAGGGTGGTGGTCTCATTGGACACAGCTAAAGCATTCAACTCGGTAGAGTGGCCATTTCTATGGACCTGCCTGGACCGCTACGGCTTTGGACCTAATTTTATTAAGTGGGTCAAACTTCTATATAGCGCCCCGGTAGCTAGGGTCCTGGCAAACGGCTGGCAGTCGACCGCCTTCCCTTTATCCCGTGGCACTCGACAGGGGTGCCCCCTCTCCCCCCTGCTGTATGCCCTGGCCGCGGAACCCCTGGCGATGGCCATTAGAGCACATCCCGGGATTCGTGGCCTACGTAAGGGACCGCTGGAGGAGAAGATCAGCATGTATGCGGATGACACTTTGTTATATTTGGAAGACTCTCGAGAATCCCTGCTCACGGCCCTTTCTTTAATTGAACGGTACGGACGATTCTCCGGTTTTCAGATAAACTGGGATAAGTCACAAATTCTCCCGCTTGACGAGAGCCCGCAGGCGATCGCCCCCGCAAACCCGGCCTTACAATGTGTATCTCGCATTAAATACTTAGGGATTCAAGTGACAGCTAACTCAGCAGATTATGTCCCGGATAACGTTCAACCCTTGTTCCCTCTGCTTAAGGCTAAAATTCAAGTATGGTCCAAATTACCTCTGGGAGTGATGGGTAGAGTCAATTTAATTAAAATGATTCTCCTTCCCAAAATTCTCTATGTTGTATGGCACTCTCCTACTTACCTGCCACTCAGGCTGTTTAAGCAGATGGAATCACTCCTCAAGACCTTTGTTTGGGGTGCTAACCGGCACAAGATCTCCTGGCGCAAACTCAAGAATCCTACAAATCTAGGGGGATTGGCCCTGCCGGATTTTAATCTGTACTATCTGGCAGCTCAGTTGTCCCAGTTCTTTCACATAGATAAAACGGATAGAGAACGCTTCTTGACCCTGCTCTGCCCTGGGTGGGCTCATCCCCTCGGGGACCCCCTCCTAGTTATCCTTAGGGGCGTCAGGGGCTCGCCGGAGCCCCTGTACCCCAGATCTCTTCTATACCACTATTGTCGGATCTGGGAGGTGGTAGCGTCCAGGCTTCGGTGCCCTCCATTCCACACATTCACCCCTCTGTGGCATAATAGTTCATTGCGTGAGTTCCTCTCCATCCCTGACCTGTCGGTATGGAGCGGGAGGGGTATTCTTCTCCTTAGCCATATCTCTACGACCACTGGTCTACGGTCTTACGAGACCTTGCAAGACCAGTTTGCGCTCCAGGGCCCCATGCACTACAGATACTTACAGCTCTCCCATGCCTATAGATCTCAATTCCCTGACGGCCCTCCTGAGATAGAATCGGTTACCACCCTTGAGATTGTTAAAAGTACAGAACCCAGTCACCTCATTTCCATGTTCTACTCTGAACTTCACACACCTTCCTCGACCACTTTGGCTTTTGCACTTAAGACCCGCTGGGAGCGCAGTGTGGGGGCCATGGAGGATGAGGAATGGGAGGATGCCCTGGAGACGTGCTGCAGAGTGTCGCCAAAACTGTCGGATCGCCTAACCCAGACCTTTATAATACACCAGGCTTATCTCACCCCACTTAGACTGTCCAAATATCACCCTGACTTGGTCCCCTCTTGTCCTATGTGCGGAGACCCTGATGCTTCCTTCTTTCATCTATTGTGGAGCTGTCCCCAATTACAGACTCTATGGCAACAAGTAGTCACATTTCTGCATGACAAGATGGGGTCTCCACTACAACTCTCCCCTAAGGAGTGTCTCCTGGGGGTCTATCCGGATGGAGAGATGCCCAAATCCACTGTCATATTTCTTCAGGAAACTTTGTTTATAGCACGTAAATTGATAGCCAGGAGGTGGATGAGACCTACTCCTCCTACTCTAGGATTGTGGATTAAGGAAATTAATAGTGTCATCCCATTTCATAAACTTTTATATAAACATAGGGGGTGCCCTCAGAAGTTCAACAAGATTTGGGACAAATGGGTGCAGTGCCCTGATACGGCTCAGTAGTGCAGTGGGTAACTACTTTATGCTGACCGCCCCTGTTAAACCAATATTGTCTGTTTGAGTGTTGGGCCGACAGAGAGTCACTGACTACTGCCTTATTTTTACTATGTCTGTTCTGTTTCTAAGTGTTAATCACTGTGTATATTTGTATTTTTGTACCCCAATGTGTTATGAATCTGATCGCAGTTTCAATGCACGGTTTATTTTTGTATTGTACCAAAAGTTTCAATAAACCTCACTGTTTTTAAAAAAAAAAAAAAAAAACAAGCACATCTAAGTTTGCAGGCATCTGGAGTAAAGCTGTCCACAAAGACTGTCCTCTGCACCGCCATCAACGCCATCCCTTCCACACTACGCTCCACCAGCGATTCAAGCCTCGCTTTCAGATCGCTCTACTGCAGGGTAGTCTTCCCAGTCACAATTGCAGACTGACTGCATGCCTGCATACTAAGATGTGCCTGTTTTATACTCTGTAGCTCCTGCCGGATTTTGCTTCTAATCCCCTTGTGGAGAGTGCCATCTGTGGATGGACATTTTATGGTTACACAACCTATCCCATTGACTATAAACTGAGGGATTTATGAGTAAATAGTTGTGGAACAAATATCCATTATTTCTTATGGGGAAATTTGCTTTGATGTAAGAGTGCTTTGGATTACAAGCATGTTTCGGGAACCAATATTGCTCGCAATCCAAGGTTTTACTGTATTACAATCACAGAGGATATTGTTAATACTGATGACCTGCTGACGTTACTCGCCAATTAACACTTTACTTACATTCTTGCAATCCCCCAGAAGCTAATTTAGAGCCCATTGCTTCGCATAGTTCTTCAGAATTTCTGGAACTCACTAACAATCCATCTCAATCAATAAACTCAACATCAGGGGACATTGTAAGGAGTATATTGTGAAACAGCACAGATATTAAAGGGAATTTACCTGAGCCACAGCTGCCTTATGTTTCTTCATGAGCTCATTCATGTCCTCCTGGTCCTCTTCCATTCTGCTTTGCAGCTCATTCTTCTCTCTCTGCAGGCGGCTAACTTGCTCCTCCAGCTGCCATTCAAACATATAAAATAAGGCATGCATTAAACTCAAACAGCATACAATAGCACCCTACTAAAATAACTACAACAACTACATTTACTGAGGATTTTTATTTTTCCACTTTATAACATACAATAAAACACTGAAGAATGAAGTAGTTATCTGTGGACCAGAGATTAAACCTACTTTTTTAGTATAATCTCATTAATACCAGTAATAGAAGTTGTATGGATTTAGTTCACACTGAAAAAGTGACACCTGGTCTAAAAATAAATGAGCGTAGAATGCCAACTTTGGATCAGTTAAACAAGATGCTCCATCTCAAGAATTTATTGAAAACTAGGGAGCGCTTTTTCTGCCTGGACAAAAGCATTGTGCGATGCAAGGATTGGATTTGTTTATTCTACGTTGAAAGTGTATTAAATTGAAGAAGTCTGTAGCGAAACTGGGCAAAGATACGGTTTCGTAGGAGGCTACCATTAGGTCCAGAACCCTCATTCAGAATCAAACTGAGGGATGCAGTTTTGGCCTAAGGGTTTTCATGTGGAACTTTAAGGAAACAAGTGGGTTTAGAAATTTTAGTAACAGTATTTGGTGGATGCCCCCAGTTTGTTTTGGGGCTGTGAATAGGTTTTAATAGAAAAAAGTGTTAAAAGTGTTCTTCTAAAGCAAGAAGTAAAACCACTCCCTTGTGCCTGAAGCTGGTGCAAAGTGGTCATTAAATCTGCCTTCTTTCGGGCTGAAGTTGGCAGACTTGAAGGGAATATACGAAGACATAGCAGAGATACAATTTATATTTTCTACCCCCGTGAAATGACAGAATGAACCCAGGGGATCCAGACTGGAGCAAATGCCAAAAAATGTCCCCTCACATCTTCTGGACAGGCTTGTTGGACTTGGGAGTCCAGGGCTTTTGACGAAAGGTGCTTAGCCTTGGTTTGGAAGAGGACGTCTGTAAACAGTGAAAGGAACTATTTCACTGAGAAGCAGTAGTAGCCATGGGAGTAAGAGACTTAGGCTTTCCTATTGTGGTATAAAAGCACATTCCCCACAGTTACTTCCTTAAAATATGTATCAAAGACTAGCTGTCCATTATTCACATCCATCACAGCTATCTCCACCCCCCATATATGAGACTTAACCATACAATAAGTGTAGCCATACAATGGCTAATTACTCTCCACTGGAAATCCCCTTTATTAGCGATTAAACAATTGTGTTTGTGCTCCAAGGTGCATCTCTGCTAGCAGTCTTCTGTTCTCCGTGTTCCTCTGTGTATGACCTGGCTTGGCTGACGACTCTCCTGGCTCTCAACCCAGCATCGGCAGACTACCCATGTCTAGACTTGACCCCGGCTTGGATGACTACCAGCTTCTTTACTTGACCCCGGCTTGTTCCTGCTCCCACTTCCTCACTCTTGCTGTGCGTTTATATTTGTTTGCTCCAATAAACGGCTTTATTATACCTGCATCCCCGTGTGGTCTGGTTTCCTGCCCCCCTGACGGCAACCTCTATAGCACGTGTCAAACACAAGGCCCAGAGGCCGAATCTGCCCTGCCAGGCCATTTTATGGGCCCTCGCACCTCTCCTGCAGCTATAGCACCCCCCTCATTTCCACCCCCACCTTGTCTCAGCAGTTGGCAAAAGAGAGGAGGGACAGACCTCCTTCTACAGATCCTACACTTCTCTGTGCTGTTGCAGCACCCCTCTCTGCCTCCTTGGTCTCAGCATTCCGCAGACTCTGGCAGCTGACTCCAGCCCTCCTCTGCTTCTCCTCTAGACCCTGCACTTTCTGCTTCCCAGCTCGGCCCCCATCATCTTTTTGGAAGCAGAACAATGTAAGGGGGAATCACTCTGCTAATAGGGAGGGTGGGGGACTCTTGAATTCTGATGGTAGGGTGCTCTGAACATCTAGTCTTACAGATACAACTGGCTCTTTGAGAGCAACCAACATGCCGATGCTGCCCAAGATGAGAGAGTGAGAGAGAGAGAGAGAAAGAGAGAGAGAGAGAGAGAGAGACAGAGAGACAGAGAATTTACTTTTGGAGATGCATGACAAAAACAGTGGTGCCCTGAGGTCGCATTGTAACTTTACTCCTCCTCTTATTACAGTAATGTGGCATTATGTGTGATAAGCCTATATTTGGGGCAAGTGAAAGGACTGGTGTCACAACCTACTGATCTGATGACATACATCGATTACATTACACTTCGTATGAAGGGTACACTTTGGGTGTTCCTTTTTACAATGCATAACTGTAGGCAAAAGAGGGTGCAATAGGATACCAACATAGTGGCATTTTTTTTTTTTTACAAACGTATTGGAACTGTGTTTTGGTTACTCTACAGATTTACAGTTACAGATTTAAGCTGTAATTTTTTTTTTTAGCACAGAGAAGAGATCAAAGCAGATCCTGGTTGCTATTGGAAACACAGATAGCCCACTTCCTCATTAGGGTTCCCAAGTCCCCACTGCAGACGTACAACTATTCAGAAAAAAAAGCCCAAATACATTTCTGTAAGTTTTTATGAAAATTTGGACTGCAATATAGCTGGAAGAAGAGAGCGAGTTGGTTTGGGAGGGGTGGTACTGTTAATAAAGAGAATAATGCAGGCTTCAGAAAGTTAATGAATCTATTAGCACGTAATTCCAAAAGCAAAACGACTTCCCTGGCTCAGCCTGACTGTCATCTATCTTATTACTACTGGGGGAAGAAAACCGGACAGCTAAAGAGTGACATTTCTTAAGCTCAGTATAAATGAAAATGTCATTTCAAGGCTGCTTTCCCCCACTAGCATTATACTTCCATTCCAAGATGATAATGAGCTCAGCAAATGTGTACAGCAATGGAGGGGTTAATTAAGGACAAAGGTGTCTATAAAGAGGGGTTACCGCGTGGCACTTGGCACTACATCTCCAAAGAACCCTTTCCCTATACACACACACTGTCAGGAGGCTCTTAGGTTTTAAAGCAGCAGTATTGTTTTACTGTGAGAGAAATCAATGTAAGCATCGGAGTAGGCCTAAGAGTGCAGAATTCTGTAGTCCACCAGGCAGGGCTGACAATGCTGGCTGGGATTTAAGTGCACCAAGGCATTCTGTTGTCTGCCCAGATAGGAATTTAGTGCTTGCAGAATTTCTATAGGGATAAAACATAGGGGGACGTGTATGTATTGCAGATATACACTCACCTGTCACTTTATTAGGTACACCTGTTCAATTGCTTGGTAACACAAATTGCTAATCAGCCAATAAAGGGGCAACAACTCAATGGATCATAATGGGGAAGAAAGGGGATTTAAGTGACTGAGTTGATTTACTGGGATTTTTACGCACAACCATCACTTGGGTTTACAGAGAATGGTCTGAAAAAGAAAAAATATCCAGCGAGCGGCAGTTGTTTGGACAAAAATGCTTTGTTGAGGTCAGAGGAGAATGGGGAGACTGGTTCAAGATGATAGAAAGGTAACAGTAATTGAAATAACTACTCGTTACAGAACCAAGGTATGCAGTATACCATCTCTGAACGCACAATAAATGGAACCTTAAAGCAGATGGACTACAGCAGCAGAAGACCACACTGGGTGCCACACATGTCAGCTAAGAACAGGAAACTGAGGCTAAAATTTGCACAGCCTCAACACAATTGGGCAATAGAAGATTGGAAAAATGCTGCCTGGTCTGGGGAGTCTTGACGTCAGCTGCGACATTCAGATAGTAGGGTCAGAATTTGGTGTAAACAAGGTGAAAATATGGATCCACCCATTAAGGGCTCAGGCTGTTGGTGGTGTGGTGACGTATTTTCTTGGCACACTTTGGACCCCTTAGTACCAATTGAGCATTGTTTAAACACCATCGTCTACCTGAGTATTGTTGCTGACCATGTCCATTCCTTTATGACTACAGTGTACCCATCTTCGGATGGCTCCATCCAGCAGGATAATGCACCATGTCATAAAGCTCAAATCATCTCACCACTGGTTTCTTGAACATGACAAGGAGTTCACTGTACTCCAATGGCCTCCACAGTCACCAGGTCTCTATCCAAAAGAGCACGTTTGGGATGTGGTGGAACAGGAAATTCACATCATGGATGTGCAGCCAAAAAATCTGCAGCAACTGTGTGATGCTATCATGTCAATAAGGACAAAAATCTTGGAAGATTGTTTCCAACACCTTGTTGAATCTATGCCACGAAGAATTAAGGTAGTTCTGAAGGCTAAAGTGGGTCCAACTCTGTACTAGCAAGGTGTACCTAATAAAGGGGCTGGTGAGTATATATTAACTATGTATTTTTTCCTTTACTTCCTCTGATATTCCCTTTATAATTTGTAGTAAGCAGTAAGTACTCCTGTCTCATTCATTTATACAAATACATTCCAGTTTCTAAAAATAATGCCAATATGTAATCTTATCTGAAATTTGGGGTAATACAAACCAATGTTATAAATGTATTTACACAATACTGATCTACTATAGTCAAGTATAACTACCTGTCAATGTATCTATAAGGGATGATTGGGAGTACTCATCTTACAATGAACTGACCAGGTGGAGAGAACAAAAGGATGTCAGATTAAATATAGCAGGAAACATGTGGCACAAATATGATGGATGGGAGTACCAGCAAGTTGCATAGACAGAAAGCACTACTTTTTTTTAGGCAGGTCTGGAAACTCACCACTGGACAGAAAAGAATAAGACACGATTAACTTTTATACGCTGAGACAAGAAACAGCTTCGGCAGATCAAAACAGACAAATGCCAAAAAAGATGGCGCATATCACCATGTATCTTACCGCTGTCTTAGCTTTGGAAATATCGTCAATCTGAAGATGGAGATCTTCAATTTCGGCTTCCATAGACTTCCGAGCCTTTACTGCTGCAGCACTGGTAAATTCAGACTCCTCCAGCTGTAAATAAAACAGGATATGAAAGAAGATGAAACACTGTGAAAATGCATTTCCCAGCAGTGGTTCTACTGTCTAATGCACTGGCAAAATTCCTTCTTTTAAAAAGTAGGCATGATTTCAATTATTATTTTAGTCAGCCTTTAGAAAAGGTAAGATTTTTTTTGTGAGCAGCTAATGGACACATACAACAGCTTCTAAGAGGTCTACTAGAAGCTTTGCCATTCACAAATACTAACTAGCAGCCACTGAACGTTCTTTTTTAGGTTTTTAGCAAACAAAGTAAACATGTAAACATTTGATCGCTTTATTTCACAGCTTTGAAAGCTTTTGAGAAAAAAAAAAAACAGCAGGACATAATTACTATAGTTAGCTACATAAAAGACCAACAAGATATTTAAAGAGATTTTTTTTCTGTTTAGGCTTAGCTTACAGGTGCCCAAAACAGCTGGATTTTTGTACTTGCCGTAAAATCCTTTTTTCTGAAGTTCATTGGCAGACGCAGCTTCAGATCTTCTCAGCCATTGGTTATGCTCCTCCCATCAGGTATAGGACACTAGGTAGGAAAAAGCTTTCACCACGCCTATGGGGCTGTCCCACAGCCCACAGTTTCGTTGCAAGCAGTGTTTAGAACACAACAACCCCATTCCACTCATAATTAGAGGGGCGGGTGCTGCGTCTATCAATGAACTTCAGAGAAAAGGATTTTACGGTAAGTACAAAAATCCAGTTTTCTCTATCGTTCATTAACAGACACAGCTTCATATCTTCTTAGCCATTGGGATGTCCCAAAGCAGTATTATCATGAGGGGTGAGAAAAACAACACAAAGAAGAATATAATTCCCCAAAGGCTAAACGTAGCCAAACAGGTAACAAGGAGCTCAACCAGGAACAACTGGAGCTCACCTAACAAAACATACACCCTCAAAGAGATTAAAGTTTTCTCTTTTAAACAGCAGCCTGCAAAACCTTGCGGCCAAAAGAGGCATCTGAAGATGCCAACACATCTACCTTGTAGAAGTTTCTAAACGTGTGCACTGACGACCAAGTTGCCGCTTGCAAACTTGCATCACGGACGCCTGATGGCGAAAAGCCAAAGAGGCACTCAGCGCTCCAGTAGAATATGCTTTCACCGCGAAAGGAGGAACCTGACCCTTCAGTGAAGAAGCCTGAACCACCGTCTGCTTGATCCACCAGACGCAGCCAATCCTTTGAGGCCCTTCAGTAAGGACAAAAAGAGAGTCTGATTTCCTGAAAGTTTCAGTAGCCACCAGGTAAACTCTAATTGCCTGAACCACATCCAAAGAATGCAAAGCAATTTCCTAGGAAAGCTTGGGCTTAGGACAGAGTGAAAGCAGCACAATGTCTTAATTCGAATGGAAATCAGAAACAACCTTAGCAAGAAAACGACTGATTAGGTCGAAGTACCACTTTATCTCTAAGGACCACCAGATAAGGTGAACGGCAAGACAATATAGCCAGTTCAGACACCCTGCGGGCAGAAGTGATAGCCACCAAAAAGGCAACCTTCTAAGATAATGTAAGCAGGGGAATCTCCCTAATGTTCTCAAAACGATGTTTTTGAAGAACCAATAACACCAAGTTCACATCCCACGGAGGTAAAAGGGATCGTCCCGGAGGCACCATATGACACACCCCCTGAATAAAAGTGCGAATCAGGGCATGCGTAGCAAAAGGGCATTGGAAAAACACAGTCAAAGCTGACACTTGGCCTTGGATAGTGCACAAAGCCAAAATGCTGTTTAACCCCCTTTTTGAAGAAAAGTCAAAACCCTAGCTACCGAAAACAAGGGTGCACTTTCAACGATTCACACCATGAAATGTACGATTTCCATGTACGATGGTAGATCTTCCTGGAAGTAGACTTCCTGACCTTCAACAGTGTAGGAATCACAGAGTCAGAAAGACCTCTATCCTTAAATACCTGGCTTCCAGCAGCCACTCCGTTAAAGCCAGCGACTGTAAAGCAGGGTGGAAGATCGGCCCTTGAGACAGCATATCTTCCCTGAGAAGAAACCTCCAAGGAGCAAGGGCAACCAATTTTACCAGGTCTACGTACCAAGACCTGCGAGGTCAGTCTGGGGCCACTAGAATGACCGGAATCCCTTCCACCTCTATTCTGCGTAACAGTTTCGGCAGGAGTTTTAGTGGAGGAAATTCATAGATCAGCCGATACGAACCCCAAGCAGCCACTAGTGTGTCTGTGGCTTCGGCCAGAGGATCCCTTGACCTGGCCACAAAACTCTGAACCTTCTTGTGGAGTCAAGCAAACAGGTCGACATTGGGTGTCCCCCACAGGACACACAGGAGGTGAAACACCTCCAGATGCAGGGACCACTCCCCCTGATCCAATACCTGACGACTCGCTAATCTGCCTGCCAGTTGTCCACCCCGGGGATGAACAACGGGAGGAAAGACTTGACTTGGCGAAGTGCTAAATAGTAAAGCCACCACAGAAGAGCAGACTTTGTGTTGTGACTCAACTGAATCAAAGTATCCAAGGATTTTGGATTCTTGTTCCATTTCACGAGAATCTCCTTTTGTAAGGGTCTCGTGTGGAACTGAGCAAACGGAACCGACTCAAAGGTTGATACCATCAGACCCAAGGCCCGCATGCAAGAACGCAGAGAGAACAGATTGTTTGCTAACACCTGGATCACTCCCTGCATTTTTTGCAACTTGTCCTGGGGAAGAAAGACCCTCGCCAAAGCGGAGTACAGAGTCAGGCCCAGATAATCCAGTCTCACTGAAGGTATCAGGGCAAATGTTTTGAAATTTATGTTCCAACCGAACTCTTGCAGAGTTTAGACAGTGATAGTCAAATCGCCCAACAGGGCTGAGTGAGAGTCCGCCCTCAATAGGAGATCGTCCAGGTACCTCAGTACCGAAATCCCCCATTGGCGCAGTAATGCCAACACTGGAGCCAGAACCTTGGTGAAGACCCTGGGGTCGGAGAGGTGAGACCAAAGGGTAACGCCAGAATTGATGATGCTCCTCTCCTATAGCGAAGCGGAGAAAACGCTGGTGTTCAGCGTAGATAGGGATGTGTAGATATGCGTCCTTAATTTCCATGGAGGCCAAAAAGTCTCCCTGGTGTAGGGACGCCACTACCGTGCGAATGGACTCTATTCGAAAACCTCTGTACCTGTACAAAGCGGTTCAAAGCCTTGAGGTCCAGGATGGGACGCACTTTAAGTTCCTTCCTGGGCACAGAAAACAGGTTTGAATAAAACTCTTGAAAATGTTCCTGAGGGGAACCTCTGTGACAGCAGATCCTGTACCACCTGTCGGAGATCCCTTAAACAGTCTAGAAATAGATGCAGATTAAACCGGAAGAACCTGTTCAACGGTCGAGACCGGAATTCGATCATGTACCCCGATCGGATCAGTTTGTGAACCCATTTGTCCTGAAACAAGGAAGTCCATGGCTCCGGAAAGAAGTGAAGATGTCCCCCCACCCCAGAATCGGGTGAGGGCGCCCCTTCATGCAGACGAATATTCATCTGCAGATCCAGATTGGCCTGTCTTCGGTTTGCCTGACCACGACTTCTTGGAACTCCTAGGAGACCTGAATGGCTTTCCTTTTTCTTGCGACCCGAAGGTACGAAAAAGCCGCCTGTGAGCACTAAAAGAAGCCCCCTTCTAGCACGTGGTGCCTTGTCCTTAGAGGATTGAGGGAGAAGAGTACTCTTCTCGCCCGTAAGGCCTTTGATCAACTCACCCAGAGAGGATCCAAACAACCTCTCCCCCGTAAAGGGAAGCTCAGAAGAGCCTTTTTGGAAGTCTGGTCTGCAGACCAGCTTTTTAGCCACACCATGCGTCTAATAGCAATCCCCACCACGGACACCCTGGCTACCAGTGGTGCTGCATCCTGCGACGCATCGCATATACACAGAAGGGCTTGAGCCGTTTGATCCAAGGAGTTCAATCAGCCCCAGGACCAGGCCCCACACCTTTCAGCAACTTCACCCATTTAGTGACGGTCTGCGACACCAGGGTAGTCAGAAAAATTGGTTTTAATATGGAGCCGCTATCACATGTAAATGGAAGGACAGAGACTCAATCAGTCTATCAACGGGATCTGTAAAGGTCGGGGATTCTTCCACCGGGAACCACAGTAGACTTAAACTGGATGATCCACCTTTGGTGGCATGGTCCACCGAGTGGAAACCTTATCCGCGAAGGGATAACGGCGTTTAAAACACTTGGGCACCACTAAAATGTGTTTGATGCGCCCCCACTGTTCATTGACAATATTGTCAAAATGTTCCGGACAGGTTAACACTTTACCCGATTTCTGGGATTTGTGGGTGCCAAAGACACCTGCGCTCCTGACACTGTAGACTCATACGCCATTTTTAAAAGTTTTTCGCACTGAAACTAAAAGTTTTTCCACCAATGCGCTTTCCCGTGCAGCGGCTGTCGAGGACAGGTCCTCTTCGTCATCAGAATGCTGAATCTGAAGATACAACAGAGAGGGATGAAGGCAAAAGGCACGTACGGCTAGTGTTCCTGTTTAACACTAAATCCACTTTTGACATTAGGCTTTCCAAAAACTGCTGTAAGAGCTGACAGGGGCTGCAACCCAGAAGGTTCCGCAGTCGCACTGAGGGGGTTTGTAGGTGAAATTTCGTCCTGGGACTCCATGTTCACTAAATTTAAAAAGATGTAGTGTTACTTTAAAAAAGTTGCAAAAATGCAAGGGCACTGCTGCTACAGTGGCACTGCAAGTCCCAGCCTAACACAGTCTGTTAGCAGTGTGCGTGAGGAAACCCACAAGAGACCCCAAAAAACTTTACCAAACTAATCACGCCTAGAGTGTCATATGTCCTTGCCTATGCTGTCCAGCACCATGGACCACAATAAAATGGCCGCCCCATGCATTCCGGACCCCACCAGAAAAAACGCACCACCCCCCCGCAGCGGCCGCAAATTATCTGCCCCTCCAAAGGTAGGAACCGGTTATGGGGGGGGGGGGGACGGGACAGCTGAGGGGAGAGGCCTGGTATACCCGAGAGGCCAGGGGATCCGAGGGATACCCGAGGGTCCACCTATTCCATGGACGGGGTCCACCCCAAGACTGCCAGAGAATTGGGGGGACACTTACTCACCATACCACGGAATCAGGTGGGTGTCACTCCGAACAGACAACCTCCCACCTGGGATGGGGGTGCTGCCAGCCAAGGGGTACGCTGCGACTCAAGGCAATCCAGGTCATTTGCTTCCCAGCGAGACGGTCCACTCGCGGGCTCGTCCCCGTCCATCGGTGCTCTGTCGTGGCAAGGCCTAGTGCAGGACTTTAACCTGCTCCTCGCTAGCCAGGCTGGGAGACCTTAAGGATCTAGAATATGCAGTCTGAAAACCCAGCCGGCTGTTGCTTGTAGTTCTCCAGGAACTCTACTTAAAGAATAAAGTACAAAAAAAGGTTCCCAACAAAATAACAGCTAAGACCGAAGTCCCAGCAGGGAACTACAGTAGGTCCTACTCTTAAACTAGGCAGAAACAAACTGTGGGCTGTAGCGTGTGTGGGGTTATGCCTGCAGGGACAGCTCCATAGGCATGGTGAAAGCTTTTTCCTGCCTAGTGTCCTATTCCTTAAGGGAGGAGCATAACCCAATGGCTAAGAAGATATGAAGCTGCATCTGTCAATGAACGATAGAGAAAGGGGATTTTTTTTCCAAATTAAGGTGCATTAGGCTGGACATAAACATGAAAATATCTTCTCATGAAAGGTAGGCTGGGACAACCTCCCCATTCTCATCTGAGTCGCATATAGTGCCAGCATCCAGATTTCCTCATCTGGCGGCACATGCACGGAGGAAACTGTCTTCACACAAATTTGACCAAATTCTTTTTTTCCCTGTATTGTGTAGAATTATGGTTTTTAAACTAACAATCTCCAAAATACATTTGTAATAATTATGGGCAGCATCAAGGAGAAGAAACCTGGCAACAGCAAGGTTCAAATGTGGAATGTTACTTGTGTTTATCTAGGCCAGCCTTTTTCAACCAGGGTGCCATTTGCATTCTTCAGGGGTGCCTTGGCAAAATGCTTAAAAATTACCACAAAGAGTCAAACAATTTGTCAAAAAGCCAGAGAATTTATCAAGCCTGCCTTTTCGTTACACAAAGCCACAGCTTTTTATTGTGCAGCATTATGAACCTTGGGTACAGTAAGGGCTAGCCGCAGGTGTCCTAACAACTAATAATGTCATTGGTTTAGAAGATGGACGTTGGGCTCCTGCACAGCATCCTTGTTTTCCCATCCTCTGCCCTTCTCCACCAGCACTGGGGCCATGTTCGCTGAATGAGGGAGTAAAACTGAGGAAGAAGAGAAACATAGAATAGTAGTCTGTATCAGTGTGCAAATGTGTATTTGCTTTGTAAGAACAAATTGCCTCTAATGTTGGGAATCTTCTGGTGTGGATGCTGCTGTGTTATGTAAAACTATTCATTTTTATAAATTTTAGAATGGATTGTCTCGAAATTGTGCAGAACTGTAAAGTGTACTGCAACTGAAAAACGTTTGGGAAACGCTGATCTAGGCAGTGTAAAACTGGTCAAACAACACAACTTGACTATACAATGTCCTCCCTCTAGATTAATGCCATGGCTTGCCAGACTAGACACAAACTCAAAGGAGTTTTAGATCATCATGCCCTTACTAGTAAATCTAAAGTAGTTCGTACAGAAATTCTACAATCAGACTGTAATGTGTAAAACCAATCTTTCAATTACCAATGTAATGTAAAGGCTTCCTAACTGGATATTAAATGAATAGATAATTTAGTAGGATCTCACACTAAATACTTGTTGGTAAATTTTAAGGAGGAGAAACCGCTAACGTACAGTCAGAGTGTAATATGTTTGCCCAACTTCCACAAAGCCTGCAGTGCTGGAAATTTGGAGACTACCAATGCTGACTTTTCCTTCTGAAAATAAGGGAGTGTGTTTGCCAATTCCTCATCCTGGTTCAGAAAGTGGCAAGATTCCTCGGCCAACAAATGGTGCTGGGGTGTCTGCACAGCCTCATCCGAATCTACCAGAAGGGACAGTGGAATGATTTGCTTCTTGGATAAAACGGCCCTTTTTTGTGACCTGTCTATAAGGCATATAGGGCACATCAAAGCCTGTATCTCCCAAGAAACAAATCCTTCTGCTGTTGCACTGAATTCTCATTTATAAAAACAAGGATACACTGAATTCTCATTTATGAAAACAAGGATACACAAGTGCTCAATTGCTGAACTGGGGAGACATGAATATTCAGCCAGGCTTTCACTTAGCACTTGACTGAAGATCCTGAAGGTAAAATCTTGTGTCAACAGAGTTGGGTGAGAAACATCATTCTGAAACCTATGGGGTTTAGTAATTGGGTAGTGCAATTCCCCTGGGTTTCCTTTCTTTCTTTCACTTAGTGTCCTCCTCCTGTAAGTGGTGTTTTAAAGTGGAGTTCCACCCTAATTTTATACTTACCTCCATCTTCTCGCTCCGGGTCACCTGAAAAACAAATGGCTAATCGCATTTTTTTTTTTTTTACTTACCTCGTAGCAAAGAAAATATACTTACCTTACCTCCTTCTTCCTCCTTCCTCGGCCGCGGCCCGTCGTCACTTCCTGGCTCTGCAATGATTCCTGGGAGCTGAACGTCATCGCTCCTAGGAATCATTGCGCCTGCACCGGCCCCGACGTCAGTTCCGGGGCGCGCGCGTCATCCCCTTCTAAACAGCTTCTGGGCATGCCCAAAAGCTGTGGAGGGATGACGCGCGCGCCCGGAAGTGACGGCGGGGCCGGCGCAAGGGCATCGTGGGACCGAAGAAGGAGGAAGAGGACGCCGAAGAGGATCGCACTGGCTTCAAGCTGCCCACATCTGAGATGGCAGCGCTGGACAAGACTTTTTCAAGGTAAGTATTTGTCCTAACAGGTAAGTGCAACCCGGGACAGATCAGAGGCTAGCCATTGTGGAATGCACTAGCCCTGACTGTCCCGGGGGTATTTAAAAAAAAAAAAAAAAAACATTCCAGGGTGGAACCCCGCTTTAAACTCATGAGCCTTGGGCTGTGTCCCTCAAAAAACATTAGAGACGTTTTAGATACTAGACTGAGTTGCTAATCCACTGGTTTTAAAATTTTCTAAATCTCTGTCCTCAAACAATGATACAGATGAGAAGTTTCAACACTGATTCGTCTTCACTGACTCCATCTTGATTCCAGGTCAGGGACTCAGAAGGACTGAGGCTAGAAACAGACAACTAGTATTTTCAGGAGAAGGTCAGCAATTGTGACATCTTTAAAAAAATCCAATGATTATTAGACCATTTATTGATCAAAATAAATTCTCCTTTTTATATAAAGGTAGGACTTGCGAAGGGGAAATTATTTATGCTGCTGTACAAATGAGGTTCAACCCAGAAGGCAGACAGTCTTCAATGCTGGAAGAAGGCAGCACAGCTATTAATGGTCACGTAATCGGTCACCTGATAGTTGCTAAACTATCACAGCTTCTACATCTGCACTCAAAATCTGACCAGTTGGTCTTGCATGTACAAAATCTGTCCATTTTGTACATGCAAGACCAACTGGTCTACTTAACAATCAAAGATCTGCATCCAAAATGCAATAATCCTTAACCACTTAAACCCCAGGCCTATTTCGGACACTTTTTTTTGTTTACAAGTTAAAATCAGTATTTTTTCCTAGAAAACTACTTAGAACCCCCAAACATTATATATATATATTTTTTTAGCAAAAGACTCTGGAGAATAAAATGGCGGTCATTGTAATATTTTTTGTCACACGGTATTTGTGCAGTGGTCTTTAAAGCGTCATTTTTTTGGGGAAAAATTACGAAAAATCACATTTCACTGCATTTAAAAAAAACTAACAGTAAAGTTAGCCCATTTTTTTTTGTATATTGTGAAAGATGATGTCACGCCAAGTAAATAGCTGAAGCTCAACAGAAGATGGGTGTTGCAACAGAACAATGACCCAAAGCATAGAAGTAAATCAACAACAGAATGGCTTAAACAGAAGAAAATACGCCTTCTGAAGTGGCCCAGTCAGAGTCCTGACCTCAACCCGATTGAGATGCTGTGGCATGACCTCAAGAAAGCGATTCACACCAGAAATCCCAAGAATATTGCTGAACTGAAACAGTTCTGTAAAGAGGAATGGTCAAGAATTACTCCTGACCGTTGTGCACGTCTGATCTACAACTACAGGAAACATTTGGTTGAAGTTATTGCTGCCAAAGGAGGTTCAACCAGTTATTAAATCCAAGGGTTCACATACTTTTTCCACCTGCACTGTGAATGCTTACATGGTGTGTTCAATAAAAACATGGCAACATTTCATTCTTTGTGTGTTATTAGTTTAAGCAGACTGTGATTGTCTATTGTTGACTTAGATGATGATCAGATCACATTTTATGACCGATTTGTGCAGAAATCCATATCATTCCAAAGGGTTCACATACTTTTTCTTGCAACTGTATAATTTTCCAGAGCAAGTTAGTGAAATGAACACAAGTGTTTCTCTTCATATTTTTAGCAATGGCTCCCAGTGGTAATACATGAAAAGCACAAATAGCCTAGGCAGCCTAGATACACACAAATAATACACTTCCATGCAGGTCTATCAGTTGTTGATAGCTCAGTAGTGGTATAATATCAGGAAGATTTTTTAATAAGTTACTTCATTAGTCTCCGGATGATATTTCTGTAAAATAAATGTGTGCTGCTGTTGAGATACTATACCATCTATCTGCTTTGTATGAAAGAACATACTTGAAGCCAGATTTATTGCAGAGCAAGCCTTGCCTGGTAAAATATTTCCCCAGAAGTAAATAACATTTCAGCAAATAGACAATTTATGGTGTGATGGAAGAAGGAAGGAGCAGATATTCTGGGACAGCCACACATCATGGAACTGGGGGCACATTCTACTCTGCAATATGAAATGGCCTCCTGGGAACTCCACATTGCTCCTTCCTTCTATCTCTTCAGAGAACAACTGAATGAAACATTTTAAAATGTACACTGCAAGGCTTTTACATTTCTGTCCACAAGCGGTTACCATTACAGTGCTAGCTACACTATATTACCAAAAGTATTGGGACGCTTGCCATTACACGCACATGAACGTTAATTGCATCCCAGTGTTAGTTGGCCCACCCTTTTGCAGCAATAACAGCTTTAACTCTTCTGGGAAGGCTGTCCACAAAATTTAGGAGTGTGTCTATGGGAATGTTTGACCATTCTTCCAGAAGGACATTTGTGAGGTCAGACACTGATGTGGATGAGAAGGCCTGGCTCACAGTCTGCACTCTAATTCATCCCAAAGGTGTTCTATTGGGTTGAGGTCTGGACTCTGTGCAGTCCAGTCCAGTTCCTCCGCCCCAAACTTGCTCAGCCATGTCTTTATGAACTTTGCTTTATGCACTGGTCCAAATCATTTGGTGGAGGGGGAATTATGGTGCGGGGTTGTTTTTCAGGGGTTGGGCTTGACACCTTAGTTCCAGTGAAGGGAACTCTTAAGACATTAGCTTACCAAGACATTTTGGACAATTTCACGCTCCCAACTTTGTGGGAACAGTTTGGGGTGGCTCCTGCTGTTCCAACATGACCACCAGTGCACAAAGCAAGGTCCATAAAGACATAGATGAGGGAGTTTGGGGTGGAGGAACTTGACTGGCCTGCACAGATTCCTGACCTCAACCCAATAGAACACCCTTGGGATGATTTAGAGCGAAGAGCCTTCCCTCTCTGCAGAACACAATAGCTCTGCGGGAGGGAATTCCCCATCAACACTGACCTATGGTGGAAGGTAAGAAAATTGTAAAACCTAAGGCTTATATGCTCCCAGACTAAGCACTTGCATGGTTTTGAACCTGCTGTATGCTTTGCCATGCAGTAAGATATTATCCAAAGTCATGAGTCAAACACTGAAATTCTTTAGTCTATGGTCTCTGTTCATATGTTTGCATGTTTAGCTGATAAATTCTCACTTACCTGTATCAAATCTATTACATAATAAACTCTCCTCAACCCCTCCCCTGACTGCTATTTAACAAAAATCTTCCCATAAGATTAAATGTACATATAACATTTCTAGACATGTACAATTTTTCCTTTTATAAGCATCCAAAATCCCAGAGACAGTTGTTCGGGAGCCACCATCTTGGGTGTAATGTCAGGAGCTGCAACAGACTCAGCTGTCACTCAAGTAAAAATCTATAATATTCCCTTTTTACCTGCCCCTGGCCTGGCTGCTACATAAAAGGTTTACTGGGAAGAGAAGAGCAGAGGTGTTGGGCCTGCACAGATAGGAATTAGACACTTCCAGAAAAGGACAGGGCTATAAGGTGCAAGGAGAGAGGGGGGCTGTGCTACAGAATTGACTAGTTCAACCACTTGCCAACCAGCCACCCTAGTTTTACTGTGGCAGATCGGCTCTGTCCTGAGAAACGAGGTACCTGTACGTCGCTTCACGGGACCGCTGGCGGGGGTGCACCTATTGGCCACAGGGGGAGCCAGTCAGCAGGTCCGGCGGCCGTGATTGATGTCGGGCACCCGCAATCGCTCCCCCATGGAGACAGAACGGCAGTCTGCCATTGTAAACACAGCAGACTGCTGTTCTGCCAGTTATGAACACAGGGATCCTGTGTTACTCTATTTAGGAACACAGGTCTCTGTGTTACTACAGCAGGCCCAACCACCCCCCCCACAGTTAGAAAGCACCCCATTGGGACACATTTAACCCTTCGATCACCCCTGGTGTTAACCCCTTCCCTGCCAGTGTCATTATTACAGTAACAGTGAATATTTTTATGATTACTGTAGGGATGTCACTGGTCCCCCCAAAAGTGTCAAAAATGTCAGTTAGGTGTCCGATCTGTCCGCCGCAATGTTGAAGTCCTGCTACAAATCGCTGATCACCGCTATTACTAGTAAAAAAAATAAAAATGAATAAAAATAAATGAAAAATCTTTCCCCTAGTTTGTAGACGCGATATCTTTTGCGCAAACCAATATACACTTTTTGGGATTTTTCTTTACCAATAATATGTAGCAGAATACAATAGTTTACATTTTTTTATTGGGAACGTTCTATAGCAGAAAGTAAAATATATTGTTTTTTTTTTTTTTTTTTTGAGAATTGTCACTCTTTTTTTGTTCATAGAACAAAAAATAAAAATTGCAGAGGTGAAAAAAAAAAAAAGAAGCCAAAAAAAGAAAGCTCTATTTGTGGGGGAAAAAAAAGGACAATTTTATTTGGGTACAGCGTCGCACGACCGCGCAAATGTCAGTTAAAGTAATGCCATGCCATATCGCAAAAAATGGCCTGGTCATTAGGGGGTAAATCCTTCTGGTCCAGAAGTGGTTAAAGTGGTTCTAAAGGCTAAATATTTTTACCTTAATGCATGCTCTACATTAAGGTAAAAAACATTTAGCAGTATCGCCCTCCCCCCCCCCCCCCAGTATACTTTAACGCGAGTCCTCATTCGATCCGGTGCGGTTCCCATCTATAACAGCTCTGTTTTTTCCTGTTCTCACAGGCTTTCCGGAGGCAGTGGGAGCCATTGGCTCCCGCTGCAGTCAGTCAAATCCTGTGATGACGAAGCAGGGGGCGGGGCGGGGCTGAGCTATGCGGTCTATGGGGGCACTTGCAGAAGAGGAGGAGCCAGAAGCAATGGTGGGAGACTCAAGAAAAGGAGGTTCGGAGCTGTTCTGTGCAAAACCAGTATAACATGTTTGCTTTATTTCCACAATCACTTTAAAACGCACATTGCAACTGAATAAAAAATCATTTTAAAAGCTGAAAATCACTAAATAAGCATTTAAAATAAAATTGAAGTGTTTTTACCTACAATTTCTTTAGGTTGGTGACAGGATATTCTTAGGGTGATGTAGAAGGTTAAGGTTGGGGACATAAATGCCCTCTGTCACTGTACAATTGCAGTCACGTGTAGGGCTCATTGTAGACATAAATCAGAGGCTTTCACTCACACAAAGAATAGAACAAGCAGCATCAAGTCTTGTCCTTGGTTTACATTAATGCACTTCAAGACAGCACAAACAATCTAAACTATGACACCATGTGGTAAATGCACACTACCAGAATATATGAGCCTTGTTTCTGTTCTTACATTTCCCTACAGACAGTGATGCTTCTGCTTTGTTAATGAAAGACGAAGAATTTGCATATCTGTTTTTAGAATCACACTGCCGTTTGAATCCCAAAATAGAGATGTATTCCTTAGTTAAAAAAAAAATTAATGGAGCCATGTGAATCTTAGGATCTTCCTGGACACCTATAAACCTCAGTATTCAATAAAAATACATCCAAACAGATTTGTCAAGAATCATTAGTGAAAGAACAATTTTTAGGGCAAAAGTGAACAGAACTTTAAAAAAAAAAAAAAAAACTCTAGACATCACGTTAACCACTTGCCGACCGCCGCACGACTATTTACTGCGGCGGTCAGCCCCTCACAGGCAAAGCGACGTAGGAGTACGTCGCTAGCCTGGGAGGCTATAGGGAGCGAGCACGCGCCGCCGGAGGCTCGCTTCCGAACCCCCCCCCCCTCGCGCATGTGCCCGGCGGACCCGATGCCCACCGGGCACTCGCAATTGTCCGTTACAGCGGGAGAAAGGCAGGCGGCTAATGTAAACAAAGCCGTCTGTCTTTCTTCCCTGTGTAAGAATGGAGATCATACGGTTCTGCTATGTAGGACCGTTGATCTCTGTTCTTACACCTCAAGCCACATCCAATCACAGTCAGAAGCACACCCCTAGGGACACACTTAACCCCTCCTTCTCAAATAAAGTTAACTCCTTTCCTGCTAGTGTCATTTTTACAGTAACAGTGCATATGTATAGCACTGATTACTGCAGTAATGTCACTGGTAACCCCAAAAGTGTCAAAAATGTCAGTCAAGGGTCCGATCTGTCCGCAAGGGTCCGATCAATGTCGCAGTACCTCAAAAAAAAAAAAAAATCGCAGATCGGCGCCATTACTCGTTAAAAAAAAAAACAACAAAAAATGACAAAAATCTTTCCCTTAGTTAGTAAACGCAATAACTTTTGCGCAAACCAATCAAAATACGCTTTTTGCGATTTTTTTTACCAAACATATGTAGCATAAATCAAATTGACCTAAAATGTTAAAAAATTTTGATTTTTACATTTTTTTCCCGGGAATTTCATATTAAAAAAATTTGAAAAATATTGTTATTTTCGCAAAATTGACGCTCTTTTTTTGTTTATAGCGCATGATCAAAAAATCGCACAGGTGATCAAATACCACCAAAAGAAAGCTCTGTTTGTGGGAAAAAAAGGACGTCAAATTCGTTCGGGTACAGCATTGCACGACCGCGCAATTGTCCGTTAAAGTCACGCAGTGCCGAATCGCAAAACAGGCCCTGGTCAGGAAGGGGGTAAAATCTTCCGGGGCTTAAGTGGTTAAAGTTTGAATCTTACATTTACAAATGGAAAGACTTCATGCAAAAACAGATATAAGACAGACTTGTGGACACATCAATATTTTGAGGAAGCCCGTACCTGGCTTCTTAACTGGGCAATCTCACGCTTGCTGGGGGCATTGTTCTTCAAGTGGTCCAGCATAATCTGCGCATCAGCAAGCAGAGCTTTGGTTCTCTTCAGATCTTTTCTCAGACGCTTCTCAGTCTCAAAGTCACGATGGCTGACCTGTGGGTCATGAAACAGTATGAATTAGGATTCAAAAAGCCAGGCTCTTGCCTAGGGTGACTTAATGGTAGAATTTGCACTGTCAGCTCTACTGCATCTTCTTCACCATACCTGTTCACTAACGGAATTTAATCTGCTCTCCAGATCTCTCTTCTCTCTTAGCACCTTCTGTTTGTCCTCATATTCCTCCTCTAATTGAACTTCCATCTGTTTCAGCTATTAAAAGAAAGAAATAGAGGGAACGTCAGGGGGAAAAGTCTAATGACACGACAGTGTATATCATACTTTGATCCTAATTAATGGACCACTATGGAAGCAAAGAATTATGAACAGCAGATGTGGTTAAGAAAAGCCCATCCACATTGCTTGAAATAGAAGCTGTAGACAAATTGCATCTTGTGTGAACAATTAGTGCATTTTATAGCCATATTAATAAGTCTTTTGCCAACATTTAATTATGCAGTTTTAGATGCTAGAGATTTAAAATAAAAACATTAGAAATAAAACATGAACAAGACTGAATCAGTAACACAGTCGGTCTATATTATGAGCATGTAGAGTAATAAGGTATTATGTCACCTTCCACCTAAAACTCAATTAGTTGCTTGATTTGAGTTCTGCTTCAGCTTATATTACCTGAAACACCAGGCCCATTTTTTTAACCATGACCCACAATATACTGTCAGTGACATCATCTGTGAGAGATGCAATTAACATTAACCTGTAATGATGAAGTACATCACTACAAATATAATAACTAGCTATTTTACCTTTTTCTGACAAGACTGTCGAATCTCCTCCACTTCATCATCTTTGTTTTCCAATTCCTTGGAGTGTGACTGCCGGAGCCGTTCCATCTCCATCTCCAAACGCAGTTTAGACTAGAAAAAAATAGGAAATTCTTTAATTCATGAATTCATGGCAAATAACTTCTGATTGGTTTTAACCATCAGCAATACGCAGCCAGAACCCACTTCTATGTCTGACCCAATATTATGTTGGTGCTGCCCACATTTTCAATGATAGACATACAAGCACCCCACAAGTAAACAATTCAAATTTACATCCTACATAAAATAAAATGTGCCCAACATGCAAAATTATGTCAATAAAAACATGAACATTTCTTCAATTTTCTATACTAGGACAGTACTTTCTAATGCAGAAATCCAGGCAAATAGCTAAAAACATAAACACATACATGTAATTGATCTTCCCTGACAAATGATCTGTCAGACCCTTTCACACCGATGCTCCAAAATTCAATATCTAAAATATCATGGTTTTCAAATTGCGCCTGTTTACACCTGATAATAGTGTTGCTTGAAACTTGTAGCCTGAAAACGTACATAAGCATGTTTTTGGTTACAGGTTTCAAGAGTTTTTGGCCCCAATAGGATTCAATGGGAATGCCTGAAAAACAAGTGCCATGCTTTAATTCAAGAAAACAAAAACGCACAAGAAAAAAAATACTTGAGCAAAAACCACTGCAAAAATGCTCAAAAATGTCTGTACATGTACAAACACTCTAAAAACAAAACAAAACAAAACAAAAAAAAACTACAAATTACCACAATTTGCCCAAAGATGGTGTACAAGCCAGCGGGTGGAACAAACCTACTTTTTTGTTACACAAAAGCACAGGTTTTAATTGTGCAACATTACAACTTTGGGCACTGTGCAGGCCAACCGCAAGTGTCCTAACAATGGCTAGTGTCATTATTTGATAAGGAGAACATTGGACGCCTGCACAGCATCCTTGTTTGAGCACCCTCATCCATCAGTACTAGGGTCAAGTTAGCTGCATGAAGGAAAGAAAATGAGTAAGAAGAAATGTCAGAATACTAGTCAGTAGCAGTATTAAAAAGGTTATTTGTTTTAAAATAATAAAATTACACTCTCCACTGTTGGGTGTCGTATGTGTGTGGATGCTGCTGCGATATGTAAAATTATTAGTTGCATTTTTTACATTTTAGAAGGGGGTGCCTCAAGATTGTGCAGAATTTTAAAGGGTGTCTTGACTGAAAAAAGGTTAAGAAACACTGCCTTACAAGTGTAGGACAGATGTTCGTGAACTACTTGTGATGCAGACATGCCTGCATAACAGCATAGCCAGGTTGGTTGAGATCACTCTTCATCACTGCAGTTTAGCAATACAGCATTCACATAGCAACCTCAGAGAAGCAGAATTACACTACAGATGACTCAGTAGAGACAGACTAGCTCTTTGCTATTAAAAAAAAGGAAAAAATGTTTGCGCAAGTTGGTTGAAGAGTACATGTCATCTGAACAAAACAGACACTTTTTTGGGGGGTCACACTGCAGGACACCAATTCTCTTTGCACAACTTCGCTAAACAGGCCTGAAAGGGGCCACAAAAATCCAAAGCAACTCAGCAGGCCTCTGTAGTCTGTGCTTCGAATCCCTGCACCCGCATTACATGGATAGCTTATCATCAGTCAATCATCCACACAAGAGATAGATATTTATATCATTACTCCATAAGCATGGAAGGATCCATTAAAAGGAAAAGACTATATCTACAAGGAATACCCCAGTGTGCACTGAGATAGAGTGAGAGGCCCTGAGTGGAGCAAAATGTCGTCTCACAGGCCCCAAGCCACATTTTCTACAAAGAGATGATATAAGCAGTGAGCAGAGAGCACTAAGTGCTGAGGGTATAGGAACGGAGGCCAAGCAAGTCTCTTGATGACCATTCATCTCTCTGGCCCAGTCGCTGACTCTGCAATTGCTCCTTGATGTGCGGACAGCTAATGGCACTTCTTTAACTTTTACAGCTACCAAGAGGAAGATATATAGGAAATGGCCGAAGAAGAGCAATGGGAGGCGGGAGCCCATCCGATGAACAAGGAAATGAATTCTCACCAATTTTGGGGATTTTTTTTCATTTTTACTCTACAATGACTGTTCAAGCAGCCGGGAAACAGACTCTTACTGAGCAGTTTGTGTAATTTTCTCCTCTGTCCTCCTACACCTGTGCTACAGCCAGCAAGAATTTATACAGGACGATTAAAGCTGCTCCTCGTACCTTAGGAATTATTTATGGCTTCAACGTGCCCACTAAAAGTCTACATTTTAATGTAAGCCTGGGGGTTAGGAAATAGGAAATAACCTGAAGAACAACTCTAAGCAAATATAGAAAGCATTTTTTTAGTTTATTTTATGTATCTTTCAAAAGGTATAGTTTTCATTTTAGATAATTACAGAAAAACATTTTGTTTGCCACAAGCGAGAGTTTTGGCTTTGCAAGTTGATTACCAGGAGGGGGAGGGTAACTGGCTGCACTTAACATGGATCTAAAGTTAAGCTGCCGGTTTTCCATCAAAGTGATTTATATAATCGTTATGCAAAAATAGAATGCACGACCTTCACTTCTGCAGTGTAACCTACCTAGATTCCTGGGCTATTCTCAACACACTGGAACCACATTTCAATATTCCTCCTTAGGAAACAAAGCCTCCTTCCTGCTTGGAGGTGGTTGCCCATTGATGTGGTTATTTGAAACTAGGCATTCCTCAAACTTGCATTTTCTACTTTTCTTTTTTAAATAGTTTGTCAAAAAAAAAACCTTATAAAGAAAACTTGCTCTGGATGGAGGTGTGTTTGAGGTGCAAAATGGGGACGTGTAGGGGGGTAAGGGGGGACCTGGGAGGTAAAGAGGGGAAGAAGACAGAGCAGCAGTTGTCCAGGTCAGAGAGTGCAAAAAAAAAAAAAACCCTGACAAGCTGTATCAGGTTTGGAAGCCAACAAGCATGCTATATTCGGGGAGCATGTAAATGTGGTCCAACAAATTCAGGTTTTAATAAAGTGCTTTTCAGTGCGATTGGCTGTAGCCATTAATCCGTCCATTAGGCTGACTTCAGTAATCTTTGTAAACCGCTATTTTAGTGAAGAGGGCAGATGTTTGTTTCCAGCAGACAGATATGCATGCCTTTGTGGCGTTCAGAAGGTGTAACAAAAGAGAGCACTTATAGAATTTTAGTGACATTAGATGGAAAAGGAATGCAGCCGGGTCATCAGGCATCTGAATGTCTAAGTTTTAAAATCCAGTCTTTAACTTGAGCCCAGAAGTCCCATATTCTCTGACATGACCAGAAGGCAGAGACTAGTGCCCTCCCTTTTCACATTTTCCCATTTTGCGATGCATTTGGAACAGCTGTTCAAGCCACTTTCAAGATTTCTGCTGGATCATGCATGAATTTAACAGTGCCAATCTCAGATACTGGGAATGCAGTTTTAGAAAACCTTGTTTCCAGTGAAGCTAAGAAGGAGGGATGGACAGAGTACAAGAAAGAGGCCTGGTTACATCAACTTCCTAAGATGCACCCTGTCAAAATGTCAGGTTTCTGTGATGTAAAAAAAAAAAACGAGACAAAGATAAATCATTTCAGAACTTTTTTCACCTTTAATGTGATCTATAAACTCATCAACTCAACTGAAAAACAAACTGAAATATTTTAGGGGGGGGGGGGGGAGGGGGGAATATAAAAAACGAAAAAAATATGGTTGCATAAGTGTGCACATCCCTAAACTAATACTTTTATTACTTTTGATTTTATTACAGCACTCAGTCTTTTTAGGTATGGGTCTATCAGCATAGCACACCTTGACTTGGCAATATTTACCCAATCTTCTTTGCAAAAACACTCAAAATCTGTCAGATTGTGAGGACATCTCCTGTGTACAGCCCTCTTCAGATCACTCCACAGATTTTAAATCAGGTTCAGGTCTGGGCTCTGGCTAGGCCATTCCAAAACCTTATTCTTCTTCTGGTGAAGCCATTTCTTTGTTGATTTGGATGTACGCTTTGGGTCCTTGTCATGCTGAAAGATGCACAGCTGCACCAGGTTTTGCACGCTCTAGAAATCAACCCCAATCTATTGCTTATTGTAGCAAACACGGTCCTGTTCATTTTTTACCTATAGACTTTAGTTCCACTTTAGAGTGAAGAGTGTATAATATGGTAAAAGTCATTAGTGTGAATGTTCCCTAATCATCTAAAACAGGCAAGAATAGGGGCATTGGCCAAAGTCTGAAGACTAGAAGGCTCTGAAATATGTTACTGCTCATATTTCTTGCAGCTTTATAACACACCAAGGGTTAAAGGATCATAGGAGTATAAGCATTATGTTACAACGTTATTTGCAGGTTAAAAATGTATCTTAATAGGTATTTAAATTGTGTACTTTTTGAATGACATTGTCTTTTAAAGGGCAAATCCCCATAAAAGAGGTTATTAGAGAACCACTTGTGATAATGCAGAGACACAGCGGAGCCTCCTTCCTCGTGCGCTTAGAGTGCTGGCTCCACCCACCTCCTCCCTCCAGAGGCTCCAGCAGCTTCTACAAGCCAGGCGAGGAGAAGAATCTGATTCTGAGCAGTGACAGTGACTGAGAGTGACAGAGAGTGACGACTAGTACAAAAAGGAGAGGAGGAGGTGCTGATCATCATTTTACCAGCTGGAGCTGAGAACTAAGGTGGATCACCATTGTAGAGTGGAGGATCACTGGTTGAATAAGAGCGCTTCACCCAAGTGTTAAGGGTACGTGTTCACTTCATAGGGGGGAGCACAGCGGTGTGGTGAAGGATCTTGGTGGCTGCTGTGGGAACAGCAAAGAAGATTCTGTGTATATACAGCACTGATTCCATTTAGTGACATCAGGACACTAGATTTCTTATGCACCCCTGTTTTTGCATGACTCCACCTTATGAACTTTACGGACTTTGATGAACAGTATTTTTTAAGGATCCACTTGCTACATATAATATAGCTATATACAGTGGGTACGGAAAGTATTCAGACCCCCTTAAATTTTTCACTCTTTGTTATATTGCAGCCATTTGCTAAAATCATTTAAGTTCATTCTTATTCCTCATGAATGTACACATAGCACCCCATACTGACAGAAAAACACAGAATTGTTGACATTGTTGCAGATTTATTAAAAAAGAAAAACTGAAATATCACATGGTCCTAAGTATTCAGACCCTTTGCTCAGTATTTAGTAGAAGCCCCCTTTTGATCTAATACAGCCAGGAGTCTTTTTGGGAAAGATGCAACACGTCTTTCACACCTGGATTTGGGGATCCTCTGCCATTCCTCCTTGCAGATCCTCTCCAGTTCTGTCAGGTTGGATGGTAAACGTTGGTGGACAGCCATTTTTAGGTCTCTCCAGAGATGCTCAAGTGGGTTTAAGTCAGGGCTCTGGCTGGGCCATTCAAGAACAGTCATGGAGTTGTTGTGAAGCCACTCCTTCGTTATTTTAGCTGTGTGCTTAGGGTCATTGTCTTGTTGGAAGGTAAACCTTCGGCCCAGTCTGAGGTCCAGAGCACTCTGGAGAAGGTTTTTGTCCAGGATATCCCTGTACTTGGCCGCATTCATCTTTCCCTCGATTGCAACCAGTCGTCCTGTCCCTGCAGCTGAAAAACACCCCCACAGCATGATGCTGCCACCACCATGCTTCACTGTTGGGACTGTATTGGACAGGTGATGAGCAGTGCCTGGTTTTCTCCACACATACCGCTTAGAATTAAGTTCTATTTTGGTCTCATCAGACCAGAGAATCTTATTTCTCACCATCTTGGAGTCCTTCAGGTGTTTTTTAGCAAACTCCATGCGGGCTTTCATGTGTCTTACACTGAGGAGAGGCTTCCGTCGGGCCACTCTGCCATAAAGCCCCGACTGGTGGAGGGCTGCAGTGATGGTTGACTTTCTACAACTTTCTCCCATCTCCTGACTGCATCTCTGGAGCTCAGCCACAGTAATCTTTGGGTTCTTCTTTACCTCTCTCACCAAGGCTCTTCTCCCCCGATAGCTCAGTTTGGCCGGACGGCCAGCTCTAGGAAGGGTTCTGGTCGTCCCAGACGTCTTCCATTTGAGGATTATGGAGGCAACTGTGCTCTTAGGAACCTTAAGTGCAGCAGAAATCTTTTTGTAACCTTGGCCAGATCTGTGCCTTGCCACAATTCTGTCTCTGAGCTCTTCAGGCAGTTCCTTTGACCTCATGATTCTCATTTGCTCTGACATGCATTGTGATCTGGAAGGTCTTATATAGACAAGTGTGTGGCTTTCCTAATCAAGTCCAATCAGTATAATCAAACACAGCTGGACTCAAATGAAGGTGTAGAACCATCTCAAGGATGATCAGAAGAAATGGAAAGCACCTGAGTTAAATATATGAGTGTCACAGCAAAGGGTCTGAATACTTAGGACAATGTGATATTTCAGTTTTTCTTTTTTAATAAATCTGCAACAATGTCAACAATTCTGTGTTTTTCTGTCAGTATGGGGTGCTATGTGTACATTCATGAGGAAGAAGAATGAACTTAAATGATTTTAGCAAATGGCTGCAATATAACAAAGAGTGAAAAATTTAAGGGGGTCTGAATACTTTCCGTACCCACTGTATATTCGTTGCCTTTGTCAGATGGGCTGTGTTTAGCGCTGCTAGTGCTTATATGGGCTGTTGCTCTTGTAAGCACCCTTTTGGATGGAAAATGTATGCAATCAATTCAGAACTGCTTCCCTTTTTCCAAAAATGTAAAAGATCTGCTTGCATACAGACTACCTAGAGTAGATCATACAAGGCCCAAATCTGGTAATACTTTGCAAGTATGACTGAAGACCCTAAAGACAAATCATGGGGTTCTTTAGGTCTCAAATCCATGTTTATGAGCCAAATGCGTCAAAACCGTTTTTTTAGTTTTATATGGTTTCTGGCTAAGTGAGACGCTTTGCACTGTATATCCTTTGGGTACACTTACAGCAAGATATCATCTACCTGAATTCCCAGGTCCACCCAACTACTGCAGCAATTACAATGCCAAGTGATTATTTCACTCTTTCCTAATGGATTCTGTAACTGGAGCAGGAGCATACTGCTGAGATTTTCCTACTGGGGACAAACAAAGTAGTAGGATGATCCAGCCCTGCTAGTGCCCGCCCGACACTGAATTAAAAGAAAAATAAATATATTTTAAATAGTTTAATCAACAGAAACTGATCTCGGTCCATAATGAAAATGTCCGTAATCTTATAATTAAAGTAATGAGACTGAATGACACGCTGAGAAATGCCCATTTAACACCATGTGTTTTTTCCCCTTCCAGGAATTATTTTATTCTGTGACTAATACCGCATTTAATTGGTATTCAGTACTTTGCCTGCTGTAGTAAAATCCTTCCCAATATCTCTATTTAAATACTTATTCGAATCCCTCATCTATCCCAGTAAGCTGTAATTTTCTTCAAAGCATCAAGCACAATGATCCAGACGGTCTGTTTACACAAAATGACTGTATTATAAGAAAAAGTGCCACGAAAGTAAAAGTTGATTTCCTGGGAATGGCAGTATACTACTCGCTAATGTGCCAGGCATACATCATTACTTCTGTAATGTAAATACACATTGAAAACAAAGTAAGTGCAAGCTTCACTTCAACACCATTAGCATTAACACAGAAATGTTTTTCCAGCGGTTTAGAAATTCATGATAAGCGAGAGAGTATAGGTTTACCCTAAGCCAGACTGACTAGAGCTCACGTGTGAAACTAGGGCATAAAGTGGACATTTTTCCCAGGAGCCATAGATTTAGATCAGTTATCCTCCTCAAATTGGTTTGGAACATGAAAGTACACAAGCCTCCAAATTATTGGGTTCAGGTGTTTTTAGTGAAGGCTATACTTAACACAAGCCTCCAAATTATTGGGTTCAGGTGTTTTTAGTGAAGGCTACACTTAAAGTTAGAGCATACAAAGATATGCTATTTTAGACTATTGTGTTCTCCTATGTGGCAACAGTTTTGGAAGGTCCATTTGTGTTCCAGGATAGTGTGCCCCTTTGAACAAAGCCAGTTCCAAACAGTCATGGCTTGACAAGTAATATGTGGAAGAACTTAACTGGTCTGCACAAAGCCCTGATCTCAAGTCCACCAAACACCAAGTGTGAATTGGAATGCTAACTGCGAGCAAGGTCTTTTCATCCAACATCAGTATCTGTTCTCACAAATGCTCTTTTGGCTGTATGGATACAAATTCCTGCAGACCCACTCCAAAATAATGTTAAAAACCTTGCCAGCCACAAAGGAGAATGGGCAATGCAAATGAATGTCAGTGGTTATGTAATGAATTGTCCAACTAGCTCACATAGAAGTAATGGTCAACAGTCCAAACATTTTTGGTCTTTATACTGTATGTGACTGCATTTTGGAATGTTTGCTTCCATTTGGTTGAAAAGTCAGTTCACATTAGCACCTCTGTAGCACAGAGGTGTATGCACTGAAAAGATAAATGTGCTTTCATCTGTAGGCAGTGAGAAGATAGAGGTGCCTGCATCCATGTCAATTCATATAGAAATGTTATCAGTAAGGTAAAGTAGTAACCACTAGATTAGCCTTTCTCAACCTTTTTGTCCCAGATGAACCCTTGATATAATTTTCAGGTCTTGGGGAACCCCTGCAAAAATTAACTGATCAGGGCCAGGGTCAGTAGGAGGAATGCAATTTACATTAGTGGTCAGTAGGAAGAAATAAATCTTAAAGTGGTGAATGTCACAGGCAGCTACATATTCATTGGTGTCATACCACTGGTTCTGCCAAGTGTGGGGTTGACCTGGAACCACGAAGACACCAGAAAATGGGAGGTCAAATCAGCTACAGCTCAGGGAACCCCTAACAACATATGGAGGAAGCCTAGGGTTCCACTGAACCCAGGATGAGAATCCTTGCACTAGATAACTGGAAATATTACCTAGCTTAATAATAGGAAAGCATACTTAGATGGGTTAAAGGTGACGTGAGCTGAAAGGAACCAAAAACCCTTTCACTAAACCAGATAATAAAGTGCCTTATGAAAACAAAACGTACAGGCATATCTCACATTCAACATGAATTCAGAGGCCAACAGTATATAAAAAACTGCTGGTTTACAGAACAGATACATGTGGCACAGAGACCTAAAGGAAAGTTTTGCATGACACTGCCCACTATCAAGATAAAAAAAATAACAAACACATTAGAGACTGGTAATGGAATTGAGACATACAGATACTTTGTTTAAAATGTAATAATAAAAATACAGTATATCGGGGTCCCTACGTAAAGATGTAACCAGTGTCATTCTCTGTTCGTCGAAATACAATGAATATAAAAAGTTTAAAAAAGGGTGCGTGACTATCATAATATCCATGACAGGAAGGCAGCCATGAACACTTAAGCTAAAAGCAATAGTCACTGGACTCCACAAAAGATATAAGCTGACTGGATATTTAAATTTGCAGTGACCCACAAAAATTAAAATATACAATTCTGAAGGAAGGACTTTATGGGCACATTTATAAAGAAGTGAATGTGACCTTCACGAAATCTTCACTGCAGGTGAATCAATCACTGTAATATAAAACACATTCACCAGGCAGATACACCTTCAGAGAATGTTTGGTAAATTCTATGCTCACTTATTTTTAAAAATATCCCAGTATTTTTTCCATTGAAGCATTCTTTTTGACTATAAAATTCAAACTTTTATACCTGCTCCAGCATTTGTATGGTTCCAGCCTGTTCATCAAGTTCTTCCTCTTGGTCTTTAACTTTGGCCTCCAAGTCTCGCAGTTGTTTTTTGACCTTTGCTACAGAAGCTTCATCCTTGGACTCCTGTGATGAGAGGTCCTGAAGTTCAGCCTCCAACTGATCAACCTTTAGTGTCAAGACTGTGATCTCAGAGTCTTTCTCCTGATGAAGAAATATATATAAATTAGATATTTTAAGGCTCAAACATTTAAAATGTTACTTTACTACAGCAAGTAGTGCAAAAAAACAATATACAAATATACTGAACCTTAATCTAGATATGTAAAAGCACTAACAAATGAAAGGACGGCCATTTTCAGATGAAACAAATATTAGCGTAGGTAGGAAAAAAGGCAAAATTACAGGAAAGCACTTGCTTATTGATTTTAAATAAGTTTAAGCTGGCAGAGAAGAGAATAAAATGTTATCCCACTGAGATAAGCACGCCATGCAGTGTGAGTGTTTATAAATGAAACAGAGCCTTTTAAAGTAACAAATGGTCACTAATTTCTGGACTGCTGCGGAAAACCCTACTAAGAGGAGGTCTACAAGCTAAAGGTGGCAATTTGTACAAATTAATATGATTGGTTCTTTAGCAGTATGTGATTTTCATTTTTAAGGAGAGCTGTAGCTTCAAAAACAAAAATATATGTAAAAGGAACACAAGAGCACCACAGAATTTTTATTTCCTTTTATTGCATTTGTGCTTCTGCAGAAACATAATAAAATAAACCTGTCATGAGAGAAACAGACTCCCATTGCTGACTTTCATTTGGAAATTGAGTTTCCAAAGGCTTCATTGTTTTGAGTCACTAATCCAAAAAAAGTATGCAGATAAAGACATTTTTTTAGCTTTCGTAAATTTGTTTGCAGGCTGAATTAAGAAGGGAAATTTAGTGGCATCAAAATATTGCTTGTGTACCGCATAAAATATTGGTTCCTTAATCACTTCAAGTTCGGACACTTTCACCCCCTTCCAGTCCAGGCCAATTTTCAGCTTTCAGAGCCGTCACACTTCCCTGAGGAAGTCACGTGATGTGACATAACGCGTAGGAGGAGCTGCCAGAATAACCGGAAGTGACGTTACGGACCGGAGCCAAGTACTCCCAACGCTACCTACGACTTATTATACGCCCATAACAAGCCGGAAAATTGTAAGTTTAATGATTTTATATATGAATAAAGAAGTTTTTAAATACTACACCATGATGGCCCTTTTTGCTTAATACGCCCCGAGATCGCGCTAGGAGATTAGGAGACCCGAGGATAAAAAGCACCCTGATACGAATCTGGAGAGGCCCCCGGGGACCACGAGTAGGACTCTGCAGACAGTCAACCCAGGTCAACCACTATCCAATCGGGGGAGAAATATACACATTCAGGCGATTGATACACTCCATTAAGGTGAGAGTCTAGAACACCTAGAGGTGACACCTGGTGGAGGAACAAGTCACTGCACTTTATTTTGCACAGAAGCACTTTGTGACAAGTTGAAGAGACACAGTTGGATTTTATTTGTTAGTGGTGGAAAGAAAAAAACGGACAATCACTGGAATTTGCACTTTATTTATTTATGAATTTTATAGAAATTTGTTGGAATATTTTGAAGTTTGTAAGCACTCAGCACTTTATAGTTTGGAATATTGGGATCAACACTTCTCTTATTTATTGAATAATTATATGTTGTTTTATTATGTATAAATCACGAGGATAAGGAATTTAATATTTTAGCACACTCACCATTTAATTTATCTAATTATTTAATTATTTAAATGAGCTCCACTTCTGAAGCGCGCCACACACCCCCACATTTTAATTTTTACTAACTGGATTCTGGTACCAGTATAGTGGTGCAGCAGTAAGAAGGGACCCAAAATACCTCCGATAGCGCAGGGACCACCTACCCACACACATTTGATGTACAGGTATGTTAACCTGCATCGGTGCGCTGCTTCCCGTCCACCGTTTTTAGACTGTGGGCAGATGGGAAGCAGTTAAAGAAAGTGGAGTTTTGCATGTAGAAACCCTGATGCAAACCATTTATTTCAACAAAAATATTTACATAAAATTATATCTGCATCTAAAGTATTTTAGGCATGATATTTACTTGTAAAAGCCTCCCTTGTATAGACATCCAAAATCCTTGAGACTGCTGCTGGGTACCTCCACCTTGGAAGTGCTTTCAGTAGCCCTAAAAGACCTGTCACTTTTCTCCCAAGATGCTACACAAAAGATTATGCACGAAGAAAGGGGAGGGGTGGAACAGGTAGGCCAGCACAAACACTTCCAGAAGTGGAGAAGGCTATAACATGCAGGGAGGAAGGTGGCTGTGCTAGGAAACTGACGTTTTGCGAAGAAGTCAAATTTTCTTCAAAGGCACATGCAAGTAAATAATAAATGTATTTAAAATACTTGCTTTTTCTGTTACCACCTGAATTTTTTTAAGAAACACAGTGTCTTTTGTAGGTTTTATTATTACAGCTCTGCTACAGAAAAAAAATTGAAAAATATTTGTATAGATTTAAAGTACAACTGAAGGAAAAATTGGATTTTTGTCTTACTGTAAAATCCATTTATTTTCGTATATCACGGGACACAGAGACATAAATAATAACATATGGGTTATATAGCCACATATAGGTGAAGGACACTGGCAACCAATCAGAATTGATGACCCCCTATATAACCCCTCCCACACAGGAAGTACCTCCGTTTTTTCACCAGTTTCTAAAAGGTGAAGGTCGCCGTGGAGAGGTGCTCCACATGTTTGTTATGTTTCAAAGAAGAAGAAAGAAGTTTACGCTAACATACCCCAAACAAAGGTCACTGGATCTAAGGGGTTAGCTATCGGATCCATCTAAAACAGTCAATGGACTAAAAAGATGGTACCTGAGCCACGGGAAGCAGATACGAGGTTTTGCCTGCAACGCTGACCTTTTTAGGCGCTGGGCCCTGGGATCCGGATCTTGGAATACCAAACCCCAAAGGCGCTCCATGCAGGGTGCTCTACAGATCCAAGACCGTGGCCCATTATATAGGTGACCCAGCCCTTGAAGGTCTCCAGAACAATGCTTAAGGTGAAGGGTGAAGATTGGATTCTTGCTTATAGCAGTTTCCTGCGGCAGGACTGGTGAGTCCATTTTAAATATTTACACAGCAAACAGGCCTTAGAGGGTTAAAAAAGAGACTTGTACCAAGTGTATTTCTGCTTGTAATTACATTGTAGCAGGTTTATGCAAAGTATGTTGTTTCTTACCCTGAGCTGATCACCTGAAAGGTATTAGCTGTGACAAACAAGATTCAGCCTAAACTGCTCTCACCCCCATTTGTCTGTTGTGTTCGCCCTGGCACATGTTCACCTCTGCTGGATCACGTGTCTATGGCGTAGGCCTATTCGCACGCGGGAATCTTTGCATTTAATTACAGCCGTACGCCGCGTGGTGGGCGCGTTATAACGCGATTTGGCATGCACATGGACGCCACGCACCACACCGCACATCCATAAAAGGGCATGTTCTGCAAGGAACTGTTTCCAACACACTAGCCTCTGTCACATACTGAAAGGGACACAGCAGCAGCTGCTAGGTTGCGTGAGTCACTGTGGGTGTATCTTAATGGCACTAAAAGGTCCTGTATCTTAGGTAATCAGTGTTGTGTGCATTAGGCTGTATAAGCTTGGCATAGACCTTGAGTACACTTTAAAAAGGTAGTACCTCACGTTTGTCTTGCTATAAAGCAACGCTTGCTCAAAAAAGGGTTGGAGGGAGCACAGTTGGAAAGGGCACTATGACACCACCATCAGGCCCTGAAGGTCCTAGTCGTGCTTCCACTGTCTACTCCTCCTGATAAGCCAGAGGCAATTAGCCAATCTGAGCCATTATGGTTGTCAGGCATAGTAGCTACTCCATATATTTCTGCCACAGCCTATGTTACCAAGGACGACTTGCCATCGGCATTAGCCAGCTTAGAGGGTAGGATTGCTGACATGGTTGCAGCACCACATGGAGGAAAGAAGCAGGCTAGATCCCCTCTCCTGAGCCGCCCCCTGAATCAGTTCAGGATTGGGCAGAGGGCGTGGAAGATGTAGCTGAAGGTGACCCTATAGAAGGTCAAGCTGAAATATCCAGGGAGTCAGAGTAAGAGGAATCTATCAGCCTCTTAATCCCAGAGATTGTTTATCCAGTCTCTTGCTGAGATTGGGCCGGGCTGAGTTTAAACTTCCGCCCTTAGAGACAATTGAAAACTCTTTTTCCTCCCTAGGCTCATTGCATCCTCCACAGAGTCCTCAGTCATTTCCCATACATCCACTGTTGGAGCAAGAAGTGTATAATAACTGGGATCATCCAGATAGGATGTTTGTTTCTCCTGAAAGGTTTTCATTGTTGTATCCTACGGAGGATAACTTTTCTAAGTGATGGAAAATTCCCACTGTGGATGCAGCCATTTCTTCGGTTAACAAGAATTTAACCGGTCCTGTGGATAATGCCCAGGTTTTTAAAGATGCAGTGGATAAAAAAATGTAAACCTTTATTGAAAGCCTCCTTTGCGGTTGCAGGTTCTGCAGTACAACCAGCAGGAGCACCGCATAAAGCAAGTGTCCAAGACAGTTCTTTCTCAAGGAGAGTGTGGAAGATCTGTCAGATCTACTTTCGCACTTTGTGTTCTGTAGTTGATGCTCTTACGGACTCCATAAGGCAAATGTCACGGTTTGCTCTGATTACAGTGCATATGTGCAAAATCCTTTGGTTAAAGAGCTGGTCTGCGGAGTTACCATGTAAAAAATTACTGGCTAGCTTCCCCTTTCAGGGAGAATGCTTTTTTGGTGATGATCTGGATAAATATATCCAAAAGATCTCGGGGGGGGGGGGGGGGGGGGGAGTACGTTGCTACCTGTACAAAGGAAGAGCAGGCATCCTTTCTTTAAGATCCCCAGCACTCCTAATACCAGTGCTTCCAATTCCAGGCAGTGGCGAAGGCCTCAACCGTCTGCATCCGGACCCAAGCCTTCGGGGCAAGGTCAGAAAAAGCCCTGGTCTTCCTCTAAGCTCTCACAGTGAAGGGGTGCCCCCACTCGCCTGGGTGGGGGGGGAAGGCTCCTACAGTTCTCAGGGGCATGGGTGGAGTTAATTCAAGACAACTGGGTTGTCTCCACCATTTCACAGGGATACAAGCTGGAATTTTGGGTGTTCCCGCATCCTCAGTCTGTGAGGTCAAGTATAGCAACAGATCCCCTAAAAGAAAAATCTCTCTTTCAGGCATTGGACCAGCTGAGAGCTCAGAGGGTGATAACCGAGGTTCCAGAAAATGAAAGGTTCAATCCCCAAACCAAACAGGGATGTGGGACCTATTTTGGATCTCAAGGCACTGAATCAGTTTCTGAACATTCGTTCTTTCCACATGGAATCAATTTGTTCAGTCATAGCCTCCCTGCATTGAGAGGAATTTCTATCATCCATAGACATCAAGGATGCATATCTTCATGTGCCTAAATTTCAGACCCATCAAAGGTTCCCTCGTTTTGCGATTGGAAACCATCATTTCCAGTTTGTGGCCCTGCCCTTTGGGTTGGCCACAGCACCAAGAGTGTTCACAAAGATCCTAGCTCCAGTATTGGCTGTTCTAAGGTCCCGAAGGATATCGGTAATAGGATATCTGGATGATCTGTTACTAATAGATCGATCGACATCATCTCCAAGCCGAAATATCCTCCAGACTGTACATTTTTTGAAACATCTGGATTGGATACTGAACTTAGCAAAGTCAGCATTACAGCCAGTCCAGCGTCTGGAAAACATTGGGCTCCTTGTCGACACGGTGCAGGCAATGGTCTTCTTCCTAGAAAGAAGGGTCTCAGACCTGAAGGGTCGGGTTCGGGCTATAGTAAGACAGATATCCGTCTGTACGTCTTTGCATGATGTTACTGGGGAAGATGGTGTCCACTTTCAAGGCAATTTCCTATGCTCAATTCTATGCCAGACCCTTGCAGAACAACATTCTGTCTGTGTGGAAAGGAAAGGTTCAGTCTTTGGACTGGTCCATATCTCTGCTACCAAGAGTCTGACAGAGTCTGAATTGGTGGTTGTTGACCAGAAATCTGGAGAAGGGGAAATCCTTTCTTCCAGTGACCTGGAAGGTAGTGACTACAGATGCCAATCTCTCCGGCTGGGAGAGGTTCTGGAGGAAGCCACTGGCCAGGGGAAATGGTCTTGGGATGAGTGTCATCTCCCCATCAACGTTTTGGAAATTCATGCAGTCAGTCGGGCTCTGAAATTCTGGACCCCCAGACTTCGGGGTCACCCTATCAGGGTGCAATCCGACAATGCCACAGCCGTGGCTTATGTCAACCATCAAGGAGGCACAAGAGTCAATCAGCCCAGAAAGAGGTGGATATTATCCTGTCCTGAGCAGAGAAGTTTGTGCCATACCTGACAGCAGTGTTCATTCCAGGAATAGAGAACTGGCAGGCAGATTTTTAGAGCCGTCAACAGATGTTTCCGGGGGAATGGTCATTACATTCCTAAATTTTTCAATTGATCTGCCTACGCTGGGGAGTCCCAGATGTAGATCTGTTGGCATCCAGGTTCAACAACAAGTTGGAGAGATTTGTGTCCAGGACAGGGATTCACTCGCAGTCGGAGTGGATGCTTTGGTGACTCCCTGGGAGGAGTATTCCCTGATGTATGTCTTTCCTCCGGTACAGCTGATATCGCGTTTGTTGCGCAGGATCCAGCTGTAGGGGAAACCTACAGCTTGGCCGAGGAGGATTTGGTATGCACAAATCCAGAGGTTGGCAGTGACAAGGCCTTGGGTTCTTCCACCACGTCCGGACTTGCTCTCTCAAGGACCGATATTCCACCCTGCTGTACAGTCTCTAAATTTGAAGGCTTGGCTATTGAAGCCCGTATCTTGGAAGAGCAGGGTGTATCTCGCTCCACAGTTCATTTCCTGGTGTGAAGCCAGGAAATGGTATCCCCACACATATATTATCGGGAGAGTTCTATCCTTCTTGCAAGCAGAGGTAGATATGAAATTAGCCCTGAGCACGATTAAAGGGCAGATTTCAGCTCTATCGGTTTGTTTCCAGGAACCGATTACTTCCCATTCGTTGGTTCAAACCTTCGTCCAGGGAATATTTGCTTTCACCAGTGAAGCCACCAATGTGTCCTTGGGACCTAAATTTGGTATTGGCAGTTTTGCAAAAACAGCCTTTTGAACCTCTGGGGCAGGTTCCCCTGGTTCTTTTGACCAGAAAACTGGTCTTTTTGATTGTGATAACTTCGGCTAGAAGGGTATCGGAACTAGCAGCTCTTTCTTGTAAAGAGCCGTTCTTGATATTTTATCAAGATAGGGTGATTTTACGTCCTCACCCAGATTTTTTGTCCAAGGTAGTGTCCGCCTTTCATTTGAATCAGGACATAATACTACCTTCTTTTTTTTCCAAATCCTCACTCAGAGGAGGAAAAGTTATTGCATTATCTTGATGTAATGCGTGCACTTAAATTTAATTCACAGGAAACAGCTCAGATCCGTAAGACTGAGAGCTTGTTTGTGCTGCCAGAAAGCCACAGAAAGGGGTTGGCAGCATTTAATCTATGATTTCTTGTTGGATTTGCCAGGTTATTACCCAGGCATATGGTTTAGTAGGAAAGGTTCCACCTTTTCCTGTAAAGGCACATTCTACCAGAGAAGTAGATGCCTCTTGGGCACATTGCCATCAAGCCTCTATGGCTCGTTACTATCGAGTGGATGTTGGGACCCAGGAGGAGTCTGCTTTTGGCAGCAGTGTGCTGCAAGTGGCAGTGTAATCTTTCTTTTGGGTTCAGATGCATTGCTTTAAGACGTCCCGTATGTTATGATTTATGGCTCTGTGTCCCGTGATGTACGAAAAGAAAAATGGATTTTTAATTCATACTTACCTGTAAAATCTATTTCTTGAAGTACATCATGGGACACAGAGGTCCCTCCCATCTTCTATGGGGTCTTTTATTGCTTGCTACAAAACTGAGGTACTTCCTGTGTGGGAGGGGTTATATAGGGGGTCATCAATTCTGATTGGTTGCCAGTGTCCTTCACCTATAGTTGGCTATATAACCCATATGTTATGATTTATGGCTCTGTGTCTCGTGATGTACTTCAAGAAACTGATTTTATAGGTAAGTATGAATTAAAAGTTTATTTTTCTATGATGTTCATTGACGGACACAGCTCCTTATCTTCTTGACCGTTGGGTTATGCTGCCCCCTACAGGAGTAGGACACTAGGCAGAAAAAAACCTGACTACGTCTATGGGCAGTCCCAGGGGGTATACTCCCACTCTCAGCTACAGGCATTCAATTTTGTTACAAGCAGTGACAGAAGAAAGCCAACTCCACAGAGGGGTGGGTGCTGTGTCTGTCAATGAACATCAGAGGAACTGTATTTTTTGTCTTACCGTAAAATCCCTTTGTCTGATGTTCATTGACAGACACAACTCCATATCTTCTTTGACCCTTGGGTTATGCTGCTCTCCATAGTATTAGGACTAGGTGGAAACAAATTTGACTGTGCCCCTATGGCAGCCCTAGGGGTTATACCTCCCACTTCCTGCTACAGGACTTCAGTTTGTAACAAGCAGTGTCAGAAGAATACATAACCCAACTCATCAGAGGGGTGGGTGCTGTGTCTGTCAATAATCAGAGAAAAGGATTTCATGGTAAGACAAAAAAATGGATTTTTGTAAGAACTTACCGTAAAATCCTTTTCTCTTAAGCTCATTGACAGACGTAGTCTTCTTGATTCTCAAGAGCTGGGTTATGTTGTCTCCGAAGGAGTAGGACTAGGCAGAATGACAAAACGTTCTGGCTCCACCCTAGGGGGCAGTCCCTGAGGGTATATCCTCCCTCTCTCTGCTACAGGGAATCAGTTCTGTTTAAAGCAGTACAGAGAAATTAACCCAACCCAACTCAATGATAGAGGGGCGGGTACTACGTCTGTCAATGAGCTTAAGAGAAAAGGATTTTACGGTAAGTTCTTACAAAAATCCATTTTTCTCTATCGCTCATTGACAGACGTAGTCTTCTTGATTCTCAAGAGCTGGGACATCCAGAAGCAGTGCCACAAATGAGGGGTGGGATTGACAAAATCAAATCCAATCTAGTAGGCCCAACCGGTGCCAAACTAGAAGTTTTAAAGGCTCATTATAAACAAAGAATGAGACTAAAGAAAAATTTTCCAACGGAAAAAACCCTCGAGGTAGACCACTGGTCTCCTCAAATTGCGGCCTGCAAAACCTTGCGGCCAAATGAGGCATCAGACGATGCCATTACATCAACTTTATAATGTTTAGAGAAGGTATGCACCGACGACCAGGTAGCCGCCTTGCACACCTGGACCACTGACGCCTGATGGCGAAAGGCCCATGACGCACTAAGTGCCCGAGTGGAGTGCGCCTTAACAGGGAACAGGGGCTCCCGACCCTTAATAGAATAAGCCTGCACTACCGTCTGTCTGATCCATCTGGAAATGGTCGCGGCAGATGCAGGCAACCCCTTTTTGGGTCCATCTGGGATCACAAAAAGTGAATCCGTCTTGCGAAACGAGTCTGTCGTTTTCAAGTATACCCTGATCGCCCGGACCACATCCAAGGAGTGCAAAGCAAATTCCCGAGGATGACTGGGCTTAGGACACAGGGAAGGTAATACAATTTCTTCATTCAGATGAAATTCTGAAACTACTTTTGGTAGGAAGGATGGATTCGGACAAAGAACCACCTTATCTCTATGAACCACCAGATATGGTGAACGACAAGATAATGCGGCCAGTTCTGACACCCTGCGTGCAGAAGTAATAGCCACCAAGAAGGCCACCTTCTGGGACAACGTGGGTAGAGGAATCTCCCTAATATCTTCAAAGGGAGGTTTCTGAAGAACCGACAACACTAAATTAAGATCCCAGGGGGGTAACGGCGCGTGCACTGGCGGAGCCAGATGTCGCACCCCCTGGATGAAATTCCGCACCAAGGAATGAGTAGCCAAAGGCTTCTGAAAGAAGATGGCTAATGCTGAGACCTGACCCTTGATAGTACTCAAGGCCAGTTTCTGCTCAACCCCTTGTTGCAGAAAAGCCAATATTCGACTAATCGAATAAGACCGAGGACGGAACCCCAAAGGTTCACACCATGCAATGTAGGACTTCCATGTGCGATGATAAATCTTTCTGGAAGTCGCTTTCCTTGCTTCAACTAGAGTAGGAATAACTGAAGCTGACAAACCTTTGTCCTTGAGCACCTGGGTCTCAATAGCCAGGCCGTTAAAGCCAGCGATCGTAAAGCAGGATGGAAGATCGGTCCCTGAGACAGTAGATCCTCCCTGAGAGGAAGTCTCCATGGGACGTCCGCCACCAGTCTGACCATGTCGGCGTACCAAGCTCGACGAGGCCAGTCCGGAGCTACCAGGATTACTGGGATTCCTTCCTCCTCTACCCTGCGAAGAAGTCTTGGCAGTAACGCAAGAGGAGGGAAGGCATATATTAGCTGGTATTGCCCCCACGGGGCGATCAGTGCGTCTGCGGTTTCTGCTAGAGGATCGCGGGAGCGAGCCACGAATCTCTGAACTTTCCTGTTGAATCGTGATGCCAACAGATCCACATCCGGGGTGCCCCACCGTAGGCACAACTGGTGGAAAACGTCTGGATGGAGGGACCATTCCCCCTGATCCAGGGTCTGACGGCTGAGATAATCTGCCTGCCAATTCTCCACCCCCGGAATGAACACCGCAGAGATTGCTGGAACAAATCGTTCCGCCCAGCGAAGAATGCAAGCCACTTCTTTGGCCGCTCGGACACTCTTGGTGCCCCCCTGGTGATTGACATAAGCCACGGCCGTGGCATTGTCCGACTGGATCCGAACCGGGCTGCCCTGGAGCTGCTCGGTCCAGTGAATCAGACAAAGTCTGATCGCTCTCAGTTCCAATACATTTATCGGTAATCTGGATTCTTCCGGGGACCAAAGTCCCTGGGCAGATAATTGACCGAGAATTCCTCCCCATCCGGATAGACTGGCATCCGTGGTCACTATCGTCCAATATATTGGCAGAAATGACTTTCCCTGGCTGAGCATTGGAGACCGAAGCCACCAAACCAGAGACTCTCTGGTCTGTTTGCTCAATCGTATCTGATTGTCCAGGGATTCCGGATTCCGATTCCATCTGAGGAGAATCTCTTGCTGAAGAATTCGGGTATGGGACTGGGCAAATGGGACTGCTTCGAATGAAGCCACCATCAACCCCAGAACCCTCATGCAAGTCCGAAGGGAAGACCAGCTGTTGGACAGTAACAACTGGACTGCTGATTGAATCTTTCGAAGTTTCCCTACCGGAAGAAACACTCTTGTCCTGACTGTGTCTAGAATTAGACCCAGATATTCGAGCCTCTGGGTGGGAACCAGAAAAGACTTTTGCTGGTTCACCAGCCACCCGAATTCCTGTAAAGAAATCATAGTAATTTCTATGTTTTGTAGCAAGGTCTGAGGAGACTCTGCATGAAGCAGAAGATCGTCTAGGTAACCTAGAATCGATATACCTCTTTGGCGCAGAAGTGCCAACATTGGGGCCAACACTTTTGTGAAGACAAATTCATTAGCTGCAAGTACACCATTGCAAGTACAGCATTTTAAGTACAGTGAATGAGATATTGCAGGAGACTGAAGAGATACTGAAAGAGATTGGCTTGGAGTTTGCACCCAACTCATCTGTGTTTCTTTTTGCTGACCATTGCTTGAGAAGAGGAAAGGAATTTGATCAGGTGTCTGCTATTGTGCATTTGCTAATGAGACTAGCCCATTAAGGTGCTACAATTGTTGCTGGGGGAGGGGCTGTGAAGGAGTGTGTGTATATATAGAGAAATACTCATTAGCTGGTCTAATTCATTAGCTGCAAGTACACCATTGCAAGTACAGCATTTTAAGTACAGTGAGTGAGATATTGCAGGAGATAGTCAGGAGGTAGGCTGGAAGGTGGAAAAAAGAAAAAAAAAAAGGTAAGATTTGTTTGACTTAAATTTACAAATTTTCTTATTTTTTTTTTTTTTCTCTCCTCTTTAAAATGGCAGACTTGGTTCAGTGCAGGAATTGTTTTGCATTTATTTCATGTTCCACTCTTTGGAGATTCGGATGCTGTCAGATCTGTAGACAATTCTCCTTACTGCTGCAGGAAATTGCATTTTTGAAATCAGAGATATTTAAATTATCTGTTAAACAAACTCCAGCTGGGACTGCTGCAATGCCACTGCCACAGAGGACCCCCAGAAATGGCAGATGGGTTACTGTAGGTTCAGGAAGACTTAGAGGGGTGGATAGAAGACATGTCCCACAGTCGGTGGTTCTCCAAAATTCATTTGCAGCACTCTCAGAATGTAAGGAAAACAGGGATATGGACTCAAGCACAGAGGGTGAGAAAAGATCGACTCCTATGTCTAATGTATGCAAGACTGCAGCCAAGGACAAAAAAGATAAAGTGAAGTCTCAAAGGAAGCAGCTGTTGCTGGGTGATTCAATCATAAGAAGTGTGGAGCTTAAAGAAAATGGTTTTGTGAGATGTCTCCCTGGTGCTACTGCTAGACGAGATAGAAGACGTATTATTAATATTGTTAAGCAAGCAAAGCAGGAAGGGGACGTGGATGTTCTTGTCCATCTAGGGACAAATGACCTGGCTTGCGATGAAGTGTCAGAGGTGAAAAAATCTTTTATCACACTTGGAAATGACGTACAGGATTTTGCATCCACCATTTCATTTTCTGAAGTTCTGCCTGTGCATAATGTTCAGAATGATAGGCAGAGGCGCATAAACGAGTTCAACATATGGCTTAGTAAATGGTGTCAAGAGCAAGGATTTGGCTTTGTTTCTCATGATAGCTCTACTTGGAATAGAAAGGAACTGTACAAAAAAGATGGTTTGCATCTTTCTCTCAAAGGAACAAATGTACTTAGTGAACAACTCCAAGAATTTGCGAAAGAGTATTTAAACTAGGAAGGGGGGGGCAAAAGAGTGGAATTACAAGAGTCCAATTGCCCCCCGAAACAATGCCAGAACAGGTCAGAAGCACAGAGGTTAAGAAATGATAAGCTCAGAGTCCTGTCTACAAATGCTCGCAGTTTAGGTAAAAAAATCAATGAACTTGGGTCAATTATGGCATCTGAGAATGTAGATTTAGTGGCTGTTACGGAGACATGGTTTAATGAAAGAAATGACTGGGACATAACCATACCAGGGTACTCTTTATACAGAAGAGACAGAGAAGGCAAGAAAGGAGGAGGAGTGGCCCTGTATGTGAAAGATAGCATTAAATCTAACCTAATACAAGTTGGTGAAGCCAACATAGAGTCAGTTTGGGTTACGTTGCAGTTTGCTAATCATGCAGTAACTCGTGTAGGTGTGATATATAGACCACCTGGTCAAGTCAAAGAACTAGATGATCTACTAGTTGAAGAAATAGCTAAAATGACAATGAAAGGAGAAGTTATCATTATGGGAGATTTCAATCTTCCAGATATAAACTGGAAAACCAAAATAGCAAGTTCTACCAGGAGTACAGATATTCTAAATTCCCTACTGGGGTTGTCTCTGCAACAAGTGGTTGAGGAGCCAACCCGGAGGGAGGCCATTTTGGATCTGGTATTCACAAATGGTGATTCGGTATATGATGTCATTGTAGGCGAAACCTTGGGATCCAGTGATCACCAGTCAGTGTGGTTTAATATAAGAACTGTGAAAGAGTCACACCACACAAAAACAAAAGTTTTAGATTTTAGAAAAACAGACTTTTCAAAAATGAAATTAGTCATAAATGAGTCCTTATCAGACTGGAACGGATTACATGGAGTCCAGGAGAAATGGGACTACTTAAAAGGTGCATTATTGAAAGCAACAGAAAATTGCATTAGACTTGTCAGTAAAAGCAAAAAAAGGAAGAGACCACTGTGGTACTCAGCAGAAGTGGCCCAAATCATTAAAAATAAAAAGCTAGCATTTTGTAATTATAAAAAAACCCAGAGCAATGAAGATAAGGAAATCTACAAGATTAGGCAGAAAGAGGCCAAGCAAGTTATAAGAACTTCTAAAGCGCAGGCAGAAGAAAAACTAGCTCAGTCTATGAAAAAGGGGGATAAGACATTCTTCAGATATATAAATGAAAAAAGGAAATTAAAACAAGGAATAACTAAATTAAAAACAAAGGACGGAAGGTATGTAGAAGAGAATAAAGGGCTAGCCGACTGCCTTAATGAATACTTCTGTTCAGTTTTTACAGAAGAAAAAGGAGAAGGACCTCCACTTCAAAGGATGACTAATGAATCATTTGATGCATGTGTCTTTACAGAGGAAGACGTTCTAAGATTGCTGTCTAAAGTGAAGACAAATAAGTCACAGGGTCCTGATGAGATACACCCAAAATTATTAAAAGAGCTTAGTGGTGAGCTGGCAAAACCAATAACAGATTTATTTAACCAATCATTAGTAACAGGAGTCGTCCCGGAAGATTGGAAATTGGCAAATGTCGTGCCCATTCACAAGAAAGGTAGTAGGGAGGAATCGAGCAACTATAGACCTGTGAGTCTGACATCAATAGTAGGCAAATTAATGGAAACCCTATTAAAGGATAGGATTGTGGAACATCTTAAATCCCATGGATTGCAAGATGAAAAACAACATGGGTTTACTTCAGGGAGATCATGTCAAACAAATCTTATAGATTTTTTTGACTGGGTGACTAAAATAATAGACGGTGGAGGTGCACTAGACATTGCATATCTAGATTTTAGTAAGGCTTTTGACACTGTCCCACATAGAAGACTTATCAATAAACTGCAGTCATTGAGCATGGACTCCCATATTGTTGAGTGGATTAGGCAGTGGCTGAGTGACAGACAACAGAGGGTTGTAGTCAATGGAGAACATTCAGAACAAGGTCATGTTACCAGTGGGGTACCTCAGGGATCTGTACTGGGACCAATTTTGTTTAATATCTTCATAAGTGATATTGCAAAAGGCCTCGATGGTAAGGTTTGTCTTTTTGCTGATGACACAAAGATATGTAACAGGGTTGATGTTCCTGGAGGGAAACGCCAAATGGAAAAGGATTTAGGAAAACTAGAAGAATGATCAGAACTCTGGCAACTGAAATTTAATGTGGATAAGTGCAAGATAATGCACCTGGGGCGTAAAAACCCAAGGGCAGAATATAGAATATTTGACACAGTCCTGACCTCAGTATCTGAGGAAAGGGATTTAGGAGTAATTATTTCAGAAGACTTAAAGGTGGGAAGACAATGTAATAAAGCAGCACGAAATGCCAGCAGAATGCTTGGATGTATAGGGAGAGGTATAAGCAGTAGAAAGAGAGAAGTGCTTATGCCGCTGTACAGAACACTGGTGAGACCTCACTTGGAGTATTGTGCGCAGTACTGGAGGCCATATCTCCAGAAGGATATAGATACTCTAGAGAGAGTTCAGAGAAGAGCTACTAAACTAGTACATGGATTGCAGGAAAAAACTTACCAGGAAAGGTTAAAGGACCTTAACATGTATAGCTTGGAAGAAAGAAGAGACAGAGGGGATATGATAGAAACTTTTAAATACATAAAGGGAATCAACTCGGTAAAGGAGGAGAGCATATTTAAAAGAAGAAAAACTACCACAAGAGGACACAATTTTAAATTAGAGGGGCAAAGGTTTAAAAGTAATATGAGGAAGTATTACTTTACTGAGAGAGTAGTGGATGCATGGAATAACCTTCCTGCAGAAGTGGTAGCTGCAAATACAGTGAAGGAGTTTAAGCATGCATGGGATAGGCATAAGGCTATCCTTCATATAAGATAGGGCCAGGGACTATTCATAGGATTCAGATTCAGATATATTGGGCAGACTAGATGGGCCAAATGGTTCTTATCTGCCGACACATTCTATGTTTCTATGTTTCTATGTTTAAGACCCGCGGAGCCGTGGCGAGACCGAAAGGTAACGCCACAAACTGATAGTGGTTCTCCTCTACGGAAAAGCGTAGAAAACGCTGATGTCCTGCGAAAATGGGAATGTGAAGATAGGCGTCCTTGATGTCTATGGACGCTAGGACATCCCCTGGATGCAGGAAGGCTGCTACCGTGCGAATGGACTCCATTCTGAATCTTCTTATGTTGACGAAAGAATTGAGTGCTCTTAAGTCCAGAATTGGACGCACTTTGCCCTCTTTCCTGGGTATTGTAAACAGGTTTGAATAAAACCCTTGAAACCGTTCTGTCCAAGGAACGTGGACTACCACTCCTTGTTGTAGTAGATCTGTGACTGCTCTCCGCAGATCTTCTAGACGATCCGGAGATAGTCGGATATTGGAAGGGAAGAATCGCGCCGGTGGGAGAGATCGAAACTCGATCTTGTACCCTGACTTTATGACTTCGCAAACCCATTTGTCCGGGATTCTGGAAAGCCATGGATCCGGGAACCGGCGAAGACGTCCCCCCACCCCAGTTATGGGTGGGGGCGCACCTTCAGGCTTTGGATGGTTTATCTTCAGGTCTGGAGGGGGCGGGCTTTTGCTTGCCCGACCAACGACCCCTGACGCCTCCTGTAGGAACCTTGGAGGACTTAGTTTTTTCACCCGCTGGACGAAAAAACCTCGTGAGCAGAAAAAGAAGGCCCTCGTCTTTGACGAGTTCCTCTACCTTTAAAATTTTGCGGTAAAAAGGTGCTTTTTCCACCGGTGAGATCCTTAATGATCTCATCTAAGTTGGCTCCAAATAGACGTTCTCCTGAAAAGGGGATATTAGCCAATGCTTTTTTGGAACCTTGGTCGGCTATCCAACCTTTTAGCCACAGTGTACGCCTGAGAACCACTGCTGAGACTGATGCTCGCGCCATTAATGGAGTGGCGTCTAACGCCGCATCACATACAAACTGTAACCCCTGTATCATTTGTTCCAACAAATCTGATACCGCCTGAGGGACTTCTTCTAAGTCCCGGCGTAACCACTTGGTCCATTCAGTTACAGCCTGCGAAACCAGACCAATAGCAATTATTGGCCTGAAAGCTGATCCAATCAAGGAAAACATGGTGCGAGACATAGCTTCTATCTTGCGATCCACTGGATCTTTAAAAGACGGAGCGTCTTCTAAAGGAATAACCGTGGCTTTATTCAATCTAGCAATTGGTGAATCCACCACAGGTGGTTCTGTCCATTTCTTAATAAGGGTTTCCTCAAACGGATAACGCCTGTCAATGCGTTTGGAAATATTAAAAGTGCGTTTTGGCAGACGCCATTCTTCATCGATTGGATTGCCAAAACATTTGGGCAATGGAAAAACCTTTGCCACTTTGATGCGCTTTTTAGTCCCAAAAGGGATCTCAGTTTCAGCTATTTCTGATGGAATACCCTGTAACCTTAAAGTCTCTTGAACAGATACAATGAGTGCGTTTACCAACGCTTCCTCTCGGGCTATGGCAGATGCCGAAACATCCTCCTCACTGTCTGAAGAGACAGGACCCGAGACACCAATACCAGATGAAGTACCTGCAACTGCAGAAATAGGCTCAGAGTCTGAATCCGAGGTTTCAGATAATAAGGGGTTAGGTGGGGGTCGCTTTCTTGCGCCCTGTCCCTGACAAGCCACTTCCACCCGGGACACAAAAGTTTCCATAATGGCTGACAAAGATTCAATTGTCAATGGGGTGCTGGAGGATCCCGCAGACCCCTCGAGGGGATCCGGAGGAGATACATGAGTGGCAGGGTCCATGTTAATACAGGACACTTTTGCCAGCAATAAACAAAAAAAACTTTTTTTTTTTTTTTGTGTGTCTCCCCCTAGCGCAATAGCGCCCCTCAGAGTACCTGCTTCTCGATCCCAGAGAGAGAGAGAGAGGGACCCCCAAGGCTCACCAACCGATGCAGTGCAGTTTCCAACAAACTGCAGCCAGCGTCTGTCTTACACAGACTGGAAGGAGCTGTTTGCTTTTTCCCGGGCAGAAGGCGTGGCTCCGCCCCCTGTGTACGCCTTCCGGCGTTCCCAGCCCTCCACGAGGAAGCTGGGCTCACAAAACATGGCCGCCCCCATAGAAGAGACATAAGACTCCAAAAACATGGCGGCCGGCGTGACCTGAGGACATACATGCATTCGGTCTACGGCAAAATGGCGGCGGACCGCCGATATCGTCTTCCCAGCACATCCACCTGCACTCTGCTGAGAGGTGACATATGGATCTACAGAGATACACTGCACATAAGGTAGGATTATACCTCCTATGTTTGCTGTAATGTTACAGTCTGCTGGGTAGAGTGTTAGCTCTTGAACCAAGTCCACTTCCCACAAACACATGCTGTATTACAAGGGGGACTTGTAAGTGTCAGATATATACTGACCATATATGGAGGGGCCCATAATATATACTGCCTCATAAATGAGGAAAAAAGGGAACGTTTTACTCACCATACCGAACCGACAGGCACCCTCTCTTCATAATACCCTCTCCACCGAGGTGGGGGTTTGTGGACGCCTCGACTCTCTGGTCCTGGCGTCCAAGCGAGCTTTTAACTCGCAAAGTCAGTCCCTTTACTGGGACTCCGTCGCGGCCGACTCAGCGCACTGGTCTGCACGCGCTTTTAGGCAGAAACCGGGGTGACCACTGGATCTCACATCCAGCCCGTCGCCCGGCCCCGCATACTTACTTGAATATGTCGCGGCCGACCAAGCGCAATGCCTGGTCTGCACGCGCTCGTAGGCCGGCTGGGGTGACCACAAGTGTCGCCCAGTCCGGCATTTTTGCTTGAAGATCTCACAGGAAAAAAACACTGGAGAAAACTACCTAAAAAATGTCTTTTTCTTAAAGAAAAAAAGTCTTGCCAGGACCAAAAGATCCCAGCAAGGAACTTAGGTCCTTACTCCTGACTAGACAGAAAAAAACTGATTCCCTGTAGCAGAGAGAGGGAGGATATACCCTCAGGGACTGCCCCCTAGGGTGGAGCCAGAACGTTTTGTCATTCTGCCTAGTCCTACTCCTGCGGAGACAACATAACCCAGCTCTTGAGAATCAAGAAGACTACGTCTGTCAATGAGCGATAGAGAAATCCAGTTTTCTCTTTCGTTCATTAACTGACACAGCTCCATATCTTCTTTGACCCTTGGGACATCCCAAAGCAGTGTCAACATGAGGGGTGGGAAAAACACAGCAATGTATGATTCCCAAAAAGGGCTAAACATAGCCAACAAGGTAAACCAGGAGCTTAACCAGGAACAACTGGAGCTCACCACACAGAAAATATACACCCTCAAGAGGCAGAAACCTCTCCAACAGCAGCCTGCAAAACTTTGCAGCTGAACGCAGCATCTGCAGAAGTGAGTTTATCCACCTTGTAAAACTTGGTCACAGCAGATGCGGCCTGCCCCTTAAGAGATCCATCCGTAAGGACAAACAAGGAATCCGGTTTTCGAATCGAATCAGTCGCTGCAAAGTACACCCTGATTGCCCAAACCAAAACCAGGGAATGCAAAGCAAATTCTTTAGGATGTGTCAGCTTAGGACACAAGGAAGGCAACACGTCTTCATTCAAGTGGAAACCCCAGACGAAATTAGGAAGGAACTGTCAGGGACGTGACACCATCTTGTTCCTGTTAACCACCAGGTAAGGTGACCGACAGGACAACGCAGCCAGTTCTGACACCCTGCATGCAGAAATAATAGCCACCAAAAAAGCTACCTTCTGTGACAAAGTAGGCAGAGGAAGTTCACAAATGTTTTCAAAAGGCGGTCTTTGAAGAATCGACAGCACCAAAATGAGATTCCCACGGAGGTACCAGAGACCTTACCAGAGGAGCCAAGTGGCGAACCCCCTGGACGAAAGTGTAAATCAAAGAATTTGCAACCAACGGCCGTTGGAAAAAAATTGGCAAGGCAGAAATCTGGCCCTTAATGGTGCCCAGAGCCAAACGTTTATCTACACCTTGTTGTAGAAACTCCAGCAGACGTGACACCGAAAAGGAACGGGGAGAAACTTCCCGAGACTCACACCAAGAAATGTTTGCCCTCCAAACGCTATGATAAATCTTCCTAGAAGTAGATTTTCTAGCTTTCAACAGTGTAGGAATAACCGAATCCAACAATCCTCTATCCTTCAGTACCTGGCTTTCAATAGCCATGCCGTTAAAGCCAGCAACCGTAAAGCAGGATGGAAGATCGGCCTTTGAGACAAAAGATCTTTGAGAGGGAGTCTCCAAGGAACATCGGCTACCAGCCTCACAAGGCCTGCGTATCAAGACCGGCAAGGCCAGTCTGGAGCCAACAGAATGACTGGAATCCCTTCTGCCTGGATTCTGTGCAGAAGCCTCAGCAGAAGCTGAAAAGGAGGAAAAGTGTAAATCAGACAATACTGACCCCAAGGGGCCACCAGAGCGCCAGCGGCGTCGGCCAAAGGATCCCAAGATCTTGCCACAAATCTCTGAACCTTTGGGTTCCAAGGGTGGAAAATTGGCAGGCGGACTACTTCAGTCGGCAGGCCCTGAGTCCAGGCGAATGGTCTCTTCACCCGCAAGTGTTTCAACAGATGTGTCTCCGGGGGGGGCTTCGGATGTGGACCTTTTGGCCTCCACCAGTGCCTTTTCATGCGTGGCTAGAGGAGCAGAGGAATCATCCTCACTATCTTAGCACGCAGGGTGCGTGGACGCAGACCCAGTAGGGTGACTCGTGTCCACGGCGGCTGAATATGATTCAGGATCTGATGAGACAGCTGAAACAGGTGAAGGCGCGGGGGGGGGGGGCGCTTTTTGCTAGCCTGTTTTCCCAGGACCAAATCCACCTTGGACACCAAGGACTCCAGGACCGCCATCAGTGTAATCAGGGATTGTTGGGACCTGGAGGGCCTGGCAGGCTCTGAGAGGGGATCAGGTGGGGAAATGTGCTCCAGGGACTCCATTAGTGAAAAAGGGGACCCACACAAAAAAAGTGTATAACACTGCTAGGGACACCCCACCGTGCTGGTGGTAGGCCCAGCACAGATCACTACTGCTGCTATAGCAGGGAGAGGGGACCCCGCAAAAAGACTCCACCACCGATCAGGCACTTGCAGCACCCGGCAAACAGCACACCATGCGGCAATCAGGAAGAGAAAGATCCAGGAGCCAGCACCAGGGGATGAGGAGGGGCTCCCACCACCGAATCACCACCCATACAGCTCTAAAAACATAACCGCCATTATTTTCAATGAGAAACCTTAAGAAATTGGCCACAAGGCTACACAAACATGGCTACCGATCAGCAGTACCAAAAGCTACAATAAAATGGCGGCACCACGCGGCTCCTGGGGCCCCCCCCCAAGAGCTCCAATTACGATCCCAGCAGAAAGGGGGGCCCTGGCAGGAGCCCCCCCCCGGTACAGCCCCCTCCCAAAAGTCAATCGCCCGGGTTGCCGGCAGCGCACTCCGCCTTCACCCCCAGCTCGACACCCCCGACTGACCTAAAATGTATGGCCACCCCATGAGAGGGGAGGGGGGTGTGGGCAAATGGGCGGGTAACAATCCGATGAGGACCCCGAGAACGGGAAGGGGGGGCACTGCATGGGAAGGAGGGGAACCCCAGGGGTTCGACCATCCCAGGGAGGTGCCCACATCCACCCCTCCAGGGTTAGCGCAGTGCAAGCTACTTACCATAGCAGGAACAGGGTGGGCACCGCTCCTGACAGACCACCGCTCCATCGGAATAGGGGGGCGCTAGGTCGGCCGCGACATAGCCCCCCTGTCCAGGGGGCTATGTCGCGGCCGACCTAGCGTGGGGCGGAGGCCTGCCAGACTGGGGGGACCCTCTGGATCTAGACAGTCCAGTCTGTTGCCCAGTCCGGTAGTTGATAGTAGATTCTCATGGGAACAAAATAACAAAGATAGGAAACAAAATTCAATTTAAAAAGAAAAAAATGCCAGGACCAGAGATCCCAGCAAGGAACTAGGTCCTTACTCTTGACTAGGCAGAAAAAGACTGAATGCCTATAGCTGAGAGTGGGAGTATACCCCGTGGGACTGCCCCATAGGCCTAAGTTTTTTCCTGGCTAGTGTCCTACTCCTGTAGGGGGCAGTATAACCCAACGGTCAAGATAAGGAGCGGTGTCCGTCAATGAATGAAAGAGTAAATGTTTTTTTTTTTTGGTTTTTTTAGTTTTGGGCAGAGAGGAGATGGATTAGAACAACTGTCAGTTTTTATTACTGTCTGTGTCCGATTCACCCTCTCTATTTGTCCAAACTTGGGGTTGTCCCCAGAAGAGTAAGAGAGGAAATCTTCAAATGGGGACACTAGTTCTGGTGACCTGGGCGGCCCCAAGGGATTCCACTAATGCTGGGATTTCCGCTCACTTCCAGGTTTTGTCTATGGGACAGAAAATTAAAGAAAATCTCCCCAATGGGACACAGCAAAAAATAAACAGACCAGGGTTATAACCCTCCCTACTCTATCCCCCCAAAAAAAAACAAAAAAAAAACTGAATTTTTGTAAAATTCCTTTCTCTGAGTCCTCCGACAGTCGCCGCCTCTCCATATTTGTCACAATGGGGGTAATTGACCTTTGCTCCGTAGGAGTAGCTAGGCAACAGAATATGTCAATATTAAAGCTTTTAGCATATCCCACCCCCGGGGGGTGGTCCCCTCAGTCAATACCCTCCTGCTTCCTGTTCCATACCTCAGTTTCAGTAGAATAGCAGTAGAGTACATAAACAAACCCCAAAAGAGGGGCGGGGGCGGCGACTGTCGGAGGACTCAGAGAAAGGAATTTTACAGGTAAGATTTTACAAAAATTCAGTTTTCTCTTACGTCCTCCGACAGTCGCCGCCTCTCCATATTCGTCACAATGGGGACGTCCCAAAGCAGTGTAAGCATGAGGGGTGGGAAACGCAGCCGCGCCTAAGGCAACGCCGGACCCATATCAAAGAAAGTAACCTTACCAAAGGAAGGAAACCAGCTGGGCAGCATGAAAAAAACTTTGCTCAACAGGAGCAACAACCCAGGAAGAACAAATAACCCAGGGATAAAAACATCCCAAACAGCCAAGGGCCCAAAAACAAGGGACCTTAAGGTACTGCCGCACTAAGAACCTTGCGGCCAAAAGAAGCATCAGCCGATGCCTGAACATCCACTTTGTAGAACTTTGAGAAGGTGTGAACGGACGACCAAGTCGCCGCCTTACACACCTGGGCCACAGAAGCCCGATGATGACAGGCCCAAGACGTACTCAGAGATCTGGTAGAGTGCGCCTTCACAGGCATAGGGGGAACTTTTCCCTTCAAAGCATATGCCTGCTCAATGGTCTGTCTGATCCATTTGGCGATGGTAGAAGCCGACGCCGCCATGCCCTTCCAAGATCCCTCAGGAAGGACAAAGAGAGAATCCGTCTTGCGAAAGGATTTTGTCGAATTCAGGTAAACCCTGATTGCCCGAACAACATCCAAGGAATGTAAGGCCACCTCCTTCGGATGCTTAGGCTCCGCGCAAAGAGAAGGCAAGACAATGTCCTCATTGAGGTGAAATTCCGAAATCCTTTTCGGAAGAAAAGAAGGATTAGGTCGCAAGACCACCTTATCCAAGTGGAGCACCAGATACGGAGACCTGCAGGACAAAGCTGCCAGCTCCGAAACTCTGCGAGTCGAAGTGATTGCCACCAAAAAGGCGACCTTCTTGGACAACAGAGGCAACGAGATCTCCCTCTTTTCAAAAGGAGCATGTTGTAACACGGACAGAACGAGGTTCAAGTCCCACGGAGGCAAAGGCTCCCTCCGAGGAGGGACCAGGTGCCGCACCCCTTGAACAAAGGTGCCAACCAGAGAATTAGACGCCACAGGGCGTTGAAAAAGAACGGCCAGAGCAGAAATCTGACCCTTAATCGTGGCCAACGGCAACCGCTGGTCCACGCCCGTTTGAAGGAAAGCCAACACTCTCGATACCGAGTATGAGCGAGGGGAATACCCCCTGGACTCACACCAGGCAAAATAGGCCTTCCAAGTACGGTAGTATATCTTCCCCGAAGAGGCCTTTCTAGCATTGATCAAAGTATGAATGACCTCCGGAGAGAGACCCCTATCCTTCAGGACCTCGGTTTCAACAGCCAGGCCGTCAAAGCCAGCGACTGTAAAGCAGGATGGAATATCGGTCCTTGAGACAGAAGATCTTCCCGAAGAGGCAGACGCCATGGAGCTTCGACCGCCAGATTCACGAGGTCTGCGTACCAAGACCGGCGGGGCCAGTCTGACGCCACCAGAATCACCGTTTTTGGTTCCGAGGGCAACCTGCGAAGGAACCGGGATAGCAACTGAATTGGTGGGAATGCATACATCAGTCGATACTGATGCCACGGAGCCACTAACGCGTCTGACACGTCTGCCCGAGGATCGCGCGTCCTTGCCACGAACCTTCCCACCTTGTTGTTCAGACGAGACGCGAACAGGTCCACATCCGGAAGACCCCACTTCGCACACAATGTCTGGAAGACCTCTGGGTGGAGCGACCATTCTCCCTGGTCCAGAGTCTGGCGGCTCAGATAATCCGCCTGCCAGTTCTCCACCCCCGGAATGTGAACTGCCGTTATCGCCGGGACGTGCGTCTCGGCCCAAGACAGAATGTCGGCTACTTCCCGAGCCGCTAGGGCACTCCTGGTGCCCCCTTGGTGGTTGATGTAGGCCACCGCTGTGGCATTGTCCGTCTGCACCCGAACCGGACAGCCCTGAAGCCTGTCCGTCCAACGTCGAAGGCAGAGATTTATCGCCCGCAATTCCAGAATGTTGATCGGAAGGGAGGATTCCTCCTCCGACCAAGTACCCTGGGCGGACAGAACGCCCAGAACACCACCCCAGCCCGACAGGCTGGCATCCGTGGTGATCACCGTCCACGAAAGCGGACGAAAAGACTTGCCCCCCGACACTGCCGGGGATTGCAGCCACCACAGAAGATTCCTTCTCGTGCGAAGACTCAACGAGATCTGAAGATCCAGAGATTGTGGTCGCCCGTTCCACCTGGACAGGATCTCCGCCTGGAGACCCCTCGTGTGAAACTGGGCGAAGGGAATCGCCTCGAAGGCCGAGACCATCAAACCTAAACACCTCATGCCCGTCCGGAGGGATGAGTACGGAACGTCCCAAAGGGACCTGACTTCATCCTGAAGTGTATTGAGCTTGTCTTCCGGTAGGAAGACTTTCGCCTGAACAGAGTCCAGAATCATACCCAGATAGGGAAGACGAACCGACGGGTACAGCGTCGATTTTGGGAAGTTTATCGTCCAACCAAACTCCTGCAGAGTCTGCATCGTGACGGACAGGTCCTTCACCAGACCCTGACTGGTCGCAGACCGAACCAAAATGTCGTCCAGATACCCCAGGATTGAGATACCCTGGGCTCTCAGTAAGGCCAGAACCGGTGCAAGCACCTTGGTGAAAACCCGCGGAGCCGAAGCGAGACCTAAGGGTAACGCCACGAATTGATAATGATCCTCCGCAATGGCGAATCGAAGGTACCTTTGGTGACCCTCGAAAATGGGGATGTGTAGGTACGCATCCTTCAAGTCGATGGAGGCCATAAATTCTCCCGGAACTAGAGCAGCCACCACCGAGCGCAGGGATTCCATGCGGAACTTGCGAACCCCCACAAAGCGGTTCAGAGCTTTCAAGTCCAGAATTGGACGTACCTTGCCCTCCTTTCTGGGCACAGTGAACAGATTTGAATAAAACCCCCGAAATCTGTCCCGATGAGGCACCGGAACCACCACTCCCTGAGCCCGCAGGTCCTGCACCGCCAGGTGCAGATCCCGCAAACGCTCCGGAGACAATTGAAGGTTTGAGGGAAAAAACCTGTTCGCCGGCCGAGACAGGAACTCGATCTTGTACCCGGACCGAACGATCTCCTGAACCCACCTGTCCCGAACGCGGGTCAGCCAGGGTTGAAGAAAACCGAGCAAACGTCCCCCCACCCCAGAACTGGGTGAGGGCGTCCCTTCAGGTCGCGTTGTTATGGGCAGCGGACCCGGACTGGCCGGACTTCTGCTTACCTGCCCACGGTTTCTTTTGGGAGCCTTGACCCTTGAAGGGCTTGCCCTTATAGTGCGACCGAAAGGCACGAAAGGACCCCTGAGAGGGCCTAAACGAAGCATGCTTCTTACCTTGAGCGCCCTTAGCCTTGTGAGATTGGGGCAAGAGCGTGCTCTTACCCCGAGAAATCCCCTTAATCAGCATATCCAGTGAGTCGCCAAAAAGGCGAGACCCCGTATAGGGCAAATTAGCCAAAGTCTTGCGAGAAGATTGGTCCACAGACCAACATTTTAGCCAAATCAAACGGCGTGTCAACACCGCCACGCTGTGCACACATGCCGCCAAAGGAATCACATCTAATTCCGCATCACACAAATACATGACACCCTGATGGATCTGATCCACCATAGCCAATGTTGTCGGCGGGGCAGAATCAGCCACCAGGACGCGCCTGAGTACTTGCGTCCAATCCGCGACAGCCTGAGCTGCCATAAGGGAAGCAAAAATAGCTTTCAGCATGGAACCGGTAACCGAGTAAGTATGGCGGGCAAGAGACTCCAGTCTCCTGTCCGTAGGTTCCCGGAACACCGGGGTATCCTCTGCCGGAATCGCAGTGGATTTATTCAAAACCGCCACCGCGTGATCCACCGGAGGTGGAACACACCAGCGTTCATCAGTGGCGGGCGTGAAAGGATAACGCAGCTTGAACCTACTTGGCACAGCAAAAGGCTTTTTTAGATTGCGCCATTGTTCACTAACAGCGCGCTGAAAATCCTCAGTGCAAGGAAAAACCTGTGATGTTTTGCGTCTCCGCTGTGTCCCATAAGAAGTCAGGACGGCAGGCGGACACGGTTCATCCTGTAAATGCAACGTTTGTTTGATAGAAGCAACCAATTCATCCATGATTGCAAGCTCTTCAGACGAGCCAGGGGGAGAATCATCAACCCCCTCAACCTCTGCATCCCCCTCCGACCCTGCAAAGTCCAGGGACGAACGGGACCCCGATAAGGGGACCCCAGCCATAGCAGCCCCATCACCATCGCCCTCTGAATCAGAGAAGATTGAAACTCTGGGCCATTTAGTGGATTGAGCAACCACAAGCATCTGCACCTGAGCAGCCAGGTTAGCCACAACTGTGGCCAAATCGCCCCCCTCAGGGGAAACAGCAGCAGCCCCTTGGCCTCCCAGTAAATCGGGAGGAAATTTGCTTTCCTGAGAATCCATGCCCCCTAGAAGTGTGCAGGAGAAAAAAGGGTAACTGCCCCTTTAAAAGTGCGGCGAGCGCAGCCCACCGCTCACACATACCAGCACAAGTCGACCCCCACAGGGAAAACTACAAACTCAGGCAAGGAACACAAGACTAAAGAGGATAAAAACCTGGAGAGATCACTGCTGCTGCTGTATCGATCGGTGTGCCCAGGGAAAAGGAAGTGATGCAACAGAAGCCGCTCCTATAAAGCCTATGGAAGGCTACAAAAAAATGGCCGCCGGGGGAGGAGGCAAATGCAGTGCTACATGAGGCCGGAGTGATCGCCGCCAAAATGGCGGCGCTTGGCGCCAAAAACGCCGCTCCCAGCATACAGAAGAAGCCCTCATATGCCTGCAGCTATTAATAAAATGGCGGACCGCCGCAGCGGCCGCCGCATGTTGCACAAAACATGTAACACAGCATGCCCTACAACATACAGCATGTCACACAGAGAACCACACAGTTGAAACACAGAACAGTGTATCACAGCCCCCCTCCTTGCAGCCCACAGCAGCATCCAGACAGGGAGCCCAATAGTGTGAACAGACATGCAGGGTTACACAGTCCCAGACTGACACCCACTAAACAGACAGGTCCCCACACAGAATACACTTACCTTCTGAACGGCGTGGGGAACCTGCACAAGCGATCAAGCCACTGCACATGGGACAGGGAGAGTCGCAGCCAGGACGCAGTAGAACTGCGGTGCGAAACCGCATGGCGTCCAGTGAGGTAGCCACCTCACCACAGCATCCCTGCATCGAACAGGGATGGGTCGTTCACCAATGCCAGGAAAAAATACCTGACTGAACGCTCGATGGCAGGCTGGGAAGCCACTGGCCCACAACCTGCGACCAGGGGGGCCAGCCCGAGACCCAGCCCGCACGATCCTCTTCATCAGAAGAACTAACTAATGCTGACAAAAGTAACAGCTAAGTAAAGAGAGAGAAAAAAAACTCAAAATCAAAAAGAAGATAAAAGGCTGAGACAAAATGCCCCAGCACAGAAACAGCCAGCTAACTCCTGAAAGCTAGACAATGAAACTGAGGTATGGAACAGGAAGCAGGAGGGTATTGACTGAGGGGACCATCCCCTGGGGGTGGGATATGCTAAAAGCTTTAATATTGACATATTCTGTTGCCTAGCTACTCCTACGGAGAAAAGGTCAATTACCCCCATTGTGACGAATATGGAGAGGCGGCGACTGTCGGAGGACGTAAGAGAAAAACCTTTGCCTACAAGTTCTACTTTAAGTTCTATAACCCCTAAAGTCTACATTTGTGGTGTCATGAACTGTTCAGAAGTATTATCAGCCAAGGCTGGCATGATGACAACCCTCAGGAGGTGTGCTTATGACCATGTAAGCTCAGGAAGTGGGTTGGATGATGCTGGGCATCATTCCTTTCAGAAGAATACTGGTGCTGGATGATACAGTAAGCCTACAGGGATCATGAGAGAAGGGGAGTATTGAAGCCATAGTGTCTTTTTTTTTTTTTACTGGGCTACCCATTTTTTTTTAAGAAGAATTGGACGTAGTGAGAAAATGTTTAAATTAGTTGCACTTACTTCCAGCTGTTGTTGGAGGCTGAACACCTCAGAGGTGAGCATATCCTTTTCTCTGCTCAGTTTTTCCTTTATAACCTTTTCCCTTTGTGCCTCTTCTTGAGCCTGTGTTAGCTCAGAGTCAAACCTTGGAGATAAGTGTAACGTTTAAAGACCAGTCATAAGTTATGCACATCCGTAACTATGTATAAAGATGTCTTATTGTGGGTCCGCCATTACTCGGGCTTTCCCCTGCTAGTACAAATTGTAAATATGTTCACTCAAAGTTACTCATTACCATGAAGGATATCTTCCCCTGAACCTTTAGGCTCCTTTCACTTGGTCCGCTGTCCAGTGAGGACCGTTCTCTCTATGGGGAGATCGGATGAGAACGGACCGTCTGTCCGCTCTCATCCGATCTGATCGACGGATGGAAAATAGGGTTTCCATCCATCCTGATTTCATGGACAGGATCGGATGCGGATGGCAGCAGACATGTCACCGCTGACATCCTCTGCCCCATAGGGATGCATGGAGAATCTGACCATGTCCGCCTAAAAAACTGACAGGCGATTCTGATCGGATCATTCGTGTGAAAGAGCCCTAACACTACTCTGTTTTTGGAGGGTCCTTTTAGACAGGATCTTTGCCATGTTGTTCTTTCTCTGTACTATAAGAAATTGTACTATCAGTTATAAAAAGCTAATGCAAACTCTTTTGTTGCTTTACTGCTGAAATAGCAATGATAACAAATAACAAGCATACACAGTAAACCAAGTGGTAAGCAATACTCAGCCTGCCTTTCTTACTAGTGAACCAGCTAACAGCCTAAAGTGAATCTCTGAGAGTAGAAATATTGGAATTTTTATTGCTGAATTGCTTTTTGAAGGTTCAGGCTACAGGGTGATCATCCTTATTGTTCATCTCGACTCTAATAATACTATTCTTATTAGAAACAAATCAAAATTAAAATCAGCAAAAGATTCCCTTTATATGTAGCTGGTGGATGAATGTGCAATTCATTAAATCACTGACCTACGCTGTTTCTTCTCAAGCTCATGGTTGCGCCCCTGGTGACCCTCTAGATGAAGCTTGGTGTCTTGTAGCTCAGCCGTTAGACGCTGACATTTCTTCTTTAATTGTTGCAATGTTCTTTGCGTCTCTTCATTATCTGCCTGCAAATCTGCCAGCTGAAGGCAAAAGAAAGTGAGTAGTTGGATAAGACACTCAGCAGCCCCCCTGAACATGGATACGTTACATAATGCAGAAAATTATAAGGATACACAACTTTTTATCTATAGCTATGTCCTCCATTTAAATATCTATGCATACAGTCCACAAATTACCAGAGGTTTACAAAGAACTATTAGGCCATATTAGAACATTAAAATAGTCCTACTAATAGAGAGAGACCCAGGAGCTGTCAATGCTAGTTGCCTGGCTGTCATGCTGATTTACTGGCTTCAGTACTTCTAAGTCACATACCCATATTAATATTGCTTACATATATCTTTTCTGGGTACCTTTGTTGCCCAGTTTGTTTTTTGTTTTTTTTAATAAAGCTTATTAGACATTTGACTCAGCTGCTTCTCCACCGATAACTCTTCCTAAATTGCTCTATGCATTTTCTTCTTTTAACCCTTCTGACAGGAAGTACATGTAAAAAGTCTTATGGTGATCCAACTGACCCTCCGTTCCAGCTGCCTCTTGCCCTGCTGTTCCACTTCTAGCTTGTCCTCAAACTCCTGCAGCATACGTTTCTTTGTAAAATCAATTTCACGCACAGATCGCTCATATTTTAGACGCCATTCTCCACCTACAAGCAATATAAAATGTAAAAGATAAAGAAATGCTTTTAAGCACTAAAAAACACAAACATATGAATACTTAAAGCCATAAACCCAGGAACAAAATGGATAGTACTACAGCATACTATCCTATAGATATGGTGGCTGCATTAGTTTTCTTTCTACACCTTTTTTTATTGGTAATTTTTTACCTGGCAATCCTGTTATTAACACATATATCCTGTCCAAGGGTGAACATTGTATTGAGCAGTGCTCTCACTCTAGGACAGGGAGTGTGTTAAGACTACATAACACCTCCCTCTTGTCTCAATAACAAGGGAAGGTGATTTGTAGACTACAGAAACAGCCAGGAATGATGCTAACTGATAACAGTGTTGAGGCAGAAAGTACAGGACGTTATCAACTCACAAGACTTCTGGCTAGATGAACAGATTTAGCCCTTTGCAGTTGATGTTTTTGACCAAGGATGGACGCACAAGCAAGAACATGGAAAAGGCGCTAAATGTGAACATGTTCTCTGTAATTGCTATATCTTATAAGCAGGTAGATCCAGGAGATATTTTAGTAGTAGTTGCTGTGGTGTCAAGTCAGAGTCAGTGTTTGAGTGAATGTCCTGTTATCCTAAGCGTGGAATGTTGACAGTTACATTGCTTCACTTTAATGGGTACTTCTTAAATACCAGGAACTCTAAAGCAAATATAGAGATCCACATTCTTCAAAAAGCTGTAACAGTCCGCACACTCAGGACGTGGTTCCCTTTAGAGTAAGTTACTCATCACCCTGAGACAGGCTGGCAACATGATGGAACTGATTCTGTACCCTTCTGTGTGAAAAGCTTCTTTAAACCACTTAAGACCCGGAAAATTTTACCCCCTTCCTGACCAGGGGGTATTTTGCGATTCGGCACTCCGTGACTTTAACGGACAATTGCGCGGTCGTGCGACGCTGTACCTAAACGAATTTGGCGTCCTTTTTTTCCCACAAACAGAGCTTTCTTTTGGTGGTATTTGATCACCTGTGCGATTTTTTGATCATGCACTATAAACAAAAAAACAGCGTAAATTTTGCAAAAATAACAATATTTTTCACATTTTTTATATGAAATTCCCAGAAAAAAAAATTTAAAAATCAAAATTTTTTAACATTTTAGGCCAATTTGTTTTATGCTACATATTTTTGGTAAAAAAAAAAAAATAAAAAAAAAAAATCGCAAAAAGCGTATTTTGATTGGTTTGCGCAAAAGTTATTGTGTTTACTAAGGGAAAGATTTTTGTTGTTTTTTTTTTTTAACGCGTAATGGCGGTGATCTGCGATTTTTTTGCGGGACTGCGACATTGCGGCGGACAGGTCAGACCCTTGACTGACATTTTTGACACTTTTGGGGTTACCAGTGACATGACTACAGTAATCAGTGCTATACATATGCACTGTTACTGTAAAATGACACTGGTAGTGAAGGGGTTAACTTTATTTGAGAGGGAGGGGTGGTGTGTGTCCCTAGGGGCGTGATTCTTACTGTGATTGGCTGTGGCTTGAAGTGTAAGAACAGTAATCAACGGTCCTACATAGTGGAACCGTTTGATCACCATTCTTACACAGGGGAGAATGACAGGCGGCTTGTTTACATCAGCTGCCTGCCTTTCTCCCGCTGTCACGGACGATCGGGTCCGCCGGGCACACGCGCGGGGGGGCTCCGTGACCGAGCGGGAGCGCGCCTCCGGCGGCGCGTGCTCGCTCCACAGAGCCTCACAGGCTAGTGACGTACCCATACGTCACTTTGCCTGTGAGGGGCTGACCGCCGCAGTATATGTACTTGCGGCGGTCGGCAAGTGGTTAAGTGCTCACCCAGTCTTTACAATATAGTGACTCTTTACATGTCAGACTAGGAAACCTCTACTTTGCTTGTGTCCATTCAGCTTGGGAGCAAAATTCTCCAACAATGTTTTTCTACAGTAACCTGACATGTAAAGTCATAACATATAAATGACATGCACTGACAAATTATATTCTCCTAGAAACTACAGCCCCCACCCTAAGTGAAACATACATCTTACAGATAGCTGCACTATTTGAATGAGAAATGTGGAGAGTCATATCAGATTTAGCGACGGTCTTATTTATCATATCCAGATCTGGACATTCCCTAGCTAGCACTTCAATACTAATATTTGCTAAGAAGCTCTTATCCTGGAAATGATGAGACATAAAATGCTGTCTCAAGCACTCAGAATGTGATAAGCAGTGCTGGCCTTCCACAAGTTATGGATACAAAATGCCTCAACCATCCTGCACATAAAACTTTCCCATGCAAATACTGGCAAAAAAACTTCCATGGAAATCAAAATGGAGTTTTTGCACTTTTTCTCAATTGAGGGACAGATTAAGTTTTTAACATTCAGGATATTTTGTTGCCTACAATAGGAATAGTCACTGGCAAACAAAAAAACGTAGGGCAGCCTAGAATGGGCGGCACAGTGGCGTAGTGGTTAGCACTTTCACCTAGCAGCAAGAGGGTCGCTGGTTCGAATCCCAAACACGACACTACCTGCCTGGAGTTTGCATGTTCTCCCTGTGCCTGCGTGGGTTTCCTCCGGGTACTCTGGTTTCCTCCCACACTCCAAAGACATGCTGGTAGGTTAATTGGATCCTGTATAAAATTGGCCCTACTGTGTATGTATGTGAGTTAGGGACCATAGATTGTAAGCTCCTTGAGGGCAGGGACTGATGTGAATGTGCAATGTATATGTAAAGCGCTGCGTAAATTGACAGTGCTATATAAGTACCTGAAATAAATAAAATAAATAACCTCTCCCACTATCAGCATTGCTGGCATTTATAAATGGGGCAGACTTCATGGACCACTTGGTCTTTTTTTTCTGCCATAACTCTGTTTTTTAAACAGAGTTATGGAAAAAATAACTATTTGCTTGAAACTGAAAAGCCCAAGAAGCACTTACAGGTCTAGTAGAGTGTGTCTTGACAGGAAAAGGTGGAATCCAATCCTTGAGACGTGGACAATGGTTTTCTATATACAAAATGACTACCGCTGATGTGTACTAAGCAGTTGTGCTACATCTTCAAATCATAGGTAAAAAATGCCTTGAGTAAAGACAAAAATTGAAGAAAAAAGGTGCTAGCAAAAAATGTTTAGTCCACCCTCTTAGGAAACTAGCAAATAAACTTAGGCATGCTGGTAGTAGGAGGGTTATTCTAGGCTGGCCTACAGGTTTTTAAAGTTTGTCAGCAGCCAATCTCCTAGTGTAGGAGGCAGTATACCACAAATGTTAAAAACATCCTATGTCCCTCAATGGACAATAAAGAAGGGAGCATGAAGTCTTGAATTGTGTATTAATCTGCTTGGCAAATAGCTTTCCCCTTTTATTCAAAAATATCTTTGATAAAATACATTCAAGTATCAAAACTGTAAATCAGGTAATCATACCAGAGTCATCGTCATCCATCTCTCCGTTTAGATCAGCAGCTCGGATCAGCCTAGCTTCCATTACCTCTACTTCCATGGATTCCATCTGCTTCTTAAGAGCTTCATATTTGGCCTAGATATGAAGACACATGGTTATAACGCATGACATGAAAAATAACAATTTTTTCATGTAAATGACTTTATAAGATCAGGCCAGGGGGCTTCAAGAGAAATGAGAGTAAAATACACAGAGAAAATAATCAATGCACACATATATTATAAACAATGAACAACAATTTTGCCCAGCAGCAATGTTGGAACATGATTTAGAATCAGACTGCTGAACAGGTGAGAATATCAAATCCTCCATTTTGATGACAGATTACCTCCTGAAGGGATACCAGATGCATCTGTACTGGCAATGCCATTATGGAAGTACAGCTAAACACAAATGCTTCAGTGAAATTCAATCACATCAAACATGAAACCATTATCTCTGGAAGGTAACAAACATTAAGATTCTATATATTCCTAATTACAAATTTAAAACAATTTTATAAGGCTTACACCTAATTAAAAGTATCTTTACTACGTAATGGCTACAGTGAGACATACTAAAAAATAATTCCATCTAAAACAGGGTGATTTGGAGAAGGTACTATGATTCGGTTATGTGGCCTGCATCCATTTCAGCTGGGCTCTCAGCCTATTATGGCCTTTCTGCAGGTGTATGCCGTAAGTGCATGCTATTGTTTTTCACATATTCTTCATCTACACTCAAGTATGGCAAGTTGGTGTGCTTGTAATTACTAAATACTAATACTTCTATCTGACTCTGTAGCTTATAAGTAATATATGGGAGTTGTGCCAAACCTTGCCAAGTTGTATGTGTGCTTTTCAAGGACCTTTCTTTAACCACCTAGGAGATCACTGATTTTTACCTATTATGGTAACACAAACTGCTGCCCAGCAAGCCCTAACCCAAAGTCAGCTTATGACAGATGATCCCTGGGATAGCTACAAGGGGTACACTAAATTCCAAAAAGACAACAACATGAAAAGAACTTTAACTTAAGAAGCAACTAATTTATTATTTCAAAGATACAAAGGTGAGCTATATTATTAATAATAAACAGCTATAATCCACAACAATACTAATTTTACTAAGCTATAGTATACGTGTTATGATCTTTATTTTCATTGTTCAGTTCCTTTTGCTAAAAGCAACTGTTATTATTATCATAGCTTACTAAACTGAACAGAATGTCAGTTGCCAACATTTACTGTATGTACAGTGGTCGAATCTCTAATAATCCACCATCTTAAAAGGATGATTGCTCTACATGGACGGAAAAAAGCCCAAGGAATCTAGGGCAAATTTACAGGACCATTTACATGTACCCTTTTGCTGCTAATTCTACAACGTTCATGGCCCCTGCTCACAAATAAATAAAAGAAAGGGTGGTTTCATGAACAGCAGCATTTGCAGGCTTCGATTATCTCCTTGATGACCAGATATAAACATCACTGAGTCTTTAAGAAAAGTTCCAGTGTGCAGAATGTAAAGCAACCTCCACTTCCTAAATCCCCCAAAGAACAGTTCTTAAAGAACTGTGTAAAATCTCATGACACAGATCGATCATACTTGTATAAAAGCAAGGACAGAAGCTTTTTAAAGGGAATGGATCCCCCCCCCCCCCCACTACCTATTAGGTCCAGATATTAATATGTTAGGCATTTTCATTACTTTGTCATCCCCCTACAAAAAAAACTATGTATTAAATGAAGGGTATTCCGTTATCATATCAGAATCAGTTCTGTGTGGCGTTGCTCTCGCTGTTTATGACCCATTGGCCCATATTGTATTGTAAGGAATTTTTTTACTCTTTTATATATATTATCTTTTGTACTGAGATCTTGTGCTTTATGTTATTTTCGAAAACCTCAATAACATTTATGTAAAAGAAAATAAAAAGCACTATTATGCCTATCTGAGTGTGATTACAACAGTAGACTTACACCAAATATAAGTAACCACTGTACACAAATAGGAAAAAAAAAAACACATTATATACCATATGCGTTGCTCCTCAAGGCCTATTCCGAAAAATCGTGGATCATGGCCAACATGCATGAAACAGCTGTAAGCAGTGTTGAATAAAGGGCTCTACAGTGCATCCGGAAAGTGTTAACAGCGCTTTACTTTTTCCTCATATTGTTATTTTACAACCTTATTCCAAAATTGATTAAATTCATTATTTTTCGCAATATTCTACAAACAATAACCCATAATGACAAAGTGAAAGAAGTTTGTTTAAAATATTTGCAAATTTATTAACAATAAAAAACAAAAAAAAAATCCCATCTACGTAAGTATTCACAGCCTTTGCTCAATACTTGAAACACCTTTGGCACCAACTGCAGCCTCAAGTCCTTTTGAGTATAATGCCACAAGCTTGGCACACCTATTTTTGGCAGTTTCTCCCATTCTACTTTGCAGGACCTCTAAAGCTCCATCAGATTGGATGGGGAGAGTCAGTGCACAGCCATTTTCAGATTTCTCAAGAGATGTTCAATTGGGTTCACAGAGTTGTCTTGTAGCCACTACTTTGTTACCTTGGCTGTGGGTTTAGTTTTGTTTTCCTGTTGGAAGATGAACCTTCGCCCCTTTCTGTGGTCCAGAGCGCTCTGGGCAAGATTTTCATCAAGGATGTCTCTGTACATTGCTGCATTCATATTTCCCTCGACCCTGACTAGTCTTCCAATTCCTGCCACTTAAAAAAAATCCCCACAGCATGATGTTGCCACCACCATGCTTCACTGTAGGGATGATATTGGCTAGGTGATGAGTGGTGCCTGGTTTCCTCCAGACATGACGCTTGCCATTCAGGCCAAAGAGTTCAATCTTTGTTTCATCAGACCAGAGGATTTTGTTTCTCATGGTCTGAGAGTCCTTCGGGTGCCTTTTGGCAAACTCCTGGCAGGCTGTCATGTGCCTTTTACTGGGAAGTGGCTCCTGTCTGGCCACTCTACCATACAGGCCTGATTGGTGGAGTGCTGCAGAGATGGTTGTTCTTCTGGAAGGTTCTGCTCTCTCCACAGAGAAACGCTCTGGAACTCTGACAGTGTGACCATCGGGTCTTGGTCACCCCCCTAAGGCCCTTCTTCGCTGATCGCTCAGTTTGGCAGGGCAGTCAGTTAAGAGACCTGGTGGTTCCAAACTTCTTCCATTTACGGATGCTGTGCTCATTGGGACCTTCAATGTTGCAAACATTTTTCTGTATGCTTCCCCAGATTTGTGCCTCAATACAATCCTCTCTTAGAGGTCCACAGACAATTCCTTGGACTTCATGGCTTGGTTTGTGCTCTGACATGCACTGTTAACTGTGGGACCTTACATAGACAGGTGTGTGCCTTCCCAAATCAGTCCAATAAACTGAATTTACCACATGTGGACTCCAAAAGTAGAGTAGAAACAGGATGCACTTGAAATCAATTTTGAGTGTCATTGCAAAGGATGTGAATATTTATGTACATATCATTTTTTCCTTTTTTATTTTTAATACATTTGCAAGGATTTTAAACAAACTTTACATGTTGTCATTATGGGGTTTTGTTTGTAGAATTTTGAGAAAAATAATTGAATCCATTTTGGAATAAGACTAACAAAACAAAAAAGTGAAGCGCAGTGAATATTTTTTGGATGCACTGTATAATGTACAGCACAGATATAATGTATCTAGATGGCCAGTTGGCCCAGGGGAACAACTCCACCCACTATGCTAAAATAAGGAAAAAAAAACGTATTTTTTTTATTTGCGATAGAAGTGGGTTTTGGTTTAAAGCTCTTCTGTGATTGTGAAAATGCAACAAACAATGCTGACGTACCCATACCTGACCAGACATCAACATATTTGACATTTGGGGAACTTTACTATGAAAGCTATTGTTGCAGTTCTATGCTCATTGTCGCATCAAGCAAAGCCAAAGTGACAGGTGCTAGTTTTCGTGTATGGGATTACTGAACAGGATGTCAGCTGCTGGAAAATAGTGCTCCCAAAACACCACCTTTGAACTTCAATGTCTCTGATTTGAATCATAATGTTTAATGGTACAATGTAAATAATGTGGGAGTGCAGGTGAAACCCTTCTGTCACTGTTCTTTTGGACAATAGGGAAGGGGACATGGGCATGGGCTATGTACAGTATGTAATGTTTCATACTGAGACAAATTCTTTCAATAAAAAACACATCTGATAAAAAAAATAATTATCTTTGGCTTAAATGAATCTAAACATCGAAACACAAATTATCTTCTCTGGCAGTAATCTCCAGAAGCTTGCACTTATTTTCCATGACTGTTACTAAAATCTCTTTTGCATAAACTAGTTTGTTAACATTATGCAAATTATGAATAGTGGCACTTTAAAGCTGCTTTATTTTTTCAGCAATGTCAACTTTCTCTTGAGCACAAATAAGAAATAACCATTGCAGTCCCTTAATCTACATGGTAAATAGATCATTATGGAAATGAAATTATGTCACCATTAGTGAAACAAATGGCAGACATTAATGCAACAGACCTGAAAGCAAAGGCAGATCATTTTCCCCTCGTTGTGTATAAGAATATCTTCCAGAGAGCCTGAAAGTAATCCGCCAACTGACAGAAGGAAATGCTCTACTCTTAGCCATAGTAGTGAGAACGGATGCTGCCTGTCCTTTCCATAGTGCCAGACATTCATACATGTGAAAAGAACACTTTCCTTGCATTAGTACTGGCAGACAAAACAAATCTCAAGTGTTCTCAGTCACAAGAGGTACTCGGTCCACAAAGCTCACTGCCAATCTCCTCCACTCTATTCTAGTGTAAGAAATAATCAGTATTATTAGAACGATCGGCAAGGGCAATCTGGAAATCAGAAAACACAAACACAAAAGAGGTGAGTGGGATAAGGAATCTCGCAGCTCCAGAGTTGGTGGTAATACCTTAGCGGCCCGATGCTTCCTGCTGAACAAGCTATATGACAAAAGCCTAGAAGACCCCCTTTTCATCAGAATATCTTGCATGAATCTGGCCAAAAGGCAGGGGATGCATCTGTGCTACGAAGCAGATGGTCTGACAGAAGCTTTCTACAGCAAACTGTACATAAGTACACTCCAAAAGGTATGTACTTAGGATGAAATATTTCTTTCAAATGTGTGGATCAACTTTGAAGAACCATCTGTCTGTTTTGTAAACAAACACACATAAAAGCTGCATATGTGTACATATATTCCTATATACATAAAGCAATTAGGTTTTAAAACTGGTTGGAAATTTTTCTAGAAACATTAACAGCGGCATGATTTAAAGCATTCTTATGCAAGGGGAAGGCAACCGTTTTTCATGCCATTCAAATTTAGCTTCATCAACTGAACAATCTTGCTTGCTGCAGATTTATTTTGAAGCTGTATTTTGGGTATGATGAATTTCCTACAATGCCATCCACAGTGAGTGCTGTATTGCTGAAATGTCAACACCACTTCGATTATGAGGAGGTGATGAGATTTCACATTTTGTGGCCATTTCCTACAGATGGACAGGTAACACCTTTGTGTATTCAGTAACATTAAAGTGTAACTAAACCCACACCATAAAAAAACTATCAATAAATGAGGTATTACATGCTGTTCATAGTCACTCAGTCGCTATGAGATTAGTTTTCTGTATTCTGCAAATAAATCTGGTTGATCCTGCTGCTCTCCATCTCCACCTTCTGTTCATGTCCCCAATTCAGCTAGGGTTTTTGCAGCTGTGGTGGCAACATTGCACATGCTCAGTTTTCAGTGAGTTTCTTTGCTGAGCATTTTCTCCCCATCACATCAGAGCAGCCCATGTGACCATTGAGTCACACAGGTGGGTGTATACACAGTGATAAATGACCGCCCACTCCTTCCCTATTGCCCACTAACCATCTAAACATATTGGGGGTGGGATATTACATGTATATTAATGGCGTCTTCACCTCCATCTTATTCTAAGACACAGACTGGAGGGGCGTGACCCAGCCAGAGATTGACAGAAATCCGCCCACACAATGTTTTTGCCAAAAAATAATAGATTTAATTTCAAATATATATTTGTATAATAATTTAAAGTGGAAGTAAACTCTTCTGCCAAACTTTACTGCATGTAAAGCAATTTACAATCACTTACATGTAGATGGCTTTAAGAAAGTGTTACAAACTGCACTTTTTAAAAGATATCGCCAATGTTTGTGTCAGTGAGGTCTCTCGCACGCGTATTGTCCCTCACTTAGGGCACACTCAGCAAGACGTCAGTCTGCATGCATGTGCCATGTCTCTGATAGCATAGCTCCACAGCATTAAATTCCCGCAATGTCCCGGTGTTCTTGAAACACCCCATCGGACCAGCTACCTTACAAGGGGTGTGAACAATGACATTCATGGTTAACACAGGAGGGATATTTGCATGTGTGCTCTTATTGGTTTGCCGGGCTTTGTCCCAAAGGTAACGGTATACTAAAACGAGGCTTGGTTAATCTCTACTGAGCATGCACAAGATTCTGGCTTTGACAGAGAAGAAAGGGCGGAAGTACAGATGAGACTGGAATCAGAAGGCAACCACAAACATAGCGCCGACTTAGGCAGGAAAAGATAGAAAAGAAACCAAGCTGCACAAACAGTAAGAAATATCTTGTAAGGATAATTTGTATCCTGGCGCGTTTAGAAATGTTATACATAGTGGCCATATAATTACTGGGAATATTTCTTCAGAGTTTACTTCTTCTTTAAAACAGTTTAATATTAACTATTTATTTTTACTCTGTATTCCATCGGCTGGCTGTTTTTTTCTTAACATGTGACCAGTAGCAGAGGACTAGAAGATCCTCCTGCTCATGTTTCCCTGCAGACATGCTGAGAAAGAGCTGGGTCATGTGACAGCTGTATATCAATTAGGAAAAAGGTACTTTTTTTTTTTTAATTAAAATAATTACAGTGGCATCATCCATGTACAGAAATAGAAGGGGCAATGTAAATTAAACAGTGTGAGGATCATAGTCCATCATAATCCAGCCATGATTGTTAAAGTGGTAATAAACACAGACAGTTTAATATACTGTACATTATCCCTTTTATATACATACACGGATGATGCCACTGTATTCATTAAAAAAAATTGAAGTACCTTTTCCCATAGCTAATCTACAGCACTCACGTGACTTTCCCCAGCTTTCTGTTCTTCAGGGAAACATCAGTGGGAGGAGCTTCTATTAAGTTAACAAAGGTACACTGTAATGATATTTAGGGGGAGGTTTTGATAGTTTTAACCTGCAGCTCCAGCCTGTGCCTATTGTGTTTCTGAACTTAGAATTATCGAGGTGGTGTCTCCATCATTCAAGATGCATTATTCTGCCACGAAAGTGCAGAACTGTTTAGTGGACATGGAGGAGCAAATGAGTGGACTGTGATTTACTGTGTATACGCCCACATATGTGACTCTACAGTCATGTGGTCTGCTCAGGAGGAAACACTGGCATAGAAACACACCGAAAACTGAGCATGCTCATTAGCCGTGGCAATGGCTGTTCTGCAGAATCTCTATCTGCAGGGGGAAAACAGACAAGAGGGAGGGACAGAGAACATCAGGATCAACCAGGTATTTTGCAAAATAGAGTGGCTGAGAACAATCAACATTAAACACAGCATTTATTGATAGTTGTAACTGATATGGGTTTAATGTTACTTTAAGAATGGGCCTGTGACACTGCACTTAATCCTCCACTTTCTGCCTAAATAAAGAAATGATGGAAACATTCACCTTGACCAAAAAACTAAAGGAATCCCATTACCAAAGAGTATCTAAAGCCTAAACATTTTTTGTTTGGATTGACTGGTAAAGGTGTAGAACCTCTGGTTTTTGTGTTTCCACTGGGAAGATTCACCCTTCCTTCTACTCTTGAGGAGAATTACCACCGGAAGAGAAAGATTATGAGCTGTCACCTGAACAAAAATAGAGAAAGGAGAAACTTTCCAGCGGGTACACTTGTTCCAGTCACAACCGTCTAAGACAGGGATCTCCAAACTATCGCTCTCCAACTGTTGCGGAACTACACGTCCCATGAGGCATTGTAAAACTGCCATTCACAGACACGACTAGGCATGATGGGAATAGTAGTTCCTGAACAAACTGGAGGGCTATAGTTTGGAGACGCCTGGCCTAAGAGATGTCCTTCACTTTAAAGAGATTTTTGCCCACTGCCTGTTAAAAGTCTATTTCCATGATAATTTTACCCACCAACCTCCCACCCCCATGTAACAGATTGCCGGGAAGGAAAAAATAAAATCTAAAGACCTTCTCTCTGTTACAGCTGCAGGTTATTCTGAGGTCTCTGCAGAAGAGTGACATCATCGAGAGATGGTGGTAGGGGGGGACTGGCTGGCGAGGGCCCACTCAGTGCTTGGTCCCTCGCACCCAAAAAACAGTGCGAGCTATGGAGCAGGATGGTGGACTTAAATGAGCATAACTTGTTTCACAAGGTAAAAAAAATAAATAAAAACATTTGCAGAGTAGAGCTTTATATCTATACAAGTAAAAGCAAACCTCCCTAAAAGGGGCCTAGATAGCAGCAAAAAACTGTTGAATTTGAACCATTCTTACCCTATCTAACAATGTAAAAAATAATTTGGCTACTTTATTTTGTGTTTAGGACAAATATTCACTCACGTATTCATCTGCTCAGTGTTTCTACAATTGCGCAAGTAGAGGAACTCCAGAGTGATTACCTAACTAGATGGCAAGTTGAACATTTTAAAGGCTGACAGGTCATCGCCATGGCTCAATTTTGAACTCATTGGCTGCCGTGTGTATCTACATTTAGAAAATCAAAATGTATCTTTGCATTAATATATTGACTAGCTCTGCAGGAGCAGTTTGTGTATCTGTACTAAGCATCCTGTTTGCCAGCAGACATACTATTTGTACAGTTTCCAGTAAAAGGTTATTTGGTGTACTGACTGATCCCCTGCATAAAGCAGAACAAATGAATTTGGATTACTGTGGGCACATGTATTATCACTGATCCTGTAATGATTTAAGCTCAGAAATGGAATCAGCAAATGCCATCCTGCAAAGGTGGTAAGCTGTAAACATGTAATATTGATAACAGGCATTAATGTCGAAGAATTTATTTGTATTACAATGTAAGGAGACATAGGTCCCGTGTAGCTCCACCAGTTCCCACATATGTATGCCAGAAGGATAATACCTTTATAAAGGCACGCTGAAGGGCAGCAGGAAGACAAACAAAGTAAGAAAGGAAGCAGTAAGTTAGCCTTTTGCATCTATTAGATCATATTCCAAGAGATAAGAGGGGGACTTGCCTGAAAGCGCACAGAGACTGCATGGAGAGGATGGAATACTAAGAAGTTTTACCTGCAGATCCTTCATGTCTTTTTCCACTCGTAGTCTATCGGCGGTCTCGGTCTCCAGTAGCTGGGAGGCAGATTCTCCTGTGTTTCTTTCGTCTGTAAGCTCAGAATTCAGCTCTGTGATCTAGAAGTAGTAAATGAATGCATGGCTTTGTCATAACTAGAGAATTAAATGGAAATCAAACAACACAATCAAAATGAGATTACAGGATCTCTTGTTCTACCTGTTCAGTAATTGCATTACAAAATAATGAATCCCACACTTCAAAACAATAAAATCAATTTGTCCGATTTTGCTGACTAAAGTTAGTCTGCAGATTATATCTATGCATTCCCTGGGCCTAGAATTCTAGCAGGAAAAACTGACTGGCCAAGATGGTTCTTTTTCAAACAAACTGGTTTGCTTCTCCCCGAAATAAGACGGTACAAAGGGGATCTACTGAGTACTTCCCTCTTTCCCCTGAGACACAAACAGATAAACTTATGCAACAGAACTTCCATCAGTCAGATCATGCCTAACTACCAGATAGCCTCTCTAGGTAGCTTTAGTCAGCTAAAACAGGTTTATATAAAATGTAATTGTGCTGCCTATCATAGACAAATCCTTTGGCTTTTGCCTGAAAAGACGTGGGGTTAAGAGAAGCCGATGTGAGTAATCTCACTCACACTAATACTTGGGTTGATGTGATTAGCCATTTTAAAGCACTATTCTGAGCCCATCGACATGCAATTCCCATCTAACATTAACCCAGAATTGGATTCTCTTGAGAGCATCATCAAATGAATGCAAAAAACAAATATGGTCTCTTTATAAAAAAATGCACTGTGCAAATGTCTCAAACATTCACACAACCATCACAAATATCCACCATATACTGTTTAATATGTTTATTTCCTATAAACATCAGCTCCATTTGGTGGCCATAAAGCAGTATTTTCCTGATTGAGGTATTTATTTAAAATACTGCATTATGGCCAATAGATGGAGCTGACAATCATAGGAAATAAACACAGTAGACACATAATGGGGATTATTCATGATGACTGTACAAATTCTGGACATTCAGATGGCATTTTCTATATAAATAGACCCTTAACTGTATAAATTACTTTTATCAGCCTCATTCTTCCCTATCCACTTATCTACTTAACAGAGCTTTCTACACATCATCTTTCATGTACAAATATGAAAACTGTCAGTTTATAAACTTGAGTAGAAAAAGACCAAGTAGCTATGGAGGAACAATACATCATAAATGTTAAAGGTGACCTCTGGCCTAAAATTGAGCATAAAGCAGTAAGCTTTACATCGGGAAAAAGAATAGCTAAGCTAAGAATAAATATTCAAAAGCAATTCAAGTAGTAATATTATGAAAGAAGCATTACCCTGCTCTCTAGGCGGTCGTTGTTCAATCTCAGTTCATTTCTCTCCTTCTCAACTTTCTCAAACTTGCTTTTCAGCTGCTGTATTTCTTCCTGCAGAAAGAAGAAGTGTTGCAATTTAATAAACATAGAACCCAAACTCACAGTGTACATGAGCAGATAAACATTGAGGCGACTAGTACTAATAACAATGTATTGGAATAATATACAGAATTCTGCAGCATTTCTTTCATACAGTGTTCTACGTCAAACCTAGTAATGTTCTCTTAACAAAAAACCTTATGACCTCTAGAACTTGGAAATAGTGTGCCTCACTTTGCATGTAATTAATTCAAAGCATGACGCTCTTATCTGTTCAACACCATTTATATACCAAAACAAAGCTTTTTCAGCCTTATCTTCTAAATGAAAATCATGTACAACTTGCAAGTTGCCAGCTGGCATTGTGTTTAGCATGTTTGTCTTGCAGCACTGGAGGGCATGGTTTTAATTACCATCAGGATGCAAAACTGTTAGGGGTTTAGGCCATAAACTAGAAGAAGAACACCAAGATCTACCTGTCCTCATTCACATGCCAGCACCAGGAGGAGATTCTCATCTCACTTGGATAATGTTTGTTCAGAGGTTTTGCAAATATTTGTCATTGCTTTAGAGTGAAGTACGGCCATATTTGTTATGAACAGTTTTCAAATCTGCATTAACATTTGTTCATATATTGCTGTCAATCGCAATATTAAATGGGCCCGTTTTATGAAGAACTGGAGTTTGTTTCCTACAGCCACAAATTGGATTCTGAATTCCTAGGCTGGTCTTTTGGCTTTTATGTTCTGTGTGATTGTTTAGACTCCTGGGTAGGTAATTCAGAAGTGCTAAAATCATGTGCAGCTGGGCAAACGGCACTTCCAAAAAGGGCCAGCAATAGCAGTGCATGTATCTCTTTAAAGTGAACCTGTCATTAAGGTACTTGGCTCAAAAGGAGAAGTACAGCCAAAACTATTTTGGCTATACTGCTCCTGTAGGTCACAGGTCACAGGAGTGCACTCAGTTCTGCACTCCTGTGACCCAAATTTCCCAGAATCTGTGTTTTCAATAGCGGTCTCTCAGACCAGAGCTTGAAGTCAAATTACAGATTCAAACTGCTGCATGGAATGTGGCATCCCCGGGATGCACTGAATACATGGTTTGTTAATAAAGTCCTGAAAACAGTCATGTAATAAAAAAGTCCCAGGTCCCTGTCACATTAGGTCCACAGGTTAATGAAAGATGAAAGTTTAGGCAGCCTACAACAGCACCTGGAGCAGATCCTTTTTACTATATATTTTCGAAATGCTATTTGGGATCACTTCATATTCATCAAGTCTAGCATTTGTTTTTCTCCTTCAGCACTTAACAAGCACTGATGAAAAAGGGTCCTTTGAACCTCTCACATACACTCGGTTGAATTATTTTTTTTTTTTTCTCCCCTTTATAACTAGACAGACTTTGCATCTTTTTTCAATCATACTAACTATGTAACTGGATTTGCCACCATGTTTGTTTGAGAGCTTCCATGCATTGCACACCGATAAGCCATAACTTTGTGATCACTCCACTAATATTCTGTAGGTCCCCCTTTTACAGCCAAAACAGCCCAGACTCATTAAGGAATTAACACCCCTAGATGTCTCAGGGTATTCGGTTGTATCTGGGCACCAAGCCATCAGTAGCAGATCCTTTAAGTCCTGTAAGTTGTGAGGTAGGGCCTCCATGGATTGGACTTGCTTTTCAGCACATCCTAAAGATGCTTGATGGATTGAGATCTGTAAAATTTGGAGGCCAAATCCACACTTCATACTCACTGTATTCTTCAAATCATTCTTGAACCAATGTGGAGTGCAGCAGGGCTTATTATCCTGTTGAAAGAGGCCACTGCCATCAGGGAATACTGTTTCCATGAAGGGGTGTGCTTGTTGTCAACAACGTTTAGGTGGGACGTGTCACACAACATCCACATGAATGACGGGGCCCAAGGTTTCCCATGAGAACATTATCCCAAGCATCACATTTCCTCTGCTGGCATGCCTTCTTCTCATACTGCACCCTGGTGCCATATCTTCCACAGCTAAGCAGTTCACACACACCTGGCCATTCAAATGATGTAAATGAAAACACGATTCATCAGACTAGGCCACCTTTTTCTATTGCCCCATGGTCCAGTTCTGATACTTATGTGCACATTTAAGGCACTTTTTTGCTGTGGACATGGGTCAGCATGGGCACCCTGACCAGTCCCGCTGTTATACAGCCCCATACACAAACTGCAATGCCGATTTTTTTTCTGCTTTCAACACATCAACATCAGGGAAAACATGTTTATTTGCTGCCTAATATATACCATCGACTTACAGATGCCAAAAGATAATCAATGTTATTCACTTTACCTGTCAGTAGCTTATTGGTGTATATAACTGACCAGGGGGAACTGACTCTTTCCCCAGCAAACAGGTTTTAGTTGCCACCTACTTCTAACCACCAGCCATTTTGAGGACTGCACCAGTATTAATAGGAAAGCAGCCAAACACATCTCTGAGTCAACGACACACTTGTCATGTGAGGCACACTGATTCATTGTTGCTAGATCCTGATGGTTTGAGAACGTAATGGTAACGAGGCAATTGCACTTTAAGGTCAACCTGCATTTATAAAATGACATGAATGAACAGAGTTTAATTTTGTATCTCTTTAAATTTCACTTTCCCTCTTTTTCTGAGTTGTTCCAATACTTTGATTATTAGACCCATGCTGTATTTTTATTTCTGACCAGAGAAAGATCCCTCTATATGTGTTCTGCCTTTGTACGGTGATAACAAATAAGACCCAGAGAGGCATATTATAAATTGTTCTATTCTATTAACAGCCTTGTTCCTTTATGTCCTCCAATTGCAGATCATTTATTCCATTCTGTGAAACAAATGATCTCGACTGGTTATTTTTACACTGCCTACTGTTAAATGTAACTGCTCTGACAGTGTGCTCGCAATGTAACACCAAGGGTAAAATGAAGACAAGAGGTGTGCTGCACATAACAGATACAGACATTCAGCTGCTGGTGGTCCAGTTCCTAAGGGATATTATAATTCACCAACAGAAACCCACTGCTGTAGTACATTTGCAGATTTGCTATTCTCCTTTCTACAAAACGGTAACAGAATCTCGCTAAAATTCCCTTGTGCAGCTTTTGATAATCATAAACATATTCTGCGCCACTCCTCCTCGCTCAGACAAACCCCCGGAGGACAATAATTGTAATTTGAACATCCCTACCAGAAGCCGCACACAGCCAAGGGGAGGAGAGACAGCAGGTCTCCTGGCTCACATTAATTCAAACAGTCACACTTTCCCTGGTTTTCAGGGTTATATTTCATAAAAGGTCTGTCAATGACAATCATTAAGACACTTAAAGGGTTCTGCTACAACATATTCAATAAAAACAGACTTGAAACAAACACAATGTAAGGTGTATAGTCTGTCTACCACATGTTAACAGAACTGTATCAATCGCTGGTCATGCAACCACAATCCACTAAACATAGTGTACTGAAGTGTGATATAAGCAGGAGGTTATGGCCAGGGGATGGTTAACTGAAAACAATTTAAGTTAAAATAATTCCAAACAACTGAATAGAGGATCCCTTAACATACACCAAGTTAATGTGTCGGTGTTATTTCAGGTATAGGTGGGGTTCGATATGCTGACTTACTTGCTGGTTTTTTGCATCTTTTGAGCACTTCAGCAACAAGCTGTTCACAACACGGCCTCTGGAGGTTTTCCCATCTGCTCTACAGTTTGAATCCTCTGGCTACATCAGAAGTATTCTAACTCCTCCTGCTTCATTCTCCACTTTATAAAAGGAGTTTGAAAATTCCCCAGAAGTTTGAACCCATCATACTTTTTCTGGGACAATCAAGATCAGCATCTCAGCGATGAAGCCCACGCATTTCTAGCAGTATATAGGACAAAGCACAGATTTCCCTATATACTGATGTCATTAACAGACTTAAGTGGTGGTAAAATGAAGAACTGCGAAAATCACTGACAGGCATGGTTTTTATAATAGAAGAGAGCCTCGAGGTCTCTTCTGTCTTAAATGTTTCAACCACATTTATGGCCCGCTCTGCGTGCCATGGCAATGTAACTCCAATGCGAATGCGCAGGAGTGAGATCACCTCGGCCCGGCCATTCAAGTGGCCGAAAATACAAAACCCAGAAGGAAGACTGGGTGAAGATAGAAATGTCGTGGACCATGGAGCTATTACAGCACAACACTGGAGGGCTTAGTTTGTAGGTAGGTATGTCATAATGTACTAGTATGCAGTGCATGACTTAAAGTGGTTCTAAGGCTGTTTTTTTTTTTTTTTTACCTTTAAGCATTCTAATTATGAATGTAAAAAACCTTCAGTATGCAGCTCCCCCCTCAGTCTCGCCTAATACTTGACCAACTGGGATCCAGCGATGTGCATGAGGTTGCTCTCCCAGGTCTATGCCTCATGATTGGCTGAGAGAGCCATTGACTCCCTCTGATGTCAGTCACAGCCAGTAAGCAGTGAGGGGCAGGGCCATCCCGTTCTGTGGGTTTTATGAACACAGAGGGGGTCTAGGGAGCTAGCACGCATGAGTACCCTCTGTAGCAAGCAGCTTGCTATGGGGGCACTCTGAAAAGAGGAGGAGCCAGAAGAGCTGGTGGGGGACCTGAGTAGAGGAGGGTCTGGGCTGCTCTGTGCAAAATTACTGCACAGAGCAGGTAAGTATAACAGGTTTGTTATAAAAAAAATGAAAAATGCCTTTATCACTTTAAACCTTCTATTTGAGTTGGGCTTGACCCAATGAGCCTCCCAATTAGTCTTCTAAATTGGAGCCAGCATAACTGACCAATGGTTAGACTCATTGAGACCAAATTCAACTTCACAGAGAAAGGTTGAGCAGAAAGCTTCTGGAATCCAGATTTCTGGAGCTACTGACTGTCATCACCTACTACCCACTATGTATTTGTTAATCTGAAACCGGATTAGGACAGGTTTACTTTAATTCTCCAATAGTATCAGTTTTGGGTGTAATGACCCTTTAATGATTTGTATTGAAAGACACCCTTGCTGCCTCACAAAAGTCAAATCACTAATATAGCCTATGCACCATAAATCTCGTTTGTGAGCCAGTTGAAAGACTTAGTTCATCTTTTATCATTGAGAGCTACAACATGCACTCACCATTGATCTTCACTCATGTGACTTCTGACAGCAATGTATTCCTCTGTCAAGTTTAACAAGGTAAATCTGGCAGAAAATAATGGACAGCTTCCAGCGGTAACATGAAAGCGGGTGCGCACAGCAGGCTCTGATAAAAGCTAAATGGAATCAACCAAGTGGGACAAAGGAAGTTAAAGTCACCCTGAGCGCATGGATCGTAGGTCCACAAAACTTTTGTAAACAAATGTCCCTGCATAATAGTACTCAGTATTTCGAGGGGGGAGCCAATGTTAACCTTTCTAAATAGATAAAAGATAGTTTGATAATAGACGGATAAAAATGTACATTTAAAGTGAAGATGTACATTTGAAGAGAACAGGTCAGTTATTTCAAACCTTAAAAAAAGGTAATGTACAGAAGGCGCATGCTGTATCCTATAACAGCTAGCCATTTAATCTTACTAGGAGTTTTGGGGTTGATTTAGGCAAGTATGCTGTTCATTTTGCAAAGGAATTTTCACTTAGTGAATTTAGTGAAAATTACAGTGCCTTGCGACAGAGTCTCCCATCTCAGCTGTAGATCTCTGCAGTTCATCCAGAGTAATCATGGGCCTCTTGGCTGCATCTCTGATCAGTCTTCTCCTTGTATGAGCTGAAAGTTTAGAGGGATGGCCAGGTCTTCGTAGATTTGCAGTGGTCTGATGCCCCTTCCATTTCAATATTATCGCTTGCACAGTGCTCCTTGGGATGTTTAAAAAAATCGTTTTGTATCCAAATCCGGCTTTAAACTTCTTCACAACAGTATCTCGGACCTGCCTGGTGTGTTCCTTGTTCTTCATGATGCTCTCTGCGCTTTAAACGGACCTCTGAGACTATCACAGTGCAGATGCATTTATATGGAGACTTGATTACACACAGGTGGATTCTATTTATCATCATTAGTTATTTAGGTCAACATTGGATCATTCAGAGATCCTCACTGAACTTCTGGAGAGAGTTTGCTGCACTGAAAGTAAAGGGGCTGAATCATTTTGCACACCCAATTTTTCAGTTTTTTATTTGTTAAAAAAGTTTAAAATATCCAATAAATTTCGTTCCACTTCATGATTGTGTCCCACTTGTTGTTGATTCTTCACAAAAAAATACAGTTTTATATCTTTATGTTTGAAGCCTGAAATGTGGCCAAAGGTCACAAAGTTCAAGGGGGCTGAATACTTTCGCAAGGCACTGTATTTTTGCAAAAAATACCCAGTCAAGTTTGAGGGAGAAAAAACAGCAGAGTGTTGACTTTGAACACTGTATACAGACACCTTACACCTGGATCACTAAGAGGATTACAACTAGTCAGAACCAACTACCCTCCATTGATTGTCTCACACTGTGCTACATTCAGGAATTCACTGTGCTACATTCAGGAATTCTTTGTGCTCCAGCTGCCGGTGAAGATAATAGCAAGGCCTTGCATTCTGAACACTGCTATTCAATTGCTCTCATTAGGACTCAGGTATTATAGGCTGGCCTGGGGTTTCCCTTTAGTAGGAGTACTCCTCGTAGCAATCAATAGCTTTACTAAGAGATCCATTCACTTACGGTCTCAAATTGTGCATATTGGTGTTATTTACTTGTTATTGCTAATGGTTATTCCACTGTTTTCTTAAGTATTATTTCAACTGAGTCCTGGCTGTTTTCTCTAGGGCCTGGTTGATGAATACCCTTTTAAGCCTTCCTTTTTGAGCAAGTAAATCTAAAGGGGTTAAAGAAAATCTGCATTGTGCCAGTGTGTTATTTAAAGGTATAAATAAGATGTCTGAACCTAGAGTATCAGAAGGGCTGGGAAGTTTACTATGTCAAGGCGGCACAGAAGAACATACAACTGCAAGCAACCCCCTTGGGGCAATGCTTCATACATATTAACCACTTCTGGACCGGAAGGATTTGCCCCCTTAATGACCAGGCCATTTTTTGCGATTTGGCACTGCGTTAATTTAACGGACAATTGCACGGTCGTGCGACGCTGTACCTAAAAAAAATTAATGTCCTATTTTCTCCACAAGCTTTCTTTTAGTGGTATTTGATCACCTGTGCGATTTTTATTTTTGTACTATAAACAAAAAAATAACGACAATTCTGAGAAAAATAAACTATATTATTTTTTACTTTCTGCTATATAACATTCCCAAAAGAAAAGAAAATTAAAAATGAAATTTTTTCATCCCTTTAGGCCAGGGGTGGGGAACCTTTTTTCTACCAAGGGCCATTTGGATTTTTGTAACATCATTCGGGGGCCGTACAAAATGTATGCATAAATGTAATAGGCATTGCTTTGCGGCAAAAAACGCTGTAAAAATTTGCGTGACTTTGAGGTCACAAAAGCGTGAAAGGGGCCTTCAGTAATCAAGGTATAGTGTGCCCCCTTTCAATGCAGACTGACCACAGCGTGCCCCCCTTTCAATGCAGACTGACCACAGCGTGCCCCCCTTTCAATGCAGACTGACCACAGCATGCCCCCTTTCAATGCAGAGTGCCCACAGCGTGCCCCCTTTCATTGCGGAGTGCCCACAGCGTGCCCCCTTTCATTGCAGAGTGCCCACAGCGTGCCCCCTTTCATTGCAGAGTGCCCACAGCGTGCCCCCTTTCATTGCAGAGTGCCCACAGCGTGCCCCCTTTCATTGCGGAGTGCCCACAGCGTGCCCCCTTTCATTGCGGAGTGCCCACAGCGTGCCCCCTTTCATTGCGGAGTGCCCACAGCGTGCCCCCTTTCATTGCGGAGTGCCCACAGCATGCCCCCTTTCATTGCGGAGTGCCCACAGCGTGCCCCCTTTCATTGGGGAGTGCCCACAGCGTGCCCCCTTTCATTGGGGAGTGCCCACAGCGTGCCCCCTTTCATTGGGGAGTGCCCACAGCGTGCCCCCTTTCAGTGCGGAGTGCCCACAGCCTGCCCCCTTTCAGTGCAGAGTGCCCACAGCCTGCCCCCTTTTAGTGCAGAGTGCCCACAGCCTGCCCCCTTTTAGTGCGGAGTGCCCACAGCCTGCCCCCTTTTAGTGCGGAGTGCCCACAGCCTGCCCCCTTTTAGTGCGGAGTGCCCACAGCCTGCCCCCTTTTAGTGCGGAGTGCCCACAGCCTGCCCCCTTTCAGTGCGGAGTGCCCACAGCCTGAACAGCGTACCAAGCCCCAGTGCACTTCACTTACCTGTTTTAGCAGCGGCTTCCTCTTCAGTCCCCGCGTCTCTTTCATTCGCTATTGTCACACAAATGGGCGGGCTCGAGGCGCACTGCTCTGTGTCTCGGGTCCAGCCTTTTCGGAGATTCACAGTGTCAGAACGGAGCCACCGGCTCCTTCTGACACAGCGGCACGGGGGGCCGGACAGAACGATCGTGCGGGCCGCATGCGGCCCGCGGGCCGGAGGTTCCCCACCCCTGCTTTAGGCATATTTGTATTCTGCTACATATTTTTGGTAAAAAATTCCCAATAAGCGTATTTTGATTGGTTTGTGCGTGGACTTTAGCAGGACTGCGACATTGCGGCAGACAGATCAGACCCCTAACTTTGACATTTTTGGGGGTACCGGTGGCATTACTACAGTCATCAGTGCTAAAAATACTGTTACTGTAATAATGACACTGGCAGGGAAGGGGATAACCTAGGGGTGATCAAAGGGTTAGGTGTGAGCCTAGGGGAGGGATTTCTAACTGTGGGGGGGAGGGACTTGTGCAATGAACACAGAGACCTGTGATCCTAAATAGGAGGATCACAGGTGCTCTGTGATAATTTCAGAAAGAACAACGGTCTGCTGTGTTTACAACAGCAGACCGTCGTTCTCTCACAGCGGGGATCGATCGCGGGTGGCGAGCTGCAATCGGCGGCCGCCAGCCCCGTGGATTGGCATCCCCGCTGCCTAGTGGGGGCGGGCATGCCCCCAGGAGCTTCCAGGAACCAACGTGCCTGCCGCAGTATATATGCGGCGGGCAGTCGACAAGTGGTTAATACGATTGTATATAGATTGTGCTCATATATGTAAACTAGCTTGCAAATACCTCTTTTCCGAGAAACATTTTCTGAAATCTCTCTTTTTGTAGGTTTGCTTTTTAGATCAAAGTAGATTGTGAGCTGGCAGTGTTTACCCCTATAACGTAAGGGAAGTTGATCTCAATTAAAACTAGTTTCTGAAAGGTACATTTTTATTTTAATCTTTTAAATTGTTTTTTTAATTAAAAAAAAAAAAATCTGTCCAGATCATCCACACTGTAGAGTATGACTACTCTACATATACTGCAAGATTAGGAACTCATCAGCCAGTATGCCAATAACTTTTGAGTTCTTAAAAGGAACTGGTTGAGTCAGTAAGAATAACAGAATCCACAAAGCAAAGTCTCTAGCCTCTATGAGACAGTGATTAATCAGGAAGGTCCTGTGCCACACATGCCAAGTCTTTTCCATTAGCAGTCCTTTTAGAGAAGTGGTACCTCTATGCTGAATTTAGATAGAGCTGCATGCCATCACGTGTGGTATTTTGCCATTGAAACTGGGACTAAGCACTCTCAGCCTAATGCCGTCAAGTTGCACCCTTGATACTTTCCATTCTGTGAATAAACAAATCTCCTTTTAGGTCCAGCATTACATTACACTTTCAAATGTTCCACTTCAAGACTCCAATCAAAGATTGCCAATCTTTATACGTTGATTCTGCCGTAACACCAAAAGGTGAGAACCTCAGGCTTCTAGAAATGTTGACATTAGCTGAGCAGTTCAAGTGTGATATGCTTGCAAAGTCTGCGAATTCTTTGTGTCTAGAACGGATCAAGTATTTTAGCAAGGAACGTGGGACAGTGTGGTAAACACGCCGCATGTCACCAAAAGAGTATTTTTTTTTTAATTCTTAGTATTCTTAGTCTTAGTATAATATGTTCGGATACATCTTTTTTTTTTTTTAAGCCTACCTTTTTTTTTTTTTTTTTTGACACAACAGGAAGTGAAAGAAATATTTTCCAAAATAAGGAGCCCCACTGACAGCTATCAATGGAACCAATGTCCCCATTAAAAATCCCCCCCCCCCCGTTTGGTTTTAGGGACAATAGAAAATTATGGATTTTCCCTCACTTTTAGTATAGGTGACATCGGTCTCCAGGACAAAGGGTAATTTTCCACAGTGATTACAGTATTTTGGAAAGTGTATAAAAAAAGAGACAAACCCCTTGTCAATGCATTGTTTCTGTTTGTGCCCCACTGGGGAGATTTCCATTTTCTTAGGGCTCTTTCAGACGGCCGCTCCGCTGTTCTTATCCGCTGCGGTCATCCGCTCCGTGTGTCCGCATATCATCCCATCCGTTTGCGGATGATATACGGACATAATGTAAGTCTATGGGCATTGCGGATGTCAGCGGATGACACCGCTGACATCCGATTTTCCTTCCTTGCCGTTTTTTACACGGAGGAAAAATAGGGTTCTGTTCCGTTCCAAAAAACGGAACAGAACTGAAAGGAAGAAAATCGGATGTCAGCGGATGGTATTCCGCTGACATCCGCAGTGCCATTCACTTACATTATGTCCACAAATCATCCGCAAAAAAATAGGATGATTTGCGGACAAGCGGAGCGGCCGTGTGAAAGAGCCTTTATTGTCCTGAATGCACAGTAGAAAGTGAGCAGAAGCCTCTACAAAGAGAGTTGTCACTGGAAGCCTCACCTCTACTTCTGATGACAACTGTAAAATTGTGGATTTCCTTTTACTATTCATCCCTATTTTCTTATTTTCCAGGGGGAACCTGTTGGAGATTCTAATCTTTCCACACTGTTTCCAACAAAAAGGTTTGGGCCAAAAAAAAAACCTTTATGTTTTTATGTAAACAATCCAACTAGTGAACTAGCCCATATTTTCCCAATAGGATCATCAATTAACTGCATCCTATAATTTTGGAATTGTGAAAAGTCATGGATTATATCATAATGGACGACAAAGAGTAATGCGCTATAAATTTCCAGCCAAATCAACTGACCTATAGAGTTTATATAATTCAGTCACAGATACATATTACAATTGCCATACATTGTCATTTAAATCCCCATAGAATATAAAAATCTCTGTTTTGAGGACTAATTATTAAAGTTACCTTTATATCAGATAGCTTTGCAGGCTATCATCCTTAAGGGTAAATGCAAATAGACAAAAGCAGTGTTTTTTGTATGTTTTTTTTTTTAAGCCAAGTACAATAAATTGCCTGTTGATCCTGACAGAATACTTGTGTCCTTACAATCTCCTGTGCACCAAACAGAAGATAGCTGGGAAGGCTGAGATTTCAAAGAACTAGAGGATAAATAACCCTACCTAATGAAGATAAGGAGAAAGAAAATAATGCAGCCATCACACCCAAGGACTGATAAGCTGCAATATATTACATTTTAGTTTTTTTGAGTTTAGATACACTTTAACTGACTGATGTTAAAAGAGAAGTATGGCCAAAGCTTTTTTTAGCCATACCTTTCTTGTGGTTAACAGGAGCGCACTTACTTTTGCTCCCCTGTGACCCAGAGTCAGCTTATAGTGGGCTAGTGCAGCCACTCTGGGTTCTGGAAAGAGATTCACTCAGCTGCCCGACAGCTGGATCTAGCATTAAATGCTCCAGCTGCACCCGTCCTCTCTTTTGCCTGTCACTCCAGTGATTGCTGGAGGGGGGGGGGGGGGGGGTTGGGTCAGAGTGGACAGCAGTGAGTCACAATTCTCTGCTCCATGCAGACCGAGAACTGAGCAATCATCTCATCGTCATTTGATCACTCAGTTCTTGGTCTTCGAACCAACGTGGGACACCTGCCACATCAGACCAATGCTGCAGCAAAGAGGCAATTATGAAGGGTTGCTTTTCTATGTACCCTAAACTTCTCCTTTAAACTATAATATGAATGTTAGCATTGGTTTTTTGATCTTTTCACATCATCATTACTCACTACATCATCTTACTGAACAACACTGACAGTATGAAAATATAGAAAAATAGAAAACAGTTGCATCACTGTCTCCTGGGAAACTTACTCTAGAGAATTCATTTTTTAATCTTTATGTTCTGCAAGCTATGTAAAGAAATTTTATCTACCAGCAGCATGATGCACAGACAGCCTGCTGGCAGAACGAACAGAAGCCCCCTATGGATTAATAGTTAGCCCATGCATAGTATCAACAAACACATTTTCTTTACAAATGAACACTGAATATACAGGCAAAGCTGGGTGTGACAACCATTGTACTTACGTCTTTGCCTCGGATTTGGTCCTCTGTCAGCTGCACCTGTATAAGAGGTCGGACAGTGGTGAAAAGCTTCCACCAGGGCCAATTCTTTACCCCCTTGTTCTTTTGGATGTTCTTCTGGATGCAGCGGATTGCAAGCTGTTGAATCTACAGGGAAAAAAAAAAAAAAAATAAGGATCAGTGCTAAGATAGAACTGAATCCTAGCACACCAAGTAGAGACGTCATAATAAATCAATTACAAAAGAGGTAATGTGTAGGCGATGTAGCTTGGGAATAAAAGAAAACAAGCTACTTTCAGCAGGCAGGATTAATGCCAAGGACATCACTCAGATAAAGTGTAGCCAGCATGCCTTGTATGGGAGAAAGAGAAAAGAAAGATGGAAGTACACTGAAAATGTAGAACAGCAGCAAAGAGATTGTTATACACCATAACAACTAGCAAGGATCCAGGCATTATGGCAAGTGCTAGAAGTCAAGAGGAATTAAACTAATGAACAATGGCAGAAAAGATGAAACGAGGAGTCATAGGGAGGCAGGCATATGATCTGTGGCAAAAAGCACACTGTAAACATGAAGATTAACTATGAAATCTTTATACTAGATTGGAAAAACAATACTACCAGATCAAATTATTGAAAAATGCACTGGAATGTTTAGTTTAACAGAAAAATATAAGAGCAAGAATTGCTTAAAGGGAACCTACCATCAGAAAAATGCATACCCATTGCAGTCCTTTCCTTCTACAAATGTTAGTCGCCTGACCGTCATTGGTCTGGTATAGAAGGAATACTGACTTTCATTTGCTTTATGCTTCTTCTGTGCATGTGATTTGCAACAATGGGAACCAAACACAGCCAGGCAACAAGCATTATCAGAGGGCCAGGCTCCATTATTCTCTTATGACAGTATCTAAAACCCAACCATGAATTCCTTTTATTTGCTACTTTTCAATCTTTTAAATTATAGGTATTTTTACATCTGTGAGAAGTGCACAAATACCTGTTGATCCTGACAAAAATCTTGTGAGCAGATAACCTCCTGAGCTGCCTTCTTATCAATTACATTTCTCCCAGCTATCTCTGTGAACTACAAAATACCTCCACCTAGGTTATTGAGAAAAAAGGAGTGTTCTGTAATCCTTTACATCAGTGACAAGGCTGTACCCTCCACAGATATGATAGGGTGAGTGAGTTTTGTCACCCTAGGACAAGAACTGTGTTACTTTCAGGATCACCAGGTGAAAATAAAGGGAAAAAATGGAATGCAGCCACCACATCTAAGGACTAAATGCCGGTTCACACTTATGCGCTTGCAATGCGAATTTGCAGTGTGAGTTTACCTTGTGTTTTTCAATAGTACCAGCGCGATTGTAATGAAAATTTGACTGCGTTGATTATGATAATTAAGCTCAGGAGGGGTGGAGCTGAGGGGAAAATCAAACAAAAAATAAGAATTCGCACATAAGAATTCGCACATATCTGAACTGATAATGCAAGTCCAGACCGATTTACATTGATGTCTATGGAGACTAAATTCGCAACGCAAGGCTGTAAACTCGCACAAGACCCTTTTTATCATCGCATCACATTCGCATCTGGATCGCAACGCATAGATGTGAACGACCGTCATGAATTCAATGTATTTTGCAAATGCATGCGATTGGAGACTATTTAGAACGCATCGCATTCGCAGTACAAGCGCATAAGTGTGAACCGGCACTGATAAACTGTAATATATTACATTTAGGGATAGACTTTAATGTTAAAAGTACAATAATGTTGAAACATAAGTTGCCTTTTACAACAAGACAACAATCACAGCTACATATGATCTTTTTTTTAATTACACTGCAACATCATCGCAGCCAAGGACAACAGATTTTGTATTATCAGCCAGATTAGGCTGGGAGGAGAAAAACAGCAGAAATCAATGAGATTAGTCAGCAGGAAATATAATGTGAGCAGCAATTTTTAAGAGATCTTCAGTTCTGATAATCTCCTAAAACTTTCCTTCATAATTTCCATAAATGGTGCTCTGTGGTCATTTGGTTTTTATCTTGTGTTTATTCATTTTTTTATATTACACTCATTAAAGCATAACTTCCCTTGCTAAGTACATTGCTAAATGTACTTAGCCTTTGCGGGAATTTCCCCTGTGTGATACTTAGGCTTGAATTGAGATAGTACTGGGCTGTCAATGCTGCCCTTTACTTTTGAAAATACTAGTTTCATGGCTGTCAGGCTTTTCTAGTGGGTTTAGGTTAATAGATTAGGAGCTCTGATGGCACATTGACTTTGTGTTTGTCAAGCGTGTTCCAGGTTAGTGTCTTAAAAAGTAGAGGGACAGTCAGGCCAACTAGTATTTTAAGCAAGCCAGCCAGCCTATTTAGCTATATGTCTTTGACAAAAAAATTCTCAATGAGCGTATTTTTATCCACTTTAAGACAGGAAGATTTTACCCCCTTCCTGACCAGGCCACATTTTGCGACAAATAGAGCTTTCTTTTGGTGGTATTTGATCACCTGTGCGATTTTTAATTTTTGCGCTATAAACAAAAAAAAGAGCGACAATTTTGAAAACAAAAAAAATAAATATTTATCACATTCTGATATTCCCAAAACAAAACCCACAAAACCCAAAACAATTCCCAAAAAAACAAATTAAAAAATCATTTTTTTTTAACATTTTAGGCCAATTTGTTTTCAGCTACATATTTTTGGTAAAAAAAAAAAAAAAGAAAATTGCAATAAGCGTATTTTGATTGGCTTGCGCAAAAATGATCACGTTTACTAACTACGGGAAAGATTTATGTAATTTTTATTGTTTTTCTTTTTTTCTTTACTAGTAATGGCGGCGATCTGCGATTTTTTGCAGGATTGTGACTGTTATTTTTTGTAGCGGACAGATCGGACCCCTAACTGACATTTTTGACACTTTTGGGGGGACCAGTGACATTACTACAGTAATCAGTGCTAAAAATTTGTACTGTTACTGTAATAATGACACTGGCAGGGAAGGGGTTAACAAGGGGTTAAATGTATGCCTCATGCTTACTGACGTGTGTGTGTGTGTGTGGGGGGGGGTTCTGTGACACACACAGAGATCACAGGTTCAGCTATGCTGTATCCTGTGATCTCCTCCTGTCTGTCACAGAGAAGATCCGCCTGCTTTGCTTAAACAAGCAGGCGGATCTTCTCACACTTTCCCCGACGATCGGGGAAGAGAGGTGGCGATCGCCACCTCTCTTCCTCCAGCCTGACTCCCGCTGTGTTTACACACAGCGGGAGCGAGCCTCCGGCGGCGCCGAGATCACTAGGAGTCCAGCGATGTAGGTCTACGTTGCTGGACCCAGGGGAGCCACTGTGCTGCAGTAGTAGTACTGTGAGCGGTCAGCAAGTGGTTAAAGTAGATGCAAACCTCAGACATGAAATGTGAACAAAGCATCTCTCTATAGTGTGTCATTTGTGTCTGCTGCCTAAATCCTCTGCTATCATCATGAGTCTCTTCTAATGAGTTTTCCTGACACCTAGAGAAAAAAAAAGGTGACGGGGAGGGCACAGTCTGTGATGGACAGCCTCAGCTTTGTTCCTGTGTGGTGTATCAATTCCCTCCAATCAGCTCTCCTCAGTGATGTAACGTAAGCTTCCTTGCTCCCTGCTTTTTAGAGCTGCGAGATCCTGTGTAAATTCTGCACTTTGAATGGATGTAAGGGAAAGACAGCTGTAGACAAACAGGTACAACTTATGTAGGAGGATGTGTTTCATCTCTGTGTATCACCTGAGGCTATTCACTTCACTGGGTATACGTGAGGGTTTACAACCACTTTGAATCCCTAATCTGGAACAAGTATAGAAATAAGGATTTCTGGGGTTTTTCTGACTTCCATTTGCTGCTCACTGTAGGAGACTACATATCATATTGTTATTGTAGACCAATAATCCCCAAAAGACTATTTAGACTACAGGGAAACAAAAGACAGGGAAAACGTCCACAGTGCAGTAACTCATAGCAAAATATTTTAGCACTTGTTCTAATTAAAGAGCAACAACACTTTTTTGTTTGTTTTGGAGAGGGATTAGAACACTTATCAGGTTTTTACTACTGTCATTGTCCCCATTAGGGCCCCTTTCACAGGTATGCAACTTGTCCTGTGACTTAGGACTGCAAAGTCGCATGACAAGTTGTTCCACTATGGTTTCCAATTATCTGTGCGACTTCAAAGTAGTCCCTGCCCTACCTTGGTCCAACTTTGATGCGACTTGAGGTCCACAGACCTCAAGATTACACAGGCATTGCTTCAAGTTCTGTCAAAGTTGCGCTGCAAAGTCGCTTTAAAGTCGCACGACTTTCAGGTCATACAAGTGTGAAAGGAGCCTTACAGAGAGTTTCACTGTCTATTTGTCCAGATGGCCAATACCCCCCAGTGTGAAAGTGAAAAGTCCTACATTTTTAATTGTCACCAGAACAGGAATAGAAGCTACATATCCCCCATCCTCCAATGGGGGGGAACTAGTTCTTATGAAAAGTTTCCAAGAGGTGATTTCCCTCAATTTGGAGACAACTTTCTGTTGTGACTATGGTACAGGAAGTGAAGGGAAATCTGTGCATTAGGACACAGATGGCAATAAAAGGACGGGCGTTTTAAGTCTCCTTTGCTCTATTAACCACTTGCCGACCGCCGCACGACTATTTACTGCGGTGGTCAGCCCCTCACAGGCAAAGCGACGTAGTACTACGTCGCTAGCCTGTGAGGGTCCCGGGAGCGAGCGCGCGCCGCCGGAGGCGCGCTCCCGCGCGGTCACGGACCCCCCCCGTGCGTGTGACCTGGCGGACCCGATCGTCTGCCGGTCACTCGCGATCGCCGGGGGAGAGGGAGAAAGGCAGGCGGCTGATGTAAACAAGCCGCCTGTCATTCTCCCCTGTGTAGGAATAGTGATCATAGGGTTCTACTATGTAGGACCGTTGATCATTGTTCCTACACCTCAAGCCACAGCCAATCACAGTTAGAATCACGCCCCTAGGGACACACATAACCCCTCCCTCTCAAAAAAAAGTTAACCCCTTCACTGCCAGTGTAATTTTACAGTAACAGTGCATATTTATAGCACTGATTACTGTAGTAATGTCACTGGTAACCCCAAAAGTGTCAAAAATGTCAGTCAAGGGTCTGATCCGTCCGCCGCAATGTCGCAGTACCACAAAAAAAAAAAAAAAAAAAAAATCGCAGATCGCCGCCATTACGCGTTAAAAAAAAAAAACAACAAAAATGACAAAAATCTTTCCCTTTGTTAGTAAACGCGATAACTTTTGCACAAACCAATCAAAATACGCTTTTTGCGATTTTTTTTACCAAACATATGTAGCATAAAACAAATTGGCCGAAAATGTTAAAAAAATTTTGATTTTTACATTTTTTTGGGGGAATTTCATATAAAAAAATGTGAAAAATATTATTTTTGCACAATTGACGCTCTTTTTTTGTTTATAGCACATGATCAAAAAAATCGCACAGGTGATCAAATACCACCAAAAGAAAGCTCTGTTTGTGGTAAAAAAAAAGACGTCAAATTCGTTTAGGTACGGCGTCGCACGACCGCGCAATTGTCCGTTAAAGTCGAATCGCAAAATAGGCCCTGGTCAGGAAGGGGGTAAAATCTTCCAGGGCTTAAGTGGTTAAAAATAAAATAAAAATGTTATTGGGTTTAGTTCTATACTTAGCTGGTCACAGTGCAGGTAGGCACTTTACACAATATTAATAAATAAGGTGTGTCTTGAGTATGACTCACTTTACAAAAATAAAATACCGCTGTAGAAATGAGAACGTCTTAAATGCAGACACATTTTTCTATGTTCTCCAATTTATCTTACCATTTAATAGGTTTCCCTATTTGAAAACCGCAGACATATCACAATGTGCAGCTCTAAATTACTGTGATCCAATGAATAGCTGTGTGATCATTTACAGAAGTTCCCCATCTATCCATCTACCTTATCCATCTACCAGGATGACCTACCAGCAAGCTGTAATTTACAGGTTGCCAACTGTGTAGATTGTACTGTATTCTCTGCCTCCCTACTGACTGCTCCCCCTCCCTCCCGGCAGGCAAAAAAATGCACATTTGGACGAACACACAAAAGATCTTTCGGTGGTGAAATTGTGTCGGCACGTCGGACTGCCACCTGTTGCTGAACTGACTAATTTAAAAAAGAGTTCCATATACTGTACTATACGCAAACAAAAACCGAGCATCCCAAAATGATCCCAGGCAGTATTCTACATGTGCCTCTCTGTAAAGATACAGTCAAGGTGTTTGCCAATTTCCTCTAGCAATAATATATTGCTGCTAGTCTTCCTATCTAATGAGATGGAGAAACATATTGCATGCTAAACAATGAAACAGAAAACTGTTTTATAAGTGCAGAGCTGCCATCTGTAGTTGTGCTTCATGCACAGAGGGGATCCTCTTGCATAAGATGGCATCTTGTGCAAGTATAAAAACTCCACTAAGATCTCTACCATTGTCATTTTTAAAAGCAGTATCTTGCAATGAAGAATATATAGGATATGTGAATCAAATGTTTGATAATGTTGTAGAAGTGAAACACATACTGTTTTTTATTTCTCAGTTTATGTGTATGATAAGCACCAAACTGAGGACTCCAACACAGAATAAGTCAAGAAAAGAAAAAAAAAAACTAACAGGATGCGGTGCCCGGAGCAGCTATGACAGGCCAGCCGGCTTTTGCTCCGAGGTCCAGGTATGGTCCTTAAGGGTCAACAATGCAGAAACGGATAGTTAGCCATAAGGGCAGTAAGATCCTGATATAAGTCATTTAAAGGAGAAGAATAAATCTAGAAAAAGGATAGCAAGGAATTCTTATAGAAGAGGAGAAGGCGTCCATTACCTACGTCCATTAGCACTTTAGAACCGCTCACAGTAATACTACTGCGGCAGAGTGGCTCGTTATCGTCTGACGACGTAGTATTAACGTCGTCAGACACTCCCCCTTCTGGGCGGCGCTTGCGCGCCGCCGGAGGCTCGCTCCCGCTGTTTTCATTCACAGCGGGAGTCGGGCCAGGGGAGGAGCAGCGGCGATCGCCGCTGCTCTTACCCGATCATCGGGGATCGAGTCTGGAGATCCGCCCGCTGTGTGTAAACACAGCGGGCGGATCTCCATAGTGACAGGGAGTGACAGATCGGACTGTTCAGCATAGCTGGACATCCGATCTGTCCATGACTCACACAGTCACCTCCCCCCCTACACGTCAGTAAGCACCAGGCATACATTAACCCCTCCCTCTCCAATAAAATTAACCCCTTCCCTGCCAGTGTCATTTTTACAGTAACAGTGCATATATATAGCACTGATTACTGCAGTAATGTCACTGGTACCCCCAAAAGTGTCAAAAATGTCAGTCAAGGGTCCGATCTGTCCGCCGCAATGTCGCAGTCCGCAAAAAAAAAAATCGCAGATCGCCGCCATTACGCGTTAAAAAAAAACACCAAAAATGACAGAAATCTTTCCCTTTGTTTCCCCAAATTTCGTTTGGGTACGGCGTTGCACGACCGCGCAATTGTCAGTTGAAGTCGCACAGCGCCGAATCGCAAAAAGTGGCCTGGACGGAAGACAGCAAAATCCTCCGGTGGTAAAGTGGTTAACAAAAAACTGGCGCCTAAGAGTGAACAAGGTTATATAGGAACACAAGGGGCGGACTGTGCAAAGCTTTTGCCAATGTCCAATTACCTGAAGGTACTGGTATATAACCCAAGGTCTATGGATTGTTGTGTCCTGTACTGAGCCATAAAGATAAAAACTATTTAGCGTTCAATTGATAAAAAAAAAAAAAAAACATTCTTGGAACTTGGTGATATAAACCAGAACTTTGAGGTTTTTTTAGCTAACCTTTAAGACCTATAGCTGAGGCAAGGAAGGTGCATTCAACAATGATAATATGCCAGATGCTGTAACCTGCAACAAGCAGTTCAGCTAGCAGTCAGATCGTTGGAAGATTATCTTTGGCTGCTGTGGGTAACGGAAATGTAATCACTATTATATTTCTTTGGAACTGACCTAATCTGGGCACATGCATATAGATTTCTTTTGGCACTGCTTGAATTTTAGGTCGAGCCAGAATGATTCTTAACTGACTATCTATGCAAGTAAGTGTCTGATGTTGCTGTCTACAGGTCTTCAGGTTGGATGTTAGAGCTTTCTTCTCCTTCCAAATATACCAGTTGCCTGGTTATCATACTGGCCTTTTTGATTCAATTATTTTGTGTTGCTGACCAGCAACAAGCAAGCAAGTAAGAAGGTCTCACATTTTTTATTTCTGTTCTTCTGGGAAGGTAAAGCTCTTCAAGCCCAATTGAACCTTTCTTTATTGTCTCCATGATGCAGTATAAGGCTCCATGTACACGGGACGTTAGAAAAAACGTGCTGCAAAGCTAGTTCTGACGCCAGGAAAAAGCAGCTATAAAAACGTGCTCTCAGTAGCTTTTTCCATTGGCGTTATTGCACATTTGGCCACGTTGCTTTTAGCAGCGTTTTTTCTGCCTCCATTCAAAATCAATGGTTCCCTATGGGAGCCTATTGATTTAAATGGAAGTCGCACCACAAGTCGGATCCTGATCCGACTTGCGGTTTGACTTGCGCTGTGAGAATCTTGAGGGGGAACTCCACACCCAAAATGGGAAAAAAACTGCGTGGGGGTCCCCCCCAGGTTCCAAACCAGGCCCTTCGGGTCTGGTATGGAATTTGAGGGTAGCCCCATGCCGAAAAAATGGCGTGGGGTCCCCCCAAAATCCATACCAGACCTTTATCCGAGCATGCAGCCCGGTAGGGCAGGAAGGGGGAGTGGACGAGCGAGCGGCCCCACCCCCCCTGGACCATACCAGGCCACATGCCCTCAACATGGGGGGGTGTTGGTGCTTTAGGGGAGGGGGAGCTCTGCACCCCCCACCCCAAAGCACCTTGCCCCCATGTTGATGAGGACAAGGGCCTCATCCCCACAACCCTGGCTGGTGGTTGTGGGGGTCTGCGGGCAGGGGGCTCATTGGAATCTGGAAGCCCCGTTTAACAAGGGGGCCCCCCAGATCCCGGACCCCCTCCCTATGTGAATGGGTATGGGGTACACTGTACCCCTACCCATTCACCCCATAAAAGGCAGTGTATGTAAATAACGACAGGAGACGTTTTGGAAAGTTTATTAAAAATCTTCATCCGGTCTTCTCCACTCCGGTCTTCTCTCCGCTCTCCTGGTCTTCTGCTCTTTTGCTGTCCGCTCTTCTGCTGTTCAATCTTCTGCTCTTTTGCTGTCCGCTCTGCTGCTCTTTTGCCCTCGGCTCTTCTTCTTCCTCCGGTCCTCCTCAGACAATGTCTCCGGTGATTATGCCGGTCTCTGGAGCTTGTTATATAGCCATTGTGGGCGTGACCGCCAGGTGATGTCATCGGAAAGGCCCCTCCCCCTTATGGCACAGATGACGTCATCTGTGACTTTTATGGGGTGAATGGGTAGGGGTACAGTGCCCTTGTCCTCATCAACGAAGGGCCTGGTTTGGAACGGGGGGGGGGTACCCCACGCAGTTTTTTTTCCCATTTTTGGCATGGAGTTCCCCCTCAAGATTCTCACAGCGCAAGTCGTACCGCAAGTCGGATCAGGATCCGACTTGCGGTGCGACTTCCATTCAAATCAATAGGCTCCCATAGGGAACCATTGATTTTGAATGGAAGAAAAAAAAAAAATCATTTTGCGTTTGAAACGCCGGGAAACACACGTTCGAACGCAAATAATTGCGTTCCAAAAAACGTCCCTGAACTCAACTGCCTGCAAATGACTGTAAACGACCCTGTGTACATGGACAGATAAGATAACATTTAGGTGGGTTCAGGGGCTTCTGAAAAAAACGCCCAACTGCTCCTAAACGGCCATTTACAACGTCCCGTGTACATGGAGCCTAAACAGTAAATATTGGGTTTGGTTTTTATTTTTTAGAACTACTATTTACAGCAGCAAGGGTTAGAGCAGGGACCTCTGCTTAACAGTGTGCATTGGTTGGGGTCTCCAGTTGTCCAACACACCCACTGCCCAGTGCTCACAGTCTCTAAGCAGCACTGTACAATGGAGATATGGGCAGGAGGAGTGTCAATCTCCTGGAGAGTCAGACTGCTGTGCTCGGTTTTCGGCAGAGGTTTGGCTCTCTAGTGTGCTGCCAGTATTTTAACTTTTAGTGCAGCAATTAAAACATAAAAAAGAAGTCCATATTTATTACTGTTTATGCAGCCTGACTGAAGTACAGTAAGGGCTCATGTACACAGGGCAGTTGAAAACCTTTTCTAAACGTTGGAAACTTGACAGCTGGAAACAGTGAAAAATAAGTACATTATTAACCATTTCAGCCATTTTGTGAGAGAAGAGAGAGCAGCAGCAGAGAGAGCAATGTGCTTGTAGATAGCGGTCCTATTTTTTGTGTTTTCACTATGGGTCCCATCATGATGCAGAGGCTCTTAAGCCATAGAAAATTGCATCATTACTGGACTCATCCATTGATGCAAGCAACAGCATGTGGTGAAATTTGTGTTTTTTTTCAACATTTTTATATGTTCAAAAAATGATCAAAAATGTTTTCCCCTTTAAAAACGCTTATAAGTGCAAACGCTCATAAGCGCAGTTACAAGTATCTGCTTCAAAAAGATGCCTGTAACCTCAACTGCCCCTAAACTACTATAAAAGACTGAGTGTACATGTACACATAAGATAACAGAGGAAAGTTCAGGGGTTGCTGAAAAAACGCCCAACTGCTCCTAAACTTCAGTTTAGAAGATTTAGTGAACATGAGGTCTAATGCAAGAAGGTTCATCTGGGTTTTAGAGCTACAGTAGTAAATCAGCATAAGAGGAAGGAGTCTAGCATTTTCAAGAAGGAAGCTAGTGATTGCAGCCCCCATAATGCTCTCATAATAGGTATACTTAAAATCAATGTATGTTTTCTAGGGTTCCCAGAAAGTTTGTTTGCACGGGTGCTTTATTCTGGGGCAAATGCAACGCCTACCAACAAAGTGAAATCACAGAATCACAAGGACAAAAAAACATATATAATGAGAAGATTTAAAAAAAACAAAAAAAAAAACAAGCAACGCGTAACCAATGTCAAACTAAAAAAAAAAAAAAACAACAATATAGTGTCATAATTGTAATAAGTCCATAACCAGTTCATAAAGTGAATCCATCCAGATGGAGCATATCTTCCACCAAAGAAAGTAAAACAAAGACACAGTGATATCCCAATCTTGCAAGTGGCAGAATGTGTAACCCAATATCCAGAGTTAAGTGTTTAAGCTTACCAGAAATGTAACCTCAAAAGCAGAGGTAAACAGCACATGAATTATCTATGGGCAGAATGGATCTCTCCCTGCTCCAGTTACACCACAGCTGAAGCCTACACAGCTTTCATCCCTTGGTTGACTCCTTGTATCACTGGTAATATGCCGCTCCGTAGCACAAGATTTGGATATTACACTGTTTTTGTTTTACTTTCTTTGGTGGAAGTTATGCTGCATCTGGATGGATTCATGTTATGAACTGGTTATGGACTATGGGTTTTAATACTGGGTAGGAGAAGAAGCCTACTATGGGTTTTGTTTATGACCTTTTTTTAATGTTACACATTGCTTGTTTATTTAATCCTCTCATCATATATGTTTTTTGGGCACGGTCATTCTGTGATTTCACTTTGTTGGTAGGTGCTGCATTTGCCCCTGATCTGTTAGGAATTTACCTATATTGTTTCCTTGCTTGATGTCTGATAACCATTAGCACAGACGGTGTTTTATTTATTTTTTACTTATGTTCTATTGGCAAAGATGTGCAGAACACAGTTGGCAGGTGAGAGTATTCACCAAACCCTAGGGGAAAATGCCTGGCATGCCAAAGAACGTTTCAAAGTTAAAGGGAGGAAATTGAACATTTTAAAGTGTATGCTGAAGTACCATCATGAATACTGCCTATCGCAGGGTTTCCCATCTCTGGTGACACTGAATTTCTGGGGTTGAGGGGCAATTCCTTATGGCACATCCAGAAGTAACATTTGAAAATACCAAACAATGCTCACACACTAGTCACAGGGCCAGTAGTGAACCACTGGTAACCAAAAGGGTGACTAACACACAGCATATCAAGCATTTAAAGGGCCAGAAACACAAAAGTTGGTTTATGTAACGAAAGCTTAATAAGAATTATTGATAAGCATGCATAATTTTCAGCAGGTTTTGAGGATTTGTTATATTTTAAAAGATGCTGAAATTGTGAAGTGAGTTCAGAGGACCTCCTCTGCATTACGTTGAATACAGTAAGTCCCCTACATAAGTTAAACTTGTTAGTAAGTCCAGCAAAGATCAGTGCTTGCAGAAAAAGGCTGTGACCACTAATCAGTGTGATCTGGTGGGGGGGGGGGGGGGGTCTGTCAAAACACAAGGCACAGCATGGGATATCACTGCACCAGCATTGCTTGTGTTGCTACAGTGGTCTGTCAGTTTTTTTCATTCAGCCCGCTGGAGTGTGTGTACCATGCTTTACAGGATTGGACATGCGAACACGTGTTCGCACCTGTAAATGTTCGTAAGTTGAATGTTCGTATGTAAGGGACTTGCTGTACTTTCAACTGTTCACCTTTATCACATTTTCTTCCATTAACATATGTGCTAAATAATATAGTCAGGAATACGAACATTGGATATATGTTTTTCCCATTTTTGTATACATTCCTTATTATTTTTCTTTAGACCTCACCCACTTTTTCAAAGTTTATTTGTGCAGTGGGTGGTCAGTATGCATGGAAAATCTCTATGTGTACAATTATAAAATACCTAATGCAGTTTCACCTTAAACCATCCCTAGACTTTAAATGTGAATCGTGCAGACTGCAGCTCACAGCAGCCTGACAAAACACTGTAAATGGGAGGAATTTAAAAGGCATGTATTAGGCTTCATACACAAAACAAGGAATCTGTTGTATTTACAGATAAAATAAAAGCGGATAGCTAAATGCAACAAAATGGGCACACAGCAAATGTTTTTTTAATTCTTTTTCACTTTATGGATTATTTAAAGTGTGGATTCGGATTTTAAATCATGTTTAGAATAAAATGGCAGATTATCAGAAAGCAATAGGCCACAGAATAACATTTTGGAAATGTAATTTTATTTATGGAAGTAGGGTCACATATTTATAGAATTTTATAAATGTTATCACCTCTTTAACATAAGATAACTTTTTTTTTTTAAAGTTTACGGTTTTGCCTTAAGCTCTAGAAAAACAGTGAAACAGTTATACATTTCAGAATAAGGAAGAACTAGTAGAGGTAAAGTTTGAAGTGTATGTAGTGAAGTTGTACTACTTTAGATTGCCAAGTGGACACATTAGAAATTTTAGATGCTGTACTGCCAGCTGAAAATTAAGACAGTCCACTGAAAAGTCTTACAGCAGCTGGAGAAACCCAATCTATACATGAGGGATAAGGAGACAGTTGGTAGCTCTTACCGTATCACAGTGCTCGATCCCAGCAGTGTAACTATAGCTTGATAAACTCTGCTGAAAAATAGCTCAACAGAGGTCTGACACAGAGACCTGTCTGTCCCTCCCAGCACATGCGGACGTTTGCAAGGAAACCCCCTCATCTGACATCAGGCTCTAATCTTTAACAAAAGGCAAGCAGTTTACCATTTTAGGTTACTGGGAACGCTCTGGAGCTTCGAATTTGGAAAATTCAGCTCATGCAATGCACTCACTGTACCTTTCTCTTTTTGATCTGCTGTCGTGCCAGGTAACCTCTGCATGCAGCCTGGAATAATATGAGGTTTCTACGAGTTTGCTCATCCCTCTGTTCCTCAAGCTTTGTCAAGGTGCCAGCTCGGAAGAAAACCTGGGAGGACAAAGAGAAAGAAAAAGTAAGATGCAGACCGCAGCAGATGCCTGCAAAGTTTCAAGTTCTGCAGATCCTTTACTTACTGAAGTAATCCCCAACAACTACTGGAAAGGAGTCTGCATTATATTACCAAGCTTTACATCTCTCTGCAGTGTGTATTCATCCTAACAAGTGCCACAGTATATTTGCGAAGAGGTTAATACAGAGCATGTCTAGGGTCAGTGTTAAGTAAAAATCAATGTGATAAGTGACAACCCTGAACTCTGGGAGAGTCTGTAAGTAAAAAATAGGTAATGTTCACATATAAAACTTAAAAAAAAAAAACTTTATTATTTTTTCTCATCTCTGGTGAGACATCACCTGCCGCCTCTCTCCTCTCTGTTATACCACATGGAATACCCAGCAAAGGTTTTCTACAGTGACTACATTAGGCTATATTTATACAAAAGGCACTTAAGGGCTGAGATTAGTATACTTAGCAAAAAGATGAATGTACTTCATTGTCTGCACCCTAAACAAGTGATGGTTTAGATTTGTAAAGGATAAACAGACACACAGTGTTTATATTATGAAGCCGCACTAGAAGCAGAATGACCTCGCCTTTATCAGTGAGAAGTAGCAAGCTTGGATTCCTCGGCTTCGCTCTTTGCCGTCTGTGAAGGGTGCTTGGCACTGCTGGATCCAACAGTCCAGAGCAATCCTTTGGAGCCCCAGAGGATGAACGTGTTAATCAGCAGGGCCTGACTCTCTCTGTGTGCCATGCCTGTATTCCCTAGCTCATTAGCATGAGGAATTCTGCCTGTGGGAAGCAACTCTTGGTCAGTACATAATGCAAGCCACAGTGTGCCCAGTGCTTTATTATCCTGAATCCAAGCAGTGCATTGTGTGACAGTGAATGGCAGATAAGTCTTCTGCATTCTACCATAACCACTGAACATGATGCAGCTTTCTGCCACTCTGCTGATAGGAGGGCTTCATTGAAGTAGGATACCATCACTGGCATTTTTATAAAAAGGGACTGCAATGGTCTTTTTAAGTCAGGCCAGCAGTGATTAAATAACCCTACAAACAGAGATCTACTAGCTGAGTGAACTGTGAGCACTACCAACACAGGCACATAGCTGCTGACCATGAAAAATATTAATGCAAAAATAGGCACATGAAAAAACAGCAATATAAGAATCAGAGAAGTCATCACTCAAAGGAAATAGAGGAAAATGGATACAAAATGAGAATTATTATTATACAAATGCTGCACAGATGAACAATGAAAAAAATGGAATCATATGCTGTTTAGGCACGCGTGTTTATGCTCCGTTTCCACTATCGCGGCTATGAAGTCGTGCTACTTCTAGCGTGACTTCGTAGTGTAAGTTGTTTGCGGCTTTCAGTGCGACTTGTCCCTCATTATAGAAGGAAGTCGCACTGAAGTCGGCCCAAAAGTAGTGCACAAACTACTTTTCAAGTCGCGGCGACTGAAGTCGCAGCAGTTAGAACGGGCCAAATTGAAATGAATGGCTTTTGACTTGCTGTGCGACTTGACATGTGTCAAGTCGCACAACAAGTCGCAATAGTGGAAACGGAGCCTTAAAGTACAGTAACTTACATCAACCAATCAGAAACAATAGACCTCAACTAGGATTTCAAGAAATTGTAAGCTAGGTGAAAAGAAAAACAAACAATCAAACAGACTTCTCCAACCACACAAGTAAGGTGGATGTAGGAATCCTCCACGCTGCGACATTGCAGTTTGACAGTAGGGACTTCAGGCTGTCAGAACACACTGATCAGCAGCCACTGATCGATGAAAATTTTCCAGTATGGTTTTTCAATAGAAGTCGATCTAACGATTGACTTCTGTCGAACAAGGAGGGCCACATATAGAATGAATATTCAGCTGGCCCCTGTCGAACTTTGATCTGTCTGTACACACCCCTTTGGTGGTTGCCTAGGTCTCTTCACTTTGCACATTAACTTCTTTAATTTGACAGTTCAACTTGACTGCACAATTATTTTCAACACACATCATCACTTTCTTTGTTCTTTCCTTTACTTCAAATACTCCCTTAAACTCTTAAGATTGAGTCCTATAGAAAGCATTATCATTTTCATTTGAAGCAATGATGAAGGGGAATTGTTGGCCTCTTCTCTGGCCCCTTTTTTGGTCATTTTCGTTTTTATTTGTCAAAGTGTCTTACATGAGACCCCTCTACTACTACTAAGTCGCAATCAAGTTCACATTTGCATGCTCAAACTATCACTTTCACTGTGGCTTCAATAAGGTCAACTGCTGAAAAGCCAACATGGACAGCTGTGTTGAGGGAAATTTGGTAACACCAACCCAAAGAACCCAACACCGCAATTTCCAGAAAGTCCCAGCTTACCTGAGGGAAAACAACAAAAAAAATAACGTGTAGACATTCTAATACTTTAAAACATACATACCCTGCTCAATCCCATGTGATAACTGCTCTTCTCAAGGTCCAGAGATTCTAAAAGTTCTTCTACAGCCTACAAAAAAAAATAATAAAATAAGATAATTTATTAATGAGTATTTACTCCATGGTAAGCTCAGATCTAAAATCACTACCTGAACAGAACATGAACCTATTCATCAAAGTATCTAAAGATGAATAGTTACAGACTCTTTTCACCAAGAAACAAGGTTTTCCCCCATATTACAAAGTAGAAATAAGATTTTCTGCTGCACCAAAGACTCAGATCAGATTCAGAAGGCCCACTATCTCTGCACTTAAGACTGGTAACATACAATTGCAAAGACTATGGTGGAAACATCTGGATTTTCAGACCATTATAAAGCTCGTCATTTAGATTATTCGCAAGTGTGTATGGGTGGACTAAGCACTTTTGATATGACAACACCATGTATGGAGGTATGATGGTTTATGGCTCAAATATACTTTTAATTCACACAGATTTAAGCCATCCATAGACATTTGGAATCTCAGCCAGTTCAGCAGGGACTGGAGATTCGAACCATGTGTGGGCAGGTTGAATCTACCAAAGTGGATCGTCAATCAACTTGGGTACAAGAAGCCTGCGGGATTTTTCATGTGCTTTTTGCCAGCAGCTTTAGTCGCTAGCAATAATCACTGTGTGTTCTCTCAGCCGGGATGGCTCGCCTGCTGGGAGAAAACAAGAGCTCTGTGGGAGGGATACCCACTTCAGCACTTACTGTGTTGATGGGGGAATCAAGCGATTTTCTTTTCTACAACCACGGGTACCATCTTTGGCCGGCTTTAGCCTCAAAAAGGGAAACTACAGTCTTTTTGCAGGAGAATGCACAATGACTGTGGCTTTACTGGTTCCTCTTCCTTGGTCTATGTCTAAGTCTATGGACCAGGTATGACTGAATTAACAAGCAACAGACTCAATAAAACAAGACAAAATTACTTCAAAACACCCTAAAAGTGTATCTAGGTGCGTGGCTTGCATACACCGCAGATGGCAGCTTGACCCTGTAGCTCTGCTCTTTACCTTACATTTTAGCGGCCACACAGCTACCTAGAAGGGCGATTTTCACTCCCTCTACATCCAGGGACATCTGCCTACCTCTGGGAATAATGTCTAAGAGAAGGATGCACACAAAGTTTTCACAGAAGCTGACCAGGAGAAGTGGGACGCAGGCAAGATGGTGCTGGCAGCGCCTCCAGTCACGCTGCTCAGCTTCTCCCTTCTCACGCTACAAACCCAGTACTGGCTAACCTAGCAGCTATCACACTCCCAGAGACTTCCCCAACAGACTCCTTCCCTGCATCTTATCAACCTCAGAACAGACAATGAAGAGTATGCCAATCTTACTAAGGTAAACCCTGCAATCTGACCTCTTTGGCACAGTGTCCCCCTGGCAAATGTGGTGCAACAGCGGGACGTGCAAACTTCACCACATTAAATCCAAAATGTCCGATTTATTCAACGCCCACAACGATATGGTAGACATGTACACAGAACAGGAGAACAAACCACAATCAATCAATCTTAGACTGGCGGACATCGAGGACTGGTCATGCAAGAACATAAAGTTCCGCAACATCCCCGAATCAATACAGCAACCCGACAATGCGCTTTTTACAATCCCTGGTGCGCGCTCTTGTACCAAATCTGACCGAAAGAGACCTAGAAATAGACAGAACCCACAGGCTTCCAAAGCCATCCCATCTCCCTGAATCTAAGCCGAGAGACATGCTGGCCCGCATCCATTTCTTTAACACACTCCAAACCTGCCGGACCCCTTTACCTCAGTTGTCCTTTACGCAGATTTATCTAAAGCGACTGTGAAAAACCGATGGCAACTAACTACCATCAAAAAGGTGCTTCAAAACCACTGCAAACCCAATAAATGGGGGTTCCCCACCAAGCTGCTGATTACACACTTCTGGCTCCTCATTCCTGAAGATGCCCCAGTACGTACTACTCCTCTGCCTTCTCAAATGGAAGCAGATTGGTCCCTTCAAGATGCTTGACAGTCTCTGGTCACCCTTCAAAACTGATATGTGGGGTAGAAACCGCTTCTTTTACTACTGAAGCCCTAACCTCGCTCCACTGGTCTCGTACCCACCAGATGCCGTCTGAGAACTTCCCTCCCCCCTGTTATCGCTACCAGTAATTACTGCACATTGTATTGTTCACGGATTCCCTTTTTTACCTCCTTGCTCCTTGTTACCACACCAGCTCCGCAACCTCTTTGATTCTCCTGCATATTGAACTGCTCTTTACTTGTACCTTCAACCCACAGCGCTTTCTTTCTTCTGTACCACGCCACCAGTAGACCTCCCATCTACATCAGCTGCCTACTGCCACAGAATGCACCAATCGATAACCATGCCATTCAAGATCTTCTTGCTGAATGGAAAAGGACTGAAAAGCCCCCAGAAAAGAGCAACTCTCCAAAAGGAAGCTACAAAACAACTAGCCGAGATCATCTTTGTGCCAGAAACTCACTTTGCCCTATCCAAAACCCCTACATGCAAGCTTAAGGGTTAGGACCAGAATATTCTCGCCCTCTGGTTCCAAAAAGACAAAACTGAGTCCCAACGGTAGTTAAAGACACTTTCCAATTTCAACTCCACCACTCCTATGCTAATCCACAAGGCCACTACTTAATACTTACATGTACTGTAGCCCAGACCCCATATACTCTAATCAATTTATACGGCCCCAACACCAAGCAGCTTTGGTTCTACAGACGTCTGAAGAAGAAAATTGACGCTCTTAACAGTGGCAACATCATCATAGGAGGTGACCCCTCTTTAGACACCTCAGTCAAGCAACTTCACAGACTCCCTGTCCTGAATCCTTTCATCCAATCAGCAGATCTCTTCGATGTGTGGATGTCAACATAGTTCGGAACTCGACTACACCTTCTTCTCCTTATCTCAACTTTCTTATTCGCACATTGACTTTTTCTTGGTCGACAAGTCGACCCTTTAAAACATTATGCATTTCCGACATCAGAATATTCTAGTAGTCAGATCACGCCCCGGTCTCCACCACTCTGGGAGATCAGCAACGGGGACAGCAGAAACACTGGCGATTTGACTCTTCTTTACTGACAGATCCCACGGTCCTGCAAGAAATTATGTCTGAGCATAAAGCCTTCTTTGACCTCAATGACTCACCCAACATGGGCAGGTTTACACTCTGGTCAGCATACAAGGCCTATATATGTGGGGACTTTAAAAAAATAAAAATAAATGGAGAGCTAAATGCCAGAGGTTCAAGCAGATTGACGAGGTCATCTCCTAAATTGCCCAACTTGAAAAACAAAATAAAATCTCTCCCTTCCAGATGGCAGTCACTAAGTTGCTTAAACTGAAGCAAGAGCTCCATTCCCTTCTCCTTCATAAATACGAACGCAACCTTATTTACACTAAAGCGAACTTTTATGCATTAGGCAATAAAGCAGGTACCCTTCTGGCCCAACAGGTCAAAACACAGCGAGCTAAAGATTTCTCCCTCCGCCCCCACATTAAAATTGCTGATGCGTTTAGCGACTACTATTCATCTCTATATAACCTCAACAAAGACCCCTGCACACCCCAGCCCACTGATTCCCTCATACAAAGCTTCCTAGCCTCCATCGATTTACTGACTATTCCAGCAGCCCATCTTGATTCTCTGTCCCAACCTTTTACCACACACGCTTGACACTGTCTGAATCAAATAGGTTTATCTTGGTCTCATCAGACCACAGGACATGTTTCCAGTATTCCATGTCCTTAGTCTGCTTGTCTTCAGCAAACTGTTTGCGGGTTTGTGCATCATCTTTAGAGGAGGCTTCCTTCTGGGACGACAGCCATGCAGGCCAATCTGATGCAGTGTGCGGCCTATAGTCTGAGCACTGACAGGCTGACCCCCCCCACCCTTTCAAACTCTGCAGCATTGCTGGCAGCACTCATACATCTATTTCCTAAAGACAACCTCTGGATAGTACACTGAGCAAACTTCTTTGGTCGACCATGGCAAGGCCTGTTCTGAGTGGAACCTGTCCTGTTAAACTGCTGTATGGTCTTGGCCACCAAGCTGCAGCTGAGTTTCAGGGTCTTGGCAAACTCCTTATAGCCTAGGCCATCTTTCTGTAGAGCAACAATTCTTTTTTTCAGATCCTCAGAGAGTTCTTTGCCATGAGGTGCCATGTTGAACTTCCAGTGACCAGTATGAGAGTGAGAGCGATAACACCAAATTTAACACACCTGCTCCCCATAAAAACCTGAGACCTTGTAACACAAACGAGTCCACCAGGGAGGAAAAATGGCTAATTGGTCCCAATTCTAATATTTTCACTTAGGGGTGTATTCACTTTTGTTGCCAGCAGTTTAGACATTAATGGCTGTGTGTGGAGTTATTTTGAAGGGACAGCAAATTTACACAATGTTATGCAAGCTGTACACTCACTACTTTATATTGTAGCAAAGTGTAATTTCTTCAGTGTTGTCACATGAAAAGATATAATAAAAGATTTACAAAAACGTGAGCGGTGTACTCACTTTTGTGAGATACTGTAAGCCCAAAAAAAAAAACCCTTTTCAACTGCAAATTACAGACCAATTTCACTTATGAACACGGACATCAAACGGTTTGCTAAAATAACCGCCAATAGATTACTACAGCACCTCCCAGCCCTAGTGCACCCCGACAAGGTCAGGTTTGTCCCTAGTGAACAAGCCTCCAGGCGAGTTCGTAACCTCATCCATCATGCTACGTGAACGCAAACGCCTTCTCTACTATTATCCTTAGATGCAAAGAAGGCATTCACGGGTCCACGGGAGATTTTTACAGGCAGTCCTTACTGAATTTGGAATCACTTGATGGCCAGAGTGCTCTCGGGAGGGACCCTCTCCACTACATTTGAAATCACCAATTGTTTGCCCCCTCTCCCCAATTATATTTGCTTTGCTAATGGAGCCCCTGTCTGCAAAGATCAGATCAGGCCCGTGTATCTCAGGTATTTCCTATGAATTGGTGGATCACAAAACCAGCCTCGTTGCAGATGGTGTGATTCTCATGGTCATAAACCCTTCCCAGTCGTTAAAGGTGATCCAGGAAACTCTTCATTACTTCAGCTTTGTATCATATTATAAGCTTTACGCTTCTCAATCCCAACTACAGCCCCCGGGTCTTCCTCCAAAATTAGTAACTCAACTCAGGAATAGCCTGCCGTATACATAGGTAAGCCAGGGCTCGACAAAACCCGGGCGCCAGGTCGCATTTGCGACTAGAATTAGCGACCTGGCACCTGGGGTGCCCTGCAGAAGGTGTCCTGTCATTTTTGCATGGACTTTCGCGCACGGAGTACACGGACTTCCGCGCCATCCGAAAATTGAGGCCCCGGCTTTTCGGCCTACTTGAGATGAGAGGCTTCCAATGGGGAACTGGCGCCCTCTTGTGGTGGCCGGGAGTAATGACTGTTGTAATGACTGTTTCCACTGCCTGTTTGTTCTCAATGCATTACCATCTCCCTGTCCAGTTAGTTACCTTTGACAGGGAGTGTGGTTATTATTTATTTAATTTATTTTTTAAATGTAAAAAAAAAAAAATAATATTTTTATCTTTTTTTTTAATTATTAAAAAAAATAAAAAAAATTTCTTTTTTTTCCCAATTATTATTAAAAAAAATAAAAAAATATATATAATCTTTTTTTTTTTTTTTTCCTCATCGCCATGCCACAGCCGAAGGCCCCTTTCACACGGGCTGTCTGATCAGGTCCGCCTGTCAGTTTTTCAGGCAGACCTGATCGGACCCTTCATTCTCCTCTATGGAGCAGTAATCTGCCGCCATCTGATCCTGTCTGCCAAAAGCAGACGGATGGTGGTTTTATTTTCTATCCATCCCTTGGATCAGATCAGATGGCATCAGATGGAAAGAGACAGACAGTCTATTTTCATCCAATTGCGCTATAGAGGAGAGTGGGGTTCTAGTCGTATTTATGTGTAAATTTAGTATCTGTTTTATTAAATAAAGCTTGGTTGTTAGTTTAAAAAAAAAAAAAACTGGCTCCTAACTTTTTTAGCTGGCTCCTAGATTTCAGGAAAATTTGTCAAGCCCTGAGGTAAGCACCTCCATCCCCTACCTAGGGATTCAGCTAGCCCCACTATGGGCGAATTATTTGGCCTGAACTACCAAACCTTCTTGTGGCGCCTTCCTCATCTCCTAGGCTCACGGTGATTCACAAGCCTCTCCATATTAGGTAAAATTGTGACTATAAAATGATAGTGCTCCCCAAACTTCTTTATTTATTCCGCACGCAGGTCATCCCTTTTCCTCAACCCTTTTTTTTTTTAGCTCAACTCAAAGACAACTTTTAAAATTTGTATGGGACTCAAAACTGCCCATATGTGCTAGCTACATCTTAACTAAACCCCATAACCGAGGAGGAGTTGGTCTTCCTAATATCAGGAATTACTATTATGCCTCCATACTAGACCAAATATACTATTAGTGGCACCCAAAAACTGAGAAAATGTGGTTCATTATGGAAACCTCATCCTCCCAGCAATATACCCCAATAGACCTGCTGCTCCTTACCACAGCAGGATGTTCCCACAAATACAACAAAACATCCCTTCAACCGATGCATCCCTAGAAGCCTGGAAAAAACACTTGACCATACACTCCCATAACCTACCCATGAGCGCATTACCAATACCCTTTAAAAATCTATCCACATTTCTACCTGACCTAAGAAAATCGCACTGGCACTTTTTGGAATCACAACCTTAGTCGACCTCTTTGCTAACAAACATCTGAAGAAAGTTGACAAACTGCATTGGGACCATAACATCCCATACACATATGCAAGAATATATAAAAAAAAATATATATATAAAAAAATCCGCGCTTAGGGTATACTAGAATCCAAATATAACTGGCTGCAGCCTACCTCTGTAACTATAATCCTAGGATGTATAATGAAAAAAAAAAATTGCACTGTTGCACTTTAGTGAAGTTTTTTAACCAATTAGGAAGTAATTTACAGGCAGCGCCATACACCTCCCCCTTTTTCTTCTACATATGCAAGAATCACCCACTTCCTCCAATCCTTGAAACCCGTACCAACAGTAGCTGTCCCTGAGTCTATTTTCCAGTTTTATTCACATTCCCCATACCCTAAGAAAGGAATAACCTATTTTACTCTACAAACTAAACTCTTTCTCCTGTCATAACCCTCACTATTAGCTCATCACTGCCATGGGTGGCTTCACTGGCAAATAGTAGGCATAGAGGCTGGAGCCAGGCCTTTGACCCAGGAAGCTGGATAGATATTTTCATGCTAGAAGACCTCCAAATTTAGGACACTGAATATACAAATACAGCAGCTTGTTAGGCAGTGCCAGAAACTGATTAGAACTTTTGTACCCATTTCAGGTTTGCTTTGCTTTAAGCAGAGATTTTAATCACATTCCCTGATATTAAAGTTGAGCACTAAAAGGAGCAACCATAATTCTGTATAGAAAACAAAATAAAATGAAAAATATCTGTAAAATATATTGTAAAAAGGGCTTTTAGGTAAGTGTAGCAATAACTTAAAATGTTATTGAAAATATACTATAAATTTTAAATTCAACTAGCAAAAAGTCCAAACCCGTATTCATTTAAATCACTCCCTACTAACTGTAGAGGTGATCACATTCAAACACAACTATATTAAAATAAAAACGCTATCTCTTAATGTTCTGAGGAACCATGTGTGACATCCTAGATACTGATCTGCTTCCCAAACGAAGTCCTAATAAATACATTATACATTTGATACTGCTCTTTAATTTCCAGCTGAAGTGCTATCAATTCAATTGTACACCATAAAAGCAGCATAAAATGGCAGTGAAAGTGTTATATGGCTGGGTGCTTTTTATTGACCACACTTTATAAAGGCTTGTGCCGGAGATATCTTTATGTAACAGCACCTCTGCTACACTGCAGTCTGGGCACTGCCAGTGTGTTGGAGGAAACACTTGTCATATCTAACCAGCTTGGATAAGGAATGGGGGAAACTTTAGTTTTATTCTTACTATATATTATATAATCGCCAAAGCTGTAGAATATTTAGAATGCAACAATAAAATATTAAAAGGGATAAAGAAACTGAAAAGATAAGAGGTTGAACTACTACAGCATACATTTTACAAGAAAAATTACAAAATAAACTTGAAAATATTCACCTTAAGCTAACAAATATTGTTCGATACAAAGGTTGATCACCCACTCAGGCATTCTTCTTGGCCACCAGGTGCATAAGCATAAAGGTTCAACACACAGCATACAAATGGGACTTTCATCTGCTTACATACATTGGGGTTGATTTACTTAAACTGGAGAGTGCAAAATTTGGTGCAGCTGTGCATGCATGGTAGCCAATAAGCCCCTAACTTCAACTTGTTCAATGCAGCTTGGATAAAAAAAATAAAAAAATAAAAACTGAAACCTGAAACTCAATGGGCACGCATAGAGTTAGCATTGACCAAGACAGATCAACTATCTGCTTTGTTACTGGTGGATTGCTGGAAATCTCTCACATTTACTCACTTACCCATCACGGTTCAAATCCTCCTTGAAAGCCTGGAGGAATCTTCTGAAATATCAGCAATATTTCTGCAATCCACAACACCTATGCATACCACTCTCAACTTTAGAAAATCTCATACCATATCTTCCCCTTCAAAAGTGGAAAGACCTGCACATCCAATGGATAACAGACATTACACATGACAACATACTGAAACCCTTTTCTAAGCTCCAATCCAAATACGGAATCCCTACCTCTAAATCCTTCACACATTTACGCATTGCTAAATTCTTGCAAACCAACCCTATTCCAAAGATCTCCCTCCCTTCCCAGATCTACGCTTTATATCAATAATACATCACTCCCTAAGGGTATATCTCTTTTCTACTAGACGCTGCAATCCAAAATACAGTTCACCAAAACCAACCCTATTTTAAAATAGGAAACCAACCTACAACACTCTTACACTCTAGATCAATGGAACACAGCATTTCGATACATGTACAATCACTGGGAATTATCCCATAAAGTGCAATCAAGATGGTACCTCACACAATATAGATTATCAAACTTTTACCCATCCCATTATCCCTTGTGCTAGCGCGGCTGGGGTCAGGCTGGCAACCTTTATCCCACCTTTTGGATGTTTAAAAATCTAACCAGTTTTTGGAACCAGATATTTCAATTGATCTATTCTGTCACTGGCATATTGACTCCACCAAACCCAGCTTTAGCTCTACTTAATGTGGAAATAGACAACTTTCCTCCTACTTTCCGGGTCATTGTTGCCCATATTCTTTTGGCATCTAAACTAACAATCACTAGGACCTGGAAATGAGATAGAGCATTGAACATCTCCGCAGTGATTGCTACAATTAATGTTACATATGAATACGAACGGCAGCTAGCTACACATTTTGGCAGATTAGCTACTTTTCAGAAGTATTGGAACCCTTGGACTCCATGGACAAGGCCTTCAACTACATAGAAAGTATGTTAGACAGTGGCTTGTTGATCCTTGCTTTATACCAATGTTTCATTCTGTACATTAGGTATTAACCATCGTTCATTCCATTGTGTTATGATGTTACATACTATGTATCATTCTTCCTGTATGTTTTATACCTTGTTAAAAACTCAAAACGTTTTGATAAAAAAAATAAAAAATTGGGAAGCAGAACTGCACCATATTTTGCACTCTCTAGTTTTAGTAAATCAACACCCTTGCTTTTTTACTAAAAGGCTTCATTATAGTGCTGTAATGCCATTTATGTTTTGGTGGCAGCTTGGTTCTATATAAAATTAGTCAAACTCTGAATATTACTAATATGAAAACTTAAAAACAGAATTACTATAGACATATGTACCAAGAATCCTGTATTCCCTGGGACTGGTCTGGGTTCTAGGAAGATAGGTCGGAGCTGTGGCTGAAAATCTAGGGGCCTTTGAATAATTGGGCATTTTTCTGGACACCCATTAAATATTCACAATGTAAATATCTGGATATATACACGGTATATTTAGATACATATTTGAGAACTATCATGCGATTAAAAACATTTCAGATACTTCCATTATAAAATAAATACCAAGGTACATAAAAACGAGTATGTTAAATAAGGATCTATGGCCACAGTGTACACTTTCATTTTATAACATCAGTGGTATATTACAAACTAAAGTTCTCTTTTTGACAATACAATACAAACTTACTTAAAAAAAAAATCTCCTTTCATGTTGTGAGTGCTGCCTGTCTGCTGATCATCTCTTTCCACAATTTCCTGGATTCCCTACATGCTTTGCAAGTTCTCCTCTACGGTTTACCCTCAATTCTATATCCCTAGATTTCTACTTATTTCATGGTACCATGCAGCCAACAAACTGATTCCTGTACTCACTCCGCCTCCTGAAACTCTTTGTCAGCACCTCTGTAGTTCAGAAGGCCCGCTCTGTGAAATGTGTGGTACATCAGTGCCTATACACAGGGCACAATGAATACGCATCACACAATTCAATAAATAAATGTGTGGAAATCTTCACAAAGTTTAGAAATTTTAGGATAGCTCAGAATAATAGGAGTAGGCTAGAATAATTGAAATTCAATGTAGAAATGAATATCATGATTATACATTTGATCATAGATATATTTTAGGTTTGAGGATTTTTGCTCTGACTTGGACTTATTTTCGAATTTTTAGAACTCCAATCATAGTCTTTCACAGTTAAAATGAATCCAGAGAAGTTCTGGATTACACATGATGTCCTTATACCCTGTGTGTTCATTGATAAGCACTGCACCAAGATTCTGAATTACCCCCAATGATTGGTCACCAAACAAAATGGCATGCTCTGTTTGCTGATGCTGCCAGCCAATCAAACAACTTTGGTATACGGGGTAAAGCAGCTCTTTGGTAGTTTGCTTAGGGCATCTGCTTAAAGCTTTCTTAAGCCATGTTAGTAATCTAAGAATATTCTTAAATTGAGTTTTCCCTAAAGCTAAGAGAAAATCAGTAATTTAGGTCTTTCCCACAGCAAGCTGGGCAATATGTTACTTAACATAATATTCTTTAAATAAGGGCAAAATGGCCATAGCTTTAAACCAGTCCTTGCCAGGAGACAATGCTGGGCTCTTTAACACTCCTTGTCACGAATCACATTTTCTGCTAGAGGAGGCTGCTACCCACTGATTTATAATACTCATTAACACCTTTACTTCTAGCAGAAAACGTAGCACATAAATATTAATATATCCTCATGAAGATCTGATGTTGTGCATGGGGCTGTGTTCTGCAGCACTGGGAAGCCTCATAATTACTTCTCTTTGAAAGCTGGTAATCTAGTATTGTGTACAGCACTAGGGAAGATAGGCAGTCACTTTAGGAAAACCCATTTACATGGACCTAGGTTTGCCGATTGTAAGTTCGGCTGAACATACAGATATAACTCTACACACATTAACTCTTCTGCATGCAGTAAATTACTTACAGAATATTACAATTAACAGAGGACAAGTATTAAGAAGAACTAGAATCTGTATTACAATGTTATTTAGACCTACTGCACATAAGAGACCAGTTTAAAGTAAAAAAAAAAAAACACTGTCAATGTGTTTTAAGGTTTAAACAACTCTATCAGTAATTTGTAGTTTACAGTATCTGACAAAAGTGAGTACACCCTTCACATTTATGTAAATATTTTATTATATCTTTTCATGTAACACTGAAGAAATGACACTTTGCTACAATGTAAAGTAGTGAGTGTACAGTTTGTATAACAGTGTAAATTTGCTTTCCCTTCAAAATAACTCAACACACAGCCATTAATGTCTAAACCGCTGGCAAAAAAAAAGTGAGAACTCCCAAGTGAAAATGTCCAAACTGAGCCCAATTACCCATTTTCCCTCCCTGGTTTCATGTGACCCATTAGTGTTACAAGGTCTCAGGTGTCAATGGGGAGTGTGTTCAATTTGGTGTTTTCGCTCTCACTCTCTTATACTGGTCACTGGAAGTTCAACATGGTACCTCATGGCAAAGAACTCTGTGAGGATGTGGAAAAAATTAGATTTTTGTACTTGCCGTAAAACCCATTTCTGAGAGATCATCAACGGACACAGCACTCCATAAATCATTAAAAGTGTGAAAAGGGTGCGCTGATAAATTTAAATAAGCTGCAACCAAAGGTCCAAATAACTGATTTGGAAATGTGAATGAAAATAAAGTGGTCTGGTGCGCTAAACAAAAATAATCTCACTATTATGTGATATAACAAATATAACAACATGTGATGCTGTAATAAAAATTGACAAATGATGTGACGGTATTGCTTCCCACAAACAAAGAATTGTGAATGTGAAATTCCCCAAAGGGGTGTGATAAGAACCAGTAAAAACGGATAACACAATGAATACTGATAACACAATATAACAGATAAGGTGACTATAGTGATTCCCACTACATGTGAGATCCCCCAAAGGGGTGTGATAGGGTCTAATAAACAGTGTCCCAAAAAGAATGTCCAAAACCCTCAGATTCTGGATGAACAAATAACACTGATGACTCCGTGTGGTGAAATAAATCCAACAGTGAATATTCCAAACAAAAACGTGTCTGATTCATGTATCGTGAATCCCACCATCTTCAGAATTTACTTCTTACCAGCAGATAGGAATATAAGGGCAAAACAGCCACCCCAAGAGTGATGACTCCCTGTGTTGTGAAAGGGATAGTGCGCTTCTCCACACCTCGTGGAAGAGATAACAAAATAGCCTCTTACCAGATGGGTGCCGTTCTAAAGCATAAATCTGCCCATTTAAGGGCCTTCCCCCATCTGCCACAGTGGATCAACGCTTGGGTTTCTTGTGGTTGATCTCTTATAACCTTCAATGTTCCTTTTACTTCATCCCCAGGTATTCTCAAGTACAATGGAACAAAAGGAACAGCCAATGGTGCATTACCCCAAAACTTTATTAATATATAAAAGGTGTTGCACTTACATAATCACCGCAAGATAAGGCTGGTAGAGTGTAATGTGCAGGCAGCTGCGGACATTAAGACCTTGCAGTACATAAACAATCTTTTGGCACCAGTAAAGGATCCCCTCCTCAAAGCTCTGGGTAACAGTAGAGAGAGAGAGAGAGATAAAAGGGACCCCAAAGGACTCACCCTACCGACCAGAGGAGTGCTGAGAATTCAAACCCAGCATCATTATGGACGCCATCCCTGTTCATATGTCTTGGGCACAGGAAGAGGAAACTGAGGAGAAAGAGGAAGAGGAGGAGCTTCAACATCCCCATGAGGCTTCGATCATCTCCAGAATCTCCCGGACTAAGGGAAAATGGCCCTCGTGACATCATCGGACTACACAAACATGGCCACCAACCGGAGACTAGCCAGACTAAGGGAAAATGGCCCCCGTGACATCACGCCATCAGCTACAGCATGCTGCCAGGATCTTCCCTGTGCGCTCTGTAACGCTGCACCCTCTGCAAGGGGACCCCCCCTGAAGGTAGGACACACGTTCAGGGGAGACTCCGCAGTGCACTCTGCCCCAGTCTCTGAACTGGGACCCCCCTGCACTATACCCACACAGCAAAAAGTAGGGCATGCACCTAGGGGTCTCCTACACTGGGACCCCTCCAGACTACCAGGGCAGGACAGGCACTATCCCAGGACCCTTACAGAGTGGGGATAGCGGGGCAGACCCCAGGGGTCTCTGCTCCAGACAGAGGGGGAGGGAGTGGGGGGGGGAGCCCAGCTCACTGAGGGATTTAAGAATGGGAAGAGGGAACCTGCAGGCAGGTCCGACCGTCCCTGAAGGTTAACCTCGTCAACTTCAAAAAACGCCAAAAGGGGAGAGGGGGGACTGTACTTAACCTTCCATGGTGCGGGTAACGCTCAAGACTGAATCCTTGCCACTGAAGTAGGGGAGCTGTTGGTCAAGGGACCGTTGCGACTCAGACCCAAGCCTGGTCATATGTGACCCTGCGGAACGTCTACTTCACGGGCCAGCCTCTGTCCCTGAGGCTATGTTGCAGTCTGCATGCGCTCGCTGGCTGGACTGGGGGGACCCTGACTAGACAGATTAAAACTGATTACCTAGAGCAGAGAGGGGGATTATATACCAAGCTGAGAACGGCCCATTGGCGTAGCCAGGTGTTTTTTGGTCTGCCTAGTCCTACTCCTGGAGAAGGCAATATAACCCAGTAGTTATGATTTATGGAGAGCTGTGTTCGTCGATGAAGGAAAGAGAAAAGAATTGTTGCTCTACATAAAGATGGCCTAGGCTAAAAAGATTGCCAAGACCCTAAAACTGAGCTGCAGCACAGTGGCCAAGACCATACAGCGGTTTAACAGGACAGATTCCACTCAGAACAGGCCTCACCGTGGTCGACCAAAGAAGTCGAGTGCACATGCGCAGCATCAAAATAGACGTATGAGTGCTGCCAGCATTGGTGCAGATGTTAAAGGGGTGGGGGGGGTCAGCTTGTCAGTGCTCAGACTATACACCGCACACTGCAACAAATTGGTCTGCAGGGCTGTCGTCCCAGTAAGAAGCCTCTTCTAAAGATGATGCATAAGAAAGCCCGCAAACAGTTTACTGAAGACAAGCAGACTAAAGCCATGGATTACTGGAACCATGTCCCGTGGTCTGCTGAGACCAAGATTTGGTTCAGATGGTGTCAAGTGTATGTCGGGGCAACCAGGCGAGGAGTACAATAACAAGTGTGTCTTGCTTACAGTAAAGCATGGTGGTGGGAGTGTCATGGTCTGGGGCGGAATGGGTGCTGCCGGCACTGGGGAGCTATAGTTCATTGAGGGAACCATGAATGCCAACATGTACTGTGAAACACTGAAGCAAAGCATGATCCCCTTACTTCAGGGACTGGGCCGCATGGCAGTATTCCAACATAACATGATAACGAACACACCTCCAAGACGAACACTGCCTTGCTAAAGAAGCGGAGGGTAAAGGTGATGGACTGGCCAAGCAGGTCTCCAGACCTAAACCCTATCGAGCATCTGTGGGGCATCCTCAAACAGGAGGTGGAGGAGCGCAAGGTCTCTAACATCCACCAGCTCCGTGATATCATGAAGGAGTGGAAGAGGACTCCAGTGGCAACCTGTGAAGCTCTGGTGAACTCTATGCCCAAGAGGGTTAAGGCAATGCTGGAAAAAAATGGTGGCAACATGTCACATGACACCGGGGAGGGAAAATGGCTAATTGGGCCGAATTTTGACATTTTCACTTAGGGGTGTACTCCCTTTTTTTGCCAGAGGTTTAGACATTAATGGCTGTCTGTTGAGTTATTTTGAGGGAACAGCAAATTTACACTGTTATACAAGTTGTAAACTCACTATTTTACATTGTAGCAAAGTGTAATTTCTTCAGTCTTGTCACATGAAAAGATATAATAAAATATTTACAAAAATGTGATGGGTATAATTTTATATATATATATATATATATATATATATATATACACACAATCATATTTTATTACTACGCATGCCTCCTGGTTAGTGCTGAACAATAGTTTAGCTCTGTTCATTCTCTTATTGTCACTGCAGGTCTCCCAGACATGGACTGTGACTGAAAATACATTTTTAATAGGTTCACATAAAAAATTCCCAGAATTCGTTGAGTGGTAGTAAAACGAAGACCGATTGTTAAACAGCTGTCATTAGTTACTATATCACTGCTCTTTACACTATATGAGGGAAGACGAAATGAATCTCCAAAACATGGTCAATCAATCAGTCCCAGAAGACAGGAACTTTGTATGCATTAGGGTAGATTCTAACTTTAGCTTGTTCAATTAAGCTTTGACAAAGGAAACCCTGTGTTTGAGCCGTGTTTCTATGCCCCTCAACTGTTCCCCTTTTGCTGCAAAGGCAAAAGCTGGGGGTGTACACATGCCACAGTGCGTTGCTTTGCGGCAGGATTTATACACCCTATTGCAGTCATTGAGCGGTATCGCCTGCCCAGCACAACCCATTTAAGTGAATGGTGCTGTACTGCAACTGCCCCACAACTGCGCGCAATGCGTGCAGTTGTCTGGTCTTTACAAGGTTAAAAGAGGTGGTAAGGAGGCAATACAATGCCTCTTCCCTGTCCATAGAATACTCTCTAAAGAGTAATTGGAATGCAGATCACCCTTCAAAGAGCAAATCAGGTGTAAACGAGCCCTTTAATATGAATTTACTATGTATTTTCAATGTGAAATTAGTATAACCATTTGGTTTGACATTTGGCTTGCCCGTTTCCTAAGCTGCATCTCAGAAGGTGATTACAGGTCTAGAGACACTGTGCAAACTGTAATGCAAAGGCTGCCTTAACTTAAATTACCATTCACAGTGCACTGTGGGCTTAGTCTGCATAAACTACCTGCATTCGAATGTTATTGACATTTACAAGAGGTAATCATAATAATGTGGCATAGAAAAAGTTAATAAAACATTGACCACAATTTCATTTCAATAACCATTTCAATTGTAAGAACTGTTGCATTACACGTTATAATCTATATAGCACCGCTTTGGGTATATTTACGTATATGGTTAAATTAACATTGTAAGGTAGCAGCTTTATACTTCGTTTTTTCCACTAATTTCACAAATAGTTTTGGCACCATTTTTTAAATTAGAACGCCAATAATAATGGACTATATCTATCCCCAACAGGGATTTAATGGACCCCTGCTATTCACTCTCCACAATTATCCCAGTACTCAGTAGTATGCATTGCTGGCTGGAAGTCTACACCTCTGATAGCACGCTTACATTGTTGGCCTTGAATGCCGAATATTCGTCTCATTTACACTGATAATAGTAGAAAGGTCCCATTTCCAAAGACCGTCATAAACCAACCTGATTTACTATGTTGGCTGCCAGTGACTAAAAAGCCCCCCAATTATATTAGGAATTAGTAGTCAGTGAAAAGAAAATGTTCCCATCTATGCTGCTGATGCTTTAAACCACATACTTTGTGCAAACTAAGGCAAAGCGTTCAAGGTTTCACAGCATGCATGTGTTTAGGAAGAAAGCTCCACTCCTATCCTCTATGTACGGGTGGAGCAAGTAGACTGGGGGTTGTTTTACAGCAAGGATAAGATATTATCCTTGGGTAAGATATTGAGTATAGTCTCTTAGCCTGTGTTCATACAAAACTCAGCTTCTACCAGGGCACCCACCTTTGTATCTTACACTACAGATTATTATTAACATTAAAGAGAAGCAATATAACATTTATAAGGGAGGTGACATTTTCAGTTCATTACCTTTTTCACTTTTAGAAAATCTTTTTTTTTACCACTGATTAACTCCAAACGGATGAGCTAGTTAAAGGGACAAGAAGACATCACCATCTCAGTGTAACAATCTGGCCAAGACCAGGGCCAACTGCCTTCTGAAAAAGCGAGTTGCAGGACTGTCATGGCGATCCTTAAGCTTTACCACTTGTTGAGCCACCAACCAGAAATGCACTTGCGAACAAGGAGTTTTGACTTAAACTGCTGCATACTGAAGGGTCAGTAACTCTAAGTGCAGGAGATCAACATGACAACAAGCGAATGAGTGCTTCTATATCAGCAATGGCAGCCCACCGTATTTCTCTCATGACGGCTCCTGAAATCTCTATCAAAACCACCAGAGGTTACATCTGCTTTCAAAAACCTGTCTTTCTATACCTGATTAGGGTATAACATTTTTACTGTATGAAAACTTGCAGCTTTCTTTGAAACACATGAATAAAATGATGTGGTCAATGAGTGAGACCACCTCAGAGCTCTTTCTTTCTGAATGACAGGGTTTACTATCAGCAATTTTCAGCAAAGCGCATGGCCACAAGACCCTTTATTGTTAAAAATGCTAATTTAAAATTAACTTCAAATTGCAAACCTCAAACCTTTTAGTGTCTAGTAGCTGAATTATCACAGCATTGCCAACCGACTGCTTTTAAAAGCATGCTTACCTTTGTAACATGGTATTTTAGTCACAACTGTTACTAGACAATAGGGACAATATAAAAGTACTGCAGAACATTTTAATGCTGCAAACGGTACAGAAACTGCTAAAGTCATCAATTTTGTCTGGGTTCAGGCATAATTCGAAGGCTTAATCTCAGATACTTAACTGCACAGGTGGTAATAACGGTGCATACATTAAATAACTCCAAAAGCTTATTCCTAGACATTGTCTAAATGTCAGGATAATAAAGAGAGTGCTGCCAGCCAACTGAGAATGAATAGACTCGACACGCGGCAAGACTGCATGGCATTATAGAAGACGACAGAACAATGAACACAGCTACTTTAAAAGAGACCAGAAGTTTCCAGAATTCACACCATATATAGGGACAAATTTGAGTGCACACATGGTAAACCTAAAGGGCCATAAACATTTCAACATGCACAAATGCATGCTAAAAAGTAACGTGCACACAGCAGATAATGCCAGAAGGCATCCCATATGGAACCAAAATCCATTGTGTTAAGAGACCCTGACCTTGTTCTTCCATTGTCATGTGTATTTGAGAAAAAAAAAAAAAAGTAAAAAGGAGACAAAGAATAGAACATCATAGTCGACCAATGTTCTCTATACAGAAATATATTTTTTATATCCTACGACCTGCCAAAAAACAGCAAAAAGAAAAAACGTTTGAAAAAGTGGCCTACATGTGTTGTTCAGGGCTTCCTCTTTTTCTTACTGACCCTCTATGCTGGGTGAAGATACAGCCTGCCACTTTTTATAACCATTGGGCTATTTTACAGAACACTAATAATCTCTTTTTAATAATGTAAGGTCGTCCTTTAGTGATAAACTTTATTAAAGTGGGACTTCACCTAAAACATTTCAAAGTCCCACTTCCCTTCCCACTCCCACTATTTTATATTTTTTTTCTGAAAGTGGGTACCAGCTTAGGTGAGCAGAGAAGGAGTTTGCCACCACACTCGCAACCTCATGGGACACGTCACATGTCCCAGGAGGCTGCGAGTCCATTCAGAAAATGCTGCACTAAAGTATGCGCAGTGGAGAGTCGGTTATGAAGCTACAGGAAGTCTCATCCACCTTCCTACAAGCAAGATGGCAGTGCCAGGCACCCAAAGACTGGCAAAGAGTTAGCCTGGGTGAAGACAGAGCTGGATGCCTGGACTGGTTATCGTGTTTATTAAAAGTCAGCATCTACAGCATTTAAATTTTTATACAAATGACTGAAAATTCTCTGTAAAATAGAACCATTTTCTAGCTTGTTTTAAAAAGGGTACATTCTTAGGTGTACTTCACTACCTAGTAAGTCTGATCTGAAACAAGCATGCATTCAGTGATGCATTGAGACACCCAATATGCACAACCTAGTTCTAGGTCAGTGACTCTCTAAAAACCGCAGCAAGGATAAGAATGGCAGCCCCAGAGATGCCGCCTTCAAAAACAAGTCGGAAATGGAAGCTCCGATATTTGAGTCCTGACAAGTTCCCCTTAAACTCGCTCAAGGGATAAGCTAACCTGGGCGCTAATTCTTAATGCTGGCATTTTATCTACTGTAACTGGTTTTCCTGCTTGCTCTTCCCCTCTTTGGTTGCCATCACCTTTCCTTTCCCAAATGTACTCTATGGTTCCAAGCACCGTCCCTGCAGTACCCAAATATGTATGCAGCATTTCATGGAATTGGGTGACAAGAAGTTGCGGTCTGAGTCAAAAGAATTGTGAAAACCCGGCTACATCTGGCTATAGTGGATTTTACAAATATTGGAAATTTAGAAAGTGGAGTAAGATTTTTGGCTTTGGAACAAGATTTTTTGGATAGCATTTGTCAGTTTATTTATGCATTATTCTTTGTTAGATTTGCTCTTCCAGGCTTGACCTTGCATCTTAACTGCCTACGTCTTTGTATATTCCGAAATATAAAACATGTTTTATTTTACAGAACACAGTTGTTTTGAAACATGTCTTTGATTAGCTGTACTTACACAATATATCTAATTTTAAAACTCTAGATATAATAATACTGGCCATAGTAAAATTAAAAAGAAAGATATGCACCACTATGTAAAGTGGCCACAATTAAAAGATTCATACAGTACAAGGCAACATGTACAAGTCAATAACTTTTTGTTTTCATAATAGTAAAAAGTTTATTGGGACATCACAGGGACATATAACATCTGTATTGCTTTTGTGTCTCACTAGCTGCTCTTACGATACATATTAAAAGCTAAAATATGACGGCGCACATTAAAGCAGTTTGTTTATGAAAAAGGATTATACTGCAAGTTTTTACTAACTTTTTGTGATCCTCTAGCATTTTAGCATTTTATCTCCAGCTGCCAGTGCACAAATTATGTGCAGAGCAACAGAAGATAAAGTAAAGTGTGATGGTCCTTTGGGGGAGAGGAGCAGGGATAAGCTGACATCGGCGCATACAGCTGTTAACTCTCTCATTGTTCTAGCAGAAAAGACTGTATGCTACCACTGTTGTGTCACAGGCATAATTTTAAATACATTGACAAATGCCAGCTTACATGTAATCAACTGCGATTTCAGTTCATCTAAACCAGGGGTCTTCAAAACTTTTTAGTACAAAGGACCAAATCTTATATTTTACAGATACTGGTGGCCAAAAGAAAAATTACTTTTTTTAATGAATGCATCCACACACTCCCCCCATCCTGCCTTACAATCTTCACTAAAGCATTGAACAGGGTGGGAGGCAGAGCAGGTCTGGGCAGAAGATAGGAGTCAGCGCAGGTTCCGAATGAGGGGATGGCCCTGCATGCTGACTACCCTGGATCAGTGTAATATATTTCCTTGGTACAGTCCAGCTGAAACCAGCACCAAAGCAAAGAATGCTGCTGTGTGTCCTGGACACTCGGGGGATGATTTACTAAAACTGGTCTGTCTGCCAACATCTGGTGCAGCTGTGCATGGTAGCCAATTAGCTTCTAACTTCAGCTTGTTCATTTACCCCTTCTTGCCCAAGCCTTTTTCTGACATTTGCTGCTTACAAGTTAAAAATCAGTATTTTTTGCTAGAAAATTACTTAGAACCCCCAAATATATATATTTAGCAGAGACCCTGGAGAATAAAATGGCGATCAATGCGATGTCACACGGTATTTGCGCAGCAGACTTTGAAATGCAATTTTCTTTGGAAGAAATACACTTTAATGAATTAAAAAAGAAAAACAAAACAGTAAAGGTTAGCGCAATTTTGTTTGTATAATGTGAAAGAGGATGTTACGCCTTGTAAATAGATACCCAACATGTCATGCTTTAAAATTGCGCACACTCGTGGAATGGTGACAAACTACGGTACTTAAAAATCTCCATAGGCGACGCTTTAAAACATTCTGATGGTTACCTGTTTAGAGTTACAGAGTAGGTCTTGTGCTGGAATTATTTCTCTTGCTCTAACAATTGTGGTGACACCTCAAATGTACAGTTTGAACACTAGTTACATATGCGGGCGCGACTTACATATTTCCCCTTTTATTTTATTTTTTTTTATTTTTACACCGTCCCTTTAAAAAACATTTTTGATCACTTTTATTGCTGTCACAAGGAACGTAAACATCCCTTGTGACAACAATAAGCAGTGACAGGTACTCTTTATGGAGGGATCTGCGGTCTAAAAGACCCTAATTCCTTCCTTTGCACTTAAAATACACTTTTGAACACTGATATATATAATTTTTCTAAATCTGGCACCTTTAAGGCTTCAGTAACTGGAAGGGATTCCGCCTTTGTTCGGGTCTTTGGCCCGCCGGTGGAAGTGCCAGCTGGTCGTTCGGGCCTCCCAGTGGGAAGTGAGATCAAGGCGAGCCGCGGAAGGCAGCGGGGGGGGGGGTCACCTCCCACTGCTTGGAAGAACAGCCGATCCGCTTGGCCGCATTGGTTGTTATTACAAGAAAGCCGACTGTCTAAATAACGGTATCAGGGTGATGCCTCTAGCTGCAGGCATCACCCCGGTACATCCCCTTGAAGCGGAGGCCGCATGTTGGTTTACGTTAGCAGGAAGGGGTTGAACTTGGACAATAAAACCTGGAAGCTGATTGGTTTCTATGCAGAGCTACACCAGATTTTGAACTCTCTAGTTTTAGTAAATCAACCCCTCAGTGTCACTGGTAGTTATGGTGTTGGCAGCCAGCCCGCCTGCATCATATAAACACATGATGCAAATAAAGGGCAATTTACTGTAGGCCAGGTCAAATTATGTAGTGGGTCAGATGTGGCCCTCAGGCCCTAATTTGGAGATCTCGGATTTAAAGGATAGAGGATGGAGTTTTTTTAGAAAATGTTTTACAAGAAGCAAGTAGGAAATACCCACACTACGAAGTATACCATTTAGCTGTGCCTGCAAGTGCCATAACTTGAACCTATGTACATTCTCTTCTTCCTTCCCCGACTATAGGACGATTCAAATAGGATGAAATTGCCACTTGCAATCTTAGAAAACTGAATAAAAGTGAATCAAAAAGAATGTCAAACAAATGTGTCGAGAATTAGCAGCAGTACAGCAATGAAAAATACAAAGTAAGGAGAAACAAGGTTCTCTCAGGTTATTAGTCAAATAAATAAATTGCATGTACAATGCGTGGAAAAATTATCAAAAAAGGCTGATTGAAATTTTAAACAAGCTGCTAAGCAGCCTTTGGCACTACTTTTAGCTTGTTGAATGCCTGCTAGCAGCTTGTTTAAAGTGACAATCAGCACTCCCATTAAGTTTAAAATATAACATTTTGAAACCGAAGCTGAAGGGCGCTTTAAAGACTTAGAGAGCTGCTTGAAGCTTGCCGAAAGCTTTGCTGTTCACACTGCTCTTATACATGCCCATATGAAAACAGCCCTAAATACATTTATTTTGCTCAGACATACCCTTTAAATTAGAGAAAATCAGCACATATATGATTAACAGAGTCCTAAGAAAAAGAAAACTGCCACTACAGATACTGTTTATCAGTAAAGCTAGCCACACATATTGAGATTAAGGTGACCCAATCTGAAAATTATTAAGCCTTTATAGCTTAACCACCACTCTGTAAGCTTTTTATAGAATATTTCTTATTACTGCAATCATCAGCTTGTGAGAAAGCGGGAGATAACTCGGCTATTATCTTAAACAAACTCGACTTCTTGCAGTAAAGTTTCTAGTGCCAAATACTTACACCACAATAGGTTCTTTGCAATCGCTTTGTAAAGCGTCGCTACAAGTTCAAGAAGTTAATTGGAGAGGAAAAAAAGAATTCATTGTACTAATAAATAAATAAAAAAAAACTGAGTTTTGTGAACTGGAGCATTGGGATTACTTTGTAAATTAATGATGACTCATGCAAATAAGCCGTTTAGCATTTCTAATCTTCTGCCAGTAGGGACCGTAATTTTATTAAGAGTAAAAGGATTGTTCTCCGCAGGCCTACACAAAACAACTGCTAGTCCTCTCGGGTATTAAGGGATCAGCTGTGTTTAACGTATAGACATGCAGGCTTCAGGCAGCATAGAGTGGTCTGATGACGAGTGAAGGTTTTATGGACAGAAAGTTGACCTCAGAATATAATATTTTACACAGCAGAACTCTGGGGAGTTAGTCCCATCATATTAAACCAAATAAATAGTAATGACTTGTTACCATGCTGGAGAGATTGTTAGCTTTATTTAGGGAAGACAATAGCTCATTTAAATGCAACCCAAGGCACATAAAAATATGGCTAAAGCAGGAAAAGGATTACAAACAGTCAGGTTTTTGTTGTGGTCCATGGCTCTATTCAGAGAGATCTCTATCCTGATGGCCACATGATCACCAAGACATGAAGGACGGGAAATCTTTCTTTTATTTTTAGAATAAGGGAAGGCCAGACCCTCAATTCGTTCTTTATCCCTGTTCGAGATTTCCACTTACTTCCACTTCTACTTACAGGCAAGGGTTTTACTAAAAATCATCCAGACCTTTTTTTTTTTTCTGAAGGATTTCCTCTTACACTGGAATCGAATTGCTTTTATAGTCAAATGCAGAAAGCAGTAAACCACACGGAGCTGGACAGTGGCAGAAAAGTGTCTCCAAATAACATGAAAAATACAGTGTATCCAAGGGAAAGGCACTTTATGAAGTTAATGTTACCATAATCAGGTAATCCCTGCAAAAGAATTGGTCATCCCCCCAAAAAAGAGCTTTAGATTACATTGTTTTCATGATTTAACAGTATGGTTATATGAATTAGTGATCGACCGATATCGTTTTTTTTATTGCCGATAGCGATATTTTGGTCATCACATAGCGGTATCGGCCGATATTTTCGGACATTTAAAACATTTTTTTTTTTCTACACAAGTACTGTTGTGGAGGGATCTGGGGGTCTAAAAGACCCCAAACCCCTCCTCTGCACTTAAAAGCATTCAAAACGCCAAGTTTGGCTGTTTTGAATGCTGTCATTTTCTTTAATTTGGCGCCGAGTACCCGAAAGTGATGTCATGACATCACTTCTGGGTTTTTACATGGAGACCCGATCAGAGCTGAATGCGGCTTTGATTGGGTCTTCGCTTCGGCGGCCGTGCAGGTAGGATGCCCGGGTCTCCCGGTGGGACGGGAGACCTGGGCGAGCCCCGGAAGGTGGCGAGAGGGGGGGGACGTCCCCTCCCGCTCCTTGTAATGACAGCCGAGCGGCTTCTCAGCCGCATCGGTTATCATTACAAGACAGCCGACCGACGGCTATGGACGCCGGTACCAGGGTGATGCCTCTAGCTGCAGGCATCACTCCGGTACAGCACTTTCCCTAAATACCGGCAATATCGGTAACCTCAGGGGCCGATTCCGATATATCGGGGAAGTGCAGATCAGCCCTCGATATATCGGCTTTGTCGATAATTGGTCGATCCCTAATATGAATAAATGGCAATATTGTAGTACGCCAGGTACAACATGCCAAGGAGTAAGAGTGGCCACAGACAATTTGTCTCAAGGTCGTTAATCATCAGGTCAAGGTATATCTAGTAATAGTTTGTCCAATTCAACTGGATTGGTTTTGAAACGCTGGAGACGTTTCATAGCATGCCCAGGTCTCTATGTGGATCTACACCGATCAGCCATAACATTATAAGCACCTACGATACCTACTATTGAGTGGGTCCCTTTTTTGCCACCAAAACAGCCCTGACCCGTTTAGGCATTGACTGCACTAGACTATGCTGTGATATCTGGCACCAAGTTGCCAGCAGCAGTTCCTTTAAGTCCTCCAAACAGTGATGTGATGTGTTGGGATGATGCTCAAATAAATTGAGATCTGGAGAATTTGGAGGCCAAGTCAACACATTGAAGACACCTTCTTCCATTGCTCTGTGATCCAGATCCACACAAATCCTTTGTACGCTCTTTTAGCTGTGAACACGGGGCAGCACCGATCTGCGACTACACAGCCCCATACGCAACAAACTGCAAAGCATGGAGTGTTCTGACACCTTTCAATCAAACCAGCAATAACTTTTTCAGCAATTTCAGCTATAGGAGCTCTTCCATTGGATTGGAGTACACAAGCCAGCCTTTGCTCCCCCCATTCATCATTGAGCCTTGGGCACCCATGATCCTGTTGCGGTTTTCCAGTTTTTCTTCCTTGGACCACTTTTGGTAGGTCCTGAGCACTGCAGGAACATCCCACAAAAGCTTAAGTTTGGAGTTGCTCTGACCCTGTTGTCTAGCTATTAAAATTTGGGCCTTGTCAAAGTCGCTCAAATCCTTACGCGTACCAATTTTTCCGGTGTCAACACATCAACTTCAGGGACATGTTCACTTGCAACCTAAAACATACCACCCACTTTCACATGCCATTGGAACAAAATAATCAATGTTATTCACTTTACTTTGAGTGGTCATAATATTATTGCTGAGCAATGTAAACTCTTGGGTATTTTACAGACACTCAGAGCTAAAGAACCAGCATGGACTAGCTACAGAACATCTTCAACATTACAGAACCAGTTGAATGTGACTAACTACTATTAGACTAGCCAGGGACAAGCAAACATTCAGACCTGCACCTACTGTATACCCAGCTGTCACAGGCCTAGGGACTTTTTATAAAGTAGTCCATTTTCTGAACATGTCCTGGGCTTATTATGCAGAATGGAGTACTTTAAATGAAAGATACACTATGCTTTCCCATGATGAGCAAAATGCAACTTTCACAATTACCAAATGAAAAAAAAAAAGGGATTCTAAAGACATTCTCTTGAACTGAATTTTGACGCATTCTGCCAAGTCTGTCATTATTGCTTAAATAAGATGCAACACATCTGTACATTAGGTTAATCACATAATATACTAGAAAGCTATTAGCAAAAAAAAATATGCAACTCTAGTTCGTTGGCCATCAAATTGCTCAGAGCTTTCAGGATTCTAAAAAGCCAGGCAACAGAAAGTTATGTGTTTTTCATCAAAGTGGTTAAGTCGCACACACATTACACATTTTTATAGCAGCTCACTCAATACCAACAGCATTATTTTTCATTTAGATCCACAGTACAAGTTAAAGAGGGGGCATATGTGCTTGTTTTCTCCAAGTTAAACGATCAAGGAACAAATGCCATTTTAAATAATATAAGGCATATTTTCCCCTCATGTAAAATTAAAATGTATTTTATGGAGCTTATTCCCAACTAAAACACCAAGCACACTAGAATCCATGTTCTTTTTTACAGACCCAGATCTAATGATAATCCATATAAACCCAGCTGCCTAGACCCACAAAGAATGGCTACTTCTGAAGGTTAGATGGCTTTTTATTTGATTAGAAGTATTGAGAGTGTTTCAAATCATTAAAGACTGCAACATCTTTTTTTTTTTTTTCAGATTTGCCGTTAGACAAGTTGTCCGTAAGGTTGATGTTTTTAATATGAATATTTTAAAGAAGCATTAAACAGTACAGTTCCGCTTAATAAAACATTGCCAGAAGGATTTATTTGCCACGAAATGCATATATTTTCTAAAGCTTAGGGTTGTATTTATATACCAAAAAAATGAATCACAAATTCACCCAGTATAAGTGCATGTACATATTCATTCTGTGCAAACAGACCAAAAAATGCATTTGGCCACTAGATAGCGCCAAGTATCATAGGAAGTCCCTGGCCAAATGCAGTATTTTTTTATTTCAATGAAGAACATAGTCTTTTGTTTTTATTTTAGTATTTTTTTTTTTTTGCCCCATTCACATAGAATCAATGCATATGCACTTTCGCTGGGCAAATTGTTATGCAAATTTTTTATAAATACAGAGACATATTAGATATGCTATTGCCTGTTTGGTATTGTTTGGAATGGTCCTAGAGCAAAGTGCAAATTGTATTTTTTCCTAGATGACATGAGCTATCTAGATATTTGCCTCTCAGCAGTCCTTGAAGGGATCTTTGGCTTTCTAGAAGAATTAGCAGTCATGGCAGCACATGGACAGACACATCATAGCTGTCCCTGTGCTTTACTCATATTTTTCTATTACTGTTGGCTTTGTTAAACAAACAAGCTAAACCCCGGATTGAATTCCCAACGGCGATCAGGCACACACAGGTGGTGCATATTACATGAAGAGTCGGCTCTAGCAAACACGCTGTCAGTTTGTGGAGACTCAGGGTGACATTTAATGCTAAACAGCGAAGAATAGCAGAGTATTTCCACAACACAATAAATGGCATTGAGCTCTACAGATGCTCAGGTGACAATTTCATGGGTTGTGCAATTACACAAGATGTTGAGTACAGCTACATTTAGCATTTCTATGTTGTTGTTCTGCTGAATGCATTGTTCTGCTGGCAGCAGCTTGGAGCACAGCACATTTGTTTGCCTGTACAACATTATTATTGGCTCTTTATTGTGGATGTTGGTTAACCACGAGTTTCAGGGTGGATTCTACACAATAATAAACCATTCAATGGATGATAACCTCTAGCAAGGGGTTTAATTATCTTAAGGGTAATTCAGGCTCATGCATTAAAATGACAAAAGACTACCCCATTGTTACATATGTTATCTGAATACGGCTATAGGAAATAATCTGAATCTATACCCCAAAAAGTAAAGATCTGCTTCATCATACGTAATATTTAGAAAAAGTTAATTGTGGGTAATCAGTACCCTATAATATCTACCTTTTGATTTGGTTCCTTCAGGAAATGTGCCTAGGCACTCCTGTTCCTGTAGCCCACAGGTTTTAAACACAAGGCCTGCAGGCTGAATCCGGCCCTCCAGGCCATTTCATGTGTATGTGGCCCTTGCACCTCTCCTGCAGCTGCTGCATCTCTGCCTTCACCTTGTCTCAGCAGACAGCAGCAGAGAGGACAGAACTCCTTTGCCAGATCCTGTGCTTCCCCCCTGCAGCTGCAGAGAGGACCTCAGCAGTTTGCAGCAGAGAGGAGGACAACTCCTCCTACAGATCCTGTACCTCTCTGTGCAGCCGCAGCACCCCCTCCTCTACTGCCTCCACTGGTCTCAGCATTCAGCAGACTCTGGCAGCTGACTCCAGCCCTCCTCCAGACCCTGGAGTTGCTTCTTTCGCAGCTCTGCCTCCAACTTCTTCCCAGCAGCAGCACATGGTAAAGGGGATGCACTGTGATGTAAGGGAGGATGGGGGCTTTTGACTTCGGATAGTGGTGGACTACAGATAGAACTGGCCCTCTGAGGGAGACCATAATTCTAATGCGGCCCACAATGAAATTGCCCACTTCTGTCCCTGGTGACTGATAATCCCTGTCATTTCTGCCCAGGTTAGTAATAGATCAATAGTCAGTGCTAAACAACATTATAGAAACAAAATGGATCACATTTAAAAAAGAAAGGTCATTTTAACTGGGCATTCAATATCATGTGGTTAAAACTCCCACCTGACAGCACTAGCGTCATTGGTTTGAATCCCAACCATGGCACTATCTGCGTGGAGTTGGCATTTTCTCACTGTGTTTGCATGGGTTTCCCCCAGGTACTCCAGGTAACTCCAACACTCTAAAGACATGCTGGTAGGTAAATTGGCTCCTATCTAACTTGGCCCTGGTACTGTATCTGTATGTATGAATGGGACTTAGGGACCTTATACAGGGACTGATGAATGTACAAATGTTCACATATACATGTAAAGTGCTGCGTAAATTGTCAGCACTATATAAATACCTATAATAAATAAATACAGAGTTTTGGCACATGCAGACACAAGACTAATACTTTCACGTTAGTATCAGCTGCGCTGTTCCTCTGCAATGGCCCCTGGCTGCCTTAGTTGAGCTAGCACTGTTCGCACAAACTAAAGCAGACCTTCACCCTCTTCCTCACGTTCCTTCTATTCCACCCCTCTTCTCACCCTGCAGTAATATCAGGGCCTTAGGCGATTGACGCACATCCTGCCTGCTGTGGCTCCTGGGATAAACACGTCAAATATTCCAGGAGGCTTAGCCTTTCATGCAAGGAAAGGAGGAGGAGGGCCTATCGGTGTGTCATCGAGTGGCCTGCCTACTGAACCCGGAAGATCCAGTGGGCCTCTCAATGACAGCAGAGAGAACATGACGGTGCGGGACGGAGCTGTGGCTGGGCGTAAGGGGATCTCAGAGGGACAACGCTGGATCCACTGGATGGGTGAGTTTATTAAATGTAAATAGGGTCATTTAAAAAAAAAAGAAAAAAAAATGGGGGCGGGGGGGCTTGTTTGCCAGAGGTTCTCTTTAGGAACTTGAGTTTTACCAAACCCAACCTTTTTGCCAGCTATGTCTCAAATGATGCAAAAGAAAGACATCTTTACTTCACACATATGGAAAACAGGGGGAAAAAAAATCTCACATCTCTTTAAATGCTGTAGGAGGAACAACACTTCAGACATATGGCAAAATGTTTATTTGCAATTAAGTAGAAGTCCAAGTTCTTGGGAAGCCCTTCCTGGTTAAATCACAGATTTACAAATTCAGATTTTTTAATCAAGTTTGTTTTTGACCATGTCTAATTTACCTGGATTTTAAATTTACTTATACTGGCTCATTATTATTATTATTATACAGAATTTATAAAGTGTCAATAGTTTACGCAGTGCTTTACAACATAAGACCAGACAGTACAATCACAATAACATTGCTCATTAGAGCTTACAATCTAAAAGATCATGTGTATATTACATTTTCTTCCATTCTAGATTAATTTGCGAATGCCATGGGTGATAGCAATGAATTAATGTATCATACACTGCTCAATATTTTAAACATAATCAAGAATATTGTAAATTATAAAACAAAAACACAAGAATGGAACGGCTCAGTGGCTGATGTCTACTGCATGTACTATTTATGTTACAAACATGAATTACAGCCTCTGTTCCCAGTGATGCATCTCTAAATCACAAGTTAAGTTAGTCATGCATTAAAAATACAGAGTTGCTTTATCCCCAATGATTCAAACAGTACTGAAACTCTTGATTGGTAAACTGTAAAATCCGGCTGTGCCTCTTTATTAGACAAACAGCACCTCTCTCCAGAGCCTCTGATAAGGCAGACAACATGAAAATGCAAAGTACTAAAGTCCCTATCAGCAAATAAGCAGTTACCTTAATTTGGTTAAACAAATTGTCTAAACAAATTTAAAGGAAACTCTGGTTACAGAACCAAATTCTGTATGCATTGCATTATAATAAGTCAACCAAACTCAGATCTATTCCTCTTGGGTGGGTACTGGTGGCTTGAGTCACCCCTTGGCTTCTATAGTCTCTTAAGACCCCATTCACACTAGCGCGACTTGTCAGGCGACTTGGTCGCCTGACAAGTCACGGTGGGTCGCTCGCCATTGAATAGTACAGGACCCGTTCTAATAGGAGCGACACAAGTCGCTCCGACTTAGAAAAAGGGTCCTGTACTACTTTAGGGCAACCTGGAGGCGACTTGCATTGACTTCAATTATATGAAGTACGTGCATGTCGCGCCGAGGTCACGGGGCACGCTGTGCACCGCGACTTCACAGGTCGCCCCAGCAAGTCGCTTCGCCCCTGTCTGAACTGGGTCTCAAAGACTTCAACAAAAAGATTGGTTTCACATGGCAGTTTAAATCACTGCGTTAGGCTAGACCCCCTAAATCTGTATGTTCTACAAATATGGTGAAAACCATCAGGAGGTGGGTGGTGTGTGTCTATGGGGGGGGGTCTGTATGATGTTTACAATAGTTATAACAGAAGTGAAAAGAGAATGTAACTTTCAGGTGCTACTTATAAATGAAACTTTTTCAAGGAGCAGGGGCAGGGCCTAGCCCCGCTATCTGTCGATGGATGCGAGCAGTGCAGCTCAGGATTGAGCCTGCAGGTGTGACACAATAGGAAGCGGTTTCCTATGGTGGCACACCAGGAAGATGAGGAGCCAGGAGCAACAGCAGGGGACCCAAGAAAAGGAGGTTCGGGGATACTCTGTGCAATTCTATTGCAAAGAGCAGCCAAGTATAACATGCTTGTTATTGCTGGGATCTGGCCAGTAACACACCTCCTGTATTAAAGTGCCCCCACTCTGGATGAAGGAGCACAGGGGGCACCTCTGGACAGCAGACTCGTTAGTCTGGGGGAGGGAAAATTTAGATGTACTAGCAGATTTAGACCAAACAAATGGAAGTAAAACTCCAGCGAACACGTTTTAGGCAGTTACAGCAACATTTTTCTCCTTTTGGAATAAAGGTTTTACATAAATAAAAGCTGACCATTGTTAGCACCCCTGTCAGTGGTAAATGGTTTGTCCCAAACCTCTAACTGCTACATCTAGAGGACAGCTTATTCTGTTAAAAATAAATCACACACACACACACAACACAAAATAATTGCTATCCAGATCACCAGGTTAAAATAAAAGAAAGAAAGCCTTAAAAAAACTGAACATATGCAGCCACAACATGTAAAAATTCGTAAGCTGCAATATAATGCTTGCTTTTGGGTTTAATACCATTAAACATTTTGTATACTGCCACAGGCCTGAATAAACAATCATTTTTGTGCATAACATCACAAGGGTTAAGCCACATGGACATGATCCTTTTCTCTGCCTATGCAGGCTAGAGTTTTTGTGATATTTCAATATAAAACAGGAATTCAGTCCATCCTTAAATATGAAGAAAAGCACTAATGTATTTTGTAACAATACTTTGGTTTTTATGTCTTTCATTCTTGAGGTCATTGTAGCCTTATTAGTGCACTTGCGACAGAGACAATTGAGCACTGTCCGTGATACTTTTTTTATTTGCACTAACATACAATTGTATGTTAGTGCAAATAAAAAAAAAAGTATCGCGGACAGTACTCAATTGTCTGTGTCTTTCATTGAAAGGGCAGTGGATCACCCTTATTCCAGAAAATGCTGGAAGGTGCCTAAAGAAATAAACTGTTTGATCACCTCTTAACAACCAACTGTTATTGTCCAGCTATTTAACCACTTTAGAACCGCTCACAGTAATACTACTGCGGCAGAGTGGTTTGTTATCGTCCAGCGACGTAGTATTAACGTCGTTGGACACTCCCCCTTCTGGGCGGCGCTTGCGCGCCGCCGGAGGCTCGCTTCCGCTGTTTTCATTCACAGCGGGAGTCGGGCCAGGGGAGGAGCAGCGGCGATCGCCGCTGCTCTTACCCGATCGTCGGGGATCGAGTCTGGAGATCCGCCCGCTGTGTGTAAACACAGCGGGCGGATCTCCATAGTGACAGGGAGTGACAGATCGGACTGTTCAGCATAGCTGGACATCCGATCTGTCCATGACTCACACAGTCACCTCCCCCCCTACACGTCAGTAAGCACCAGGCATACATTAACCCCTCCCTCTCCAATAAAATTAACCCCTTCCCTGCCAGTGTCATTTTTACAGTAACAGTGCATATATATAGCACTGATTACTGCAGTAATGTCACTGGTACCCCCAAAAGTGTCAAAAATGTCAGTCAAGGGTCCGATCTGTCCGCCGCAATGTCGCAGTCCCGCAAAAAAAATCGCAGATCGCCGCCATTACGCGTTAAAAAAAAAACACCAAAAATGACAGAAATCTTTCCCTTTGTTAGTAAACGCAATAACTTTTGCGCAAACCAATCAAAATACGCTTATTGCGATTTTTTTTACCAAACATATGTAGCATAAAACAAATTGGCCAAAAATTTTTTAAAAAATTGGTTTTTACATCTTTTTTGGGGGGAATTTCATATAAAAAAATGTTAAAAATATTGTTATTTTTTCAAAATAAACGCTCTTTTTTTGTTTATAGCGCAAAAAGTAAAAATCGCACAGGTGATCAAATACCACCAAAAGAAAGCTCTGTTTGTGGGAAAAAAAGGACGTAAATTTCGTTTGGGTACGGCGTCGCACGACCGCGCAATTGTCAGTTGAAGTCGCACAGCGCCGAATCGCAAAAAGTGGCCTGGACGGAAGACAGCAAAATCCTCCGGTGGTAAAGTGGTTAAAAAAAGCTTCATGCTTCAAACAGCTCTGGTTTTCCAAGGGATGGTAAAATAAATGTAAATGCTAACTGGATGACATTCCTATGGTAAAGCGCTGTTTATCAAACTGAAATTATTTTTTTTCTTTTTTTTTTTTTTTAAATCTAAGTGCTACTGACCTCCTTCAACCACCATAGGGCTTATGTCAAAGGACTTTTGCTCACTCTAAGCGGGTCTTGGATTCTCACACAAGTCATGGGGATGCAAAACCCACATTAAGCAGGTCAAATGCAGGTTAGAAGATGCTCAAATGCAGGTCATATGCACCTGTCACTAAATACTTAATGATCTCTGAAGTGTCTCAAATGGATATCAAACTGCCAGCGAAACAAGCCAAATGTCTATCAACACAGACCCTTATAGCGATTTCTGGTCTATATGCACTCCAGTGGTGGCTATTTGTTATTGCAGGCCAGTGCATGCTTAAGGAGTGCTGACACAGAATTACAAAAACGGGACCACGCTGAATCTGGTGCAGCTGTGCATGGTAGCCAATCAGCTTCTAACTTCAGCTTGTTCAATTAGGCTTTGACAATAAGCCCCTGGTCGCATCAGGGCAATTTGATATTTGAAAGGGACAAAGCGCAGTCACCCCATAATGAGTTCCTGAACAAGAACCTTCATGGCAGAATCGCCAGGTTTAATTTTATAAAATCTGTTGATTTAAAAATAGATTGAACATTTCATTTGAATTTACAGATTATTGGAGAGATATATGATTGGGGTTCTGTTTACGTTCTAAGCTGATGACTATACCCCTAAGTAAATAGAAAGCCCATAATTCATTCTCAGAAAGGAATGAAAATAACACATAACTAAGTTCTTCAATGACTAACCAGAGTAATATGAACATATTAACATAGAGGTAGACGATAAGGAGCTCATATACTTTCGTAACAACTTACAGCATCAGTGCAACATTCCACATATCTCTGAAGAAAGCACTGTTTATTTCTGATCCGCCATAGAACAACAAGTCTTGGCCCAGCCTCATGCTAAATTCTCCCCTGGCAAGCCTCTGTATTCATAGTCAGCACTGTGAAGTACCTCTGCTGTGAAATTCAATTGTCACCACACGAGTTACAGAGAAAGACATAAAAGTGGAACGGGACATCCATATCATTTACTATAGAAATCCAATTCAGAAACATTGGGCCTGGAGCCAGCATTACCAGAGGCAAAAACCTGCGTTCTTTCAGAGCATTACCTGCCACAAGCTGAAAATCACTCAATCGGAGAGATATCACTGAACTGCACAATGTTTTTCAATGATATGACTAGCACAGTGGTAAAAAAAACAAAGGCGCTGATATACAACACCCCGATGAAAGGCAATCGTCAGCATGCCAGGTGGGCTAGTGTAGGGGTGTGTTTGCAAGCAATAATAGACATATGACAGCAATGGAAGTACTGCTGGAGAATCTATATCACCAAGCTCTTTTCTTTGCAGAAAAAGTCTGAACAAAAGTCAGTCAAGGTTCACAAAGTGAGACAAAAAGCAGATCCCGTTTCTTCCACTAGTAACACATGAGAGCCTCCAAGCAATGCTGCCTTGTTGCCTTTGGTAACTGCATTTGAGTTGCTGAAAATTCAAGTGACAAATGACAACCAGCATTTGATTAGTATTACGCCTTCACTTTCCCTTCCATCCAGTCTTTACATTTGAGGTATAATATTTTCTTCTTTCTTCTCGTTCCCTTCTGCTCTAGTGCCTGATATGGTAAGTCAACACGTTTGTTCTAGACCGAATGAATATGGCCTGATGAGTCCAGAGAGTTTAACAAATCTTAGCAATTCTAGCCGCTGGGCAGGGATGTTGATAATGAAAATCTTTGACCACTGAAAATGCTTTATCAAAACACAGAGGGTTTCCATAACAATGGAAAATGTCTGGGCTTCAATTGCTCCTCTTCCTACAACGTGTTATATTGCTTTTGGTGCCACTCAAAGTAGAGGGGAAAGCATATCCTTGTGTCCCAGAGCACTTGGTGTAAGCTTGTGCTTCACATGGGCTGCTACTGCCAACCAGCCCATGTGAATAAACCTTAAAAAGTGGCCTCAGCCTTCATGTACTCACCAAAATACACACCCTGATGCATTTCACCCCCATCCAGACACGAGGGAACATCTCCAATGTGCCACATCCACAAATTAGCTGCAGACGGATGTTCTCAGGGACTCGTGTTCCAGTGCTCATAAGAGAAAAGGCAAGTATCTACAGTACCAGAAATTTGATCTCTAGTGCCAAACTGCGTGGTTCCTTAAACACTTCTACAAAAAAATACCATATTCTAAAGCTAATGGCCTTTGTTGATTTTGTTTCTCCACATTTATTTCTGGAATGCTTACAACATGTATTTAGCTTCTATTACTGGTCACTGGGGGAAACACCCTAACCAGCGCTTGATCTGACTGGGCACACCCCAACGACTCCCCACAAGTTCAAGAGAAGAATGGCTGCACTAAAAAATTCCAGGGTTCTAAACAACCTATGATTTAAACCTGGTACACACTTTGTTTTTTTTTATTTCGTTCAACCAGGAGGAGCTCGATGTACTTTCGGATGCTAGCACAGTGATCTCCCTGCTGAGCTATTGTGTTCTGACAGGGGGGCAACTCTCCTCCAGAACACACCGGTCAGTGCTCGCAGACATTGACTGCCATCGCTGACCAGATGCTGGGTTTTCCGGGCATGCCTATTCGACCAGCTTCTGGAGTACACATGGGCTTAAAGTAGAACTATATGCAACACTTTTTTTTCATTTTGGATAAAGCAAGGGTGGGTTATAAACCATGTAAGATTTGTTTTTCCTCCATATCTGTCCCATTGCAGAGATTTCCCTTCATTTCCTGTCCCATGGCCAAACAGGAAGTGAGAGGAAATCCCTGCAAATTAAGGGGAATTTCTTGGGGACCCCCAGGTCACCAGAACTAGTGTCCTCATTGAAAGATTTTCCCTCTATTACTTTTCTGGGGACAATCCATTGGGTTTTCCTTCTACTTTCAATTATAAAAGTAAATAGGGGGTGAATCTCCCTAACAGGGGCACAGAAAGCGATAAAAACAGAGAGGGGTTCTAATCCCTCTGCACTTAATCCAAAACTTAAAAAAAAAAAAAAAGTTTTCCGTTTAGCTATACTTTAAGCTTGAAATTGGGTGAAATGTGTCAAAGAGGGGGGTTCAAGGCAGAGCTCTGTGTAGGCTTATCAGGATCAATAAAGTTTTTACAATAGCATTGGAATATGTTCAGCCATTCACCCCTGGTTGGGTTATAGTTTGTGAAAATCCAAGAAAGAGGACCGCACTCAGGATATGTAAGATGAAAACAATCAAAACTCCTTTATTCTTCTTCGATACAGCAGACAGACAGTACAATGCACAAAACAGACGTGTCGGGTTGACGCGTTTCACGATGTAGATCGCTTACTCATAACCACATATGTGGTTATGAGTAATTGCACATATTTGCAAAAAAATACAAATTTGACATGGGTTTTATTATAAAGCACAAATCTTTTTATAGTAAGTCACCTGAATTATTGTGTGTCCAGCAGCTCCCAAAGACTCCTACTAGTGTAGCTCTATCATATTTTGTGTGTTTATGATACTGAATGTTTAAAATTTTATATATATGTGACACTGTATGAATCAATGCCTACAACAATCCTCACTGCTGTACACAGAAGTATTCATAAATACACATGCATACACACTTACCCTTTTCTCATCTGTCACAATGTAATTACGGCCATGTTTTTTGGTCAGTTGAGGAACTAAGACATCAAATCTGCGTCGGAACTCACAGAATACCATGTGATCAGGGTATCCTGTACAAACAAAAAAGAACAAAAATAAGGATTCACCCAGTGCCACATTTCAGAGCTCGTCCCCTCTGCGATGATCTAGTCTTAGGAAAACCTGCTGCAAACAAGAGCTTACAATGTGGAACATTTGTGCCTATTGAGTACACCATGTACAAATTCTAGCATTGCCTCTATATTGAATGACCTCTATTTGCAGTAATATTGAATGGTGTGGATATCAAAACACAGCTAAGAAAGCATTTTTAAGACATAACAGTTGAGCTATGGATTTTATTTTGTTTCTTTTTTTTTTTCTCCAAAAGAAATATTACCTTGCTGGATAGTGTTTTTCCAAGTACATTCCACGGGTAATTTCCTGTGAAAAAGTCTGCTATTATTTGTTTCACCTATACAAGGCCAGAAAACGATAATGTAACAAGCTGGAACGCGGTCAGGGTCATGTTTGGGTGACTATTTAGTGTCTACAAACACAGCGAAAACATACCGAAATTCGATTATACGTGAGATTGAGGCGCTGAATGTGATTGTATATGTGTAATTAAATCAAGCAATGAGCTGCTCATTGAAAAGGGAGCTTCTGGTAGCAATTGTTTGTGAATTCTACTTCAATTGATTAGCGAGACCCGATCGCTTCTTGTCTGTCTCCTAAGTCTCTCTATTGACTGTTGCCACATTTAATGCCAGCTCAGGAGGAGGCTTGTATTGATTCAATTTCTGAGATGTGAATTGATTTTTTTTTTTTTTGGGTGGAGTGGGGGTGTTCGTTTATTCAGTCTAGTTTTTACTTTAACATAATGAGCATAAAGCCTACATGTAGATGATTTAAAGCTGAACTTTGGTAAAACAAGTAAATACACAGCTGAAATACATGTATGTGAACTGTTTTACCTGTGACTCACACCTCTGCCACTGTGCACAGCCAGAAAAGTAACAACTTTTTTTTTTTTGTGCGGCTTTACATATAGTGACTTGAAAAAGTATTCATACACCTTGAAATTTTTCACATTTTCTCATGTTACAACCAAAAATGTAAATTTATTTTATTGGTATTTTAGACATAGTGTCACATGATTGTGAAGTGGAAAGAAACTGATAATTGGTTTTAAAAAATGTTTACAAATAAATATGTGAAAAGTGTGGCGTGCATTTGTATTCAGCCCCCCTGAGTCAATGTAGAACCACCTTTCTCTGCAATTACAGCTGCAAGTCTTTTTGGGTATGTCTCTACCAGCTATGCACATCTAGAGAGTGAAGTTTGTGCCCATTCTTCTTTGCAAAATAGCTCAAGCTCTGTCGGACAGGATGGAGAACATCTGTAAACAGCAATCTTCAAGTCTTGCCATAGATTCTCAACTGGATTTAGGTCTGGACTTTGACTGGGCCACTCTAACACATGAACTTGCTTTGATCTAAAACCATTCAATTATAGCTGTGGCTGTATGTTTAGGGTCAATGTCCTGCTGGAAGGTGAACCTCCACCCCAGTCTCAAGTCTTTTGCAGACTCTAACAGGTTTTCTTCTAAAATTGCCCTAAATCTGGCTTCATCCATATTCCCATCAACTCTGACCAACTTCCCTGTTCCTGCTGAAGAAAAGTATCCCCCAACACAATGCTGCCACCACGTTTCACGGTGGGGATGGAGTGTTCAGGGTGATGTGCAATGTTTGTTTTCCGCACACATAGCATTTTGCTTTTAGGCCATAAAGTTAAATTTTGGTCTCATCTGATCAGAGCAACTGCTTCCACATGTTTGCCGTTTCCCCCACATGGCTTCTCGCAAACTACAAACGGGACTTCCTATGACTTCCTTTCAACAATGGCTTTCTTCCTGCCACTCTTCTATAAAGGCCAGATTTGTGGCGTGCGTGACTAATAGTTGTCCTGTGGACAGATTGTCCCACCTTAGCAGTGGATCTCTGCAGCTCCTCCAGAGTTACCATGGGCCTCCTGGCTGCTTCTCTGATTAATGGTCTCCTTGCCTGGCCTGTGAGTTTAGGTGGATGGCCATGTCTTGGTGGGTTGGCAGTTCTGCTATTCTCTTTCCATTTTGTAATGATTGATTGAACAGTGCTCCATGAGATGTTCAAAGCTTGGGATATTTTTTTAATAACCTAACCCTGCTCTAAACCTCTCCACAACTTTATCTCTGACTTGTCTGGTGTGTTCCGTGGCCTTCATGATGCTATTCACAGAATAGCTGGATTTATACTAGTGCTGCATGATTAATCGTTAAAAAAAATCACGATCTTAATCCAGCATTTCCTTTATTCAGTGCAAAGCTCTGCTCAAAACTGTCAAAAAAAAAAAAAAGCAGCCGTTGTTCTATTAGAATGCCACTACCCATCAGATTGTGCAAATGAAGTGACGTTCAACGTTCACATATAAACCAAACATTAATTTACACAACATATCACAAAAAAAAAAAAAAAAAAAAAACACACTACAATAATCAGATACATACCTACCATATGTAGTATTGGATAGGTTCCAGTTAGGGGGAGACCGAAACCGTATAAACACATCCCAGACCAAAGGCGTACACAGTATCAAAAATTGGCCAGCAGAACAGCTAGAGCTTCATGATAAAAGGACAAATACTGCCCCAAATACTGCTCAAATATTACATATAGTAGGTATATATCTGATTATTGTGGTGTGGGGTTTTTTTTTTTTTGTGATATGTTGTATAAATTAATGTTTGATTTATAGGTGTTGATTTCTTTTCCTTAATACACATGTTAGACATCTGTGGATCACATGTGAACAACAGAAAGCCTTGAAGAAGCGGGTTGTATATACCGCGAAACATGATGGTATTTTTTTTGCATGATTAGATAATACCATTGTATGTGCAATATGTTATGGGCTCTATATGACCCATGCATTTGATTGTCTTTTCAATATAATAATAAATAAATGCTTTTTATATTTTTTAACCACTTTAGCCCCGGAGGATTTTCTTGCTTAACATCCAGGCCACTTTTTGCACTTTGGCACAGCGTGACTTTAACTGACAATTGCGCGGTCATGCAACTCCGTACCCAATCTAAATTTATGTCCTTTTTTTCCCACAAACAGAGCTTTTTTTTGGTGGCATTTGATCACCTCTGCGCTTTTCATTTTTTGCGATATTAATAAAAAAAGGTGAAAATCTTGCGAAAAAATTGACATTTTCTACTTTTGACAGTTAAAAACTATCCAATATATTCAATTTTTGTCATATATTTAGGCCAAAATGTATTTAGCTACATGTCTTTGACAAAAACATTCTAAATGAGCGTATTTTTAACCACTTTAAGACCGGAAGATTTTTCCCCATTCCTGACCAGGCTATATTTTGCGATTCGGCACTGCGTTATTTTAACGGCCAATTGCGCGGTCGTGCGATGCTGTACCCAAATTAAATTTATGTCCTTTTTTTCCCACAAATAGAGCTTTCATTTGTGGTATTTGATCACCTGTGCGATTTTTAATTTTTAAAGAAAAAGAGCGACAATTTTGAAAAAAAAAAAAAAAATAACAATATTTTTTACATTCTGATATATAACATTCCCCGAAAAAAAAATAAAAAAAAATCAAAATGTTTTAACATTTTAGGCCAATTTGTTTTCTGCTACATATTTTTGGTAAAAAAAAAAAAAAATCACACTAAGCGTATTTTGATTGGTTTGCGCAAAAGTTATTGCGTTTACTAACTACGGAAAAGATTTGTCATTTTTATTATATATTTTTTAAAAATTTTTTGGCGGGACTGCGACATTGCGGCGGACAGATCGGACCCGACTGACATTTTTGATACTTTTGGGGGTACCAGTGACATTACTACAGTAATCAGTGCTATAAATATGCACTGTTACTGTAATAATGACACTGGCAGGGAAGGGGTTAACACTGTTGGTGATCAAGGGGTTAAATGTATGCCTAATGCTTACTGACGTGTATGGGGGGGAGGGGGTTGCGTGACAGAGACACAGATCGCAGGTTCAGCTAGGAGATCCGCCCGCTTTGTTTACAAGGGACGTTTACAGCCACCAGGATGATTGGAAGATCCTTGCTCTTGTTTCTTAGCAGGAACTGCGGAAGAAGCCCTAGCCGAGAATGATATTGGCCTTACCGTGGCCCTTGGTCGCCTGCGGTGTCTATTAGAGGACCCCGTGACCTTGTCACAAACTTCTGTATCCTTCTGTGGAGCCGAACCTGCTAAAGGAGCTTCCATGTAAGACTGTGAGAACAGAAGCTTTGTCCCCCTTTCTGGGTACCCCCCAAAAGAAAAATTTTGCAGATCTTCTTGACGCTCACCAAAGTCGTCCACGGGGCCAGAAACCAGCGAGGATGTCCCCCCCCCCCCCACCCTAATAATGAGTGAGGCAGACCTTCATGCTAAAGGAGTCTTGTCTGCTGGTTCAGGTAAGCTAGCTCTAGGCTTACCCGACCAAGGTTGCTTGGAACCTCCCAGGGAAGATTTAAAAGATCTATTTCCTTTATTCTCCGTCCCAGAAGCACAAAATGATTTTCTTTGGGCTGAGAAGGAGGGCCCCATCTGTGGCGAGGCTCCTTCCCTTTCCTTGACTGTGACAGGAAGGTACTCTTCCCTAAATCCCCCTGGACGGGCCGCGTCTACGGCGGCATCAGGCTCAGAATCAGTTGTGACAGCCTGAGCAGGAGAAGGTGGGGGACGCTTCCTCCTGGGCCTTTGCCCACACTCCACCTCCACCTGGGACACTAAGGACTGCAGGACCACCGTCAGTGCAACCATGGGAAGCTGGGGTTTCCGAGGGACCTGCCACCTCCATGAGGGGGTCAGTGGGGGAGCTGTGACCCTGAGGCTCCAAGAAAGGAAGACCTTGCAGTTCAAAACTGATCTTTTGGCATCACTAAAGGATTCCCTCAAGGCTCAGGGTACAGATCAGTAGCAAGAGAGATAACAGGGACCCCCAAAGACTCACCCTAGGGGCGATAAAAGGGTTAACTATGTGCTTAGCCTGTGTTTTTGTACAGTGTGGGAGGTGCTTTTACTAGAGGAAAACATGGATCCTTGTCCCTACTTTGCAGGGACACAGGATTCATGCCTTCCCAACTGACAGAACAGCAATCTGTGTTGTTTACATAGACAGACTGCCATTCTGCCTTTGTACCAAATGGTCGGCAGGCGCCGGTGGACATTGAGTCCAGAGCTTCCGCCGATGGCGTGTATTTGCCCAGCTACCCAGAAGTACAAGATCGCACAGCGGCAGCCCTGTAGCAGTATATCTGGTATAGGGCAGTCGGCAAGTGGTAAATATAAATTATCTAGTTCCTGGGCATGGAACTTCTATCTCAACCTCTTCAACACAGAATAATCCTTGAAATACCTTTCCAGGCTCAGGGAACCCCACTACTAAAAATGACTATATGACACATTAGTGTGATGGTCAGAAGGACGAATGCTCCTTACATTTGTGGGAAGAATAATCCCCTTACAGATAGCTTACAAGATCAATGGTGTCAGTGGGAACTTATCGGAGAGTCAGAAATTGATCATTGTTCAGGGAACCCCTCACGACCTTTGGAGGAATCCCAGGGTTCCATGGAAACCTGGTTGATAAATCCTACCCCAGAGGACATCCACTGTCTCCTTGGCGTGTAGTGTAAAGTAGAAAAACAATTGGAAATTGACACGCAACACTACTGCCAAGAGGAAACTTCATTCCAAAATTTCGGGCCGACATTTTAAAAATTATCCAACACATTTCAGCCAAGAACGCCACCTTCATCTAGGCCTGATTAAGACCAATGCGAATGGACTAGAAGTGAACTAGACCTTTAATGTTATTTTTTCCAGTGTGATTGCAAGTACAGTCTTTGTCAGCAGCTGATTTTAGCGCCCCGCCCCCCCCCCCCCCCCCCCCAAAATGTGTTCAATACTTTTTGGATTGTCCCTATGGCTTTTATTGGAACTTGAATAAATTTGAATCTGGACCTCACAGCAGTGGTGTGGTGCTTCAGTTTCCATTTTAGTTACAATGTACTAGTAATATCACCTTTGTACAATGAGCAACTCGATGACCCAGAAAGATGGTGAATCAAATATTAATAGGGTTGTCATATGTATAGGCTGCTAATCAACTTGTAGGAACAAGCAGATTTAAACAAACATTCTCTTCCAACATGCACATCAACTGTTAAGTAATCTCCCCATAATAACATACAAAAAATATTTGTTTGTTAATACCCATCATACATGTATGTGGCCAAAACTACTGTGCAAGTACTTGTACACTTAATCTTATAAGAAGCAGACATGAAAAGCACTGGCTGCCTAAACATAATTATGGATTAGTATCTTTGCTATGAGTATGGCAAGTGGATTTATGAGCAAATCATTTAATGCTGGCACAAGTTTTTTTTGGTGCAATAAAAGGGGTCAAAGCTTTAAATATAAAAAAACTTTCTCGTAATAGCATTTTCACCGCTAGTGGTGTTGTGATTATGGATTATGGAGTATTTATTACATAAAATATACAGCCTTTATTGCTCTGATAGTACAATTTAAAATACCAGTTAGACTCAGGTTAATCTTCCGGGCTGAATTTAAAGTTAAAGTGTAAATTTGTGGCTTGGGTTGAAGTTAAAGGGTAAGCTAGAGGTTACAACAAGAAGTGGAGTGAGTGACTGAAACTTTTTCAGCTTTGATGACTGTATAACAAATATTACATATCAAAAAGAAAAAGGCCTATTTTTAGAAACCAAAAACTAAGGCAAAGACTGATCAATATACAGTAATTACAGTTAGGGGAATTCAAGGATTTTATCCTCAACCAGTGTTCCATCAAACCCTAGGGTACCTTCTGAAGCTGCTAGGGCTTCCTTGAGCTGTGGCTGATTGACCTACCATTTCATGGTGCCTGCACAGTTCTGAGGCCAACGTCACTTTGCAAAGTCAGGGGATTTACACCAAAAATATTTTAAATAAAGGGTGGCATTCTGCCCAACACTGTAAGGGGTGCATTTTTCTCACTGACCACTAATGTAAGGGGCATGGTTTCCACTGACCCCCCCCCCCCCCATGCACTGATTTTAGCAGAGGTTCATTGTGACCTAAAATTATTTTAAAGGGTTCCTCTGGGACAAACAAGTTAAAGCGGAGTTCCACCCAAAAGTGGAAACTCCGCTTATCTGCTTCCTCCTCCCCCGTTCTGGTGCCACATTTGGCACCTTTTGGGGGGGAAGCAGGAACCAGTCAAAAATCAAAAAATCCATGTTTTGGAACAATATATTATTTTGCTGTCAGGATTGATTGCACTCACCTTGTCTGTACATGTGTAGAGCATCCATAAGCCGTGACCCCCGAAGCTGAGCCCGCAAAAGTGGGACATCAACCTGCATAAGCTCTGCATCACATCGCTCGCCAGATAGGTCTGACTCGCTGGAACCAACTCTGGCAGCTGGGACTAGTCGTGCATCGCTGTTAAAGACTTCTACTTTTGGCACAAAGCAGTAGACAAAGTGGATTTTCGACCTTTTAATCGTGTCAATAAGCGCATCCTGACAAAAAAAACAACAATTATATAGATTTGTCCTCTAGGAGCAACATAGAAGAAATCGAATCTAAAAACGAATTAAGAATTTAACAGCTACTGCGTTGTCTGTTTGGTCTTATATCCGTTTCTTAAAATGTTGCGTGGTCTGCGTCATATTTTCAGTACAAGCAGTAGTTAACAGTGAAGTTGTGCATTTAATCAAATTATATACCACTTAAAAAAAAAAAAATCAATGAATGTACTTAGAGTACCTGAACCATATTCACTTTTTGCAATCCCTAATACAGCAGCACTTGCACAGGCAGAGGGGAATCAGTACTCTGAGCCAATTGGGGCTCCACTGCTTTGCAGTGTGCTGTCAGGTTAAAGTGGAGTTCCAGCCCAGAGTGGAATTTCTGCTCTTTTGGGGCTTCACTACCGGGTTTCCTTACCGGCAATGCAGGTGGCAGCACCCCACAGCCGATGGAAACATGGTGCCGACATCGCTGGACTCCAGGTGGACTACAGTATGTGTAGCTGCGGACTTTTATTTTTGGAGGGGTTGAGGGAGAGGCGGAACTTCGCTTTAACACAGGGGATACATTAGCAGGAAGGGAAGAAATAGGGCTATACTGTCCAGTCACAGACTGTGGTGAGTCCAGAGTCAGGTGGCACTTTTATGCAGTGTAGTTTACAGTGAGGGCCAACACTGCCTCTACTGTTTGACATATGTGTCTAGATCACAAGACTGACTGCGAAGAGAAATGACAGAGAAATGTACTTCAACTGTGTAATCAATTATTTACCTGGATCTGGATCAGAGCTACACTTGAGTCTGCTTCATGATTTTGTTTGTCCTATATTTTAACCAGTTCCTGCAAACTGATGTACCTGTACCTCAGCTTGAAGAGGGGGTTGTACCGGGGTGATGCCTGCAGCTAGAGGCATCACCCTGGTATCGTTTTTTTAGAGCCGGCGGTTGGATTTCTGGAGATAACAACGGATGCGGCTCAGCAGCCGCTTGGCCGTTATCCCAGCGAGCGGGAGGGGAAAGCCCACCGCTCTGCCCGGGTCTTCCGTTCCACCGGGAGACCCGAGCAACCAGCCGACAGGTCCGCCAGCTGGTAGGAGTCCTGACTGAAGCCAGATTCAGCTTTGATCGGGTCTCCGATCATATAACCTGAAAACGATGTCACGACTTTACGGTTTCGTTTTTTTACATTCAGTAAAGTGTTTTTTTTCCCAACAAAAATTGCGTTTAAAAGGCCGTTGCTCAAATAAAAAAAAATATTGAAAGAAACGCCATTTTATTCTCCGGAGTCTTTGCTAAAAATATATATATATACATACATACATACACACACACATACATACATTGACGTTCATTGACGGACACAGCTACTGATTCTTCTTAACCATTGGGATGTCCCAAAGCAGTGTTAAACATGAGGTGTGGAAAAAACATCAGGAAAATTTCCCAAGGCTAACCAGAGCCAATCAGGTAACATAAAGCTCTACCATGAACAACTGGAGCTCACCTGAAAAACAATACACCCTCAAGGAGGACCAGGTCCTCTAAACAGAAGCCTGCAAAACCTTGCAGCCAAAAGAAGCATCCGCAGATGCCAACACATCCACTTTATAAAAACTTTGTAAAAGTGTGCACCGACAACCAGGTGGCTGCCTTGCAAACCTGCATCACTGACGCATGATGACGGAAAGCCCAGGAGGCACTAGGCGCCCTAATAGAGTACGCTTGGCAGCAAAAGGAGGAACCTGATCCTTGATGAAATAGGCCTAAACCACCATGTCTGATCCATCTGGAAATGGTCGCAGAGGAAACGGACAACCCTTTGTGAGGTCCGTCCGTGAGCAATAGAGTGTCCGACTCCCTAAAAGAGTCCGTAGTTCCCAGGTAAGCGCTACTAGCCCGGACCACATCCAAGGCGTGCAAGGCAATTTAGGCCTGGGACACGGGGAAGGCAACACAATGTCTTCAGTCAAATGAAAGTCAGAGACCACCTTAGATAGGAACAACTGACAAGGGTAAAGCACCACTTTATCTCTGTGAACCACCAGGTAAGGTGAACGACAAGACAACGCCGCCAGCTCCGACACCCTGCATACAGAAGTAATAGCCACCAAGAAGGCTACCTTCTGGGACAGTGTAAGCACAGAAAGCTCACAAATTTGGAGAACCCAAGACCAGGCGCTGCCCAACCCCTCATTGGAGGAATGCCAAAAACGAAGTCACCGAAATGGAACGGGGATAAACCCCAAGAGACTCACACCACGCAATGTACGCCTTCAGGCGAGATGGTAACATCTTCCCAGAGGTAGATTTTCTAGCCTTCACCAATTCAGACAACCCCCTATCCTTCAATACCTGGCTTTCAATAGCCAAGCCGTTGAAGCCTGCAACTTTAAACAAGATGGAAGATTGGCCCCTGTGCCAATAAATCTTCTCTGAGAGGAAGTCTCCAAGGGGCATTGGAGACCAGCCGTACCAGATCGGCGTACCAAGACCAGCAATGCCAGTCTGGAGCAACTAGGATGACTGGATTCCTTCTGCCTTGATCCTTCGTAGGGGACTCTGCAGAAGTTTCAGCGGGGGAAAGGCGTTATCAGAACATACTGGCCCCAAGGAGACACCAGTGCATCTGTGACGTCAGCCAGAGGATCCCAAGACTTTGCCACAATTCTCTGTACCTTCCTGTTGAGACGAAAGGCCAACAGGTCCACCTCGGGATTTCCCCACCGAAGATACAGCTGAACCTTAGAATGCCGGCTACCTCCTCAATCGCCAGGACACTTCTTGTGCCCTGTTGGTGATTGACATATGCCACGGCCATGGCATGGTCTGACTGAATCCCTACCTGGCACTCCTGAAGGTAATTTGTCCAAAGAGCCAGACAAACCTTACCGCCCGAAGTTCCAGCATATTGATCTGTAGTCTTGACTCCTCCAGAGTCCAGACCCCTTGAGCACATCCGTGCCCAAAATGCTTTCCCACACGGACAGGCTGGCAACCACGGGGACCACTGTCCAGTAAAGAGGAAGGAAGGATTAGCCCTGTCGAAGTGCCAGAGAGCAAAACCACCATATCAGGGACCCTCTCTTATCCCGGCTCAACAGGATAATATTATCTAGAGATGGTGGATTCTTGTCCCCTTGGCAAGAATCTCCCTTTGCAGAGGCTCGAGTGGAACTGTGCAAACTGAACTGCCTCGAAGGTAGACACCATCAGGCACATTGCCCGCATGCAAGTTCAGAAAGAAGACCGACTGCTGAACAACAGGAGCCGAGTCGCATCCTGCAGCTTTGGAGCTTTGGGTCCGGAAAGAAGCAAAGACGTCCCCCCACCTTAGACACGGGTGAGGATGCCCCTTCAGGCCGAAGAGGGCTTATCTGCAGGTCTGGAAAAACCCACTCTCTGTGACCAAACTCCCTCGCCCCTGGCAGCCTGTGGAAGAAGAGTACTCTTGCCCCATGTAAGACCCTTAATGATATCATCCAGGAAGATCCAAAAAGGGGAGAACAGATAAGGCCATCTTGGAAGACATTGGAGGACCACTGCTGTCACAGACAGCCTAGAAACTAAGGGAGCCGCATCCAGAAAGGCACACAGACAAACTGCAACCCCTGGACCAACTGGCCAGCTCGCAAGGGCAGGGGGAAGCTGTTCACCCTCCAGATCCTGGCGCAAAAGCTTTGTCCACTCTGTTAAAGTCTGGGACACCAATGCTATATTGAACACTGACCTGAGGACTGAACCGGCCACAGGAAACATGTGGCGGACCAAAGTCTCGGCTCTCCCATCAAAGGGGTCTTTAAAAGCCCCTGGAAAAGCCCCTGGATTTAGAGTGGAGTTATTCGGCCTGAAAATCTGAGAATCCACCACAGGTGGGACTGTCCACTTTTTTTTTTTAACATTGACTCTTCAAAGGGATACCGTCTAGCGAAAACACTTAGGCACCGACATAATGCGTTTAAGGTCACTGACTCGCGACAATTTTGTAAAGTAGGTGGAAAACGGGACACCGTTTGCCTCTTTTGGGGAGCTGCATCCTCCAATTTCTAAAGTTGCCCGCACTGATACAATCAGTGAATCCACCAGCGCGGTTTCATGCGTGGCTGCAGTAGAAGAGGAAACATTCTTACTATCAGAGCACTCGAAGTGCATAGACACAGACCCAGCAGGGTTGCTACATACTAAGCTCAACCTGAAACATAACAATCAGGATTGATGCATAGACACAAAACAGGCAGGTGAGGGTCGCCAACTGCGATCCCGCAAGGGGACGCCAACCCACGGCCCACGAATGGACTACCTACTTGACCCCGCAAAAAAAACAAAAAAAGAGGGTCACCCTCCGAGCCCCTCCATAGAGGCCCGCATGAAAATAAAATGGCCCTTTTAAAAGGCAATGTACCCAGAGGGTCTGCAGCGCTAAAGGGGGGTGATGCTCTACACAATAATGGCAGTATGCTGTAATCAAAAAAAGGTGACCACCCCCACAGCAACCCCCCCCCCCCCCCCCCCGCAGGAAAGGCGCCAAGCTGGCTGCATGGCCAGGTAGGCCGGAGGCCGCGACCAAAGTTTGGGTGGAGGCCCAGTCGCACAGATCCCATCCAAGGCAATGCGGGTGGCTACAGGACACTCACAGGGGGACGCCCTCCCCGCAGGCGCCCATTTGGCCTCAAAGCCCAGTAAATTTCTGTGGGCCGGTGTGCGCCCGGAGAAAAACGGCCAGCAGCAGCCCCTAAGAAAGCCCCCTTCCGACCACATGGCAAAAGCCAGCTCACAACCTCCAGGGAGGGGGGGGGGAGGGGTATGAAAGACCCATGGTGACTCTAGAGGGGCTGGGGAGAAGGAGGGGAACTTGAGGGTCCCACTGACCCAGGGAGGGGCCCACTTCCACCACAAAACCCTCAAGGGGGGAGGGGGGGCAACTACTTACTATACCGTGAAACTGGGTGGGCACTGCTCCGGACAAATCACTTCTCCACTGGAATGGGGGTGCTGTTGGCCAGGAGAAACACTGCGACTTAGGCCGCGACCAGGTTGTATGCGTCCTCACGAGACGTTTAACTCACAGGCAAGCCCCCCCCCCCCCCCGTCTAGTGGGGCTATGTCGCAGCCGAACCAGTGCAGAGCGGAGGCCTGCACATACTCACTGGCCGGACTGGGGAGACCTTAAGGGTCTAGAATATCCAATCTGTCGCTCAGTACAGCAGTTGATTGCAGTTCTCTCAGGAACAGAAAATAATAAAAAAAGGAAAGGGGACTAAGGGGAGGGGACAGGAGACAGGGGGCAAGTGAGGGCGATTGACGCCAGGGAACCCTGCTAGGGAGATGGGGAAAAACGTGAGGGGAGGAAGGACATGGAGGGGGGGGGGTCTACCATCCCCAGGGAGGGCCCGCGACTACCCCAGCAATTCCCAAAGAAAGGAGTGGGGACACTACGCATCACACTTTGGCATCAGGCGGGCACCACTCCCAGCAGTCCACCGCACCATTTTGGAATGGGGGTGCTGCAGCCCAAGGTACGCTGCGACTCGGTTTGTGACTGCTGTCGTGATCAGTGCTATGCGACCTTGCGAGGTGTTTTACTCACCGGCCAGCCCCCTTCCAGTGGGGCTATGTCGCAGCCAATCTAGAGAGCAGCTAATAGTTGGGTCGCACTCACAGGCCAGACTGGGAAGACCGTAAGGATATCCAGTGTGTTGCCCAGTCCAGCTGTTGATTGTAGTTCACACAGAAACTAAACTAATAAAGAAACAGGAAAAAAATTCCATTTAAAAAGGAAAAAATGCTAGGGCCAGAGATCCCAGCAAGGAACAAAAGGTCCTTACTCCTGACTAGGCAGAAAAAAACGGAACGCCTATGGCAGAATGTGAGAGTATACCCCCTGGGACTTCCCCATAGGCGTGGTACTGTAGGGGGCATCATAACTCAATGGTCAAGAAGATTCTGGAGCTGTGTCCGTCAATAAACGAAAGAGAAAAAAAAAGAATAATGGCACACTTAATGATGGATTAATGAATACCTAGCTGCATTCATTTGCCAGCATAGTTACATAGATTGAAAACAAGAAAACAGAATAAATGTATTATTGTTCTGGGACTCTTTTTATAAATAAGATAACAAGATTGCTGCCACTGTATAAGCACCCTATAGTCTTCAGTCATATGCAGGCTTTGTATAAACAATGTATGAATAATAGAAGCGTACTTTTACATGCAGGTATGATTGGTAGGAAGATGTTTCTAAGTCCGCTCTAACTCACCACTTGAAGTTTAATTTGGATACATAGAGACTTCTTCTTGACAGCTGCCACGCCTGTAGTGAAAGTCTTTCTCATGCTGGTGGCTCTCCGCAGGGCCAGCTGGGATCCTCCTTCTAGACCAGCCACTGAACCCGACAAGACTGTCGCTGTGCCTGTTCTACCAGCAAATAAGCTGCTAATTATTTTCCTGCAGGGAAGTAAAAGGCATACTGTTAGTAATGCATAACATTAAAACATGACTGGAGGCAAAACAGCAAGAAGAACGCGATAAGAGTTTTCCATCTCATATCTGCCAATATTTTTGGGTTCAGTTCCGGGTAAAAAAAGGTCCCATGCTGATTCTCTCATAAATGCATCGACTTTAACTGGAAGATGACCATATTACTTTTGGTAATCCTAAGAACACATTCTTGAAAAAATATAGCTTGGCAACACAGAATTAGGAATGTTAAGAAGACCTCCACCCAAAACATATCAATTTCTTGTGCAGGGGAAATAATGGGAGTATAGCTTGCATAGAAACAAAGATTTACACTTTAACCCCACTGGAATGATTCTCTGGTAAGGATGAGCTGGGGTTTGGGTTTGGAATGAGCATGGAAGGAATCTGTCACTCTCACCCCCACTGTCCAATCAAATGTGTCCAGAGCATTTCCCGCCCCACAGCTATACATACACAAAGGAGCAGAGATGACTAGCTAGATGATAGCTTTGATCTAATTTGGCAACAGTGGATAGGAATATCAGTTTCCTTCTGGGTTCAGTTGGAACGCATTTTAAGACCAAACCCAAGCCCATTCTTACTGGTGAGTTCCATCCACCATTGTTCACACCAGCTCTGGCCCATGGCATTGTAAGGTGGCTCCACTGACCTCACAGGGGGGAGCTACTGATATAGTACAATGGGCACAATAAGAGGAGTCGGTCAGTAAAATTTTACAGTGCTGGACCAGTGGCTGCCCATTTACAGTGGGTACGGAATGTATTCAGACCCCCTTAAATTTTTCACTCTTTGTTATATTGCAGCCATTTGCTAAAATCATTTAAGTTCATTCTTCTTCCTCATGAATGTACACATAGCACCCCATACTGACAGAAAAACACAGAATTGTTGACATTGTTGCAGATTTATTAAAAAAGAAAAAAACTGAAATATCACATGGTCCTAAGTATTCAGACCCTTTGCTGTGACACTCATATATTTAACTCAGGTGCTTTCCATTTCTTCTGATCATCCTTGAGATGGTTCTACACCTTCATTTGAGTCCAGCTGTGTTTGATTACACTGATTGGACTTGATTAGGAAAGCCACACACCTGTCTATATAAGACCTTCCAGATCACAATGCATGTCAGAGCAAATGAGAATCATGAGGTCAAAGGAACTGCCTGAAAAGCTCAGAGACAGAATTGTGGCAAGGCACAGATCTGGCCAAGGTTACAAAAAGATTTCTGCTGCACTTAAGGTTCCTAAGAGCACAGTGGCCTCCATAATCCTCAAATGGAAGACGTTTGGGACGACCAGAACCCTTCCTAGAGCTGGCCGTCCGGCCAAACTGAGCTATCGGGGGAGAAGAGCCTTGGTGAGAGAGGTAAAGAAGAACCCAAAGATCACTGTGGCTGAGCTCCAGAGATGCAGTCAGGAGATGGGAGAAAGTTGTAGAAAGTCAACCATCACTGCAGCCCTCCACCAGTCGGGGCTTTATGGCAGAGTGGCCCGACGGAAGCCTCTCCTCAGTGTAAGACACATGAAACCCTGCATGGAGTTTGCTAAAAAACACCTGAAGGACTCCCAAGATAGTGAGAAATAAGATTCTCTGGTCTGATGAGACCAAAATAGAACTTTTTGGCCTTGATTCTAAGCGGTATGTGTGGAGAAAACCAGGCACTGCTCATCACCTGTCCAATACAGTCCCAACAGTGAAGCATGGTGGTGGCAGCATCATGCTGTGGGGGTGTTTTTCAGCTGCAGGGACAGGACGACTGGTTGCAATCGAGGGAAAGATGAATGCGGCCAAGTACAGGGATATCCTGGACAAAAACCTTCTCCAGAGTGCTCTGGACCTCAGACTGGGCCGAAGGTTTACCTTCCAACAAGACAATGATCCTAAGCACACAGCTAAAATAACGAAGGAGTGGCTTCACAACAACTCTGACTGTTCTTGAATAGCCCAGCCAGAGCCCTGACTTAAACCCAATTGAGCATCTCTGGAGAGACCTAAAAATGGCTGTCCACCAACGTTTACCATCCAACCTGACAGAACTGGAGAGGATCTGCAAGGAGGAATGGCAGAGGATCCCCAAATCCAGGTGTGAAAGACTTGTTGCATCTTTCCCAAAAAGACTCCTGGCTGTATTAGATCAAAAGGGGGCTTCTACTAAATACTGAGCAAAGGGTCTGAATACTTAGGACCATGTGATATTTCAGTTTTTCTTTTTTAATAAATCTGCAACAATGTCAACAATTCTGTGTTTTTCTGTCAGTATGGGGTGCTATGTGTACATTCATGAGGAAGAAGAATGAACTTAAATGATTTTAGCAAATGGCTGCAATATAACAAAGAGTGAAAAATTTAAGGGGGTCTGAATACTTTCTGTACCCACTGTATATCACATTTTGTACACACAGGCTTATCCAACTTTTTCAAAAATTAAATTTAAGCTGGAAGTGTACAAAAACTGCATTTTAGTGAGCTTTCACTTCAGCAAAAAATTAACATTTAATCAACCAAAGGAGTAAAGTTCAGTCTTGAATCGTGGGCATCAGCTAGTCATTACTCAGAACTGCACCTTGTTTCTCTGCTGTGCACTCTTTCCTCATTAGTGAACTTTAAAGTGAGGCCTTATCTTTAAGCCCATGCTTTTATCAACATATTTGTGAATACTTGGTTGACATATACACAGTTGGCGGTATTTACTAAAACCAAATACATACAGGCACGAATGTCGGTAGACAGTTGCCAGTTCAAAAAAAAAAAAAAAATAGCTGACATTCGGCCCGCGTGTATGTCGGTCTGTCTGACAGAAGCTGGCCAGAAAACCAGCAGCCAACCCACTCCCGATCAGCGCATACAAAATCTGGTTCAGCTCTGCAAATAAATCATTCTGCTTCCAAGTTTAATTGAACAAGCTGAAGTTAGAAGCGGATTGGCTACTATGTACAGCTCCTGAGTGCAAGATATTTAGTAAGTCTCCCCCCCACTGCAATATAATTTGGGAAAGAACATTTGATTTGCGGATTCTGTTAGTGATAGCATATTATCACTCATGTCATGGGCAACATTATGGTTAAGGCACATGTGGAATAGATCAAGACAAAATATTTTATGAAAAGTAGTAATGAAACTAACTTTTGTGAGTCTTGCAGTAAAGAAGCAGCGTTTTGAGAGGCAGGGTTCTGTTTCACATAGTTCAGCCAGCCTGAGACGTTGTACTCCACCCAATTCGTTCCGTAGCTGTGCCCCAGCAGGAAATGCCGTTCCTTATTGCTTCGGAGCAATGGTTTCTTACCTGAAAAACATATTGTTAACCTTATCAAAAATACCACTGGTTATTTAGAATTGCTTCAGAATAATGTACAAAATGTGGGTATTATGTAACATTAGGTAATGCAGTGATTAAATAACTTGAACATGAATTGGGGACTGTGACTATGTAAGGCAGTTTTGCTCTTGTTTTCACATACATTGATGCAAAAACAAAGTATATTTCTTTATTGTACATCACGGGAAACAGAGCAGCCATAATAATTACTATGCGGCTTATGCGCCACCTATAGGTGAATGGACACTGGCAGAGCAATCAAACAGAAGGCCTCCCCTATATAACCCCTCCTACACAGAAAGTACCTCCGTTTTTTGCCAGTGTCTGTAAGGTGGTGGTCACTGATGATACATGTGCTCTTGGAGCATACTTAGAGATCTGGAAGAATCAGGGACTTCAATCAGATCCATTCGAAAAAGTAAAAATGGATGGTACCCAAACCTCATTGGAAAGAAAAGAAGATTTCTCGAGGTTTGCCTGTATTGCAGCCTTATGGTGCTGGACCCTGCGTAATGGAACCCTGTGCAGTGTTTGTTCTGACCAAGGTGTTTTCCTGCAGGGTGCTATACATGTCCAGTTGAGTGAAACCCCAGATTAAGGGGGACCCAATCCCTGGTCTTTTATGACGAGTCTGCCGTGGTGGGTGAAGATTGGACTCTGGTTAGCTCAGGGTTGTGCAGCAGGAAGGGTAAGCCGCATTTTGCAGTTTCTCTTTAACAAAAAAAAAACGGAATTTTTGTAAAATCTTACCTGTAAAATTCCTTTCTCTGAGTCCTCCGACAGTCGCCGTCTCTTCATATTCGTCACATATGGGGTATTAGACTTTGCTACGAAGGAGTAGCTAGGCAACAGAATATGTTAACATTAAAGCTTTTAACATATCCCACCCTCAAGGGGTGGTCCCCTCAGTCAATACCCTCCTACTTCCTGCAACCATATCTCAGTTTTAGTGGAATAGCAGTAGAGTATACAACCAAACCCCAAAAGAGGGGCGGGGGCGGCGACTGTCGGAGGACTCAGAGAAAGGAATTTTACAGGTAAGATTTTACAAAAATTCCGTTTTCTCTTACGTCCTCCGACAGTCGCCGCCTCTTCATATTCGTCACATATGGGGACGTCCCAAAGCAGTGCAAACATGAGGGGTGGGAAACGCATCCGCGCCGAAAGGCAAAGCAGTCTCCGCATCAAAGAAAGGAACCTTACCAAAGGAAGGAAACCAGCTGGGCTACAGGAAAAACAAGTGCTCAACAGGAGCAACAACCCAGGAAAAGACAAATAACCAGGGTATAAAAAACTTATCCCAACAGCCAGAGGTCCCCAACAAGGGACCCTAGGGAATTGCCGCACTAAGAATCTTGCGGCCAAAGGAAGCATCCGCCGATGCCTGAACATCTACTTTGTAGAATTTTGTGAAAGTATGCACGGTCGACCAGGTCGCCGCCTTACACACCTGGGCTACAGAAGCCCCATGACGACAGGCCCAAGACGTACTCAAAGATCTAGTAGAGTGCGCCTTCACAGTCACAGGGGGAACCTTCCCCTGCAAGGCATATGCCTGTTCAATGGTCTGCCTGATCCATTTGGCGATGGTAGAGGCCGAAGCCGCCATGCCCTTCCGAGGACCTTCTGGAAGAACAAACAAGGAGTCCGTCTTTCGAAAAGACTCAGTCGATTTAAGGTAAACCCTTATCGCCCGAACAACATCCAAAGAATGTAATCTCACCTCCTTTGGATGTTTAGGCTTCGCGCACAGCAAAGGCAAGACAATATCCTCATTAAGATGGAATTCCGAAACTCGCTTCGGAAGAAAAGAAGGATTAGGTCGCAAGACCACCTTATCCAAATGAACAACCAGATACGGAGACTTGCAGGACAAAGCCGCCAGCTCCGACACTCTGCGAGCCGAAGTGATCGCAACCAAAAAGGCGACCTTTTTGGACAACATAGACAACGAGATCTCCCTGATCTGTTCAAAAGGAGCACGTTGTAACACAGATAGAACGAGATTCAAGTCCCAAGGGGGCAGAGGATCCCACCTAGGAGGAACCAGATGCCGCACTCCCTGAACAAAAGTGCCAACCAAGGAGTTGGAAGCCACGGGACGTTGAAACAGAACGGCCAGCGCAGACACCTGACCCTTTATCGTAGCCAGCGCCAAACGCTGATCGACACCCGTTTGAAGGAAGGACAGCACTCGGGAAACCGAGTACGTGCGGGGTGAAAACCCCCTGGACTCACACCAGGCAAAATAGGCCTTCCAAGTACGGTAATAAACCTTCCCCGAGGAAGACTTCCTCGCGTTGATCAAGGTATGAACGACCTCTGGGGAGAGACCCTTCTCCTTCAGGACCTCGGTCTCAACAGCCAGGCCGTCAAAGCCAGCGACTGTAAAGCAGGATGGTATATCGGTCCTTGAGACAGGAGATCGTCTCGAAGAGGCAGACGCCACGGGGCGTCGACCGCCAGATTCACGAGGTCTGCGTACCAGGACCGGCGAGGCCAGTCCGGTGCCACAAGAATCACCGTGCTGCGTTCCGAGTGTAACCTGCGAAGGAACCTGGACAGCAACTGAATCGGTGGAAACGCGTACATCAGCCTGTACTGATGCCACGGGGCCACTAACGCGTCCGACGCGTCTGCCCGAGGGTCGCGCGTCCTTGCCACGAACCTTCTCACCTTGTTGTTGAGACGCGAACAGGTCCACATCTGGAAGACCCCACTTCGCGCACAACATCTGGAAGACAGCCGGGTGGAGAGACCATTCCCCCTGATCCAGGGTCTGGCGACTCAGATAGTCCGCCTGCCAGTTCTCCACCCCCGGAACGTGAACCGCCGTTATCGCCGGGACATGAGTCTCGGCCCAAGACAGAATGTCGGCCACTTCTCGACCTGCTCGGGCACTCCTGGTGCCCCCTTGGTGGTTGATGTAGGCCACCGCCGTGGCATTGTCCGTCTGCACCCGAACCGGGCAGCCCTGCAGCCGGTCCGTCCAGCGATGAAGACAGAGATTTATCGCACGCAATTCCAGAATGTTGATCGGAAGAACACCACCCCAGCCCGACAGGCTGGCATCCGTGGTGATTACCGTCCACGAGATAGGACGAAACGACTTGCCCCCGGACACCATCGGGGATTGGAGCCACCACAGAAGGTCTCTTCTGGTGCGATGACTCAACGAGATTTGAAGATCCAGAGATTGAGGTCGCCCGTCCCACATGGACAGGATCTCCGCTTGGAGACCCCGCGTGTGAAACTGAGCGAAGGGAATCGCCTCGAAGGCCGAGACCATCAATCCCAGACATCTCATGCACGTCCGCAGAGACGAGTGCGGAACGTCCCTGAGGGACCTGACTTCCTCCTGAAGAGTTCTGAGTTTGTCTTCTGGCAGGAAGACCTTCGCCTGCACCGAGTCCAGAATCATTCCCAGGTAGGGAAGACGAACCGACGGACTCAGTGTCGACTTCGGAAAATTTATCGTCCAACCAAACTCCTGCAGAGTTTGCATCGTGACAGACAGGTCCTTCTCCAGACCCTGGCTGGTCGCAGACCGAACCAGAATGTCGTCCAGATACCCCAGGACAGAAATGCCCTGGGCCCTCAATAATGCCAGAACCGGTGCAAGCACCTTGGTGAAGACCCGCGGAGCCGAGGCGAGACCAAAAGGCAACGCCACGAACTGGTAGTGATCCTCCGCAATGGCAAATCGAAGGTACCTCTGGTGACCCTCGAAAATGGGGATGTGAAGATACGCATCCTTCAAATCGATGGAGGCCATGAATTCCCCCGGAACCAGGGCAGCCACCACCGACCGCAGGGATTCCATGCGGAACTTGCGAACCCGCACAGAGCGGTTCAGAGCCTTCAAGTCCAGAATTGGACGAACCTTGCCCTCCTTTCTGGGCACGATGAAAAGATTGGAATAAAACCTCCGAAATCTGTCCCGATGAGGCACCGGAACTACCACTCCCTGAGCCCTCAGGTCCCGCACCGCCAGGTGCAGGTCCCGTAAACACTCTGGAGACAGTTGAAGATTTGAGGGAAAAAATCTGCTCTCCGGCCGAGAGAGAAACTCGATCTTGTAACCAGATCGAACGATCTCCTGAACCCATCTGTCCCGCACGCGGGCCAACCAGGGCTGAAGAAAACCGAGCAAGCGTCCCCCCACCCCAAAACTGGGTGAGGGCGCCCCTTCAGGCCGCACTGTTATGGGCTGCGGATCCGGATTGACCGGACTTCTGTTTTCCAGACCAGGGCTTCTTCTGAGAGCCTTGACCTTTGAACGGTTTGCCCTTGTAGTGCGACCGAAAGGCACGAAAGGACCCCTGAGGGGGCCGAAAATTAGCATGCTTCTTCCCAGAAGCCCCCTTAGCCTTGGGGAAATGGGGCAAGAGAGTGCTCTTACCTCCGGTGATCCCCTTAATCAACACATCCAAGGACTCCCCAAAAAGGCGAGACCCATCATAAGGCAGATTGGCTAAGGTCTTACGTGAAGACTGGTCCACCGACCAACATTTCAACCAAACCAGGCGGCGAGACAACACCGCCACGCTGTGCACACGTGCAGCCAACGGGACTAGGTCCAAGTCCGCATCACACAGATACATGACACCCTGGTGGATTTGATCCACCATATCCAGGGTCGCCGGCGAGGCCGAATCGGCCACTAGGACGCGCCTAAGCATCTGCGTCCAACTTGCGACCGCCTGGGCCGCCATGAGAGAGGCAAACAGAGCCTTAAGCATAGAACCCGTAACAGAATAAGTATGACGGGCAAGAGACTCCAATCTCCTATCCGTGGCATCACGGAACACAGGGGAATCCTCTGCAGGAATCGCAGTGGATTTGTTTAAAACCGCAATTGCGTGATCCACTGGGGGTGGCACACACCACCTTTCATCAGTGGAAGGCGAGAAAGGATAACGCAGTTTGAACCTACTTGGTACAGCAAAAGGTTTGCGCAGATTGCGCCATTGTTCCTTAACAGCGCGCTGAAAATCATCATTGCAGGGAAAAACCTGCGGCGTCCTGCGTTTTCTCTGCGTCCCATAAGCCGCCAAGGCAGCGGGGGGACACACTTCATCCTGCAAACGCAGCGTTTGTTTTATGGAAGCAATCAATTCATCCATGATTGCAAGCTCTTCAGGCGAGCCAGGGGGAGAATTATCAACCCCTTCAACATCAGCCTCCACCTCGGACCCCACTAGATCCAGGGAGGAGCGGGACCCCGATAAGGAGGCCCCCGCCATAACAGCCCCATCACCTTCACCCTCAGAATCCGAGGAAAGAGAAACTCTGGGTCTTTTAGTAGATTGAGCAGCCACCAGCATCTGCACCTGAGCAGCAAGGCCAGCCACAATAGTGGCTAAATCCCCCCCTGGGGGGGAAACAGTGGTCCCCTGGCTTTCCACCAAGGCGGTAGGAAATTTGCCCTCCTGAGAATCCATTGCCCCTATTACAAATGCCGGATAATAAAGGGTTAACTGCCCCTTTAACAAGCGCGGCGAGCGCAGCCCACCGCACCACACACAAGCACAATGAGACCCCCACAGGGACAATAAAACTGACACAGGCAATGGATAAGAAGGATATAACCTGAGGAGACCCTCGCCGCTGCTGCTGCCTCGATCGGTGTTCCTGGAGAAGAGGGAGTGATGCTGCCAGGGCGCTCTATGAAAGCCTATGGGAGGCTACAAGAAAATGGCCGCCATGCATGTAGAACATGCGGCCGGAGCGAGTGTAGGCAAAATGGCGCCGTTTGGCGCCGAAACCGCCGCTCCACAGTACAGTAATGCACAGATGTCATCCATGTATAAAAAAACATGTCAGATCGCCGCAGCGATCGCTGTACAGTGCCCAAACATGCCCAAAACATGCCCCACAGCACACAGCTTCTCACACTGACAAGGCTGACACACACAGTGTCACACAGCTCCCCCCCCCTTGCAGCCCACAGCATGCAGCTGAGTGATAGGGAGACAAACAGTGTGAACAGAGGCAGGTTACACAGTCCCAGACTGACACCCCCCCAGACAGACAGGTCCCCACATAGATACACTTACCTCACAATGGCGTGGGGGACCCGCACAGGCGAACAAGCCGCTGCACATGAGGCAGGGAGAGTCGCATACAAGACGCACAGAATGAGGGTTAAGAAACCGCACAGCGTCCAGTGAGGTAGCCACCTCACCAATCATCCCTGCACCGAACAGGGATGGGTCGTTCACTGTGCCAGGAGCGTTACCTGGCTGAACGCTCGATGGCAGGCTGGGAAGCCACTGACCCACGACCTGCGACCAGGGGGATCAGCCCGAGACCCAGCCCGCATGATCCTCTTCATCCGAAGAACTAACTAACGCTGACAAAAAGAACAGCTAAGTAAAAGGTAGAGAGAAAACTCAAACAAAAAATCAAAAAAGAAGAAAGAGTCTGGGGCACAAAGCCCCAGCACAGAGAGAGCCAGCCACTCCTGACAAGCTAGACATTGAAACTGAGATATGGTTGCAGGAAGTAGGAGGGTATTGACTGAGGGGACCACCCCTTGAGGGTGGGATATGTTAAAAGCTTTAATGTTAACATATTCTGTTGCCTAGCTACTCCTTCGGAGCAAAGTCTAATACCCCATATGTGACGAATATGAAGAGGCGGCGACTGTTGGAGGACGTAAGAGAAAATCTGTTTTTCTCCTAGTAGCCACTGTACGTTTAAAGAGTATTGGACTGCAGTGTCTCCTCCAGTCACTAGAGGGTTCAGGTTCGCTCTTTATGGCCTACTCCTGTATAGACAGGAATTAGAGGGGTGGCCATTTTTGGTGGACCATGTTTGTTGAAGGATCAGCAAGGCCTCTGAGACCTAACTTCAGCCTATGACTACATAATGAAATGTGGGTACTTTCTATGGGAATGCTAGGTGACCAGACAAGGCATGGTTATATACTGCATAAAGGGGGCTTGTAAAACTGTCTGTCGATACACCCATGTACGGGTATCAGTGCACTTTAAGGAGTTGTCTCCAAAATAGCATGCATTTGGTCTGCAGGAACTTATTTTTAGGCTGTTTTGAAGCAGCATTGAGGCTGCATTGGATGCCTATGTGCTTGGCTAATCCTGCAAAATTATTTGGGGCCAAGGACAGTTGAGCAGGTGAAGCATAGTAACATGTTTGCATAGACCAGGGGTCAAAATTTAAAGTCCTGAGCTACTAGCCAGGCCTTAAGGGTTACTCGCCACCAGTTGCCCCACCCAACTCCTACCCTGCTCCGCCCCTAATTCCGCCCCTAAACACGCCCTCATAAATTATCTCATAAAATTACACTGTTAAATGTTTTTGCATTAATGCAGAAGTTACAAAAATAAATATTAATAACAACGTTTTCAGTGCCCATCAGTGCAGCCTAATCAGTGCCCATCAAGGGTCTGGAACCCCCAAATCACCATCCTAGTACCCCCCCCCCCCCCAAATTTCACCTCCTAGAACAAATCCTACCCGTCAAATCCTCCCCCCATCAAAATGTTCCCCCTAGCACAAAATTCCTACTTGCACAACCCCCCCCCCCCCAATACCCCTTTTTAACTGCCCCAAGACTTCCTGTTCTGGAAGATGATTACTTCTAGGTGGGATCAATATGGGAGGGGGGGTTGTGCTAAGGGGGGGGGGACTGTGCTGAGATGGGGGGGTTGTGCTAGGAGGGGGGGATTGTGCTAAGGGGGGGGGGACTGTGCTGAGATGGGGGGGTTGTGCTAGGAGGGGGGGATTGTGCTGAGATGGGGGGGTTGTGCTAGGAGGGGGGGGGGGCTGTGCTGAGATGGGGGGATTTTGCTAGGAGGGGGGGGGCTTTGCTGAGATGGGGGGGCTGTGCTGAGATGGGGGGATTGTGCTGAGATGGGGAGTTGTGCTAGGAGGGGGAGGGACTGTGCTGAGATAAGGGGGTTTTGCTAGGAGGGGGGATTGTGCTGAGATGGGGGGGTTGTGCTAGGAGGGGAAGGACTGTGCTGAGATGGGGGGATTGTGCTAGGAGGGGGGGGCTGTGCTGAAATGGGGGGGGGGCTGTGCTGAGATGGGGGGATTGTGCTGAGATGGGGGGTTGTGCTAGGAGGGGGAGGGACTGTGCTGAGATGGGGGGGATTGTGCTAGGAGGGGGGGGCTGTGCTGAAATGGGGGGGCTGTGCTGAGATGGGGGAATTGTGCTAGGAGGGGGAGGGACTGTGCTGAGATGGGGGGGGGGGTTGTGCTAGGAGGGGGGGTTGTGCTGAGATGGGGGGACTGTGCTGAGATGGGGGGGGTTGTGCTAGGAGGGGGGATTGTGCTGAGATGGGGGGGTTGTGCTAGGAGTAGGAGGGGGGATTGTGCTGAGATAAGGGGGTTTTGCTAGGAGGGGGGATTGTGCTGAGATGGGGGGGGCTGTGCTAGGAGGGGGGATTGTGCTGAGATGGGGGGGTTTTGCTAGGAGGGGGGATTGTGCTGAGATGGGGGGTTTTGTTAGGAGGGGGGATTGTGCTGAGATGGGGGGGTTTTGCTAGGAGGGGGGATTGTGCTGAGATGGGGGGGTTTTGCTAGGAGTGGGGATTGTGCTGAGATGGGGGGGTTTTGCTAGGAGGGGGGATTGTGCTGAGATGGGGGGGTTGTGCTAGGAGGGGGGATTGTGCTAGGAGGGAGGGGGGATTGTGCTAGGAGGGGGGGGCTGTGCTGAGATGGGGGGTTGAACTAGGAGGGGGGGATTGTGCTGAGATGGGAGGGATTGTGCTGAGATTGGGGGGGGTTGTGCTAGGAGGGGGGGGGTTGTGCTGAGATGGGGGGGTTGTGCTAGGAGGGGGGGGGGAATTGTGCTGAGATGGGAATTTGGGAGGTGACAGGATAAGCTTTGTACCCCAATCAGTGTAGTTCTCCCTTTCCTCCAGCATGCAGACCTCAGATACAGCGCGGCACATCGCTCTGTGATCCTCCTCTTCATATGTCAGAGCGGAGGAGGAGCGGAGGAGAAGCCTATTCCTATAGCTTTGCACGGACAGCTGGCGGAAGAGATGCGGCTGCAGAAGCAGAAGGGGAAGAATATTACGGCTCAGGAAGGACACTGGATGTCAGATGGGACTATACAGAGTTTGTTACCCGCCCCCTTTCTACATTGCTTACTTTGACTCGGAGGACAGGGGATAACAAACTCTGTATAGTCCGTATCTGACATCCAGTGTCCTTCCTGAGCCGCAATCTTCTTCCCCTTCTGCAGCCGCATCTCTCCCGCCAACTGTCCATGCAAAGCATTAGGAACTAATTGTCTTCTCCTCCGCTCCTCCTCCACTCTGACTCTTTAAGGGGAGAAGTCCCGATCTGACAGGAGTGTGTGAAGCCCGGCGAGAAGACAGAGAGAGCACATCCCACTCTCTCCTGTCACAGAAACACTCCTGGCAGCGCCCCTCCACCTCCCATGACACAGACGCCTAGGGCAGCCATCCTTCCATCCATCCCACCCTCCCTTGTACCGGCTCTGGGTGAGATGATCAGCTTGAACCCCTCCATCAGTCCTGCTGGCCGGATAATGTCAGCGGCGGATCATCCCGCTCAGCTTTAATTGTAATTGCCGGGCGCTTGCCGACATACACAGTCCCGCCTCCTAGCCCGGCTTCTTTGATAGACAGAACACGTCCTGGTTGGCCAGGTGTTCTGTCTATCAAAGAAGCCGGGCTAGGAGACGGAACTGTGTGTCGGCGAGCGCGCTGCAATTACAATTAAAGCTGGTACAGCGGGATGATCCGCCGCTGACATTATCCAATCCTTCGGCGGCTTTCCTCTCCTCTCTTCCTCTGACAGTAGCTCGCCATACATAATTTTCCACTCGCAAAATGCGAGTAGGCGAGTGGAAAATTTGAGGGCTGGCATAGACACATGCTTGCTTGCTTACTTACTTACATAAACACGTCTGCTTACTTACATAAACACATGGTTGTTGCATAGGTGCGTGTGTTCGCATAGGCACGTGTTGCATAAATTCATATCGCATAATGCATGGACACGTGTTTTCATGTTTGCCTGAATGCGTATTTGCACTTATAAGTGTGTGTTTGCATAAACAAATCTGCATAGATGCATGCTGCATAAATGCATGCTTATTGCGTGGATGCCTGTTTGCAAGGGCTTGTGTTTGCAAGGACACGTGTTTTCATGTTTGCGTGAGCACGTTTGCATAAAGGCATATTTGCATAAACGCATGCTTACATGCTTCCTTAAATGCATGCTTCCATAAACACATATTGCGTAAACGCATGCTGGCATATTTTCATTTGAACTGCATACATGTATGCTTATTTACCTTGTACTGCATACATGTATGCTTATTTCCCTTGAACTGCATACATAAATGCATGAACAGCAAGAACACTTTTTCCATACCTTGGTGCCTACATAATGGCATACCTGGGTACCTGCATACTTAACATACCTACGGGGTTGCATAGTGGTAGACCAACATTGTTTTAGGCCTGCATGCTTGGGGGGCTGCGTATTAGGCGTTGGCTAATATAGTTGCTACATTTTTTACCTGTCATACCAGCTAAAATGGCTCCGAAGGGTGAGGCAGCCGGGGGAGGCAGGTGCACCGCTCTAAGGTTCAGTGATCTGGCGGTGTCCACATCTCTCGATGGACCAGTGGTTTCAGGTACATCTGAGCCACTGTGGTGTTTGGCATTGCAGTGTTTCCCGACTCATTCATTTTTCGCCAGATGGACTGCGGCCGCATCACCTTGAACATGCCTGATCATTGTTGATCTGAGCCTAAGCAGGATCAAGTTTAGTTAGTACTTGGATGGGACTGCCTGGGAATACCAGGTGCTGTAAGCTTTCCCCTCCTGGGTGAGGGAGGCATCGGAGGCAGCTGTGGTTTGAGAGTTTCTTGAGGCAGAAGATCAGACTCTGAGGTGGGTCGCTCCATCTTTAGTCGGCTCGAAACCCGCTAGTTAAGTACACCACTTGGGACCTCCTGGGTCTGCCACAGAGTCGTTAGTCTTTTGCCTTGCATGGTCTCCTAGAGCAGAAGCTATGGGCTCATTATTGTAAAACACTTGAATAGTAGCAGTTACAAAACCAAATGGGGAATTGAGATCTATCTTAAGATCTCAAGCCGCTGGGCATCCATCGGTTTCAGATAGGCGCGATCTGTTCAGTGATGACCTCTCTGCAGGAGGTAGACTTCGGGGTCCATAGTCCTCAATAACGCATATCTTAATGTGCTGCTTTTTTCCAGGTTCAAAGGTTTCTGCAATTGCAATTAAAAGTTTTCTTTTTTGCGGGAGCTGTGGCTCGGCCTTTCGAGCTAGCCACAGCTCCCAAGGGTTCGCAAAGCTCCAAGCCCCGGTACTGGACTTGCTGAAATCACAGGGGGTGTCAATCTCAGTATACCCTAATAATCTTTGCTCAGGAAGCAGTTCGTATCAGGTTTTCTTTCAATACATTTCTACAGGAGAAAATAGCATCTAGGTTAAAGCATGTTCACTACAGACAGTCCTACTCCCAAGTTCTTTTGTAGAGAATTATTCCCTCTGTCTGGAACATGAGAATCCAAGCATTGGATTGGCAGAGGGCTCTGTTCCTGGTGTGTTGCAGAGCTAAAATTGGTGGTTGATGGTTCGGAATCTGGAGAGGGTGAAATTCTTCTTTCAGGGGTTGGAAGATAATAACCACTGAAGCAAGTCGCTCCAGTTGGTTTGAAGGTGGCTACTGTGGACTTGGTTTCCACAGGAGAAAATACGCCCATCGATACCTTTAAACTTTTGGCGAGTACACCTTGGTCTGGATTATTGGACGAAACAGTCGTAGGTTCAATCCGACAATACTTCTCCAGTGGCATATAATCAACCACCAGGGTAGAACCAGGAGTCGTGCAACTCTGTAAGTGAACCACATTCTGTCTGGGGCAGAACAGGTGCTGTCTCTGTCACCAGTTCATATTCCAGGTATAGAAAAATGACAAGGGGGTTTTCCCAGTCATCAGCAGCGAATGCCGGGATCACACGGTCCTTGCTTCCTGAGACATTTTTTGGCAATCTGTCGTTGGGGAACTCTGCAGGTGGATCTACTGGATTCCAAGTTCTACAACAATTTGGACAGGTTGTGTCCAGGACGAGAGTCCCAGTGGCAATAAGGGTAGATGCACTGGTAACACCTTAGGGACCAGTTCTCCCTAATCAATGCCTTCCCTCTGTTTCGACTACTACCACATCCATTGTGGAAAATCCAGGAGGTGTTGATAATAGTGCTAGCCGAATAAGCCCAGGAGAGCTTGGTACTCTGACATAGCCTTGGACACTTCCAGTCCAGCTGGATCTAATGGTCTTGGGCCCAGTTATCTCTGCTCTGTTGAGCACCTGGAAGCCAGCTTCAGGGAGTTTCAAATACAGGACTTGGAAATATTTTATGCCTGGGGTAAAGCCAGGAAGTGGCACCTGCAGATATGTGAGTGGGAGTTTTTTTTTTCTTTTCCCAATCGAGAAGGGAAGGGAGATTGGCCTTAGGTATCATTAAGGGTCAGATTCATTCCTATCCATTTTTTTTCTAGAGGCTGTTGATTCTCATTCCTTGATTCATATTTCATACAGGGTGTAACACAGACATTCCCGCCTGTCAGGCCACCCTTGTGTCCTTAGGATTTGAATTTGCTCCTGACTGTCCATGCAGAGGCCACCTTTTGAACCAATTTGAGAAACAGTTATTCCTTTGACTCAGAAGGTGGCTTCTTTGGTTGCTATCACTTCAGAAAGTGGAGTGTTCGAGCGGACAGCTCTCTCATGCAAGGAACTGTTCTTGATCTTACATCATGATAAAGTGATGTTGCGTCCTCATCCATCTTTTTTGCTTAGAGTGGTTTATAGTTTTTACTTGAATCAGGGCAGTGTCTTGCCTTTCTTTTCTAATCCTCAGTTGGCAGGAGTAGGATCACTGCATACACTGGAAGTAGCTCAGGCGGTCAGGATTTACTTGAATTGTCAGCGCAGGTCAGGAATCCTGGTTTGTGCTGCCAGCAGAGCCCAGGAAGGGCAGGAGGCATCAAAGTTAACTATTCCCAATTGGATCCACCAGCTAATTATTCAAGCCTATGGCTTGAAAGGGCAAGGTCCCCACCTCTTTTTGGTGAGAGCACTCGCTACCAGGTGTGTGGGGGCATCTTGGGCCATCAGGTGTCAGTGGCTCAGGTGTTTAAGGCCACTACATGGTCTTTGGTTCATACATTCACAGGATTTTACCAGATGGATATCAAAGCCACAGAGTATACTGCTTGGCCATAGTATGTTATGGGCGGCAGAATAAGTCCTTCTGAGGTGGCAGTTTCTGTGATTGTGTCTCCCTCCCCTCAAGGGCAATGCTTTAGGACATCCCACATAGTAATTATTGTGGCTGCTCTGTGTCCCGTGATGTACGATAAAGAAAATTGGATTTTTCCTACAGCTTACGTGTAAAATAAATTCTTGGAGTACATCACGGGACACATAGGTCCCTCCCCTCTTTTTTGGGTATTCATTGCTTTACTACAAAACTGAGGTACTTCCTGTGTAGGAGGTGTTATATAGGGGGGGACTTCCTGTTTGATTGATCTTCCAGTGTCCATTCACCTTTAGGTGGTGCATAACCCAAATAGTATTTATTATGGCTGCTCTGTGTCCCATGATGTACTCAAAGAAAAGGATTTTACAGGTAAGTTGTAGGAAAAATCCAATTTTTATTAGCTTAGAGGAAAACTACAATGGCTTTGGATTATTTATGCATTTAAAGTTTATATGCTTTTCAAAATGTTTTGTCCTTTTTCTATATACTGTCTTTGTTTTATAAATAAACATTTAATACATGACAAATGATTACCAGAGCACTAAAGGTTAGTGAATTAAGCAGCATGTCAGTCTGCCTTTTGTCTCACTTTGTCTAAACAAAACTTAGGACAGAGCCATTCAAAAAGGAGGACAGAGACATTCAAGAAGGGAGGAATCATTAAGTTGTGTATGTAATTTTAGCTACTTTTTTTTTTTTTCGAAAACTGCAATGAAAAAATTAAAATGCAAATAGAAGCCTAATGCTCCACCTGCTGGCCCAAAAAGAGAATGAAAACTATTTGTATACCAAAAAAAATTGTAGTTTGTGTTTTCTTTATTTATTTTTTTTTTGCCCTGACTATAATAAAACAAAAAAGATTATGTAAAAACTACTATAGTTTGTTTATGGTCTTTTTTTTTTTTTTTCTTTTTGTGAAAAATGAAGAAGAGAATCTGGTTGGTGGCTAAAGGCAAAATACAGTTCTGCCTTCTAACACTGATAAATGAGGCCCCCAGACTCCTAGCTCAAGGCACTTAATGGTTTCAAACTTTGTGAAAATGCCATGCTTTACACTGCAGCATAAACGTGACTCCATGCACCAGAGACTCCAGCTGCTGCCATTGTCCAGGGGGATGATATCCAGCCAAAAGAACAGCAGATCATTCATCAGTGACAGCCAGAATATTCCTCCAGGTAGATCATGTGATGATACATTAGGACTAAATCCAAATAAAATGATAAAGCATAGAAATTAAGGACCGGTTGTCACAATGTGCAATTTGACAAAAAATAAATAAAAAATCTTCCTTCCCTTTTGCAAGCAATAAAAAAATGCAGCAAGGGCTTATACTCTGCTTTAATCTGTCAGCGGACTAACTTAAAGGGAACCTGTTCTGAACGGGCACTTAAAATAACATGGTACATATCGTGTAAGTTGGTCTTTCTGGTCTGATAAAGTTATTTGTCCTAATATTTAGTTGCATGGTTTGCTGCTATTACTACTACTATAATTACTGACTGGAAAGCTGGCTAAAGACAGAACAGATGTAGAGGCAAACAAGTCTTCTGACACGGTTTCCAATAACAACGAAAAAGCTTGGGACGCATGAGTGTTCCTGTTTAGCCTATGAAGGATGTAGATAGAGGCACAGCTCAACACAACTCAACTCAGAGATCGTTTTCAAACATTCCCAAGATCTGTTGGCCAGAATGGTGGCATGCAGAAGCCTCTCGCTTCCCCACTGTGGCCCCTATAGGTTTAAGGATAATAAACCTAATATCATACACTTCATAACGAAAAAATTTTCTGCTAAATACTTTGTCTGGTAATACAGTGGGTATGGAAAGTATTCAGACCCCCTTAAATTTTTCACTCTTTGTTATATTGCAGCCATTTGCTAAAATCATTTAAGTTCATTCTTCTTCCTCATGAATGTACACATAGCACCCCATACTGACAGAAAAACACAGAATTGTTGACATTGTTGCAGATTTATTAAAAAAGAAAAACTGAAATATCACATGGTCCTAAGTATTCAGACCCTTTGCTGTGACACTCATATATTTAACTCAGGTGCTTTCCATTTCTTCTGATCATCCTTGAGATGGTTCTACACCTTCATTTGAGTCCAGCTGTGTTTGATTATACTGATTGGACTTGATTAGGAAAGCCACACACCTGTCTATATAAGACCTTCCAGATCACAATGCATGTCAAAGCAAATGAGAATCATGAGGTCAAAGGAACTGCCTGAAGAGCTCAGAGACAGAATCGTGGCAAGGCACAGATCTGGCCAAGGTTACAAAAAGATTTCTGCTGCACTTAAGGTTCCTAAGAGCACAGTGGCCTCCATAATCCTCAAATGGAAGATGTTTGGGATGACCAGAACCCTTCCTAGAGCTGGCCGTCCGGCCAAACTGAGCTATTGGGGGAGAAGAGCCTTGGTGAGAGAGGTAAAGAAGAACCCAAAGATCACTGTGGCTGAGCTCCAGAGATGCAGTCAGGAGATGGGAGAAAGTTGTAGAAAGTCAACCATCACTGCAGCCCTCCACCAGTCGGGGCTTTATGGCAGAGTGGCCCGACGGAAGCCTCTCCTCAGTGTAAGACACATGAAAGCCTGCATGGAGTTTGCTAAAAAAACACCTGAAGGACTCCAAGATGGTGAGAAATAAGATTCTCTGGTCTGATGAGACCAAAATAGAACTTTTTGGCCTTAATTCTAAACGGTATGTGTGGAGAAAACCAGGCACTGCTCATCACCTGTCCAATACAGTCCCAACAGTGAAGCATGGTGGTGGCAGCATCATGCTGTGGGGGTGTTTTTCAGCTGCAGGGACAGGACGACTGGTTGCAATCGAGGGAAAGATGAATGCGGCCAAGTACAGGGATATCCTGGACAAAAACCTTCTCCAGAGTGCTCTGGACCTCAGACTGGGCCGAAGGTTTACCTTCCAACAAGACAATGACCCTAAGCACACAGCTAAAATAACGAAGGAGTGGCTTCACAACAACTCCGTGACTGTTCTTGAATGGCCCAGTCAGAGCCCTGACTTAAACCCAATTGAGCATCTCTGGAGAGACTTAAAAATGGCTGTCCACCAACGTTTACCATCCAACCTGACAGAACTGGAGAGGATCTGCAAGGAGGAATGGCAGAGGATCCCCAAATCCAGGTGTAAAAGACTTGTTGCATCTTTCCCAAAAAGACTCCTGGCTGTATTAGATCAAAAGGGGGCTTCTACTAAATACTGAGCAAAGGGTCTGAATACTTAGGACCATGTGATATTTCAGTTTTTCTTTTTTAATAAATCTGCAACAATGTGAACAATTCTGTGTTTTTCTGTCAGTATGGGGTGCTATGTGTACATTCATGAGGAAGAAGAATGAACTTAAATGATTTTAGCAAATGGCTGCAATATAAACAAAAAGTGAAATATTTAAGGGGGTCTGAATACTTTCCGTACCCACTGTAAATATTATCATATTGTTCAGTTCCAAAGTTCCATAATCTTTTCCCAGAATTAAGTAGGTGCAGTCCTCAAAAGACCTAGTATAGTTCTCTCAAATTGGCCCACTTTTTCTTATCGAAATTTGACATGCCAGCCTAATGGCCCGTACACACAACCTGAAAATGAGATGAAAAATACTGCTTTCGAAGCGATTGCATGATAATCGGATCGTTAGTACAGAGCTTTCGAGAGCCGTTCACGACAGTTCATCCGATCAGACAAGCACGAAAAATTTTCTCGTACAATATCAGATGGTATCACTTACGATTTTTTATTCAGTTGCACGAGAATTTTCATAACTTTAGTAACCTCTCCATTTTTGATATGCAACTCGCATGCAAAAAAAAACAAAAAACGGACAATCTGTTGTCCGATTTTTGGATCATGTGTAAGATCACAATTTGATCACCTCCAGGCACACGGATAATTATTTGGCTTCTAGAGCATTAGAAGGACAGCTGCCAGCTGTCTCCTCGAGCACTGTAAACTGAGCTGCGCTTAAAGTGCTGGGCTGGTCTCCGAGTGCCCGAAACACGGCATCCTGCACATGCACATGAGTAACGCCATCCCCAGCTGGCCAATGAAGAGGCCCGAAGAACAGCACTCAGAAGAAGATGCCAGCGCAGGACCGTTGGACAGGTAAGTATGGAGATTTCCACTTTAAGAGCCCATTCAGACTAGCGCGACACGACTTTGGGGGGAGACCTGTGAAGTCGCGTGCACCGCTGTGCACCGCTACTTTGGCGCGACTTGCAGAGACTTCACATAATGGAAGTCTATGCAAGTTGCCTCCAGGTCGCCCCAAAGTAGTACAGGACCCTTTTTCTAAGTCGGAGCGACTTGTGTCGCTCCTATTAGAACGGGTCCTGTGCTAATCAATGGACCGCGACCGAGCGCGACTTGTCAGGCTGACAAGTCGCCTGACAAGTCGCGCTAATGTGAATGGGCTCCAAGTCACACAAACCTCCTGCATTTGTTTCATTTACAGAGGAACTTTACTCATAACAACTTTTAAAAATAATATGCTTTTAGCAAGGAACATACATTCCACATTAATAATTATGCTACCAAAATTAGTGTGTCCTTAAAAAATACCCCCCAGCATTGCTCTTGTTTCTTCATGCTGGCTGCCACTTTGCTGGAGCCCAGAACAGCAGTAAAAAATAAAGCAGAACTAAACCCATTGATTTAACAGTTTAAAAAAAAAAACAGTTACATTCTTGGAATACTGGGATTGCTAACTGTCATATTTGCTTGAGTCCTCAGCCAAAGTGTCAAACCATCAAATGGCTGGTATCATAACTGATGACATGTGCAGCACCATGACAGTTGCAGATCAAACAGCAGCAGCTTCCTTGGCTATAAAGGATAAGAGGGTTTAATTCTACTTTAAGGCTGTCAGCAGATGGGCCTCTACAAATTCGGACAGAGCAGGGTGAGACAATGTATTACTGGATTTTAAACACTATAGGCACTTATTTTTAAATGTTTTACATAGCTATACCTGCAAAAGGGGCAACCTTGAAGTTATCTAGCAGGACTTCATTTTCTGACTAAAGTTCCACTTTAAGCAAAATTGATCTGGCAAGTATTGAACTTTATACTACTAAGATCTATTTCCTCTGCATTTAAATATACTTAAAAGTTTAAACACATTCTAATCTGCCTACGGATATTCAAAATTCAGTTTTTTTATAAATGCAACTAAACAGAATGCACCTAAACGCAAGTAAATGCAAAGTGTGAATTCTACTATTTAAAATCATTACATACATTTCCCATTTATTCGCATTTCGAATTGTCCTAGAAATGCATGTAAATGCAAACAATCAAGTTTGTGTGAATAAAGACTGTGCTTTGAGTTTTGAGAATTAAATAGCTTCACAATGCTTAAGCACTTTACGTCTAGCCACAAAGACCTACGTGGGCTGACTTTGCATGGTTGTACCGGGGTGATGCCTCTAGCTAGAGGCATCATCCAGTAGCGTTTTTTAGAGCTGGCGGTCGGCTTTCCGGCGGTAACGACTGATGCGGCTCAGGAGCCGCTAGATCGTTACCCCAGCAAGCGGGAGGGGATGTTCCCCCTCCCGCCACCTTCCGCAGCATTGCCCGTCTGCCGGCTGGATGGAGTCCCGATCAAAGCCGGAAGCGGCTTCGATCGGGTCTTCGATGACGTAACCCAGAGGCGGCTTCCATGACGTCCGGGTTACTCTGCTGCTAAAGGCGGCAGATTCAAAAAGTGACAGTATTCAAAAATGCCGTTTTCGGCGTTTTGAATACATGGAAGTGTAGTGGAGGGGTTTGGTGTCTTTTAGACCATCGATCCCTCCATAAAGAGTACCTGTCACTGCATATTGCTGTCACAAGGGATGTTTACATTGCTTGTGACAGCAATTAAAGTGATCAGATTTTTTTTTTTTAAAACCTGTGTTAAAATTAAAAAAAATAAAGTAAAATGAATAGAAAAAATATTTAGCCGCCCCTGTCGCCGTTAGCTCGCGCACAAAAGAAAACGTGGAAGTTGCGCCGCAAATTAAATCGCTATTCAAACCACACATGTGAGGTAGCGCCGCGATCGCCAGAGCGTGAGCAATAATTAAAAAAAAGAGCTACACTCTAACTCTAAACTGGTAACCGCTAAAAAATGTTAAAGCATCGCCTATGGAGATTTTTATTTGTTGCCATTCCGCGGGTGTGGGCAATTTTAAAACATAACATGTTGGGTATCTATTTACTCGGCGTGACATCATCTTTTACAATATACAAAAAAAATGGGCTAACTTTACCGTTTAGTTTTTTTTTAAATGCAGTGAAATGTGATTTTTCATAGTTTTTCCAAAAAAAATGGCGTTTGAAAGACAGCTGCGCAAATACCGCGTGACAAAAAATATTGCAATGACCGCCATTTTATTCTCCAGAGTCTTTGCTAAAAACATATATATATATATATATAATGTTTGGGGGTTTTAAGTAGTTTTCTAGCAAAAACATACTGATTTAAACTTGTAAACAAAAAAAATTCAAAAATAGGGGGTTAGTGGTAAAGCGGTTAATAAAACAGAGATGAACGAGGGCTTGTTGTAAAGTATTGTATAACTAAAGGCAAAACATTTTAGTCTTGGATAGAGTGGAGAGAGATTAGAACGTTTGTCCGTTTTTATTGCCGTCATGCCCCCTTTCACACTTGTGCGACCTTTAAGTTGTGCGACTTTGCCCGGACTTGAAGCAATGCCTGTGTAATCTTGAGGTCTATGGACCTCAAATCGCATAAAAGTCAAAGCAAAGTAGTGCACAGACTACTTTGAAGTTGCACAGATATGAACAGTGCTCACTGTAAATCATGGGGTATGACTTGTTATGCGACTTTGCAGTCCCAAATCACAGGACAAGTCGAACAAGTGTGAAAGGGGCCTTAAGGAGATTCAACCTCTCCATTTGTCCTATTTACCATTAACATTGAAAGAAAGAAAATCCCAGAATTTTGGGTTGTCTCCAGAAAAGTAATAGAGGGGAAATGGTCCATTGGGGACACTAGTTATGGTGACCTGGGGGTCCCCAAGGAATTATCTTAATTTGCAGGGATTTCCGCTCACTTCTGGCCTGGCTATGGGACAGGAACTTAATTATAATCCCTGCAATGGGACACAGATGACTAAAATAAATCTGACAGGGGTTATAACCCTCCCTTACACTATCCAAAATGAAAAAAAAATGTTTTGCCTATAGTTATACTTTAAGGGTTTTTATTTTAAGCTAAATGTAAAAGCTTACATTAAACGTCTCATATTCACTGACTTTTAGTGTGTAAACATACTATTGAACAAGTTTTGTTATATCCGTTTGATAAGTGCAAAAAAGAAACCCATTAATCATGTAAGAAAAAAAATATATAAATCAGAGCTGTCCTGTGCCCTGTGCATGCTTCCTGGGTATCTCAGGGAGAGGGGTTGTCCATCACAGACCTCATCTTGGTGCTACAGAATGATTAGCCTTTTTATTGTGGAGATAAGAGGGTAGGTCAGTACAACTAGCTTAGCAAGAAAGGACTGGGCAAGGCTGCTCTCATTCAGTCCACAAAAATGCTGCGTTTGGCCATCCACAACAAGTAGTTAATTAAGTAGTTCTAAATCCAAGCTGTTTTTTACCTTAATGCATTCCTTACATGAGGGTAAAAAAATGCCCCCTACCCTAGCACCCTCTGCTTCTAAACATGTACCTGGCACCTCTCACTAATCCAGCGCTGTCCTATCGGGAATATGGTGGCGCCTCTAGCTGGTCTCACAGGAGACTCAGGCAGTAGTGGGAGCCATAGGCTCCTACTGCTGTCAATCAAACCCTGTGAGGGGAGGATCAGGGGGCGTGGCTAAGTGGGTCTATGGGAGCACATTGCCCAGTTTCGGGAGCACATCTGTACTAGTGCCCCCTCAGCACCTGCGCAATGCCTTTGGATAGCGTAAGTAAATATAACATCTTTTTTAAATTAACAAATTAATCTTTAGAATAATTTTAAGATTGCATTTATGGTAGATCAACAGGTATTTTTCTGTAGTTGCAAGTTCTTTAAAGGAAAAAAACTTGGGAAAATATACATGTATTGCAGAGATGTGCTGCATATGTGTTTTTTTTTTGTGCTCTGGCATACTCTTAAAGGCTCTTTCACACACGGAGTCCGCCAGGTGGACTCCATTTTTCTCAGCGGGGGATCGTTCCCCCGATCCCCTGCTGAGCAGAAGGATGACAGCTGTGTCTCTGACACAGCTGTCAGGTCCCCATGCATCTCTATGAGGGAATTGGAAAGGAACGGACCTTCTGTCCGTTCTCATCTGATCCGCGGGACGGATGGAAAATAGGGTTTCCATCCATCCAGATTTGACGGATCGGAAGTCAGCGGACATGTCGCCGCTGACATCCGGTGCCCCATAGAGATGCATGGGGTGACCGTTCAGATCCACCAAAAAACTGACAGGTGGATCTGAACGGTCCGCCTGTGTGAAAGGGGCCTTAAGGTAAACTTGTCAGTGCAGCAGATCCAAGCTGTCAATTAAAATCTAATTGCAATTTGTGCAGCTCTGATTTTGTAAAGTTTTTCATGCATTTGTAACCATCTTCAAAATCTGTGGCAAGACTAAAGAGTTAGGTGAAGACAAATTAGTACAAATGCCCTTTTCTGGCTTGTGCTCTTCCAAGAGTTGTGTGCATACAGCTAGGTGTACAAGACAATGTCATTCTATTCTACAAAAAGCTGAAAATATTTCTGATCAGTAACGGAATGGAAACCAGCATTAAAATACTTTTCCCTTTTCTTAGAAAACCAAGAGCTCTAAGGCTACATTCACACCTGAGCGTAGCGTTTTTGCGCGTTTATTTACCGCGATTTTTAGCGCGATTTTTCCGCGATTTTTACCGCGATTTTTGTGCAGGCGTTTTTTGATTAAATAGATACCAATGGAAAACGCCTGTAATCTGCCCAAAAAGAAGCTCATGTACTTTTTTGAGCGTTGGGCGTTTTGTAAACAGCGTCAAAACGCTCAGATGTGAACAGGGGCCATTGAAATGAATAGGATTTGTCTTGTTGGGCATTTTGAGAGCTGATCCTAGAGCAGAAAAACTCCCCAAAAACGCCCCAAAAGGCCTAGATGTGAACGGAGCCTAAAGGGTTACATCCCAACCACTTAAACATCTACAAACAGGAATAACACTTAAGCCTTTGGTGATCATCAGCTAATTGACATATTTTGTTTAATGATCAACAAATCTATATCCTCGAATTGAAAAACCAATAAAAACAGTGCATTTAAATCTGAATAAGAGCTGTTCTCAATATTCATTGCCAAATTAAAGTTTTGGGGTTTAATTAAAATTCAAAGCACTATGTAAAACCAAGTAATAACTTATCTTTTCTACAATAATTGTACATTTGTTCATTTTAGGTAAAATACTCAAGACACAACCCAGTTTTACACTACAATTTGCATTGGACTCTCACCTGAACCACTGAATGAATTTGCATCGGAACAGACTTTGAAATCGCACTGCAAACCAGCTCGCACATATGTGAATCAAGTCTGAAGGTGTCAGTTTTAGTATCGGAGCATTAGTACAAGTACTAATGCAAATGCTTAGTATCGGCACTATATATGTAAAGTGTAAAAAATATATATATATGTATATGTATATATGTAAAATGTGCATAACCATTGCAACAATATTCCATACGAACAGAAATTTTTATTTAGAAATACCGCTAACATTTTTTTTATATAAAATTGTTATATATCCTAAAAGGCAAAATATGACCAAAGCTTTTTTTAGTCAGTCATACTTCTCCTGGGGATCACAGGAGTGCACTTAGTTCTGCACTTCTGTGTCCCAGACTCTGTCAGCTGACGTCACAGAGCTGGTCCAGGCTCTACAGGGATCCAGACAAAGTATGGATTAACCCAAATGCCTGACCCGTAGCTGGCTCAGCCTCTCAGCGATCTAGTTGCTTCCGCCCCCACCACAGCCCAGAGCTCCAGTGAGCACTGGAGGGGCAGAGCAGAGAGCTCTCTGCTCAATGAAGACAGAGAACTGAGTGATCAGCAGTTGTTGATCGCTCAGTTCTTGGCATAGAAACCCGTGGAGGACAGCTGCAGCATCAGATCGATACTGCAGCCATCGACACGAGTATGTACTTTTGTAAACCCTACACTTCTCTTTTAAACTTGTATACAGAACCTCCTCGAAGTGGTTAACTATGTAGCAGGTTAGCACAGTGAGTAGGTCTTCTCTGGATAATGAGTGTTAACATGTAGGTTTAAAAAGAGAAGTGTGGGGTTTTTGTTTGTTTTCAGAATCATACTTACCTAGGTGGATGCAGCATCGGTCCAATACTGCACCTGTCCCCCGCCGGCTCTAAGACTGAGAACTGAGCGATCAATGACTGCCGATTGCTTGGTTCTGTCTGCTCTGCCCTAGCCTGGACTGGCTCTGTGACGTCAGCTGACAGCGGGCTTCAGGTCATAGGAGTGCAGAACAGACTGCACTCCTGCAATCCACAGGAGAAGTACAGCCAATTGAGCTTTGGCTGTACTTCTCCTTTAATTCAACAAAAGGCAAAATAGGCTATTTACTTTACAAGGGAAATTTAATTTTGCAATGGAATGCTACCTTAGCTTAGTGAATGTGGTGAAAACACACTTTTGCAAAGAAAACTCAACCATCATCAAAGAGATAAAAAAAAAAAAAAAAAAACAAAACAAAAAAAATAAAATGAATAAAAACAATGAATGCACATGAGTGGATGATGGAAACCAGCAGATCCTCACCTCATTCACTGAGCAAAATGGAAAATCCCTTGCAAAGTGAACAGCCTATATCTGCCTTTAGCAAATCAACCTCTTACAGGGCACACAGCGTTTCGTATGCACGCTCACCAATGTGAGCAACACTAAAGCACAATTACTGTGCAGAACTAAGCACAGTGTGCAATACGCAACAAGGCTACCACAAAAGTTATATATTTTTTTTTTTTATTAAAAGCCACACACTGATAGATATGTTCGCAAAAAATTGATCACATACATATTAAAACCTGTGTGGGAAAAATGACCACCAATTACATTTTCCACTGCTAGTCTTTACAGTAAAGTAAATTTAAAAAAATTAAGGCACAGTCTTATTACCAGGTTGCTCGCCTTCCTGTGGTCCATAGTATGTAAATAGACGATCCAATAAAGTATCCTCATTTCCACCAGGCTGCAAGGCTTCTTCCTCCAGCAACCACAACAGACCTCTGGCCTCGTCAGTTCTTGCAAGGGTCCTTACCTGAGATTAAAACCAAGTTCATTACCCAAGATACATTTCTACCGTCTCCTCCTGTCAAACAATTGTTACAAGCTTATTTTTCATGTGCAAGGGAGCCCAAGCACAAGGAATGAGACCTGCTAACAAACTCCCATTAATCAGAGTAACAACCCCCTCCTTCCCCACTTATCCACAATCTCATTTCTCCAGTCCTCCAGGCAGCTTTGGCTCTAATTGCCAGCCTGATTTTCCTGATGAGATGGCAGCAGAGAAGGGGGACTGGAGAAAAAAAAATAATAACAAGGCCGCAGAGTCAGCAGGGGTAATTCTAGGCGCTATTTTAAAAGACACTTAAGGAAAAGAATCAATACTTAATGCTTGAGATAGCAAAAACACATTATTTTGTAGTAAAACGTTTTAGTCTGCTTTCTTGCCTCTGTTGAAAATTCAATCTGGGTGGCTACAAGGTAAAATTACAGCCTTTAATAGGAGGGTATATAGGTCCTTTACACATAGACACTACAGCCCTGTGCCTGTCAGATCTTCCCAATTACCGGTAACAAAGAAGATTGGTTTTCAGATCTCTCAGTCACATCTTCTGCCTGTAACAGAGCCGTGTGTGTGTGTGTGTGTGTGTGTCTTCCACCTACACAAAAAAACATTCACAGTTCCTAAATGAGGAAATTACAATTGGATTTTTTTACTTACCGTAAAATCCATTTCTCTGATGTTCATTGACGGACACAGCTCCTGATATTCTTAACCATTCGGTTATACTGCCCTCTACAGGAGTAGGACACTAGGCAAGAAAAAAAAAAAGTCTGGCTATGCCCATGGGCAGTCCCAGGATGTATACTCCCTCACTTTGCTATAGGCACTCCATTTAGTTACAAGCAGTGTAGGAAGAATTACAACTCCAGAGGGGTTGGTGCTATGTCCATCAAAGAACATCAGAGAAATGGATTTTACAGTAAAGTCAAAAATCCCATTTTCTCTTCCGTTCATCGACAGTCACAGCTCCTGATATTCTGAACCATTGGGACGTCCCAAAGCAGTGTAAAACATGAGGGGTGGAAATAGCAAAACAAATTCCCAAGGCTAAACTATAGCCAACCACGTTAACAGGAGCTCAGCCAAACCAACTGGAGCCCACCTGAAAAAACAATACACCCTCAAAGAGGATCAGGTCCTCCTAAACAGCAGCCTGCAAAATCTTGCGGCCAAACGAAGCATCCGCAGATGCCAACACATCCACTTTATAACTTTGTGAAAGTGTGCACTGATGACCAGATGGCCACCTTGCAAACCTGCGTCATGGATGCCTGATGACGCAAAGCCCAGGAGGCACTAAGCGCCCTAATAGAGTGACAGGGGAAGGAGGAACATGAGCCCTGATGGAATAGGTCTGAATCACCATCTGTCTGATACATCTGGAAATGGTCGCAGAGGTAGCGGATAACCCTTTAAAAGGTCCATCCGTGAGCACAAATAGAGAGTCTTGACTTCCTGAAAGACTCCGTTGCTGCCAAGCACACCCGAATTGCCCAGCCCACATCCAAGGTATGTAAGGCAATTTCATTCGGATGTTTAGGCCTGGGACACAGGGAAGGCAACACAATGTCTTCATTCAAATGAAAAACTGAGACAACCTTTGGAAGGAACGACGGACAGGGGCGAAGAACCACCTTATTCCTGTGAATCACCAGGTAAGGTGAACGACAGGATAACGCCGCCAGTTCTGACAACCTGTGCGCAGAGGTGATAAAAAAGGCTACCTTCTGGGACAGCGTAAGCAGGGGGATCTCCCGAAGATTCTCAAGGGGAGGCTTCTGGAGAACCGAAAGCACCAGATTGATATCCCATGGTGGCAACGAAACCCGCACTGGAGGAACCAATGTCGGACACCCTGAACAAAGCTACACAGTGTGTGGCCAAAGGTCATTGGAAGAAGACTGCTAAAAGCAGACACCTTGCCCTTGATGGTACTCAAGGCCAATTTCTGTTCAACCCCCCGTTGAAGGAAGGTCAAGATCCAAGCCACCGAGTAGGAGCAAGGATGATTCCCAAGAGACTCAAATCATGCAATGTACATCTTCTACGTACAATGGTAGATCTTCCTAGAAGTAGATTTCCTAGCTTTCAACAGGGTAGGAACCACTAACTCAGATAAAGCCCTAGCCATCAGCACCTGGCTTTCAAAAGCTAAGCTGTCAAAGCCAGCGACTGTAAAGCAGGGTGGAAGATTGGTCCTTGGGACAGAAGATCCTCCTGCGAGGATGCTTCCAAGAATTGCTGGTGACCAGCTGCACCAGATCGATGTACCAAGCCCAGCGAGGCCAGTCTGGAGCCACTCAGATGACCAGAATCCCTTCGTCAATCCTGCGGAGAAGTATTGGCAGAAGCTTGAGAGGAGAGAAGGCGTAGATCAGACGATACTGACCCCGTGGGGTCACCAGCGTGTCTGTGGCGTCCGCCAGAGGATCCCTTGACCGAGCCACAAACCTCTGCACCTTTCTGTTGAGCCGAGACGCCAACAGATCCACCTCGGGGGTGCCCTGCCAGAGAAACACTTGATGAAACACCTCCAGATGAAGGGAACACTCCCCTTGGTCCAACACCTGCCGACTGAGGTAATCCACCTGCCAATTTTCCACCCAAGGAAGTGTACGGTGGGGAGGGCTTGAACGAACCATTCTGCCCACCTTAGAATGCCGGCTACCTCCAGAGCCACCAGGACACTTCTTGTGCCCCCCTGGTGATTGAAATAGGCCATGCCCGTGGCATTGTCTAAATGAATGCGCACTGGACAATGCTGAAGACGATCTGTCCAATGGTCCAGACACAGTCTGATGGCTCAGAGTTCCAAGACATTGATTGGTAGTCTGGACTCTTCCAGCATCCAGATCCCCTGAGCAGAATGCTTGCCAAGAAGGCGTTCCCAGCCAGACAGGCTGGCATCAGTGGTGACCACTGTCCAATACAATGGGAGGAAGGATTTGCCCGGCCGAAGCGCTGGAGAACGAAGCCACCATATCAGGGACCCCTTCGTTCTCTGACCACAGATCTGATTGTCCAGAGACTGCAGACTTGTGCCATTTGGTCAGAATCTCCTTTTGCAGGGACCTCACATGGAACTGTGCAAACAGAACAGCCTCGAAGGTAGACACCATCAGGCCCAGCACCCGCATGCAAGTCCAGAGGGATGACCATCTGCTGGACAGCAGGAGAGGAATTGCAGCCTGAAATTTCTGTAGTTTGTCCAGAGGAAGGAGAACTCTGGCTAAGGCCGAGTCCAGAGTCAGACCCAGATAGTCCAGCTTTGTGGATAGAACCGGAGCAGACTTCTGAAAATTCAAAATCCAGCCGAACTCCCACAGTTCGTATTGTGATCTCCAGGTTTTTCACCAGAGCAGAAGGAGATTCCGCTCACAGAAGGATAGTCCAAGTAGCCCAGTACCATGATCCCCATTGGGGTAACAAGGCAAGAACCAGAGCAAACACATTTGTGAAGACCCCAGGAGCAGCGGCAAGACCAAAGGGTAACGCCACAAACTGATAATGCTCCCCTCCCACAGCAAAGCGGAGAAACCGCTGGTGACTGGCGCATATTGGAATGTAAATGTAGGCATCCTTGATGTCGATAGAGGCAAGGAAATCCCCCCTGACGCAGGGATGCCACCACCATTCGAATGGACTCCCATTTTGAACTTCTGCACCCGCATAAAGCAATTTAGCACCTTGAGGTCCAGGATTGGATGCACTTTGCCTTCCTTCCTGGGAACAGGTTTGATTGAGTAAAACCCCTAAAAACGTTCCGGAGTGGGAACCGGGACAAGAGCGAAACTCGATCTTGTAGCCAGACCAAATGACTTCTTGGACCCACTTGTCTTGCACCAGGGCTCTCGGCTTGCCAGGCAAGGTTCGTTTGGATGCTCCAAAGGAGGCCCGGAAAGGCTTCGAGCCCTTGTCAGTCAACCCCAAGAGATGAAAAAACTTCTTACGAGCCAAGAAGGAAGGCCCACATCTACGACGAGGTTCCTTGCCCGTAGTAGACTGTGGAAGACCACAGGACATGGGTCCAGTAATCTATGTCCTTAGTCTGCTTGTCGTCAGCAAACTGTTTGGGGGCTTTATTGTGCATCATCTTTAGAAGAGGCTTCCTTCTGGGATGACAGCAATGCAGACCAATTTGATGCAGTGTATGGACTGAGCACTTACAGGCTGACCTCTCACCCCTTCAACCTCTGCAGCAATGCTGGCAGCACTCATTCGTCTATTTCCCAAAGACAACCTCTGGATATGATGTTGAGCATGTGCACTCGACTTCTTTGGTCGACAATGGCAGGGCCTGTTCTGAGTGGAACCTGTTCTGTTAAACCGCTGTATGGTCTTGGCCACTGTGCTGCAGCTCGGTTTCAGGGTCTTGGCAATCTTCTTTTAGCCTGGGCCATCTTTATGTAGAGCAAAAATTATTTTTTTCAGATCCTCAGCGAGTTCTTTGCCATGAGGTGCCATGTTGAACTTCCAGTGACCAGTATGAGAGAGTGAGAACACCAAATTTAACACACCTGCTCCCCATTCACACCTGAGGCCTTGTAATGAGTCACATGACATCAGGGTGGGCAGGGGGGAGGGCTAGTTGGGCCCAATTTAGACATATTCACTTAGGGGTGTACTCAGTTTTGTTGCCAGCAGTTTAGACATTAATGGCTGTGTGTTGGGTTATTTTGAGGGGACAGCAAATTTACACTGTTATACAAGCTGTACACTCACTACTTTACATTGTAGCAAAGTACAATTTCTTCAGTGTTGTTACATGAAAATATATAATAAAATATTTAAAAAAATGTGAAGGGTGTACTCACTTTTGAGAGATACGGCACATTATTTACATTTTACTGTTTTCAATGTGCATCTGTGCCATCAAATGACTACAGCACCGACATCCTATTGTTTGGTTCATATTAAGCCTCTCATGGGGAAACATGGGGTGAAAGCTTTGCACTTGTTTTCCCTGGTCAGCTCATCTACTGTAGCCATTACAGTGGGGTTGAGCTCTCTCTGTATAAGCCTTAAAATGTAATATAAATTTTGGAGAATGTACTTGGATGGGTTAAAACACCCAAAAGGTTAATGGTAGAAGAGATACAGGAAGCAAGGGATGCTATAGCCCACTATAACAAACAATTTCTGGGTGAACTACATGAACCCTCATTATCTTTATTATTGCTCTAACTCTTATCTTTTTTAAGGCCCTTGCTTACAAGTAAAGGAGATGTGTGTTTATAGACATATCTTCTCATCTGCTGCAGCTTAAGCAGTTAGACACCTGTTCAGTCATCCACAGCCTGCAGTTACATCCATGCACATAAACACAATTCAGACGCTGCATCACACTGCGCACAAGAACACAGGGAAAACAAGAGTTTTATAGAGCAGAAAGAAAAAAATAAATAACTAGGCCACATAGCATGGGTAATTTTATCCCCTACTTTAAAAAACTAAAGAAAAAGCCAATACCTAATGTACGAGAGTCAAAACATCATTGTCTAGTAAACTAGTCTACAGTAACCAATCTAACGTAAATTACAGTCAGAATGATAATGCAATTGTAAAGATGTCTCTGCTTGATGGAAAGGCAGAATATAAAAAGAGAAAGTGAGCCATGTATGCCAGCCTTAAGTTTTTAAAAGGTTTTAAATCCATTCTTTACTGTATGTGCATGTTTGCAGTGTTTGTTTTAGGAATAAAAATATATGTGACAATATAATAATATGCGGTACAAGTTATCTAGACAGAGAGCACATTAGGGGTTGTCTAGTTTTGTGCAACTGTGTCTTTAAACAAGGAAAATAGGGTGGGAGGAGGATGAGTAATTGCGCTTAATGAGCTATATGTAAAATTAAGATTGAGTTATTGAGCTCTGTAAACAGTAGGCTTTATGCAGCTGGTGGTAAGGGGTTGAGGAAAATTTGATACACTGCCTAAAATTCCTTATGCTAGATGGATTGACTACTACATAATATTCATATGCTGTACATGCTTTGGCCTGTTTTGCAACCTAGCAATGTTGCTTTACTTGTGAAAACTTATTTATGGAGAAAAAAAATATCACCCTTTTTCAGCCAACATACTGAAAGAGAAAATATCAATGGATTCCCAGTGGTGACCCCCACGGCTGCCTGAATACAACAGCCCTGCCAAACAGTGACTGCATTTATTTGTCAGCGCCACCCAGTCTTATCAATTTTTAAATTCAACTTTTCTTGAGCCAGGGGGTGCTTTCAGGGCCATCCACAGCTCGTATTTTGGCTTATTCAGCAAGAATTGATCAGAGTTCGAGAAGTCTACGGGGGGTGGGCCATTACAGGAAAAAAAAATAATTGTCCCAAAGCTATTTTAATTTCCCATTAAATCTAATACTGCAATAGACAGCTACACATGGTTGGGAGCTCACAGCACTGCTAACTATTCCAAATGGCTATGCCTACAAAATATTACAGTGTACCATTAAAGCAGTTTTAAACCCCAAACCAAAAATGTAATATATTGCAGCTTACCAATCATTAGATCACCTGCTGATCTGGCCAGTAACACACCTCCTATATTAGGGGCCACCTTTGGACAGCAGCAAAGTTAGTCTGGTAGGAGGGGAGTGTAAGATGTACTAGCAGATTCAAAATACACTAACAAATTGAAGCCAGATAAAACTTTAAAAGCAGTTACAGTTTTTTTCCTTTTCGGATAAAGATTGTACATAAATGAGGTTGCAGGGGAGCTTGTTCTTTTGAAAAACAGACCGTCTGGATCACCAGATAAAAAAAAGAAGAAAAAAAAAAAAAAGTAAAAAAAGAAAAATGAATGCAGTCTAAGAATTGGTAAGCTTTAAGAATCTAAGAATTGGGTTTAATACTGCTTTAAACTAGACACTATCAGATTGGAGCTCCAATCTCTCTGCTATCCCCACCCCTTGCTCGGCTCAGAGCAGGGGGTGGAGGAGGATGTTTAGTGTGTGTGATCACTGAGTATCATGCAGCTTCAGTTCTCTATTGTCTGTCTACAGCAGGGGTCTTCAAACTATGGCCCTCCAGTTGTTCAGGAACAACCATGCCTAGTCATGTCTATGAATGTCAGAGTTTTACAATGCTTCATGGGATGTGTAGTTCCGCAACAGCTGGAGGGTCGTAGTTTGAGGATCCATGATCTACAGGCAGCTCACATCCCTTATGAAAAGGTTGGGAATTTGCCTTGGTTTCCTTTGCTAACCACGTACAAATCTGCACTGGTTTCTATTTCACTGTGAAATACAAGCTGGCACAAATAGACTTGAAACTAGTCTATCAGCTCTGGTAATATGGCGCATTCCACTTCTGACAGTTTTCTGCACCATTAGAACAGAGCAGAAAGCCTAGTTATGTCCAATGTGTTTTTAGCTTAGATTGCCTGAATCTGACTATAGACAGAGTTGGGCATCAGAGGCCACCTGAAGTCTGACAGCTGCAAATTCAAACTGCCTAATCTCTCAAGTTAGTGTTCTGCTTTTTTACCACTTTAACGAGTTCTCGCCCAACCGTCAATCTGCTATTGGCCGGGCGGGAACTGGTTAAAGTAATTGGCTTTATTATCCTGAGTGGATGTCATAGTACATCCTACCAGGAAGCGCCAATTGTGGGGCTGCGCAGAGGCGCGGTCTGTCACCGCCCGGGACACGGCTGATGACGGAGCAGAGTACTAGCTTGCTGCCAGTACCATGTGACAGCCATGACGAAAAACTTGCAATGCCTCTTACTAAATACCATGGACTGTCTACTTTCTAAAAGGCGGTCATTGGGGGAGTATTTCTACTGTCCTGGCATTTTAGGCCCTCAAGAAATTAGATTTGAGTCAGTCAGTACATCGGGATTGATCAATTTTCAGATATATACCATAAATTGTGTACTCTATAACTTTCCACAGACTAAATAATATACACTGATTTGGCATATTTTCACCAAAGAAACAGAACAGAATTAATTTTAGGTTAAATTTATGAACACTTATTTATTTGCAAGATTTTATAATAAAGAAAAATGCATTTTTTGTTTTTTTGCTTAATTTTCAGTCTTTTTTTGTTTATTTAGCATTAAATAAAAAAATCCAGTGGTGATTAAATACCACCAAAAGAAATTTCTATTTGTGTGAACAAAATGATAAAAATTTAGTTTGGGTACAGTGTTGCATGACCGCGCAATTTTCATTCAAAGTGCGACAGCACCGAAAGCTGTTAAAGGAAACCTGTACTGAGACCGCTAAGACTCCATTCACACTGCCGCGACCAGAAATTTGCCTCATAAGGGGCGACTTGTTAGCGCGACTTCAGCGCAACTTGTATGATAGACGACTTTGTACAACTTTGTATTTGGCCAATCAGAATATGATGGTTCTGGGTCATGCTCAATCACACAAAAAAAAGTTCTAAAAAATTGTCGTTTTTTGATAGAGAGCCAATAATTGAAAAAATTATTGAAAAAAAAAATGAGATTTCTTTGGATTTAGTGTCTGGGGGTCTAAAAAGTGTACATGTGAAGTTTCAGCTCTGTAGCATGTCCAGAACCAGAAAAAAAAGATAATTTTTCTTAGAATTTTTAGTAGCACAGGGATGGGGCTCCGCTCCTTTCACACCTGGGCGTTTTTGTTGCAGGCATTTATTGGGCATTTTTTGGGCGTCTTTGGAGGCAGGCATGACATCTGAACTTCTGTATAGGGGTATCTATACACACACATACATATATATATATATATATATATATATATATATATACATACATACATACACACACACACACATATAGGTGTGAAAGGAGCGGAACCCCATCCCTGCAAATAATTTCATTAGCGCAGGGATGGGGTTCGGCTCCTTTCACACCTATATGTGTATATATACATATATATGTGTGTGTGTGTGTGTGTATATATATACCCCTACACAGAAGTTCAGATGTCATGCCTGCCTCCAAAGACGCCCAAAAAATGCCCGATAAACGCCTGCAACAAAAACGCCCAGGTGTGAAAGGAGCAGAGCCCCATCCCTGCGCTACTAAAAATTCTAAGAAAAATTATCTTTTTTTCTGGTTCAGGACCATTTTAATGGAAAGTCAGATCCCAAGTCGCTTCAAATAAGATAAGGATCCGACTTGGAGGCGACTCCCATTGAAGTCTATTGGGATAAGTCGGATCACAGGTCGCCTCAAAGTAGTACAGGATCCTTTTCTGAAGTCTGAGCGACTTCAGTAGTGCCAATTAAGACGGCTCTCATTGATTTACATTGCTTTTGTTATGTCAACTGACTTGGGGCGACTTGAGGGCACACAAGTCGCCTCACAAGTCGCGGTAGTGTGAATGGACTCTAAAGAATTGCCCATTGCTGACCTTCTAAAAATGCTAGGTGTGTCATTGCCTGGGATTTAAAACTTTGAGACACTAATCTGGAAAAAAAAACGTGCAGATCGAGAAAAGCCAGAAATTTCAATCTGCGACACTTGACAAAGAAAAGACAGAAGCCATTCACGTACAGCAGGAACAGCCATTTTAATAGAATTTAAAGCAATGGCAAACATACTTGCCTGAAAATATTTGTTTTATTGAATAGGTACAATACATATGTGCTTGAAGACTATTCACATATGACTTGGCTTGTTAAACTGAATGACTATGGGCTGCAGCTTTTTTTTTTTTGCTTCTTGACATTTTACACACCTTAACCATTGAAAATAAAGTATGTGAAATTGCTTTCAATCATCGCCAGTTATAAAGTACAAGTAATTTATCTGGGATTTTACAGGAGTCAATAACACTCCATCTGGTTTCAATTATATTGAAGAATACAGAAAAATAAAGTAGAAACTCATGACAACGTATGATATACCTTTATATTGCTGGATCATGGATCCAGTTATAAAGAACACCTCTATTATTTACTATCACAATTGAGCAAGTTTATAATCCTATTATGTTTATTATCCTATTATTATTATGATTCTAACAAAGGGTTAATATAAACTTCTGTCTGTGTGCTAATTTCACTTATTTCTAACAGGCTCGCAGCTGTAAATGCTAAAATCCAGACACCATATTATATTATTTTTACAGGGCCTGTAAAGTGCTGTAATAGTGACAAGTGAAATGATGCATTTAGTGAGATCTACATCATGAGGAGGGTAAAACTGGAAACCAAGTGACAATTTCATCTGCGATCCCTATAATGTTAACTGAGAGGATATAAGCACATGTAAAAAGCCTTGGTGAAAAATACTAATGCTAAAATAATTGTGCTGACAAAACTACAGTATGTAAAATAAGTATTTGATCCCCTGCAGATTTTGTAGGTTTGCCCACTTACAAATAAATGAAGGGTCTATATTTTTTTATCATAGGTGTATTTTAAATTGTAGAGACAGAATATCAACCAAATATCCAGAAAAAAAAACAGAATACAAATGTTATAAATTGAGTTGCAGTTCAGTGAATAAAAAGTATTTGATCCCCTACCAACCCCAACAATAATTCTGGCTCCCACAGACTGGCCACAGTATGTGCTCATGTAGTACACAAATTAGTCCTGTCAATTCAAGAATGTGCTCCTAATGACAACTTGTTATGTGTATAATAAACCTCACCACCATGGGCAAGAGCAAAGAGCTGTCAAAGGACATCAGGGACAAGATTGTAGACCTGCACAAGGATGGAATGGGCTACATACAAGACCATCAGCAAGAAGCTTGGTGATAATGAGACAACTGCTAAAGCGATTATTCGCAAATAGAAGAAAAAAAAAAAATCGATCACCTCGGTCTGGAGCTCCACGCAAGAATTTGCTTCATTGAGTAAGGATGAACATAAGACGTGAGGGATCAGCCCAGAACAACACGGGAGGAGCTTTTGAATGATTTGAAGGCAGTTGGGCTCACAGTCACCAAACAAATCATTGGTAACATAATACGCAGCCATGGATTGAAATCCTGCAGCGCCTGCAAGGTCCCCCCCTCCTTAAAGCGGTAGTATAGTGCTTTTTGACACTTTTACCTACAGGTAAGCCTATAATAAGGCTTACCTGTAGGTACAAATAATATCTCCTAAACCGGCACGTTTTAGGAGATATTTACAGTGCATGCTTGCGCTCTGAAGGTCCGGGGGGACCTTCAATTAAGTTGCCGGGAGCTTGCCGGAAAAAATCACTCCCGCGCGCATGCGCGGGAGTGACGTCGTCGCGGCTCCGGCCAATCATCGCGCCGGAGCGTCTCTTCCGGCCAATCAGCGCGCCGGAGCCGCCGAACCCGGAAGAGACGACAAGGGATCATGGCAGCGCCCGCAGCGATGTCCGGGGGTCCGTGTCGGAGCTTTGTTTTAAGGTAAGTTACACATAATGGGCTAGTATGCGATGCATACTAGCTCATTATGCCTTTGTCTTGCAGGTTTTTTATTTTTTATTTTTTTTTTTATAGGGTTTACAACCGCTTTAAGAAGGCACATGTACAGGCCCATCTGAAGTTTGACAATGAACATCTAAATGATTCAGATTAGGTTTGGGAGAAAGTGCTGTGGTCAGATGCGACCAAAATTGAGCTCTTTGGCATTAACTCGCCGTGTTTGGAGGAAGAAAAATGTTGATTATGACCCTAAGATCACCATCCCTACAGTCAAGCATGAGGATGGAAACAATATGCTTTCGGGCTGTTTCTCTGCTAAAAGGTACAGGCCGACTTTGCCGCATTGAAAGGCCAATGGACAGGGCCATGTATTGAAAAATCTTGGATGAGAACCTCGAGCCATAAGATTGAAGATGGGTCGTGGATGGGTCTTCCAGCAGGACAATGACCCAAAACATACTGCTTATGACAACAAAGGAGTGCTTCAAGAAGAAGCACATTAAGGTCATGCAGTGGCCTAGCTATCTAGGGTTCTAGACCTAGTACTGACGCTTCTTTTTTTAGGCTTCAAAAAAGAGGTAATATTTTACTTTTTTTCTGCATTCCCCAAAAATCTGACTTTAACAGCTTGGTGTTTTCCCTATTTATCTGCAAAAATTCTGCATTTCCAGCTTTCATGCATAAGCAGTGACTCCTCTGTGTGAGCAGCAGTAAATGTGGCCGTATTCGCACCTTTCCGAGCTCATTTCACTTGTCCTTACATGTCTTATCTACACTCATACAATGCTACTGTCACCAAAAGCCCATATACCACACGTTAATGTATCTAAGATTGGACAATGCACATCAACAGATAATACAGATGTTAACTAATGCCATTTAAAACAATGGCCAACTTGCAAATGTAATTGATGCATATTCATGCTATAGGGTCTATTGATGACAATGGCACAATATGAAAACACATTTTTGCTGATAACACACATAAAAACACACAAAAAAATATACAGAAAGGAGTGAATGAGCTCTATAAAGCAGAATCTAAGGAATGCCTGGTCTTCACCCTTGCCCCTTGAAACATGGTTTCAAGCTCTAAAACAAAGACAATATTCCTCTGTGCATAATTGTAATAGCCTGGTATAGCTATTAGGCTCCGTTCACATCTAGGCGTTTTGGGGCGTTTTTCTGCTCTAGGATCAGCTCTCAAAACGCCCAACAAGACAAATCCTATTCATTTCAATGGCCCCTGTTCACATCTGAGCGTTTTGACGCTGTATACAAAACGCCCAACGCTCAAAAAAGTACATGAGCTTCTTTTTGGGCAGATTACAGGCGTTTTCCATTGATCTCTATTCAATCTAAAAACGCCTGCACAAAAATCGCGGTAAAATCGCGGTAAAAAACGCCGCAAAAATCGCGGTAAAATCGCGGTAAAAAAACGTGCGAAAAACGCTACGCTCAGGTGTGAATGTAGCCTTAATGTGGACACTACGTCACAGAAATGACACACCTTGCTGCCCTCTAGCACTGGGAATGTCCTGTAGCCACTACAAAAAAAACGAACAAAAGAGGGTGCACAAGCTTATGTCATAGAATATATTTGCATAGAATATATTCATAAACATGTGAATTTCAAACCGTTTATAGAGCTACTTGTCCGTAGCCCAGTAGTCCCAGACTCTGTAGGCTCTACGGTACAGAAGGGCCTCACTGGGATCCTGACTGGCTGATGCATTTTGAAGGGTATACCTTCTTCATCAGCTCTGTGGGATAATTCACTAGGCTGGTGCATCCACTTTTGTTCATTTTTCAAACTCCAAAGTTAGAGCTAACTGATAAGCAAATAGGTGACAAGGAAAGGTATAAATCCGCAAGACAAACTCACAGTCAGGCCAGTGGTCAAGGCAGGCAGCAGACAGAAAAAGTCAAGAGCGGAGAAGAAAGTCAGGAAAGTAAGAAGATAAACAGCAGATTCAAGGTAGGTTGGGCCCAAATCAAAGTGACAATAGGGAGGGACGCCAAAGTTTACTGGATCTGACAAAAATCTATTGCTCGGGTACAGAACACTGGATGGATATTTAATTATCTGTCCAGTTGAGAGCATGCATGTGTATAGTAGGAAAAGCATGCAAATGGAGAGAGAGCCAACAGAACAACAACTATTGGCAGTCTCCCACTAAAAGCGTGAGCCTCGGGGCTGTTACAATGGCACATCAAGATAGAAGATAACTCCTTGATCCTATAGTGTGTATATTATAGAGAGATTTTATTTTGTGTCATCTTCTATGACCACAGGCCTTTGTGAACACAAATTCATGCACCTAAAGTATTTATAAATAAATGCATTCAGCATGTGGTAAGTGATCTTTCCCTGATAGTATTATCTTTGAAACTTACATAAGAAACTAAAGGTGAAGAACTGAGGCAACGATGGTAGTCTAACTCTTAAAATTCCATTGCCCAAGGTTACTGCCTATGTGGCCTTTCAACAATGCCAGCCCCACTATTAGGTTCTCAAATACACCCAGTCTATGAACAGCATTTGCTGATGAAGATGACCATTTGAAAGAAAATGGATGCTTGAATCTGCCTCCCCTGTGTATTGCCACAGAAGGCATCTCTTTGTAAAGGTCCATTTCATATAGTACTCCATTCCTACTCAACATACAGAACTTCTCTGTGATATGCATTGCATTCAAAATTACCTATTTAGACAAACATGTTAGTAGTAACAAACCCTCAGCATTTATCTTGGAGGAGGGAGGAGCAGGGGAGTGGCTTTCTATCCTAGGTTATGGGGCTGTGTGTTTCTATTGATGCACACAGTCTAGGGAAATGAAATTCTCTGCATGCAAGGGTGGCTTCTCAGGATTCTGCAAGAGAAGTGAGCTACCCTGAAACAGGAAACCTGGGGCAGTGGTCATGACAATAAATAGGAACATAGGCAAGGATTAAAAGATAAAGAGGCTGCATACTCAGTAACTGATCAAATTAACTGCTAAAAGTGCTTTAAAAAGCTGAGGGTTTAAAGTGGTTGTAAACCCTTCACATATACCCAATGAAGTGACTGGCCTCAGGTAAAACACAGAGATGAAAAATCCTAATACATAAGTTTTTGGTGTCTATCTGCAGCCTTCTCTTCTCTATATCTGTTCAAAGTCCAGAATGTATACAGCAGGGATCCTCAAACTAGCTGTTGCAAAACTACACATCCCATGAGGCATTGTGAAACTCTGACATTCACAGACATGACTAGGCATGATGTGAATTGTAGTTCCTGAACAACTGGAGGGCCATAGTTTGAAGACCCCTGCTATACAGTCTGAGATTTCAGAAAAAAGGGTAAGAGAGCTGAAGTTACACTCGGCAGAGCTCAGTGAGGAGAGTTCTGAGAGCTGATTGGAGGGTAGAGACACACTCTCCTTCACACAGTACACAGGAACAGAGCTGAGTCTGTCAATCTGCTGAAGCTCCCTTCCCTGTCACCATTGTTCTCTTGGTGTCAGGAAAACTTGTCAGAAATGATTCATGCTGATAGCAGAGGAATGATGCAGCAGACAGAAATGGCACTTAGTGCTTTTAATTGAGACAAGTACACGCTATAGAGGGATATGCTTTGTTCACATTTCATGTCTGAGGTTTACAACCACTTTAACATAACACGCAGTATAAATGTCCAATTCCTGATTGAAAAAGGGGACCCTTTGCCTTCAATAAGGTTCACCTTGAACAAATATGTTTTTAACAACTTCTGACTTTACTGATGTGTTTACCTGTTCTGGCTCAGTGATTCAGAAAATATCGAAGCCAGTAGTCAGGATGATAACCAGGTGAAAAGGAGGTCAGCAATGCCACTACTCCATATTGCCTCAAGAAATATTACTTTAGAGGAAACATGTACTGAGAGAACCAGAACCAGCATACAACTAGTAAAGTAAAGGCCAGAACACCTGACTGGGTTTGGAACGATATTTTCTAAACAAAAAAACAAACTTACTACAACAACCTGTTTAACAGTCTCCATAAAGGGCGATTTTACATTTACTGACAGTAGGTCCCATAAGCACACCAAATGCTTCATTCCAAACCAGCATCTTTTCACAAGTATATGTGCTTCTGGTAATCTCTCCCTATATACATTTATACTAGTGCCTCTTTGTATTTATTTTACACAAAATGACAAGCCTAAGGCTCGGTTCACATTTGTGCGATGCTGGAACGCTGCAAATATGCAGCGTGTTCCTGCATCGCATCCGCACATCTGGCAGTTCACACTGCCATATGCGATACGCAGGGGGTGTCAATTAAAAGTTAACGACACCCCCCGTTTGATTGCATATCGCAGTGCGATCTGCAAGTACGCATAGAATCAGATCGCACAAGTGTGAACCACTGTGCGATCCGATTTTGATGCAGCTCAAAAAATGCCTCCTGTGCGTCTTTGGTGCGGATGCAGTGCGAATTCAGCCATACAAAGTGTATGGCTGAAATTTGCACCGCACATGAGATCGCATGTAATGAAGGAGCAGTGCGCTCCGAATTACATGCGATCTCCGCAGCCGCACAAGTGTGAACCGGCACTCAACCCCACTAACATTTTCCCCAAAAAAAGTTGTACTTGGAAAACTTAACAAAAAAACAACAGAAATAGCTCGTCTTTGATCTCTAAATGACCGAGCATGTACAGCGATACGGGCTGAGCACACAAACTAGAGGAAGGCGCTGTGTCTTCCAATGCTGTTCAAACAGGTCAAGGATGCTGTGCTGAGGGATGTAAAAATAAAGTGTTCCCCTTGAAGGGAAATGCCATATTTGGAATCTTTCCTGACGCTCTCCTCTCATTAGAAGATTTATCTGCAGGCTGCCGGAGAATGAAAGAGAAGTTTACCTGACCCTGCTAATCTCCCCAGAGGAACAACGCTTCATGAGGCGCTCTTTCTTCCCGCGTCCTTGTGAAGGTGCATTTAAAACAGTTCCTTTTTCTTTCTCTGCCATTGTAGCCTTTTAAGAAGGGTTAAAATACCTCTTTATTTAGAAGCCTGATGGAATAAATACCATATAAATTAAATATAAGAAGGCCATGAATCATTTATGAAGCCACAATAGGCTCTCCAGGGTGAAAATGCTTTACTGCTCCCTACCTCTGCCGTGGCTGCATAACCTGCCAGTTCTGAGCATATGGGTATTTATGAACTGCTTTGAAATGCGGCTTCTTAAAGCCTCAGCCACAGACATTTATTGTCAACGTTTTTTATGAGTCATGCGGCTGCTGTCACATTCTATTAAACTTTGCAAGTATTTCTGTTACTTTTCCTATTAATGTGGATCTTGAGTTAAGCAAAGCAGCAAGGAGAGAAGGGGAAAAAAATGCATTCTCAAGAGCATCTGCGAGTCAGAAAGATCCACTCGTTGCCATTTTATGCCTAATAAAGTTGAGAGCTGGATGTAATTGCATCAAGCAGAATAAAAGAACCTCTCAATATTAAAAACAATAAAAGCGTAAATAGGACAAAAGAAAGTATAGACCGACAGAGAGGCAGCTATATAGCTCAGCATACTTAAAACAGAACTATCTCCTCAAACTATGGGTATATATATATATATATATATATATATATATATATATATATATATATATATATATATATATATATATATATATATATATATATATATATATATATATACACATACATACATACACAAATACACACCGTATACATGCACATACACGATATATATATTACATACATACATACATACATATACACAATATATACAAAAACATTTTTGATCCCCTGCAGATTTTGTAGGTTTGTCCACTTCAGAAATTAAGGGTCTATAATTGTTATCATAGGTGTATTTTAAATGATAGAGACAGATTATCAGCCAAAAATGCAGAAAAAACAATTATAAATTGAGTTGCAGTTCAATGGGTAAAATAAGTATTTGATCCCCTGCCAACCAACAATAATTCTGGCTCCCACAGACTGGCTACAGTATGTGCTCAAGTGATACACAGATTAGTTCTGTCAATTTAAGAAGGTGCTCCCAACTTGTTATGTGTATAAAAGATACCTGTCCACAGAATCTTTCTTCCATTCAAACCTCACCATCATGGGCAAGAGCAGAGCTGTCAAAAGACATCAGGGACAAGATTGTAGGCCTGCATAAGGATGGAATGGGCTACAAGACCATCAGCAAGAAGCTTGATGAGAAGGACACAACTGTGGAGCAATTATTCGTAAATGGAAGAAATACAAAATAACCATCAATCGCCCTCAGTCTGGAGCTCCATGCAAGATTTTGCCTCATGGGGTAAGGATGATCATGAGAAAAGTGAGGGATCAGCCCAGGACTACACGGGAGGAGCTTGTGAATGATCTCAAGGCAGTTGGAATCACAGTCGCCAAACAAACCATTGGTAACACAATACGCCACCATGGAATTAAATTCTGAAGCGTCCGCAAGGTCCCCCTCCTCAAGAAGGCACATATACAGGCCTGTCGGACGTTTGCCAATAAACATCTAAATTATTTAGATTAGGATTGGGAGAAAGTGCTGTGGTCAGATGAGACCAAAATTGAGCTGTTTGGCATTTACTCGTCGTGTTTGAAGGAAGAAAAATGTTGACTATGACCCTGAGATCACCATCCCTACAGTCAAGCACGAGGATTGAAACATCATGCTTTGGGGCCGTTTCTCTTCTAAAGGTACAGGCCGACTTTGCTGCATTGAGGGGCCAATGGACAGGGCCATTTATTGAAAAATTTTGGATCAGAACCTTCTTCCCTCAGCCAGAACACTGGAGATGGCTAGTGAATGGGTCTTCCAGCAGGACAATGACCCAAAACATATCGCCAAGGCAACAAAGAAGTGGCTCAAGAAGCACATTAAGGTCATGGAGTGGCCTTTCCAGTCTCCAGACCTTAATCCTATAGAACATTTATAGAGGGAGCTGAAACTTCGAGTTGCCAAGCAACAGTTAAGAAACCTTAAGTATTTAGAAAAGATCTGTAAAAAAGAGTGGAACAAAATCCCTCCTGAGATGTGTGCAAACGTGGTAACTACAAGAAGCGTTTTACCTCTGTGCTTGCCAACAAGGGTTTCTCCACCAAGTACTAAGTCATGTTTTGATTGGGGATAAAATGCTTATATACTCACTGAACTGCAACCCAATTTTTTAACATTTGTACCATGTATTTTTTCTGGATTTTTGGTTGATATTATGTCTCTATCATGAAAAAAACACCTATGATAAAAATGATAGACCCTTCATTTCCCTTTAAGTGGGCAAACTTACAAACTTTGCAGGGGATCAAATTATTATTTTCCCCACTGTGTGTATATATATATATATATATATATATATATATATATATATATATATATATATATACACACACACACACACACACACATAGTATATACCACATACACACACACACACCTACCTACATACAAAGACTTTCACTCACTCAGCTGCTATCAAATAATAGGCCGTGTATGTTTAGCCTTAGACGGGGGGGGGGGGGGGGGTAGAGAGCTATAGAGATAGATTTCATTAAAAACTTGTGTGCACAAAATCCTTTGACCTGCAGCTACTGTTAATGTGTTCTGTTTGAAGAGGAACTTTATCCCAATATTCTCTACCTACTACACCTCCCCCATGCATTCATCATCAAATATCTTGCGCGTGTGCAGATGTATTGTAGCTTTCTGCCATGCCATTTAGAACCTGGCAGAGTTCTGGGCACATACATCACTGGTTTCTGGTATCTGGGACCTTGCAAAGACCTGCATTGTGTTTGCAGTTGCCCAGGAATACCCAACATATGCACAGGCATGCTGCGGTTTTCTGATGGCTCAAACACCTGGAAGAGAGGATGCGTGGATCCTCCTCAGTATAACATCACCTCCTGGGATGTGTGATGTGGACCCTACATTTTTCTTGCCTAGGCAGAAAGCAGGAAGTGCTGTGCTAAAGCACAAAAAAAAAAAAGAAAATAAACCTTTTCAAAATGAGGAAACCTTCAATTACCTAACAGAGAGGGCAAAGCTGCCAGGAGTTAGTGAACAATGGGAAAGAGTGATTACATTTATAGATTATAGGTACAGTACTCTAAATTATGTTAACAGTCCCTATCTGGTAATCCTCAAAAGTCTGAAATATTATTCGTATGTGTGTTTTAGTGCATACATGCATGAATAGAAAATGGAGAAACTTTTGAAGCAATCTCCTGAAGACATTCCCCTGAGAACACAGGGCCACTGAAATGATGACATTTATGAGTCATGAAAACGGGAACGAGTACACTTTCATCTTTATTCCTCTAACCTCGCCTAAGCCTCAGTAATACCTTCTGTTCCTCTAGGAGACATTGATAGTCTCTTACCACTGATGAGTAACCTGTGACTTATGGTTTCTGTTTATTGCCAACTGAGCATTACCCATACTACAGGCAGAAACACTGCAATGAAAAATATTTTAACTCCTGTGCACATTTCTTCAAATTCTTTGTATTTAGTGCATTTTACAAAAAGTTTTTTTCAACTGTAAAGCACAATATAAAAGATGCACACTCAGATTTGAGAAGAATATAACAGTTTGAATTAAAAATATACAGTGTGTGTATATATATATATATATATATATATATATATATATATATATATATATATATATATACATACATACATACATACATACATACACACACACACACGCATATATATATATATATATATATATATATATATATATATATACATACACACACACACACTTTTAACTCTCAAGCTGGCCATATGCATTACGCATGAACGTTGTCCCTTAGGTGGCCCTGTTGGCACCCTCCCGTCCAACATCCTTTAATTGAAAAATCAAAAGGAGTTGAGCAGAAAATTGTTCAAACACTGACATTCAATCAGATGCAGTCACTGCTTGGGTATTTTGATAGCCAGTGGTTCTAGATGTCAGAATACAAAGTTCGCTTAGGGAGACTCATCCATTCGCACCATTTAGTGTGGAGGAATCCAATAGATTTTTGTTAGTTCTACCCACAGACTAAACAAACAATTCTATCTGTGCATGGATGGCCAGCTTCAGTCTCTTGCAGCAGTAAAATAACATGTATCTGCTTTCTTGGTAATTAATAGGTAGTTTGGAGCTTGTGGGGGATATTTGGTGCACATGTAAGTTACAAAGCTTTTCACCTGTGTTTATCTCTGAGTGATTGGTTTTTAAACCTCTGAAATCAAGTGAATGACAAAAGTACAGCAGACCCTAGTGACACGAGGGGCGATTTACTAAAACTGGAGTGTGCAAAATCTGGTACAGCTGCTTCAGCTTGTAAAATTAAGCTTTAAAGTGGATGTAAACCATCACATACACCCAGTGAAATGAACAGCCTCAGATGATACACAGATGAAACAAATCTCCCTACATAAGTTTTATTTGTGTATCTGCTGTCTTCATTTTCAGCTTTCTACACTGTTTAGAAAGTGATCATCAGGTCAGAATTTTTTCTTCCTGTTCCAGCACTGGGGTTAAAGTTTTGGCATACACTGTGTGACAGCTGATTGGAGGAAAGGCACCCCTGCTTCACATAAACAAAGGAAGGAAGTACCATGCAGAGCTTTGCTGTGAATAGACCAGCTCTCTGCTAATCTATCTCTATGCACCCACCCCGACACCTTGTCAGATGTTATCATGCTGATAACAGAGAAACAAAGGACTTAGGGCTTTGAAAAGAGATATTTAAACACTAGAGATATATGTGCCCAGGTCTAATTTCATGAATGGGGTTTACATCCACTTTAACAATGAAGACTTGGATGCTGATTGGTTTCTATGCAGAGCTTAACCAGATTTTGCACTTTGCAGTTTTAGTTTATCAACTCCATGCTGTAGCCTGCTGATGTACAAGCCTGGGAGAGATTGGTGCATGTGATCACTACAAGACAAGTCATGAGTGGGTACAGTAGAGCTTTCATACCAAGGGAAAAAAAAATATCATAATGTTCCTGGGAAGTAAAAAAAAAAAAAAGAAGTTATGTGCAACATACTACACAGGAAAAACTGCTAAAATGCCAAGATGGCAAAGGCTTAACAAGGTGAGCTCACCCAAAATGAATAAAAAACAGAATGAATCAAAAACTTTTGAATTACTTACAAATTCTAAGTCTACCAACTGCTGTGGCCTTGATGAGAGGGACTTACCCTGCATTTCTGTTTTCTAAATACTAGAAACTGCAGGACAAAAAAAAGACTCTTGACACCCGCACTTACCAATAGCTGAAATCCCTTGGATTCATCCTTTAATTATGCATTATATATGAGCATTATTCACCAGCCTTATTCTATGCACTGTACAGGTATTCAAAATATTACACATTTCATTACAAAAACATTTAATTGGGTAAAATAACTTGAGCACAAACACGTTATACATACAAAATGTAAAATGCCATGACAGTATTCATTCAACAGTCATGGGAGCAGTGGTCCTTATGGTAACCCCCTGCCTTGCTTACCAGTGTTTGATGCGACGCTTGGTCTACAGCAGCTACTGAGCCAGATGTACTGGACTCTATTTCATCTAAAGCAAGCTCTATATTTTCCTAGAGGGGACAGATGAGTGATTAGTATTCATGAGACTAAGATTTAAGTTATGACATCATTAGAGATCAGTCCGTTAGTCTATACATTTATATAGTGGTGCATGGGGTTCCATGCCAGCATGACTGTTTTCAAATGTATTCTATAATATTTATTCCACGTCTATATACTTCTATGTATTGCGATTAAACCCTCTCTGTCTTGAGGACATTTGTCACTAGAACTGGAGATAAGGGTAAATAAAGGGACACCCACTCATGTGACTTTGGATAGACTTCCACTCACTTTCTCCCAGATAGCAAGCAATTGAGCTGCAAGTTTGAAAATGACTTGCTAAGCTATTGCTTGACTTGCCAGGCTTCACAAGTTTGTTGCACAATTGCCGCAAGTCTGCATTGCTTGACTCCAGATCAACTTTGCAAACATTCTGCAAGTCTGCTGCATGTTCTGGTTCAGTTATGTTGTGCAATAGTCATCCCACCACAGGGGGTCACTGTGACTTGCAGAGCTCTTGCTCACCACTGCAACTTTGTCCTTGCTAGAGACTTGCCATGCAAATTTGCTACAAATTGAAAAATTGTCAACCAGAACTTTGTGCTTCAAGTGCTCTGCAAGTGTACAACTTGCCAGTAAAAATATGCAGCAAGTTAACAAGACTTACATTTCAACACTGCCACAAATGTGTGCTAAGTTATCCTTGCTATCTGGGCTGTTTTGTCTCTACAGCAGGAAGCGAAGAGAAATCTTCCAAAAAATGGGATACAAAAAAGTGTGACTTCAAATAAATCATAATAATAATTATAAAAATGCCAAGGGTAGATTAAAGGATCCAAATACATGAAAAAAATGAGCTGAACTTTAAGGTGGGATACAGTATTTGAACAAAACAGTGTGATTATAAGTGAATTTTGAAGCAGTGAGTGTCTAATTGGGCGGTCAAATACAACACGTTAATGATTATTTCAGGACTTGAGGTTTAGGTTCAAACAGGCTGCCTCAGGAACCCCTTACACCAGATCATCCAACCAATTATGTTTAATTAAAGGTTCCGCTACAGCAGTACATCTATCAGACAGAATATGAAATAAGATCTACATAATTAGGTCATCATTAACTTAAAAACTAATGAGAAGTAATTACAAGGAGATGGCAAGAAAGAAACTAAAGGATTGAAGAGGGACGGGTTGAACAGAAAAGTTGGTAACAAGGGTATTTGAACATAAACTACAACTGTGCCCCATCCAGGAGGTACATTAGCATTCCAAGGTCCTTTGATCTTTAGAACAATGGCTACTTTGTAAATAAAAACTACTGAGTAATCATAGAAATGGTGAAACTCCATACAAATAAAAACCTAAAAAATTCAGGTCTTACACTCTGAAAGCCAGTTAAATAATTGTTTAAATGTGTAAATATATACAGTATGACGGAACCAACTATACATAGGTTTGTTATAAAAAATAGTGAACGCTATATAATAAGGGCAAATTTGGGGCATCAACCCGGATTTTTACTGGAACCTTATTTTATACAAGCTTTTCCTTTCAGTGATGTAATCAATATAAAGGGCGACATGGGAATTTGTTTTCCCTGTATCAGGTCCATGTTCTATTTTACACAACCTTCATGGACTACTTGGTAGTGTACCTCCCTGAAATTCTATCTAATAGTTAGCATTAGAAATATGTGTAATAAATAGGACCAGAATATTCAGCGATGTGACTATTTATAGAAGAATCTCTATAATTGTATGCTGGATTAAGTAATGAAAAGGTCTTATGTCTAACCGGTGACAGGGGGTTATAAAGATAGGATCCTTTTTTTTTTTTACTTTAACACTTTTTTAATAACAAATGTGCGTTCAACTAAGGGCCCATTCAGACTAGCGCGACACGACTTTGGGGGGCGACCTATGAAGTCGCGTGCACTGCTGTGCACCGCGACTTCGGCGCAACTTGCAGAGACTTCACATAATGGAAGTCTATGCAAGTCGCCTCCAGGTCGCCCCAAAGTAGTACAGGACCCTTTTTCTAAGTCGGAGCGACTTGTGTCGCTCCTATTAGAACGGGTCCTGTGCTAATCAATGGACCGCGACCGAGCGCGACTTGTCAGGCTGACAAGTAGCGCTAATGTGAATGGGCTCTAACACTTTCAACAAAATGCTCAACATGAGATTCTCCTTTTTTTAAAGATAAAGCAACAGGTAAAACAACATGAAGATAACATTTCTTTTGAGGCCATCCAGCAGTTTATTGTAAAACACATAAAGGGGTGTATTTATAAAGCAGCGAGTCGAACATTCACCAAACATCCTCTGCAGGTGAATCTTCCAGATCTATGTGTTTTAAATGACAGTGATTGATTCTCAACCAGAGAATGTTTGATGAAAACCACATTTATTGCTTTATAGACCCAATAGTAAATTATTTTATTTGCAATTATGAACAAAGACTTTTAATAAAAATGTAAAGCAGAACTCCGTGCAATAGGATAGGAAAAAGTTAGAACCTCTACAATTTTTAATGTTGTTCCATTTGGGGTAAACACATTTTAATATCAGAGAGGGGAAAGGCATAAAACATCTAAGGTTTTTACTGCTGCCTGTGTCCCCATTAAGATTTCCTTACTTTTACAAATAGTTCACAAATGCTAACAGAACATTCAGTTTAACATCCAGGAACCTCAAACATCCAAATATCCATAAAAATACCTCCTTGTAACGCTCTAATTCCTGTGCAAAGGTTTTCTCGTGGAAAAGGGCCTGCAGTCTCTCCTGTGCATAGTTATGGCAAAGTTCCTCAAAGGTAGCAGCTCGGCCTTGTTTCACCAACTCTGGATTCTGAAAGCCGGGGGTGTCCACAATCATAATCGAGCAAAGGGAGTGCTGGCTGGATTTCAAGGCTCTGCCAAAACAACAAAAGAAAATGCTCTGTACAGGATTTGAGATGGAATTATAGAATTGGATAAATAGCCTGCGCATACAATTCTCAAGCTGGCAGGCATCCACTGAGGATATTATCAGCTCATTTCAGTAAGAATAATAAGCATTAGCTGCTGCATATTCATTCATACCACCTATCAACAATACACTTAATAACAATAAGAAGGAAACGGCAAAACTCCTCCAAGTACGGCATATTTTTATTAGTTGAAGGCAGTGTATAGAGCAAAGCACTAAATAAACTTGCTGCTGTGCCAGCTTGTAAAAGCCTCATCCAGCATTTAAACTGCACACAGAAAAGGGCGGAAGAACAAGAGGACATAAATAATTTTTAGCGTGCATAGCAGAGTAATGCTACCCTATGCACTGCGGAAGAACCCTGAGCACCATGAATCTTGCTCCAATAAGCTCTGGAGCAAGGATTCAACTGCTGCAGAATTAAAGCAAATAAAATGATTTATATAACCACTAAGTTCTGATTAACCATTGCAGATAGCTTGTTCTTATTCACAAGAGGTTCCTAAAATTAAACGCTAAAGAAGAAAAAAAAAAAGTAGGAGGTAGAGCTTTGATGGTCTCTTCTACCATAAACGCCTATCTTCCCCATAGCATTTTTTCCTTGCGTACACCGTCTGCCATGCGCATGCAATGGAATTTACATACCTAGCCTATTCCCAGCAGATTTAAGATGCAGAGAATAGAGTCAGATGATGCAACTATAATCAAAGGCTGGGCCGGAAGAAGAGAGCAGTGAGAAGGTAAGAGAGCAACGATGGGGATTATAGAGCTGTCTGTTTAGGAGAAGGTGAAATTCTACTATAATGTGCAAGTATGTAATATGTATTGTATTGCACGTTGTGGAAAAAGCTACTGACCCATAGCCTTGATGCAGTTCCTTTTTAAACACATTTAAAAAGGGAGTTAAATTTTGTAATCAGCATCCCGTACATGTCACAACATATGTATTGGAGACCACGCTGGGCTGACTAAATCTGCTGCTGGCCCTGGGTTGATGGTTATGTGTGGGAACGGAAAGATTCCTTCCAGTAGGAATGTGCTCGATGGTGGAGATAGATTGTAAACCCTTTTGGGTCTTGGGAAGATGCCTTTTTGGTATGGCCTTAAGTTTGCAGTCCATGTAACCAGAGCGGTCACTCCACCAGCCTGGTATCAGAAAACCTTAACACACATTTGGCCTGGGATCTACCCCCAATCAACTAGCATGCAGCAACGGCCCTGAAGAAGAGAAAATCCTTTCCCCCAAAACATATTGACTTGATGTACCTTGTAGCTACTCTAAATATTCTTGAGTTGACTTCAAAACTCACAATTCTTTTGGATACTGGGTGCTCCCTCCTTTCCTCATACATTTCACAAGGTACAGCCTCCTCACTCTGGGTCTAGTACAGAGGGAGGGTACATGATGGCACAGATTTCCAACGGGCACAGAGACAGCAATAAAAAGAGCTTTCGTTTTTTTTTAAAAAAAAGGAAATTGGGGAAGGGCTAGAAGCTTTGGGGGGGGGGGGGCTTAATTCTATACCTTCACATCCACATGACTTCAAGACTCACAAGGTAAGGATTTTCCTTACGGCCCATGTTGTGGAATTTTTGCACGGTCTGAACTGGAAAGCTGTAAGTATCTTTTGCTTAGATTTGTAAAGTCAGGTTTTTTTTCTTATCAAAATGCATTCTATGAATTAAGATAAAAGCCTTCTGTGTGCCACAGCCCCCTTCATACTTACCTGAGGTCCCTCTCTGTCCAGCGATGTCCAGGAGTGTCTCAGCCTACCGAGATTCTCCTTTGTGATTGGTTGAGACACAGCAGTGACACCACTGGCTCCTCCTGCTGTCAAAGTCAGATAGCCAATCAGGGGAGAGAGGGGGCGGGGCCAGGTCGGGACTCCATGTCTATATGGACACAGGGAGCGGTGACTCAGCTCGGGTACTCCCATAGCAAGCTGCTTGCTGTGGGGGCACTGAACAGAAGGGAGGGGCAAGGATCACAGAAGAGGGACCTGAGAGGAGGGGGATCCGGGCTGCTCTCTGCAAAACCAACTGCAACAGAGCGGGTAAGTATAACATGTTTATTATTTTTAAAGGAAAATAAAACGGGACTTTACAGTCACTTTAATCTGCCTGGTTAAAATAAAGACTTTCTTATTTAGAAAACATAGTTGCTTAATATGTAAATTGCTTCTAGAAACACCATACTGTTTTTGGATTGGCTGTCTACAATGTATGTCAACTGGGAAAGCCAATCACAGCACAGTAAGAAGGAAAAATACATTATGGTGAAAGGGATGATAAAAAATTTGTTTCAATAAAAATCTGTATTTGCCTGTAGAAACTTAAAAAAAGAAGGGCCTTTTGATGGCTATATATTACTTGCTAAATCCCCAATAAATGTAGTCCTACTGTTCACAAATTTGCCTGTGTCCATTCAGTATATCATTTTCTTTTTATAAACAAGTAATGGGAAGCCAGGACAGGGAGTCAGCAGTCCTGGCCAGGAAAGCAGCTATAGCAATCCTTGTGGTGGAGGACATCGAGAACAATTAGGGTCCCAAAGAAAAACGCAAAGTTGAAAGGCTAGTTATATTTTATTAAATTAAATTCCCAACAATTTCAACCATATAAAGGCTCTTTCACACAGGTGCCAAAAACATTACTTTTAAAGTATAACTAAAGGCAAACTTTTTTTTTTTTTTTCATTTTAGGCAGAGTGTATTAGAACCCCGTTCAGTTTTTTATTGCTGTCTGTGTCCCAGTTAGGAATATTCACCTTCTCTATTTGTCATGTTTACTATTATCATTGAAAGTAAAACAGAAAATCCAAAATTTCGGGTTGTCCCCAGAAAAGTAATAGCGGTGAAACATTCCAATGGGGACACTTATTCTGGTGGCCTGAGGGTCCCCAAGGAATTCCCTTTATTTGCAGGGTTTTCCTCTCATTTCCTCTTTGGCTATGGGACAGGAAGTAAAGGGAAATCTCCGCAATAGGACACAGATGGCGAAAAGAAATCTGACAGGAGGTGATAACCCTCCATTGCTATATCCAAAATGAAAAAAAAATAAAAAATTGCCTATAGTTCTACTTTAAGGCCTTTTTTCTTTCTTCTTTATTTTTTATTGATCTGAATGTAACCGATTTTTTTCAATAGGCCTTTACACCCGGATGAGTAAAATCTCAATAAACTAATGTTGCATTTAGATTTGTAAAGAAAAAAAAATTTGCATTACTGTGAAGGTACTTTACACACAAATACACATAGCTAGAAGATTTAAGTTTTTTTTTTTTTGCGCAGGAACCTTCTGCCAGGAAGATCAGGTGCTCATACATCAGTATGACATACCACATCCAAGGAAGAAAACTCCAGAAAAAACGAACCGAGAAATCATTTTTTATCTAAAAACAATTTTTTAGGATTTTTTTTTTTTTAAATAACGTTATAACTTATAAACTTATTTAAGAAGTTATAACTATCTACTCTGTGCAATGGTTATGCACAGAGCAGACCGATCCTCCTCTTCTCGGGTCTGCTGCCGGTACTCCTGGCTTCTCCCCCCACTGACTGCCCCCCTAGCAAACTGCTTACATAGGGACACTCATCAGTGCTCGCTCACGTGCACCAGTCTGTGTGTCCATTGACACACAGCACAGGTCAGCCCGCCCCCTATCTCTCCTCACTGGCTGTGATTGACAGAAGCAGAAGCCAATGGCTCCCATCGCTGTCTATCAGACAAGGAGGAGAGGGAGAGCTGTTGCTCTTGTGCACATCGCTGGATCGAGATTGGGCTTAGGTAAGTATTTGGGGGAGCAGGTGGGAGAGCAGGCCAAAGAGGGTTTTTTACATTAGATTGTAAAGTCTTGTTTTAAAAAGAAAATCCTCCTCTTCTTGGGTCCCTCTTTGCTGCTCCTAGCCCCTCCCTCCTGTTGAGTGGCCCACACCAAGCAGCTTGCTATGGGGGCACCTGAGACAAGCTGCAGCTCTGTGTGTCCACTCAGACATGGAGCTGTCATTTGGCCCCATCCCTCTCTAGTCTGATTGGCTAACTGACTTTGATTGACAGCAGCGGGAGCCAAATGGCGCTGCTCCTGTCTCAGTCAACCAGGAGGGAGAGTCCCGGATGGCCGAGGGACTCGTGGACATCGCTGGACAGAGATGGTTCAGGTAAGTATTAGGGGGTGCTGGGGAGGCTGCTACACACAGAAGGCTTTTTATCTTAATGAAGGGGTCCTCGAACTATGGTCCTCCAGTTGTTCAGGAACTATCATTCCCATCATGCCTAGTCATGTCTGTGAATGTCAGAGTTTTCCAATGTCTCATGGGATGTGTAGTTCCGCAACAGCTGGAGGGCCGTAGTTTGAGAATCCCTGTCTTAATGCATAGAATGCATTAGGATAAAAAAACCTTCTGCCTTTACAACTCCTTTAGGAAATTCCAGCTTTACAACCACTTTAATCTAATCTGCATAAAACTGCATTAAACATGTTACAAATCCAGGCACATGAAACGCGATGTATGATGAAAAAGTAATTTATGCTGGTCCCCTTCAGTTAAAAGTGTGTGTAATTATGATTAGTAGATCCAAAAAAAGGAGCTAAAGTTACATGCAAATCATACATTTTTCTGTAAAATGTCACGTTTGGAATTCTCATCCTATCACCTGAGTCTACCCAACGGTAAGACAGGCCACCCACCTAGCCAAAAGGACCAATAGGGAAGAAGGCAAGGCAGGAGGAAGCAAGGCCAAGTTCAATTTTTACAGGAACAGACAAATTTAGTATATACCTTCTGCCGCCTACATCTTTGGTTCTATGGGTCATCGGTCATACACTTTTTAGTAAATACCACCTTTGCTTGGGCATTTTGTCATTAAATGCTCAGTATGAATTCTTCAATTATGTGACAGGGTTTACTTTAAATCAAAGCTTCTTTTGCTTAAAGAATAAGAGTGCAATTTTAACACGTTATAAAAAGCCTCTGAATAAGATAAAATATGTTAAACATATTCCATTCTCTGATGAACTCCACCAATCAGTTCCTTTTAAATTAAATATAAATAAACAAGGAGAATGAAAGAGCCGTTTAGTAGTGACGATGGGTACAGGCCTAATCGGTGAGCGGCGCCCAGTCCTTGATTCTAACTGAGCGTATGCCCTTACCCTCACTCAACTGAGAAATAAATCACCTGCTTGATGGATGATGGCAACACAATCCATTTAAAGAATGAACATGAACAACAGTGATCAGACTGCAATTCACCTGAACAGAAGACTGATGCCCTAGTTATCAGCACACGGAGAGCTGTTCTATGTGAATACACACATTAGAGAATCAAAACAAAGCCAAAATGAGGTTCTAAATATAGGGGAAAAGCCGTAGTTTAATCATTTAATCAATGGTGAATTTACTAGAGAGTGAAATGTATGGTATTAAAAGGCACCGAAGATACTAAGGCATGTTAAAGCTGAACATGCCTTAGTAACAATCTACACAATCAAATTACGAATTATATTTTGCACTTTGCACAATTACTGGGACTATTGGACGATATAATTAATTTTTTACAACTTTTAATTCATTTTTTTATTCTCCAATGTTGGATACCATTTTTTATGACGGTCTATTTTTTAGCACTGCATTAATTGTATTTATTAGGTACTTTATTTATAATTACCGTATATGAGTATAAGCCGACTTTTTCAGCACATTTATGCTGAAAAAGCCCCCCTCGGCTTATACTTGAGTCACTTACCTGTTCTCCCTGGGGCTGACCGACATGTACACTGCGCATGGGCCGCCGCCGATTGGGAAAGCCCGTATGCACTCGGCCATTCTCGGGCAGACGGCGCATGCGCAATGACGTGTAACACCGGGCAGCGCCATTTTTAAATGTAAGGCACCTCGGGGATGGGTAAGTAAGACCCCCTCTGCATATCCTGCACTATGCCTCAGCCCTGCACCATGCCCTCAGCCCTGCATCTTCTGCACCATGTCCGCAGCCCTGCATCTTCTGCACCATGCATCTCCTGCACCATGCCCTCAGCCCTGCATCTCCTGCACCATGCCCTCAGCCCTGCATCTCCTGCACCATGCCCTCAGCCCTGCATCTCCTGCACCATGCCCTCAGCCCTGCATCTACTGCACCATGCCCTCAGCCCTGCATCTCCTGCACCATGCCCTCAGCCCTGCATCTCCTGCACCATGCCCTCAGCCTCTGCATCTCCTGCACCATGCCCTCAGCCTCTGCATCTCCTGCACCATGCCCTCAGCCTCTGCATCTCCTGCACCATGCCCTCTGCATTTCCCGCACCATGCCCTCAGCCTCTGCATCTCCTGCTCCATGCCCTCAGCCTCTACATCTCCTGCACCATGCCCGCAGCCCCTGCATCTCCTGCACCATGCCCGCAGCCCCTGCATCTCCTGCACCATGCCCGCAGCTTTTTCCTCTCCTGTACCATGACTGCAGTAGCCTCTGCATTTCCCACCCTAGGCTTATACTCGAGTCAATAGGTTTTCCCAGTTTTTTTTGTGGTAAAATTAGGTGCCTCGGCTTAAATTCGGGTTGGTTTATACTCGAGTATATACGGTAGGTTATATTTATTGTATTTGCACCAGATCTTATTTTTTGCACATATGACACTTTTCTTTTTGCACACCACACTTTATTTCTAGGCAGTGCCACCATACCTTTCCTTTTTCACCATTATAACACAATTAATTGTACTTTTAAAAGCAAGAAGTGTAAGTACCTGAATTTCACCTGATATCAGCCTATAGCAGTCCCTGTACAGCAGGACTGGTGTGAGGGAGGAAGAATTAGCACAATGAGCCAACCAGTTCATGTACTGACAAGCAGCATGCCAATAGGAGGAGGATGACATGTGACACAGAAATGACCTCATGCCTGTACGGATTCTCCTTTCACTGTGAAGTGTACTGAATGATGCTGCCAATCAGACCAAGGACATCTAGTAGCAGAAAGAGTACTGCAGGAGAAATCTCTTGATTGAAGGTGGATATTGCAGCAAATCTGGTGTTGGTATATTAGCTTTAATATACTTTTTTTTATCCTGTTCTTATCTGCTGGACTTTAAGATATGTATGTATGTGCTGTTATTTTCTACTTCAGCATTAAATAATTGTTTCTTCTTTTTCACAATGGCCTCCCCTCCTACCTACCAAACACTCATTAACTTGCATAAATTAGCCTGAGGCAAAATTACACAAACAGCAGTTGGCTGGCATAGGACAAACAAACAAGATTCTTTTAACATTCAGCCACAATAGAGAAGACATAGCTTCCATCTAATTTCTTAATTTTCATCCATTCTAATTTTTCTCTGCCTAATGAAGCAAGCACATACCTGCTAATATATCTGGACTTGCTGTGGGGAAAGGTTATTGTATTTTGTTTTCACGCATCTACCCTGGCATTTACTAGGCAGAAGTGGTCTATTTAATAAAAAAAAACTTTTCACATTCAGGAGAGCCTACAGTGTGTGGTATAAACTATAAAGGAAACTTCTAAAGTGAATCAAAAAATCAATTTCCAAATAAAGTTTCCAGTTAGTATGTCATTGGGTACAAAAACACTAGTGGCATGTTTGTGCCATTTCTTCTTCCTGTTTGATCTGATGTGCATGAGGCCCTCCGCACACTGTCAAAAAAAATCCTTATTTCACGTTAACAACTATCACATTCTACCTCCTACAAATCCCACAAAGGCACGCTTCTTTCAGGAGCTCATCTCCGGTTGAGGCATGCGTACAAGGTTTTGCTTCACAGAATGGCAAGAAACATCTACATCAATTGTCAAATCCATAATCAACAAGTAGATGGGCACTGCATGATAGGATTTACCATACATATAAAATTCTAAACAACCATCCCTACACTCGATGTTACTAAGCTCTTGAGACAAAGCAGGGAATTAATAAACTAAGCTTCCTGTAGGAAACGTTCAGAGCTGGCATGCACCACATTAACTAAGCAGATAGATCTGTTTCAGGTCTGTCTGTACCAGTGTATTTCAGAGAAAAAAAAAAAAAAAAACAGTGCAGGTCTGCACCTGATTAACAGAGGGAATACGACAGTTTCCCACATAGAAAACTGCTGAATATTCCCCTTGTCCTATGGGATGTGAGCTGTCAGTAGACAGCTTACATCCCTCTCTCTGCCTGTGCACTGATTACACAGTACAAGCATCTGCTTTTTGTTCTAAAGCTGGGAACACACGAGCTGAAAATCCTCCGAAAACAGTCAACTCGGCAGAACGAGGCCAACTTTCAGCCTGTGCTTACAGCTCCTTATCCGACGGAAGCCAGTCTCACGCCCAGCTTCTGTCCTACGGGCATGCTGGAGAACCAGCATCCCATCAGAGCAGGCGGCTAAGCACAGGCGGTCCACCTTTAGAACAGGCGGTTCCCCTCTTCAAAACACAGCTCAGCGTAGAGATTGCTTCACTTACATTGGATGTGTTACTACGGCAATATGTGCTTTTTTTGCTTCAGCCCACTGGGTTGAACGAAAAAAAAATCTTCCTGTGTGTACCCAGCTTAAGTTTATAAGAGTTGTGCAAACACTGGGATTGCACAACTCTTTGTTAATTCCTCCCATAGTTTACATATTGAGTGAGTTTGTTTATACGCTACATTCACATCAACCACTTATCAGTATGAGGCTAAACTCTTTATAACAGCATAGCGTGCAACACAATAGCACATGCTTGTTCTTTAACAACACATGCTTGTTTTGGATCGGTGATTCAAAAGTATTGAAGTCAGAGGCAGCCAGGCAATTCGCTTTTTTTTTTTTAAATGGGGATCGCAACGGCAGGCCACATACAGTATGTCTACCAGTTTGATTAGAATTTCAGCAGCAAAACCACCATCCAAAATTTCAATTCAATAAATTCTGTTCGCGGTTACTGAAGATTCTCTGTTTAGCATCTCATATATATATATATATATATATATATATATATATATATATATATATATATATATACACATACATACATATATACATACACATATATATATATATATATATATATATATATACACATACACACACATATATATATATATATATATATATATATATATATATATACACACACACACACACATATATATATATATATATATATATATATATATATATATATATATATATATATATACATATACATATACATATACATACATACACACACACACACACACACACACACAGGCATACCCCACTTTTAAGTACACAAATGGGACCAGAGCATTTATGTAAAACGAAAATGTGCTTAAAGTGAAGTACTACCTTTTTTCATTTCTCAATGCATGTAAATACACTAGCTAGCTCCATAGGAAATCTTGGTCAGATTGACATGGCACTGCTCCCAAACCATAAGTGACAAGGACACCAAGCTTGGGGAGCATGTTAAGGGGATCCAGGACTATGACATGGTAGATTACCTAGGCAAGCTGGCCAGCCACAAATAGGATATGTTTTAGTCCTGGTTTCCCTCCTCGGTTGCTCCCTAAGTTTGGTATCCCTGTCAATTATGGTTTGGGAGCAGTGCCATGTCAAGCTGACCAAGATTTCCCATAGACGCCAATGTTAAAACCCGGGAGCAGTGCCATGCCAAGCTGACCAGGCTGTGTCTGTACTCCCGAGTGTACGTAAAGTGAGTGTACTTAAAACGGGGTATGCCTGTATATATATATATATATATATATATATATATATATATATATATATATATACAGTAAAACCTTGGATTGCGAGCATAATTCGTTCCGGAAGCATGCTTGTAATCCAAAGCACTCTTATATCAAAGCAAATTTCCCCATAAGAAATAATGGAAACTCAGATGATTCGTTCCACAACCATTTATTCACAAATCCTTCAATTTATAGTCCATATAAAAAGATTATGGACACAGCGATAGGTTGTGTTACCATACAATGTCCATCCACAAATAGCCGCTTCCACAAGGGGATTGGAAGCAAAATCCAGCAGGAGCTACAGGGTAGCAATATGGTTCCATTTAATGAAGGTACAACATTTAGCAACTCACATGGTTGATGAATAAAACAGGCACATCTAAGTATGCAGGCATCCGGGGTAAAGCTGTTCACATAGACCATCTTCTGCACCGCCGGCTGCCAGTCTGTAATCCTGCCCGGGAAGACCACCCTGCAGTAAAGCGATCTGAAAGCGAGGGGCAGCATGGAAAGGATGACGTAGATGACGGTGCGGAGGAGGGTCCTATGTGGACAGCTTTACCCCTGATGCCTGCATCCTTAGATGTGCCTGTTCCAATCATCAGCTGTGAATTGAGGCTACTTGTATATCAAGACATCGCTTGTATATCAAGTCAAAATTTATTTGAAAATTTTGCTTGTCTTGCAAAGCGCTCTTAAACCAAGTTACTCTCAAACCAAGGTTTTACTGTATATATATATATATATATTTATTTATTTTGATCACCCTAGTTCCATACCTGTTTGTCAGCGAGATGAGCAAAGTGAAAAGCTCCGAGTACAATCCAGAGGCCATGCCTTCCAGACATTCCAAAGCAGACAATTTGGGACCTATGCAGGCAGATAAAAAATAATAATAAAGTGAATATATAATTTACATAGCAACACTAATGAGTTAACTTGAGTGTTTAGTGAATACTAGCCAATGAAGGAAGTCACAAATGTAAGCAGCCTGTCTTATGAATAGACAAACCAAGGACCAAAACATTTTGAATGAAAGTTGACTGGTTAGTGTTGGCAGCAGTGTTTATTGATGGTAACAAAAAAGGGTTTATCATTCTTCTGGCTGTGCTATCTGGCAGGGCTATTAAAATCTCAGGACTAGATGGACAGAAATGTATAAAACTTTGGCAGGTGAATAGCGCTCTTATACATATTCCATCTGTGTATTTAAATGTTTAGATTTAGAAAAGTAATATTAACAATGCTTAGTAATGTTTCAGAAAATGTTGTTGCGGTGTTTAGTTTGTATTATATAGGATATCTCACAAAAGTGAGTACACCCCTCACATTTTTGTAAATATTTTATTACATCTTTTCATGTGACAACACTGAAGAAATTACACTTTGCTACAATGTAAAGTAGTACAGCTTGTATAACAATGTAAATTTGCTGTCCCCTCAAAATAACTCAACACACAGCCATTCATTTCTAAACCGCTGGCAACAAAAGTGAGTACACCCCTACGTGAAATGTCCAAATTGGGCCCAATTAGCCATTTTCTCTCCACGGTGTCATGTGACTCGTTAGTGTTACAAGGTCTCAGTTGTGAATGGGGAGCAGGTGTGCTAAATTTGGTGTTATCACTCTCATTCTCTCATAATGGTGACTGAAAGAGAATCTGAAAAAAAAATTGTTGCTCTACATAAATATAGCCTAAGCTATTAGAAGATTGCCAAGGCCCTGACACTGAGCTGCAGCACAGTGGCCAAGACCATAAAGCAGTTTAACAGGACAGGTTCCCCTCAGAACAGGCCTCGCCATGGTCGACCAAAGAAGTTGAGTGCACGTGCTCAGCATCATATCCAGAGGTTGTCTTTGGGAAATAGATGTACGAGTGCTGCCAGCATTGCTGCAGAGGTTGAGAGGTCAGCCTGTCAGTGCTCAGACCATACGCCGCACACTGCATCAATTTGGTCTGCATGGGTGTTGTCCCAGAAGGAAGCATCTTCTAAAGATGATGCACAAGAAAGCCCACAGTTTGCTGAAGACAAGCAGACTAAGGACATGGATTACTGGGACCATGTCCTGTGGTCTTATGAGACTTATTTGGTTCAGATGGTGTCAAGCGTGTGTGGCGGCAACCAGGTGAGGAGTACAAAGACAAGTGTGTCTTGCCTACAGTCAAGTATGGTGGTGGGAGTGTCATGGTCTGGGGCTGCGTGAGTGCTGCCGGCACTGGGGAGCTACAGTTCATTGAGGGAACCATGAATGCCAACATGTACTGTGACATACTGAAGCAGAGCATGGTCCCCTTCTTTGGAGACTGGGCTGCAGGGCAGTATTCCAACATGATAACGACCCCAAACACACCTCCAAGACAACCACTACCTTGCTAAAGAAGCTGAAGGTAAAGGCGATGGACTGGCCAAGCATGTCTCCAAACCTAAACCCTCTTATGAATCTGAGGGGCATCCTCAAATGGAAGGTGGAGGAGCGCAAGGTCTCCAACATCCACCAGCTCAGTGATGTTGTCATGGAGGAATGGAAGAGGACTCCAGTGGCAGCCTGTGAAGCTCTGGTGAACTCCATGCCCAAAAGGGTTAGGACAGAGCTGTAAAATAATGGTGGCCACACAAAATATTGATACTTTTGGCATTTTCACTTAGGGGTGTACTCACTTATGTTGCCAGCGGTTTAGACATTATTGGCTGTGTGCTGGAGTTATTTTGAGGGGACAGCAAATGTACAATGTTATACAGGCTGTACACTCACTACTTTACATTATAGCAAAGTGTCCTTTATTCAGTGTTGTCACATGAAAAGATATAATAACATATTTACAAAAGTGTGAGGGGTGTACTCACTTTTGTGAGATACTGTATGTACATAGGAGGCCACCATACTTGTTTATTACCCTTTTCTAGGCTCATGTGCTTTACTGCTCCTTCTCTTAATGCAAGTTTACTGTGCAAGGCTAGGCTACCAAATTCTAGCGAATAACACAAAATGCATATAATGGAGGTAAGATTCAGCATTCTTTCACTTTACTGATGCTGGCACTACTGTGTGAAAAGGGACAGGTGGAGCAGACCTATACACACACAGGTTAGAAGGGTCATTGTGTCTATTATAGAACGGAGGTCACTGTCTTGAGTCTAATCAGCCTGAGGCACCTTATCATTGAATCACTTATGCATTGAAGAATGATTCCCAGTAATTGAAAACTTGAAGCAAAATGCAGAAAAGGAAAAAAAATGAATAAAGGAAATGTCAGATGAACATGTGAGGCCGGGAAAGAGATGTTTCATTTAAAAGCTTGGATTTATACATTTTAAAAAGGTTAGAAGATTTAAAGTCAACATAAAATTGTAGAGATTAGGGCTTGTGAGTCACATCTCAGGGAAAAGTCAAACCAGGCTTTAAAAGGCAGACAATCCGCCTTATTTCTGTTTATCTGGTGCTTTATTGAGTTCTTAATGGGATCTAAAGATGTGTTAAGATAAAATAAAATCAATCTGGAAATTAAAAATAAAGTATATGTGACCCCCTTACCTTATAAAACAACCCATTCAGTTTCAGGGCTAATTATCACTATATGCAGTTACCGCATGGTAAAAGGTATGTAACCACAGGGACAAAAAGCAAACAATTGTTTCCAATGTGTCTCATTCCCAATGCACCGCAGCCTAGGGCTACGCTGAAGTGTGCTGCATTTTATCGCAGCGAACCACTGCGAGTCACACGGAATGAACAGCAACGCAGAGCATCACACTGCTGTACATTGTTGTGAATGAAGTGTACATTTTGTGCACATCAAATAAAGTTAGGACAAAACAAATGTGTTGTGTAATTACAGCCTATAATAGAAATGCAAGGCAAAATGTGTGTGTGTGTGTGTGTGTTTGTGTGTGTGTGTACATATAACATATATATATTACATATGTGATTACATAGAGGGATTTTTGACTTACCGTAAAATCCATTTCTCTGATCATTGACGGACACAGCTCCTGATTCTTCTTTACTAATGGGTTATACTGCCCCTACAGGAGTAGGACACTAGGCAGGAAAAAGCTTGACTATGCCTATGGGCAGCCCCAGGGGGTATACACCCACTCTCAGCTATAGGCACTTTGTTACAAGCAGTGTCAGAAAAAAGCCAACTCCACAGAGGGGTGGGTATGTGTCCTTCAATGAACATCAGAGAAATGGATTTTACGGTAAGTCAAAAAAATCCCAGTTTCTCTTTCGTTCATTGACGCACACAGCTCCTGATTCTTCTTAACCATTGGAACGTCCCAAAGCTTCATGAGGGTCGGCAAAAAAAGCAGAAAAAAATTCCCGAGGCTAACCATAGCCAACCAGGTAACATGGAGCTCAACCATAAACAACTACAGTAAAGCTCACCTGAAAAAAACAATACACCCTCAAAGAGGACCAGGTTCTCTAAACAGCAGCCAGGAAAACCATGCGGCCAAAAGAAGCATCTGCAGATGTCAACACATCCACTTTATAAAAACTTTGTAAAAGTGTGCACCGACGACCAGGTGGCCGCCTTGCAAACCTACGTCACTGACGCTTGATGAAAGAAAGCCCAGGAGAAACTAAGCGCCCTAGTAGAGTGCTCCTTGACCGGAAAATGGAAGAACCTGACCCCTGATGCAATAGGCCTAAACCACCGTCTGTCTGCTTCATCTGGAAATGGTAGTAGAAGAAGTGAACAACCCTTTGTGAGGTCCGTCCGTGAGCACAAATAGAGAGTCTGACTTCCTAAAAGACTCGTAGCTGCCAGGTACACCCTAATTGCCCGGACCACATCCAAGGCATGCAAGGTCATTTACTTTGAATATTTAAGCCTGGGACACAGGGAAGGCAACACAATGTCTTCATTCAAATGACAGTCAGAGACCACCTTAAGAAGGAATGAGGGACAGGAGCGAAGCACCACCTTATCCTTGTGAATCACCAATAAAGTGAACAACAGGATAACGCCGCCAGTTCCAACACCCTGCGCGCAGAGAAAAAAGACCACCTTCCTGGCAGCGCCAGCAGGGAAACCTCCCGAATATTTTCAAAGGGAGGAGTCTGTAGAGATGAAAGCACCACATTAAGATCCCAGGGCAGCAACAGAGCCCGCACTGCAGGTAACAAATTCCGAGCACTGAACAAAGGTACGCACCAGGGAGTGTGAGGCCAAAGGTCATTGGAAAAAGACTGCCAATGCCGATATCTGGCCCTTGATGGTACTCAAAGCCAATTTCTGTTCAACCCCCCATTAAAGGAAGGTTAAGATCCGATCCACTTAAAACGAGCGGGAATGAACCCCAAAAGACTCACACAACGCAATGTACGTCTTCCACCTACAATGGTAGATCTTCCTAAGAGTAGATTTCCTAGCTTTTAACAGCGTAGGAATCACCGACCCAGACAAAACTCCATACTTCAGCACCTGGCGTCCAACAGCCAAGCTGTCAAAGCCAGCAACTGTAAAGCAGGATAGAGGATCGGTCCCTGGGACAGCAGATCCTCTCTGAGAGGAAGCCCCTAAGGAGCATCGTCGACCAGCCATACCCGATCAGCGTACTGAAACCGGTGAGATCAGTCTGGACAGAATCCCCTCTGCTTTGATCCTGCACAGGAGTCGTGGCAGAAATTTTAGAGGGTTGGAATGAATCAGCTCAGCTGCTGGCTACTTACCGAGCCATCAGGACACTACTTGTGCCCCCTTGGTGATTGACATAGACCACGGTCGTGGCATTGTCCAAATGAATTCATATCGGACACCCCTGAAGACAAATTGTCCAATGAGCCAGACTAAGGATGATCACACGGAGTTCTAGTACATCAATCGTCAGTCTGGACTCTGCCAGACTCCAGACCCCCTGAGCGCATCTGTGCCAAGGACACCTTCCAACCTGGACAGGCTGGCATCCATGGTGACAACCGTGCAGTACAGGGGAAAAAACTATTTTCTCTGTTAAAGTGCCAGAGAATGAAGCCATCTCTAGAGACCGTGGATCCTTGTCCCATTTCACCAGAATCTCTTTAGCAGAGATCTTGTGTGGAACTGTGCAAACAGACTGCCTCGAGAGTGGACACCATCAGGCCCAGCATCCGAATGCAATCCCTGCTGAACAAAAGAAGCTATATTGCCTCCTCTAATGTCTGGAGTTTTTCCAGAGGAAGAAACACTCTGGCTGAGGCCAAGTCCAGAGTCAGACCCAGATAGTCCAGTTTTTATAGACAGAGCCAAAGCAGACTCCTGAGGGTTCAGAATACAATCGAACTCCCTCAGAGGTCACAGAGCAATCTCCAGTTGTCCATCAGAGCAGTCAGAGACTCCGCTTGCAGAAGATCGTCCAGGTACCCCAGTACCACGATCCCCTGCTGACTCACGATCCCCGCTGACTCAAACAATGCCAGCGTAAGGGCCAACATTTTTGCGAAGACCCGAGGAGCGTAGACAAGACCAAAGATCCAAGCCACAAACCGATATTGCTCCTCGCCCACGGCAAAACGGAGGAAGCGTTAGTGGCCGGCACATATTTAAATGTGCAGGTAGGAGTCCTTGATGTCGACAGAAGCATGAAGAAATCCCCCTGACGTAAGGACGTCACTACCATGTGAATGGACTCCACGTGGAACTTCTGTACTCGCACCAGCAGTTTAGCGCCTTGGGGTTCCAGAATTGGACGTACCTTGCCTTTCTTCTTGGGAACTGTAAAGAGGTTTGAGTAAAATCCCCTAAAAACGTTCCAAAATCGGAACAATCACCCCTTGAAGGAACAAGTCTTGCAATACCCCAAAGAGACCTGTTAGTAAGCTGGGGCCAAGTGCAGGTTGGAAAGGAAGAACCTTTTGGAGGATAAGACCGAACTCAATCTCATAGCCCGGCCGAATAACTTCATGGAACCACACGTCCTATATCAGGGAGGTCCATGGATCCGGAAAGATATGGCCCCTTCATGCAGGGGCAGTCTTTTCCGCAGATCTGGTAGCGCCCGCTCATGGCCTTCCAGAACAGGTCCTCTTGGAACCTCCGGTGGAGGCCTTGACTTTTGATCCCTTGTCTTGAGACCCTGAGGGACAAAAAAAACCCTCTTCTGAGCCAAAGAGAACTGCCCATATCTAAGATGGGGCTCCTTGCCCTTGGTAGCCTGCGGAAGAAGAGTACTCTTCCTGCCTGTGAGACCCTTAGTGATGTCATCCAAGGAAGCTCCAAACAGGTAATCCCCTACAAGGGGGAGATTAGAGAAAACCTTCTTAGAAGTCTGGTCTGCAGACCAGCATTTCAGCCAGATAATACCCCGAAGAACCACTACTGATACAGACAGCCTAGAAATCAAATGGAGCCGCATCCAAGAGGCATCACAGATAAACTGTAGCCCCTGGACCAACTGATCCGCCAGCTCTGCAAAGACAGGGGGAAGCGGTTTCCCCTCCAGGTTCCGGGGTTAAAGTTTAGCCCACTCGGTCAGAGCTTGCGACACCAGGGCAATAGTAAATATTACCTAAGTGCTGAACCAGCCACAGCAAACATATGGCAGGCCAGAGCCTCTGCCCTCCTATCAGCTGGATCTGTAAAGGCCGGGGACTCCTTAACCGGAATGAAGGTAGCTTTATTTAACCTGGAAACTGACGAGTCCACTACAGGTGGGACCATCCCCCTTTAATGCAGTTAATCCTCATAAGGACACCGCAAACAAAAAGCGCTTAAGAACCACTGCATTTTGGACAACCCCAATGTTTTGTGACAATGTTGTCAAAGTAAGCGGAAAAGGGAACACCCTCGCCGCTTTGGACTGCCTGCGGGTGCCAAAAGGGACCGGCGCCTCCGAAGCAGCATCAGCCACAACCTCCATTTTTAAAGTGTCACGCACTGACACAAACAGTGCATCCACCAGCTCCTTTTTATGTGCGGCTAGAGGAGCAGTGGAATCATCCTCACTAACTGAGCACTCAGAGTGCATAGATGCAGACCCACTAGGGTAGCTATATACTAAGCTCACACGGAAAACATATCAGGAGAGGCCACGAACTGCAATCCCGCAAAAGGGGATGCCGACCAAGGGCCCACGAATGGACCACCTACTGGACCCCGCAAAAAAAAAAAAGGGGGTCGCCCTCCGAGCCCTTCATAGAGGGCATAATAGGAAATAACCCCCTTAAAAGGGGGCCGCCTGCTGTGAAACAAACACGCAGGCAGGGTACCCTGATGGTCCCGCAGCGCTAAAATGGGCAGGTGCCCAAATAATAATGGCGGCAAGGATGTCATTAAAAAATGAAGCGCCCCTACAGCGCCACCCCTTCCAAGGGAGGCGCCAAACTGACCACATGGCCTAGCAGGCCATGGCCTAAATTTTTATGGAGGCCCAGCCGCAAAAGCACAGATTCTAGCCCGGCAGATGCCCAAAGGAAGAGTGTGGGCTTCAGCTACAAGCACTGGTGCCGCTCCCCAACGGAGGCACCTGACTCAGTCGCATGGCCTAGTAGGCCGCAGCCTAAACTTTTGTGGGAGCCCAATCGCTTGGACGCAAGCCCCAGCGGAGCTGACCACCCAGGGGCAGCGGAGGGGAAGGCAGATGTTAGGCAGTGTCTTCAGTCATCCTCACAGGGGCCACGTCATGTAATTTTCGACTAGTAGGCCGCAAAGCAGCGGCCTACATTTTCGGCCGGATCAGGCCGCGTGAGGCACTTACCTGTGACTGGGGGGGGGGGGGGACAAAGACCCACAATAACCACCGAAGATTTTAGAGGGGCTGTGGGGGAGGCCGGGGGTCCCACTGTCCCAGGGAGGGGCCCATGTCCAGCCCAAAACTCTCCAGGAGTAGAGGGGGACAGCTACTTACCATACCAGGAACAGACCACCGCTCCATCGTAATGTGGGTGCTGTTCGCCAGGAGAAACAATGCGACTCAGGCCGAGGCCAAGTCGCATGCGTCCTTGCGAGACATTTACCTCGCAGGCCAGCCAATGTCCAGTGGGGCTATGTCACGGCTGACCTAGCGCGGAGATGTAGTCTGCACACGCTCACTGGCCAGACTGGGGGGACCCCTCTGGATCTAGATTATGCAGTCCGTCGCCCAGTCTGGCAATTGATTGTATATTCTCACAGGAACAAAATAACAAAGATAGGAAAAAATTAAATTTAAAAAGAAAAAAAAAAAAAATCGCCAGGACCAGAGGTCCCAGCAAGGCACTAGGTCATTACTCCTGACTAGGCAGAGAAAAACTGAGTGCCCATGGCTAAGAGTGGGTGTATACCCTCTGGGACTGCCCAGAGGCGTAGTCAAGCTTTTTTCTTCCTAGTGTCCTAATCCTGTAGGGGGCAGTATAACCCAATGGTTAAGAAGAATCAGGAACTGCGTCTGTCAATGAATGAAAGACAAAATGATTGTTCTCAGCTGCATAAGGGGGCTCAGAGAGCTGGGGGTGCAGACTGCAGGGGGGAGTGTCAGCAGGAGGCAGTGAAGTAGCAGTACGCTGATCTACCCATTGAATGGCTGTGCAAAGGGGTGTGTCAGCACAAGCTAGACCAATGGAGGACTGGCAGGCTGTGCTCCCAGTACAGACAGAAAACTCATCAGACTGGGATGGATGTGCTTCCATGCCTAGTGTGGTCGGTTTGAAATAGGAAAGCAGAGGGACTGGCAGGATCTCCAAGTATTTCACACAAAGGAAGCAATACAAAGAGAACAGGATGCTTTTTAACATGGTACAAAAGACACTTACCAGGAATATGAAATGCTGGAGTAACAAGCACAGTCAATAACTGTGTGAGATAAGTCTCATGGTATCTACCACTCTTATTTTTAAGCAACATATTAGTTCTCGGATGGCTTTTATATTAAAAACGGATTGGGTCTATTACTACCACACTTATACTCACCTTCCCTGTGCTCCTCTGCAGTTTCATTTTTCTGGTAATCAAACCCCTTGTTATCAGACAGTGTCGGGGCCCATGACAATAATGACACTGTCCTCCTTGTCACATGACAACGTGTTTGGACATGACGATAGGCAACTCAGGCCCCAGCACTGTATCCTGGGATCAGCTCACATGCTCTCTCATACCTGAAGAACCAGGTATTTGTAAGAGGTGATCAGAGCAAGAGTTTTCAAAAGCAGCTGAAAATCAAGTTATCAGCAGGGCTTTAAATAGCCCTCACACCTCAAAAAAAGTTTTTTTTCAAAGCAGCAAATTACACCGGATAATTTATTACATCAGAAAAGAAGACAACATCCCCCAAACAATACTGTAGTAGTAGTATGCAATGTATGTCACCTCAACAGATCCATTACGGCTTTTTCACACAATTGTGATCTATGAAATATGCTACAAAATAGAAGTGAATATTTATATGTATACTGAATTAGCCATTTCATTCCAAAGAGATTCATAGCCAAGATATAATACTACTAAATGGCTTTATCAGATAAAACGGATTCTTATTCAGCTTGGTCCCCTAGTTTATAACAAGAAGATATGCAATTTCCTGTACACTTGTCGGAAGCTTTTACTGTACTGGAGCACCTCTGGGTCTGCTTCATGGTGATTTAGTAGAGCTATGTTAATAATATGATTCATAAGTAGCTAAATAGAAAGTGGGTAGGAGTAAGCTGTAAAGTAATGTTGCTTTCTTATCATTTAACAATAACTCCATGTAAAATAAAAAAGCCAAGCCTTTTCAGCTAAGACAAACTGTAATTTGCAGACCAGTCTGACATTAGACAACTTAAAAATGTCTATCTATGCAAATACATTCTGCAGGTTGTAATCAAATATTTAATATACGTACTGCATTTGTAGTGTCAAATATAGAGAGAAGCAGCTTACCAGAACCGTCTCCTTGGCTGGCATCATCGAGTCCTTGGCGGAAGGAGGTTGACTTTTGGAGGGTGCTGGTTTTAGATTGGTGTTTGAATATGGATGAGGAGAGTTCTTCCAGTGAACAGCCCAGGAGATACGCAGCTTTCTGGGCCCATTCATGGCGTGCAAATTGCTTCCTGCCACCTTTTGGGGAAGAGATTTTTTTTTATCAGTCTATCAGCTGGGCCATTTTTTGTGTGACTAATATACTACAAAATAGTCAGAGCAGAAAAAAAAACATTTTGAATACAGTTTTGGAATGCTGTTATTGCCACATTTGAATACAGCAATGATTCCTGGACCCCAAACACTTAAAATACACAGATTGTCCTATTCTACAGCTGTCCATATAGGTAAAGCTTTTTCTTGTTCAGCTTTCTGGGCTGAACGAGAGCGATATATAGATTTCCCTATCCATGTTAACCAGAATGATGGAGGAATCTATCCCTGTGGGCTATTGTAGTCTGACAACCGACACCGGTGGCTGTTAGAATACCCGAACACTTACTGGCTGCAGTCATTGTTTAATTGACTTCCTATGTCTGGTTTGTTTAATATCTCATAGTTTGCAACCCATGGCTTGATTTGTTCAGGCAGTGTATGGGCAGTATTACACATGGAATAATTCCAGCTTAAAGTGGTTGTAAAGGCAGAAGGTTTTTTTCTACCTAATGCATTCTATGCATTAAGGTAAAAAAAAAAAAACAACCTTATGCATGCTGCTTGCACCCATCTCTCTAAGTATCTTAGAGTATGAACCTCCATGACCACACACCTTTTTCACGACTGCATTTGTCTGCATCTAAAATCTAAGACCATAAACCTTTTTGGGTATACATATTTTATTACTGCATCCATTTACATCTCCAAAAGAAATTACCAGTACCCTCTGCATCCTTTTCTATTTCTCATTGAACTACACCTTTAAAAATGACTATACGGTTTGATTACTATTATTATATTGTATTATTATTGTCGTTTTTAGTATTTTTTATTGTTCTGACCTAAAATGTCTCTAGGGGTAGGCACCCCCCACAATGCACATGACTTCTACATTGCCCATTGACGAGGTGGGCGGGCGCTTTCTGCACACGCCCCACAGGAGGAGGGTCTGACCCCAATCTGTGTCTTTGTTTCAAATGCCATTGTTTAGTATTTAAGTAAGGGCTTAGACATGCTTTTTCAGGCTCTGAGGAAGAGGCTAAGCCTCGAAACGCGTTAGCCATTACGAATTCAAGGGACAACTTACCCTCGGATCCAATTACTGAGGACTGTGTTCCTTATGTGATATGCTTTTAACCAAGAACTCGCTTGTGAGTATTTTTAATCTTTTTACTTTTAAATAAACCAACCAAAGGATAATGCACTAGGCCTGTGCGCCCCTGTGTTTGTTTGTTGTTTACAGTATTTCCAGACTTCCCTGGTCGTGTAAAGGGCAGCAAGGCCGCAGCATTTTTTTCCTGGGTTGTCGCATCCACAGCTCCAGAAACAGTGGAAAGACCTTAACAAGGTGGACTAGTAACTACACCTCTCTGAGCGCAGGGAACTGGTGCTTTCAACCATAACATTTTTTGAAACTCACAGCATCAGCATGTGAAATGAGAAACTCCAATATGAGTCAACTAAACATCTTTTGCCCTGCATCCAGCGCTGAGACACTGATCATGATCATTAAAACAGGACACAACAGATACAATCACTTGGCAGTATATGAAAGCAATAAAGATAAAAACACTTTCTTTACCTTCATCTGCTTCTGTATTGCAACGGAGCAGCATGCAACATGCAAATAAAAACACTTGGTTAGAAAACAGACAGACACAAATGAGCAGTTCTTCAAATTAGAAGAAAAGGCAGGTACAGAATGGGGACAGTGAACAGGTTGCTGAAGCAGGCTGTGCAGGTCAGGACTCTGCGTGTTACTACAACACGCTGACCACAGGTGCTGCCAAATTAGAGGATTACAGAAGGGAAACACTGCAGGGTAAAACAGGCGATTGCATGCTTGGATTTCTTCTCAACCTTTTAGCCACTATCAGCCACTGAGGTTCTTATCGATTTACTAAAGCAACAAATTGGCTAGCCAAGAATAAACCCCAAAAAAAAAAAATTATTTTAAGAGGAGCCTGTTAATTTACTCCTGTCCTATTATATGTGGACACAAATGCAGGACTTTAAATACTGTGTCATATGCAGGGGTTTAGGAAGATAACTGCTATGACAGGGACGAGGGGAAGATGGGGACATCCTTGATCTTATTCTATCATTTAATCATGACAGACATTCTGATTATTATTTCTAGTTACAGTAGGAATGGTTGAAACTTTGAGGGAAAAGGACCCTTTCACAAGGCCACTAGACCTCTAACATGTCTAAACAGAAAATATAATCGTTTTAGGAAAATATATATATTTTTTTGTTTAACACTTTAATAGCAAAAAAAAAAGTGCCTCCATGGCACTGGTTTTGCAAAGCACTCTTTGTTTTCTGTAGGAATGAGCACAGCAGTAGCTTCTGACTTTTGGCAATTCTCCAATTAAAACGTTATATGTACCTTTACATACTAGGAAGTTAGCATTGACCTACTGGATAATCAGGCATCATGTGAAAAATGGAAGAGGAGGAGCAGGTTATCCCATTTGAACACTTTTATGACCGCCTAACATATATGCAAGGCAAAAGGTGCACCAAAGTGGTCACATTATCACAGATCCTTCCCGGGCATTCAAAACTGTTTAATGGACAACTGGGGAGAGCAGGAAGGGGTTAATAAGCTAGCTTTACCCTCAGCCTTTGATTTTCCAAATCATGAAGAGGGAAGAGCTTAGTCCTGCTTCGCTAAAATGTTTTAACTATTATTAAAAAAAAAAAAACTGCATGTTAAGAGCTATCCATAGTCAAAAAGACTCGTAATGACACCTAAATGGTCTTATCTTCACTCCGTTGCGGAAAAGAATTGTGAATGTCCTTCTATTCTACTACTAATAGGGGAAAGACCTCTTCAATGAGGAGTTTAGATCGTATATGAAAGCAGTAGTACGATGAAATTAGCTTTTTTTTCTCCTGGTGTAAAAGGTCCAGTGTAAAAATATTTGCTGTAATAGGCAGCAATAATTTAATTGAACAGCATATCCCTTCAACATGGTTTCCTCTAATGGAAAGTAAATAAAGCACTTCTAAATAATCCCCTTGATACCATCGATTAAAAGATTCCAGTTTACATAAGTATCGCTGTGATAGTTGAGATTATGGGATTTGGCTTCTATTACAGCAAACTTTCTGGATGATTTCACCAGTAAATTGTGTTTTTGTGACCGCAGAAAAAGAAAACTGATTAGTTCAATAGATTAGTAGTTGGGGTCCATTCAGATCTATCCATTCCATTGTTGCGAAACATGAGAATCGGACATGCACCATTTTTTTTTCAACACATTGCACCATAATGCTGGGTAGTGCATTACCGTGTGTCAGGGGTCCGTTGCAATGCATGTGCATCACAGATGAGTATACGTGCTGGGGTGCCATGGACAATGAATAGATCTGCAATATTATAAAGCTAGTGCGTATGTGTGTTACTACAATACACAGCATCGCAACAGCGTGTTTTGGCCCTCAGTAATAGCATGTCAGATACATCTGCATTTTAAAAACAATGGATGAGGACTTAAAGGTTTTATTGAATATATAGGGGGATATTTAAAGCAGGGCTCAAAAGTTAAAGTTCTGAGCTACTAGCCAGGCCTTAAGAGTTTACCTCCAATTCCACCCACTCCTCCCTAATCGATCATACCTATGCCTCCAATTCCACCCCCCCCCCCCCAATCTATCATACCTATGCCTCCAATTCCAACCCCCCCATTCTACCATACCTATTGCCTCCAATCCCAACCCCCCCCCCCCCATCCATAATACCTATTCCTTCAATCCCACCCACCCAATCCATAAAACCTATGCCTCAGAGGCATAGGTACAGTATGATTTACTAAATTCAAACCTATGCCTCCAATTTCAACCCCCTCCAGATCCATTATACCTATGCCTCCAATTCCAACCCCACCCCAAAATCCAGCACATCTATGGTTTAATCCCCCCTACCTCCCAGCGCACCTCTTGTTCAATCCCCAATCATACCAATGCCTTCAACCCCCTCAAACACATGTACTGTACAGGCATCAGCACACACTGAGGGAGGACCAAGAGGGTTTGAGCCAGCCTGCTAAAGACTTCCAGGAGACTTGCACCACCCCACTCCTCAGAAGTGCGGCAGGAGGGGGGGGGGTGGAGAGGGGCGGACCCAGGCGGCTGAAATGTTCACATTGAAATGCTCACGCTGCAAGCCTGTGCGGGGCAGGGGGTCACTGGCTATACATTACCGGGAGGCGGGATGCCTCACAAAAAGGTGGGGGGGTTAGAAGCCCGTATGGAACCCCCAGCACATGGCTGGGGATTCAGACTTTACTGCTAGCCCTGTCCATACTCACCCTCAACATATTTCCAATCCCCAAATGCGAGCAGGTGAATGGAAATTTTGAGGGCTGATTTATAGAACATGTACTGGTGAATATTTTATAGCACATTCCCTGGGAGAACATTCTCCGGCATTTACCAATCACAATTAAAATACTGCGAATGTCAACCAAAGCTCTCAATAGTGGGGTTTTTTTTTATGTTTTATTTTTTTAATTTTTGCAGAGGATGGAACTTAGAGAATTAAATTTAAATATTGTCTTTTCATTTAAATTTTGTTTTTTCATCAGTGTGTATTTATATAATTCTAAAACATACATTATGCAAATATATATGAACAAGGGAGCGGTCGTGTTTACCTATTACATATGCATGCTGTGCTTCCTGTGTAGTAGTAATATATGGCTGTTGTGCTATCAGACCTACAGAAAACACCCTCCCTGCAGCTAACAGAATTTATTTCAGCAGTTAGTGCGTTGGAACATTGACCACACATTTGCAAACACACATATAGCCATTAAGTAAAGAATATTTGAGCCAGCATAGTACAAAATATGAAATTGCAAGTATGTAAAAATAGCCAAATTACAAAGTTACTTTTAGATTAACGGTTTACTAAAAACTCAAAACGTTCAGGGAGTTTATTCAAGGACACAAGGCATAAACCTGAGCTGTCTGCAGTAGATGTGAGCCGGGCGACCAGCAGGGGCCGCCACTGGGCTTTGTATTGGTTTTTATGCCTACACAAAACAATGATGTCTTTATGTCCTACTCCTGAAGGGGGCACTAAAACCCAGTGGTCAGAGATTTAAGATCTCTACTATTCTTCAATACATGGAAGAGAAATGCTGTTCTCCAACAATGCGGCACAGCTCAGAAATTCAGAGAGGAATGTTAAGTTTTTTTTTGGGGGGGGGGTCACACTTTATTTAAAGTTCTGTGAGTGGGGTATTTCTGGAGATCTTATGTATAAAAGCAGCACCTCTGATCAGCACATTACACACACAGGGATAGAAGGTAATTCATGCAGTAATGAGTACAGCGCACTATCACTAGTATTATTCCAAGACTTTTATTATCATTACCTTACTTCAGTCCTTGTAACACATAATGTTTTCAATTCTGTGCAATGAGGATGCTAGTGGAAAAGCCTTTTATTTCAATCAGGCAAGTAAGAGTCATAAAACCATGCAAGGTCATGTTGTCAGCAAAATTAAATGAATGCACACATGCAATCAGAAACAGTGCTACGAAGACAGAAATCTTGATTAAAGCATATCTTTAGCCATTTTTTCTGGTTTGAGATGGAGTGGGGAGGAAATCTAACCCCTGGAGGAGCTAGGAACTTTAAATTATTCACCATTTTAGAAAAAAATGAAAAGGCGAACCAACACAAAACAGCTTTAAAGTAGGGAGCCCTGAGACAGCCCCACTTAGCAGAAAAACCTGACAGGGGTTCTAGCTTTTCCACACTCCATCACAAACTTTGGCGATAGATATCCTTTAATTCACAAACAGTGTAAAGCAGATCAGACATTGGCAGATTTCCCATCGATTATGATGAAAGATGAGATCTGACCATGTGCTTGGTGATCACTAAATACCCAAATATATTGCACACACTTTCTGCTTTTCCTCTAGACATACAAACAGTGCAGGACCAGTCCCTTCTTTGCTTAGGAGACAAGAATGATCCTGATTTGGTTAGGCAGTTTTGTGAGATATTACAACACCTAGCATGTATTTTACAAGAAAGCAGCACTGTCTGAGTTCTGAATTCAGCCGCCACTTTATTTGGACTACTTGGCATACTCACACATTGGACTTGCAAAAAAAGATTTAAAAAAAACTCTACTCTGCAGGGTTTAAAAACAATTTGCACATGTACAATTAAGTCTCAGTGAAAGTTCCTCTATCCTGAGCAATAGGGAAACATTACCACGATGCTCGAATCAGTACCAATTTTCTATTTACAGGTATTTCACATGTTATCACAGATCATAAATAGAGTGTGTCTGTACATTTAGAAAATACACTGTAACTGCCTGTACAATTCAAAGTCTGGCTCAGACTGCCCTCTAGTGGCCTAGAAACCCACAGCATCCTAACTGAAATGCTGTATGTTGGGCATTCATGCCAAGGAGCTGTCAAAGTGCTCCCTGCCAAACTGTGTAAAAGAATCATTAATGGAGATGACTTTGTATTGGTGGACACCGTTTTAAGTACTCAAAGTCTTGACTGCATTCTCCACAAATAATGAAGTTTAAGAAATTGCCTCAAGACTCATGAGTCCAAAAAACTTGTCTGCTGTGCTTAATGCTTATTCTAGCATTGCTGCCAATACAGTTCAGGCAATGGAAATAGTCTGCCATGGACTAAAGCGTCTTTGTACAGAGCTATTTGTAAGAGTTAGCATTTTGTCTGCAGAAAAATCTGGCTCATTGATGCAGCCGAATGGTTGGAAAGCCATACTCCGTGACTGGGCCCAGTGAAAGATGGGAATTTGACATGCTCCATGCTATGCAGAGCAGTGAGTGAAACGCTACAAAGTGGGATCTTCAGCTGAATGACAAAGAAGAAATGCACACAGGTAAAGTACAAAACAAAATCCATCAATAACCAAACTGAATTACCCAGAGCATCTACATCTGAGACTTCAGGGAAGGCAAGGTTACACAGAAATTAAAGTTCAGGTCATTATTATTGTCACTAACCATAAGGTTTTAGTTACACATCACAGTCAGGGAACTGAATCTAAAACTACTATTTCTGCTATGCAGAACATGCAAGAAATTACACAACCTAAGAATAAAAAAGTAATTAAAATAAATTAGACGTCTGGGATTTATGTTTGCCATTCCTCCTTATGGGAGGCAGATGATCAAACTCAGGATCTTTAATTCTCTTTGAAATGCGGTTACAGAATAACAAACAAAACTGGTCACCAACGGGCATTTACAGTTTACATCTCCATTCAAGGATGGTTATAATACTGCGGCCCTACCTCTCAGCGTCTACAGCAGTATCAGGCTGAGTGTCAGACAGTAGGGATGTTTGCCAATAGCACACATAAAAGGGGTTGGTTTACTTAAACTGGAGAGTGCAAAATCTGGTGCAGCTCTGTACAGAAACAAATCAACTTAGTCTTTATTTTTTGTCAAAGCTTAATTGAACAAGCTGAAGTTGGAAGCCAACTGGCTACCATGCACAGCTGCACCAGATTTTGCACTCTCCAGTTTTAGTGAATTGACCCTAAAGTGTCAAATAATAAGGAAGCCAGCAGAAAATACAAAACAATTCCCATCTTTGTTAACTAACATTTTTACATTCCTTCAGCAGCCCATATACAGTATCAAGCAGGAGAATGGTCAGCCTCCATTGGGCCCTTATATCCTAACACTGGGCCACCATCTCGGCTTTAAGAAAAAAGAACAATTGAATGACAGCACACAATTATCTTAGAGAGTTAGGATTGTGCTATTCTAAGTATTCGATTAAAATTTTAACAAATGTCAAATCCTGACAGTTTTTTCTCAAAAATATAAACTTAACTAGACATGTGTCTAATGTTATGAGAAGAATGATTTGAAAGCTTAGTCTGTCCTCTACAAGGACAATCATAATTGTACCTTTGGTGGCTCCAGCTGCCCCTAGGTGGTAAATGGCTCCAAGAATTAACCAGAAGGCCTTTTGTTCATCACCAGAAATTCCCAGGATCTTCATAGCAGCCTGCAGTTTGCTGAACTGTGCTGACTTCTGCTTGTCTTCAGCCTTCGGACAATATGGACAGTATTTATGAGGAGTAAATATTAATTTTAAAGTTATTAAAAGCTCAACTAAAGATTACATCCCCAATATATGCAAAGGGAGAGACATACATAACAGGCATGGAAATGAACAGTATTAATGTAGGTAACACAATGCTAAAAGTGGAACTAAAGGCAATTTAGAACATTTTTTTTCCTTATTTTTCTGTCCCATTGGGGAGATTTCACTTCACTTCCTGTCCTATAGTCACAATAAAAAGGCAAAAGAAATTCCCTCCAAAGTGAGGGAATCCTTGGTTGGCAGCAGTAGTCACCATAACTAGTGTCCTATTGGAAGACTTCCCCTTTATTTCTGTTCTCGTGACAAATCAATTTTAGATTTCCTTTAACGTTCACTTTCGGTGATGACCGTCAACAGGACAAATGGAGAGGGTGAATCTCCCTAATAGGGGCACAGAGAGCAACCGGCACATAACATCTACAAAGGTCCCTCTTTGACCACATTTATCTGCCCCCAGGCTCTGAATTGATAGCCATAACAGGAATTACAGAACACACATGTATGTCTATCCTGCAACTCACTCATATCTCACTATCCTCCAGAATGGCAACAGTGGGACACAGCTGAAGAAAGGACAAGTGAGGGACTAGTGGGAGGAAACCACATGTATTTATTTTTTTCAGCGAATGCACGGTGGATTGCTAAAACCCAGGAACCCATAGGAAATGTAGTTCAAATAGAGTGGAACATGCGACAGGGAATTATAGATACTGCTCACTCTACACTACCAGTGGTGTAGCACAACAACGGACACAAATGAAGTGTGAAAACAACAGTAAGTGGCAGAAAGAGAAAAAAAAAATCACACATAAGAGCCATGGTATACTTTATGTTTAGGAATGATTGATGTAAAAAAAAAAAAAAAAACCTTAACCCCCCCAAGTCCCTAGTGCCTAGCCTGAGGCCCAAAGACCACATAGAGCCCTTTGGTATATGATGTACACCCCTCAAACCTCAGCAGTTGATTAGGGTAATAGCATTGATCTCTACTAGCCTCATGTTACACGTCCCTAGTTTCATATTGTCTTTTGCAGCATATCCCCACCCAAAAATGTAGCATGCCCACACTCTCTGTCCCCCATTTCCTCTATTAGGTCTGCAGTTTATGACAGTCCTCTCAAGCATTACATATATTGAACATTATGTGTGGCCCTTTGGTAATGTCAGGGGACGCATTTGAGGTCTAGCTCCTACGTTGACAGCCACTGCCCTAAGTAGTCTATGGATGGGTATCAGGGGGTCTGTGAGGGGCCGATTAAAAATAACTTTTACACACACTATACAGCCGTTGTCCGAAGAAATGGTTTCCCATTGAAAGAAATTAAAGAAAACACACCCTGCCAATAAATTTGTATCATTATTCTCTACACAACCACCATCTTGTGCTACTCCATAATGGCAAGTGTTAATTCTAATTTTCTAGTAGTAGTGGTAGTAGAAGTTGATTTGAGCAGAATTAAATTGTTTTGTTTAATTTGCACAAGTTGATTATAACACAATGAGTGGCAATCACTTTTTGCATGAAAAGAAGTGAATTTTTTATTAGGTTGCTCACTTTATTTAAACTTTGTGAATTTTTCTATATTTATAAGGCAATCTAATTTCAGTAAAATAAAGTACAAATATTCATTGCATGTCATAATGTGTTCATGTGAATATTACTAGGGAGGAGGTGCATAGCTTTGATCAGATTCTTAAAGGGGTCCGTGACCCAAAAAAGGTTAAGAACCACTGCTTTAAGGAGATTTATGAGAGCATATGTGTCTGCACTGGACACTACCTACCTTGGAAGCAAGGGTAATACCAAACACATTGGTTTCTGCCAAGTGATTGAGGTGAAGCTCTGTCCTGTAAAAAGATAAAATATTAAGCTTAATAGTACTTAACAGGTGAAGCTCTGTCCTGTAAAAAGATAAAATATTAAGTTTAATAGTACTTAACATAACCCAACCACCTGTAACACTGCACCAACCACCCTGATTACCAGGGTCTTACTTAGTTTTTGAGCTGCTCTAAGCATATAAATGATCATGCACACTTTCAAACAGCTCCAAACCGATAGTCAGAAATCATATCACTCGATTCTAATATAAATTAGAAGCAGGACACATTCTTTAAGAAATGACAGCGTTTGTTAATCCTTAAAGTCCACGTTCCCCTTATACAACCTATTAAGAAAGTAGAGGCTAGAGAATTTTATTGGAACTTCAAAGAGTCTTCTGACGTCTCTACCCAGCAATACACCTCTCTTTCTTCAGCTCTGGTGCTACATTCTTTAAAAAGTAGTGGTCCTCCTGATTATTAATATAACCTGGTGTGTAATGATATGATAAGATCGGCATACTAAACATGTTATAGAAGAGGCACTTCTACCATCAATTTAGCATCTGGTAGTATAAGGAGAATAGCCAGCAAGTACTACCAGACCCAGTATGGTCAGAGGAAATAGTTGTCTCTTTCCTCTTCATTACGCAAGTCCAATCATCTTCATCATATGTTTATATACATAACACTATCACAAGGTAGTGTGTGTGGTAGGGTAGCTAAAACTCTTCTAAACCACAGATGCATTGGGGCTCAGAGGAATCTTACAAAATGAAGATGTGGGAAGAGTGTGGTAGCCTGGAAAATGTCTTAAGTAACAGATTGTTTAAAATATGACAAATAGGGCTATACAAAAAGTCAGCCAGAATAATAAAATTTGTATTGCTTTAGATGCTGATGACAAATCACTGAAAACCAAAACAAAAAAATGTATTTTTGAATAAATTAGGGCCACAACATGACATGGATCAAAAAATGATTTTGTTATGTTAGGCAAGGAAAATACAAACAAATACAAACAATCTATACGGATTGTCACGTCCGACAACTAATGAATCTCAGTATCTAGTGAAATCAATTATGTCAGTTGTTCAAGTCATGTACATCAGTGGTCCTCAACTCCGGTCCTCGGGGCCCACTAACAGGCCAGGTTTGCAAGATAACTAAATTACATCACAGGTGATCTCATTTGCTGCTCAGCTCAGTGATTGCAGTATTCTAGTCTGCATTTCCCCAAGGTAATACTTAAAATCTGGCCTGTTAGTGGGCCCTGAGGACCAGGGTTGAGGACCACTGATGTACATAAGCTGTATGCACCCAATGAAAACTGGATGCTGGTTTATCATATATTATTTAATCGTATTGGTACGTTTTCAATTCCTTTATTGTTAAAAATTATTAGGATTACCTAAAGTACTATAATAAAATAAAAATCAAATATTTGAAAGCACCGTGTTTAGATTTTTCCAGATGGCCATACATATTCCATTCTGGACCAACAGCTTTGTAGTGCAAATGCCTACCTAAGCAATCTATTTAGTTTATACCTCCTCAGATAGAGTCTCGCGCTATACGGTTGTTGGAACGGGTGTGCAGTCTTTGTAATCTGATCTTTTTACTTTACTGGTCTCTTTCACAGCACAACTGTAGAATGCTTTGAACAAACTAGTTTGCAGCTTGCCATCTGATGGCTTCAAGTGGTAAATATACAATATTCCTATGTAATAAAATAAAAACAAAGATGACCATCATCTTTAAAGCCTACCACTACTGACATACTTTTGAAAACGTTAGCCAACTAGCCGTTATACTGATCCAGTGGCATCAGCCTAACAAATCATAGAGACAATTATTTCTGATTTGTCCCTGATATCAATTTGTTACATGCATGCCCAAGATCAGTGTTTGTACTGAAAGGTGGCATTTATAAACTGGTTTAAATACCTTCCGAACCCGAAGTCCTATGGTCTGTTCTAGTAGCAATCATCTCTTCTTAATGTTTTTGAAGGGGAGGGGGGGCACACTTTTTTATTTAATAACAGTTGCGAGAACAATGGCAGCAGGTAATAAAAAAAAAACCAGAGGTCAGTCTTCAGGAGTGCTTTGTGGATGATGATCAGTGTGTATTACCTGCTCACAGCACAGTGCTGCAAAAAATTCTGATGCTTTAGAAGTACGAATTAACATGAAAAAAAAAAAAAAAAGGTGGCGGTGATAAAAAAAAAAAAAAAAAAAAAACACAAGCTCAACAAATAACAAATATCTGCCTCATGAATCATTTTGAAAATAAGCAGACTAAACAGAAGAGCCGAGCACAGTTATGGTTTCATTCGCGTACCGCAGAGTGCTGTCTGCTCCAGCCAAGAGGTAGTAGAAAATATTGAAGGAAGCTTCATTTTCTGGACGTCTGGCCACTCTGAGTTTCTCCAAAAGCATCGTCTGAAACCCAAAAATAGACATAAAAATAAAGTGAGCAGGACAACAAATCAAGGCAACAAAAACATTATTGATCTGCCAAAAACAGGGCTTTCAGTGCAGAGCAGAAAGAAAAAAATGTGCCAATAGTGACTGCCGAAAACGCCTTTTACCACAATTTTACCTTGCTTATGGGTGTGTTTTTCATAGACCTTGTGACTCATAAAATGCATCACAAATGCAACACGGGTGATTTTTGATGCATTTTTGATGCATTCTTGCTGCGTTTTCAATGCATTTCAGCAAGCAGGATTTTTAACACTGCTTCAAAAAGGTGCCGATAATGTCCAAAAATAAATTCATATTTATTTAAATTTATGATATCACAAAAGTCAAATCTAATACAATCATCTATAAAAATATATTTAAAAAAAAAACAAAAAACAAGTGCTATCCTGAATTTTCGAATTAGGTGCACCACTAAAAACAAAACCTAGTTTTAGATCTCAAAAAACCAAATGCTCATTTTTTTTTTCCAAGTGAATAAGCAGTTCTTTTTCTCTAGTTTTAAGTTTCTTTTGTTACAGTCATTTCTACCAACTACTGCCAGCTTGTGGATTCTACTTCCTATACGGCTATTGCTTTCAATAAAATAAAATAAAAAGGTACAGTGGTGTAGTGGTTAGCAGTTTCACCTAGCAGCAAGAGGTTCGCTGGTTCGAATCCCAACCACGACACTACCTGCCTGGAGTTTGCATGTTCTCCCTGTGCCTGCGTGGGATTCCTCCGGGTACTCCGGTTTCCTCCCACATTCCAAAGACATGCTGGTAGGTTAATTGGATCCTGTATAAAAAAAATTGGTGTATGTATGCAAGTTAGGGACCTTAGATTGTAAGATCCTTGAGGGCAGGGACTGATGTGAATGTGCAATGTATATGTAAAGCGCTGCGTAAATTGACAGCGCTATATAAGTACCTGAAATAAAAAAAATAATCCTGTACAAGATACTTCTCACCAGAGTAGATGCAGCAGCTTACAAAGTCGCCTTCTAACAAGCAACCCAGAAAAAGGCGACATTTTGACAGAAACCAAATGTTGCCATTCATATGACTTGGAAGCCTGGACCTACAAACAATGATCGTGTAGGTCAATGCAGCTTGCAGCCATGCTCTATGATCCTTACAATTTATTATATACACCTATTTTACCTAAATGGAAGAATAATTTGAGTGTGTTCTGTTCTACAATATTACACAATAATGCCATGTAAACTACACATACATCTGCATCTTAGCAGAGATCAGTTATGGAAAACCTTCCACATACAACGCATGATGGATAAATGATTACTATGAGGCAGATTACATCATTAAAAAATAGCTTCTTGTACATAAAGTAAGCCAGGATCAGTGGCGCTACATCCTCCAAACTGCATGTGTCACTTAGTCTACCCAAAACTGAACTTTAGGAAGGTGCTACGGAATTAGACCCTCTGACATTTCTAATCTCTTGGGGCCTTAATGCATGAGATCTCTGCACTAGTCCTTAAGTCTTTAAACTTCAAACTAGATTTTTATTCAATATACAAAAGAACAAGCTGGAATATTCAAATGCTGATGTGAACAGCTGAAATTTGCAGATGGACAAAGACAGAGTTAGGCAAAAACAAAGACCAATATGAACTTGACACTTCAGCACTCCGAATTCATAAGGAAGCCTGCCATAATATGTGCCAATGTAATGAACACTGTGCAACTCGGACTGGATGGTGATAGCAGTGCGGCCCTCCTCCGATCAGGGAATTATGTACTGTATAAACAGATAACAAAAGGGAGCGAATACCTAGTGCATCTCTAGCACTTTATTAAAAAATACAAATTATACCCACAAACCACAATAGTATAATAACATTTCAAGATTACAGAATCTAGAAGTCTGCTCCCTGACCTCATGTAAATACATGGATTTTGGGGGACTGGCTACCTTCCTCAGAGCAATGGCTAATAGACCCCCTCCATCTGAACCTCCCTAAATATAGGAGATTCAAAAGCCCTGCCCAACTTTTTCACCTCGCCCTCCCCTTCCTTAGGGGGAGGTGGGCAGGGCTTCTGAATATCCTTTATTTAGGGAGGTTCAGATGGGGGGGTCCATTAGTCATGGCTCTGAAGGAGGCAGCCAGTCACCCAAAATGCATCAACCAGTTTCGTCATCTGTGTAATTCCATGAGGTTGGAGGGCGGACTTCTGGAAGTTCTGGTAATTTTGACATGCTATCATTCCATTGTGGTCTGTGAGTATAATTCGTATCTTTAAATAAAGTGTTGGAGATAATGCACTAGGGGTGGCCGGGGTGTTTTCACCCTTTTGTTCTTTCCTGTAAAGACAGAATTATGAACTATAGAAGGCAGAGCTTGTTGTTAGGAGAACCAAGGCACCACCAAATATCACTTTTGGGTATCACTTGGGTTAAAATGTTCTTAAAAAACAAAAAACAAACATACTATGGGTGACATCATCTTCTGCACCTCAATGTTCCCAGTATCAGACCTGCCTATATAGAGCTAGCACATGAAATTTACTCAGGCCTGGAGCATCATCAATAACATACGAACTTTAGGAGTACGGAGGCAAATGTATTTTTCACAATGCCAACCCATCCACTTGCTCCAATCCCTGCATTTAAGACTTATGTAGAGCTGTCCCTTAGTGACCTTGAAATCCACAATTGTACACTTTCTTCTGTTCAATTTTTGCATTTGTATAGGAAAATACACATTTATCACTGAAAAGTGCAAAACAGCTGGCCTTCCTAAAGGATATCTGAGCAAGTGAAAATGGGTTAATTTTGTTCTCGATAAACCAGCAACATCCTGCAGTTGTAAGCTTGTAAAATTTGTTTTCTTGTAGGAAATTAATTCACAGTCTTGTGCACTTATGAAAAGCTACTTAGTATCCAATGTTAATCCTTTCCATGCTGAAGGCTAAAATCACACACCACACCGGCTTACAAATCTAAAGACATTTTCCACGCTTACTTGTAGGTTTTATAAGCTCTCAATGGTAACCTGAGGCACCCAGAGGTATATTTGAGCATTTCCTCTCACCTGTATGGAAGCAGATGCCACCTGTCCAGCCTGGTCAAAGTCAAGAGAAATGATCTGTGAAAAGCGTGTGGCATTTCCGTTTAAGTTGGTACCGCTGTTGCCGAAAGCCTCCAAGATCGTGTACACGGCTTGCCACTTCTCAGCTGTAAAAAAAAATAAAGAACACCGTGCTTAGGTTTTACCAGGAAAGATTCCAAGCTGCACTGCAACTTTCTAAGGGGACTTAAAGCAGGCCTTAAAGTAGACCTTAACCCATGAACACATTTTCTTCCTGGTTCCTCCCCCTTTCCTCTTCCACAACTGGATAATGTTGCCTCCAGTATTAGCAATAATTGCTATGTTTTGTGCCACTCCGCAGCACTTCCTCCTTTTTCGCCTAGGCGAGAATGACACTGGATGACAAAAAATACCAAAGAAACATTCCCAGCTTACTAACCAGCCAGCCTGCAACAAACCGAATTGTCCTGCCCAACAGTTCACATTAAAACAAGGGATTTCATTTGCACACATTTGCAAATATATACGTGAGCATATTCACTTTAAAGCACACTAGTGTACTGCAGTTTTAACTCTTAACTTACCTTTAGTCTTAACTATAAATTTTGAGAGTCTCCAAAGTAGGAGTACATCTATAATGATGGATAGAATAAAAAGCAGATATGCCTGAAGGAAGCCCACCCCTCCTTAAAGGTATAGGGATTCACTGGACACCCAGCAAAATCACAATGGCGGCAAAGGTAACCAGTGTGTCCCCTCACCAATTCACAAACAAATGGCAACCACCCCAGCCTTTACCTGGACTTTGCAGCAAGGAGCACATGGAAGGGCGATGCATGTGAAAAAACAACAAAAGGAAAATTTCCAGCTCACTTACCAACCAGCCTGCAACAAACCAAATTTTCCTGTCTAACAGTTCACGTTAAAACCAGGGGTTTAAGACACGGCAACACTAAGAATATATCTTTAATTAGTTATTTGTACTTTATGATGTATGTGGAAGCTCAGACTACAGAGATGTGTAAGTCACCAGATGCCTCCTAACCTGCCAAATAACACACTTGTTGCTTTGTTCTTCCTGAATAATGTTATTTGTACAATGTTTTTCTACTGAGTGTCTGTGGTGTACTCCTTTTCTTAAATAAAGAATGTAAAAAAAACAAAATGGCTGTCATTTGAACACATTTGCAAATATGTTCATAAGCTGCGGGGTAACTTCACGGCACCCCAGTGTACTGCAGTCCTAGACAGGACCATTCATTTTGTTGCAGGCTGGTTGGTTAGTAAGCTGGGAGTTTTTCTTTGTTTTCTGACATGCGTCACCCTTCCATGTGCCCCTTGCTGCAAAGGCCAGTTATAGGTTGGGGTGGTTGCCATTTGTTTTTTCTGAAAATGTTATAGCAGAAGGTAGCATGGTCCAATGCCATTCTCAGTACAGAGTGTTTTTCTGAAAAGCGCATGAGGCACATCTGTACAAGGTCTTACCAGAAACAAATGGTGTGTGCACACATGCGCGAATACACTTGGGGAGGGGGAAGCAACACCAGCAAATATGTGTACTGCAGTGCAAGGAGCATGCTGATAGGAGGAGAGAGAGTAGAGTGACAATGATGACCTCATCAGTTCGCTGTCCTGTTACTTTACTGCAGCAGAAAAAAAATCAGGTCTCCTCCCCTGGCAGACAGGGCTGTGTGGTATAACAGAGCTGTGTAAATCTCAGAACTAGATGGACAGAAACACACATCCTTTTGAAGCTTTAATCTTTTTCACTGTACTGAAACCACACAGACCAGATTTGGGACTGTTTGACACACAAACTATCTTTGCACCATATTACTTTATGTTCGATGTAATATCAGCCAAAAGGCAACGATAAAACAGCAGCTCTTGGACTACTAGAGTGGATTATTCTATGGGACTACTAGAAAAGATGGGTTTAATTTACTAAAGGAGTAGAAGCCATTTACTTTGCAAAGTTAATCTTAGTGAATTAAGTGAAGCAGTGTTTGCTTTTAATACCAAATCCCATACCAGCAAAAATCCTGTTTTTTCACTTTTCTCACATATGATCAGGTATTTACATTGAGCTCAACTTCAATGTATTCACTGTCATTCACATTAAGGGTGCTTCACATCATTACAAACTGCAGAAAGTCTATTTTCACTCACACAGACCCAGTGTGGTAGACTTGCAGGAATTCAGGATAATGTGCAGCGGCTTCAGCCATAATATTATGAGCTGTTCCGAGCCATCCCTCTTTCCTCTGGATTTCCTGTGGGGCTAGTGCATATCCCTATGTGCCCTTATGGGTTCCCCCTCTTCTGACCCCCCCCCACCCCCCCCCCCCGGCTTCATATGGTTGTGCTTGGCTAGTTCAGTTGCCATAAAGGATCCATTCATCCACCATCCATGCATGTCCCCCATATCCGCCATAGGGGAACGTCTGCGGTGTCCTTGCTCTGGCTCTGCGTGTTGGTCTATAGATAATCTCCTCCTGAAGAAGCAAGCAGTAGAACCCCGCAAAACATATGGAGGAACGCATAACTATTGAAGACCCTCTATACCTCTTGCCCCCATTCTGGAGTATATTAAGTACTAGTGAAACACCTGTATAGACAGTTGTTATTATAAATAATGTTTTCGGTATGAACATTGTAAAGTATATTCCTATCTGTACAGTAAAACCTTGGATTGAGAGCGTTTTGCAGGACAAGCAAAATGATTTAATACATTTTGATTTGATAAACAAGCGATGTCTTGATATTCAAGTAGCATCATGTCAGAATTGAGTAAAAAAAAAAAAAGAGAGGAGAGACGCTTCTAAGTGTATCAATATGGTTACATTTAACCAGGAACAACATTTAGCAACTCACATGGTTGACAATTAAAAGAGATGCATCTAAGTATGCAGGCATCTGGGGTAAAGCTGTCCACATAGACAATCATCTGCACCGCCATCGACGTCATCCCTTCCACACTGCGCTCCATGAGCGCTTCAAGCCTCGCTTTCAGATCGCTCTACTGCAGGGTGGTCTTCCCGGTCATGACTGCAGGCTGACAGCGGTGAGAGCCGGCGGTGCGGAGGATTGTCTATGTGGACAGCTTTACTCCAAACGCCTGCATACTTAGATGTGCCTGTTTTAATCGTCAACCATTTGAGTTGCTAAATATTGTACCTTCATTAAATTTAAACATATTGCTACACTTAGAGGCGCCTCTCTTCTCTTATATACTCTGTAGCTTCTGCTGGATTTTGCTTCTAATCCCATTGTGGAGGCTGTCATTTGTGGATGGACACAACCCATCACATTGCTATAATCTTTTTATATGGACTATAAACTGAAGGAATTATGAATAAATGGTTGTGAAACGAATCATCTGAGTTTCCATTATTTTTTATGGAGATTTGATTGCTTTGATATAAGAGTGCTTTGGATTACAAGCATGTTTCCGGAACAAATTATGCTGGCAATCCAAGGTTTAATGTATTTGGATATCCTCTCCTACTATTTTGCATAAATAAAAAAAAATTATTTTTTTCTATGCATATCCAGTTCAATCGGTACTGAGAAACGTCCATTTTTTTTTCCCCCTTCTGGAGACTATTAGGGAAATCCTCTCCATCCTCATTTTATAATTATTTGGAGAATGGCACCCTTATCCTCCTGAATTCAATGTAGTCAGAGGCCTTATTTCATTTGAAGGGATATAAAGAAACCTTAACAGAGCCTGCATATCTACTTTATAGAATTCTAGAATTTCAAACTATACACAAAGGTTTTGCAAGCCTTAACATGCATTGATAAAATTTACATTTACATTAAGCTTATCTATACTAATCTAAAAAAAGACTACAGATTTCAGGTAAAGCATATAGTGTTACATAGAGTATTACATTGGCAAATTTAAAAGCCCTTCTTAAAAAATATATATATATATATTTATATTTATTTACACATATACACACACACATCTTTGTAGCTAGGACTAAATAATACAGTATTGCCACACTTCTAATGAAATAGTGCCACCCAGTGGTTAGGAAATATACTGCAAGCTCAAGAGGGTACCAGAAAATCTAATACTTATTGTGTGTTCTACTGGAGAGAATGCTCCAAAACTGTGCTCGGAATCATGGAACATTACACCTGCATTTTCACAGGCTGATGTTTAGAGACAAAAGAATACCAGCACGAAGATTTGGGGGGTGGGGGGTGAGGAAGCTTGTGTCTTCTGAGTCAGTTTACATTTAACTTTCATTTGGGATTACAGTGTGCTTTTTTTCAGTAGGCAATATCGCATTCAACTGTAAAATCCTCTCTTTATTGTATATATGATCAACTCTATTATTTTTAAAGTAAACTGAACCAAATCACTAAAATCTAAAGCTTCAAAGTGGAAGAAAAGATTAAATATAAGTATTCTTAAAAATGTTAAATTCTACCTAACCTGTATAGATGATCTATTTTTAATCCACTCCAGTCCGCTCACGTGATCCTGCAGCCCTTGGTAAGGGAGCACTCCCTCCTGTCCCTTGCAGCAGTTCCTCAATGACACAGGGGAGCCAGAGCTGCGGGATTACATGGACAGGAGCGAACGAAAATCAGGTAATTCTACAGATCTTTTTAGTACAAGTTAGGCAGGATAGATACCTAAAAACAGGTATAGTTTGACTTTTCTTCCAATTTAAGCTTTAACATGGTAACGGTATTTCAGAAGTTTTCTACAGTTTTAAATCAGCAGATTTCAAAGAAACAATTCTTGATGATCCTGCCATAAAGTCCTTTATTCATGTACTTCCTTTTTATGAGGTGAAAACAGTTTCCTTGTGGTGCTTCTGTATCGAAAACCTTGTTACATGCGGCTTTTTTGAAAATACATTTGACCACACCAACACACTGCAAAGAAATGGTACACTGTTGTCACTGTTAAGAGGCCAATCCAATACAATGATACTGTATGTAGTGGATGCTGGAACGAGTGTATACAGACAAGAAGAAAATGATAAAGGCTTGCGGAAAGCAGCAGTATTGAGATGCAAACGAGGACAAAAAAATGTCTTTGTAAACTATATTGGAATTTATGGGGTAAAAAATGACAGTTGTTTAGGACACACAGCGCTTTAGCACACTAAGGGGTTGATTTACTAAAACTGGTGTACAAAATCTTGTGCAGCTGTGCACGGTAGCCAATCAGCTAACTTGTTCAATTAAAAAAAAAAACTAGGAAGCTGATTGGTTTCTATGCACAGCTGCACCTGATTTTTGACTTTCAAATTTTAGTAAATCCACCAATATGTCATTCATTTAGTTTGATGGGCTTTTTTTAACCTGGCTAACTACGTTTAGATGTTTTCCTAATGCTGGATTAACTATACCCAATAAGAGCATGGAACATTAGATATATCCACTAGTTAGGCAATACCTGACAGAATCTTTCCTGTGCTGCCGGATACAGTAGCCAGATACTGGATAAGGTGCTGACAGCTTGTGGTCTTGCCAGAACCACTACTTCCCAGTAAGACAATGGACTGGTCCTGACGAGTCATAAGCATATTCCAGTATGCAGCTTGGGCCACGCCATAAATATGAGGAGACGTGTCTTCCCTTCGACATCCTTTGAACATATGCATCACCTGGAAGAGGAGAAAGTTTTAGTTTAGTTCAGAGGAGAGCAAACTAAGTAGTATGGCTGGACAAGATTAATATGGCAGTAAAATGAACAGTGATATAGGGCTTGGCAGTCGCTTCCTTCCCTTTTTCCTCACAAACAATGAAAATGATCCTTTTAATATGCTTATAAGGAGAACACTAGTAACTTTGAGTTCCAGCAAAGAGAAGAAGACAGGCAAATCAATAAATGTCTCAAGTAAGCTGCAAGGAACACTAACAGGAAGTGGTGTCACCACTTCAGAGATACCTCCACATGGAGCCTAGGGATCGAGGAAGCTCTTGTGTAATATGAGGACATGCCAGACTTATAAACACCTCTTATTATGGACCGCCATTAGTTGGTGAAAATCGTTTGGATATTAAACCTGTAAAAGGTTTTCCCTGTCTTGCTGGCTATGTGATTACTTGTCAGTCATCTGGTGGTCAATACATAATAAAAAAAAAAAAACTAGTTCAGTGTAATGCCGGCCCATGCAGTTGCTTCTACCTAATAGAAAGTACACAGGCACTGCTCCTGTTAACTCCACTTTGAATTGCCTCCGCACTCCAAATTGAAAGGAAATCCAATGAACTTTATTGATGTAAATTGATGTAAATCCATCATAAAGAAAAACAAAAAAAAAAAACACAGCAGGCATCAAAACGCAAACAGACGGAGAACAAGATGTTAACGCATTTAACACAACCTGCACCTAAGTGCAGGTTGTGTGAAACGCATTAAGGGATAAGTTCACCTTTGGGAACACGTTGCATGTTCCACCCATTTTTAGGGTTGTTCCTGCTCCTACGGCCTCCCCTGATTGCCCTCTCTGTTCCTGCTCCTACGGCCACCCCTGATTGCCCTCCCTGCACCTGCTATCACGATTTGAAAAGAGTTCTGTGAATGAATGAAGTACAAGTACAGACAGCCTTTGCTGCTGACAGCTTGGAATTACCAATGAACTACCAGGGCGCTTGAGCACTCTAGGTAGTTAAAGCGGAGTTCCGGCCTCAAATACCTTTTTTAACTAAAAATACCTCTATAATACTAATCCATCGCCCCCTTTACAGAACCGCTATTCTCATACATACAAGGTGTATAGTATTGGATTTTAGTCAAAATCTTACTTTTAAAAACGCTGTCTGGGCGCGGCCATCTTGGATGTGGGCATCTGAAGCCGCAGTGTAATCTGCTGTGTCCTTCCTGATTCCAGGGAGTGTTCTGGGAGTTCTTCCTGATTCCAGCCTCCTGGGAGTGATGACAAAAAGCTCCCAGGATGCAATGCAAAGGCGGAAGTGAGGACGGTGGCCGTGGCCACAGAGAGGGGAGAAGGAGGAAGTACAATCAAAAATGCCCTGAATATAAGGTAAGGGACCCCCGAAAAAAATTGAAAATGCCCAATTGTTGATCAGCATAGCGAGCACTCCAGGAATCAATAAAGTTGCAAAATAGGAAAACTCAATTAAAGCGGAGTTCCGGCCTGTCATTGTGTAACTGCCTGCCCATATGAGGTATGAGCAGACAACTTACACTGGCAGTCTGCAAAAGCCGTGCATTGCACCTGTGATTTGCCAATCATAGATGCAGTGCTTTCCAGGCTCCAAAAAAAAAAAAAATCAGTTAATGCACATTTCTTTTTTTACCTGCAAAAAAATATGCATTTCTTTTTTAAAGCAAACATCCTTAAAACATCTTGTTTCCTGCCGGTTTGTGCTGTGAAGTCCACTATGGTTTTTTCATAACAAATTTACATCAATAAATTTTGTTGAATTTCCTGTCAATTTGATTTGGGGTCAACCTCTGTGCATATTTGGGACTGCTTTTACATACCTTACTCTCCCTCCCCCCCCCCCCTCCATACTGAGCTCCCAGGAAAAAAGAAGTTATATACTTAGTACTTTCAGTTATGGGGGAGAACGAGGCTCACTCCCCTTCCAAGGCTATCACACATACTAATTAATCAGAGGTTTTACTTCTGTAAAATTCTCAAAAGGATGTTCCGAATTAAATTCATGCCATGAGCAACACAGGCGGTCCCCGGGTTACAAACAAGATAGGGACTGTAGGTTTGTTCTTAAGTCAAATTTGTTTGTAAGTCGGAACAGGTACATTTTTAAGGTATTAGCTGCAAGTACACCATTGCAAGTACAACATTTTAAGTACAGTGAAGAGATATTGCAGGAGATAGTCAAGAGGTAGGCTGGAAGGTGGAAAAAAGAAAAAAAAATAAAAAAAAAAAAAGGTAAGATTTGTTTGACTTAAATTTATAATTTTTTTTTTCTCCTCTTTAAAATGGCAGACTTGGTTCAGTGCAGGAATTGTTGTGCATTTATTTCATGTTCCACTCTTTGGAGATTCGGATGCTGTCAGATCTGTAGACAATTCTCCTTACTGCAGCAGGAAATTGCATTTTTGAAATCAGAGATATTTAAATTATCTGTTAAACAAACTCCAGCTGGGACTGCTGCAATGCCACTGCCACAGAGGACCCCCAGAAATGGCAGATGGGTTACTGTAGGTTCTGGAAGACTTAAAGTGGTGGATAGAAGACATGTCCCACAGTCGGTGGTTCTCCATAATTCATTTGCAACACTCTCAGAATGTAAGGACAACATGGATATGGACTCAAGCACAGAGGGTGAGAAACCATCGACTCCTATGTCTAATGTATGCAAGACTGCAGCCAAGGACAAAAAAGATAAAGTGAAGTCTCAAAGGAAGCAGCTGTTGCTGGGTGATTCAATCATAAGAAGTGTGGAGCTTAAAGAAAATGGTTTTGTGAGATGTCTCCCTGGTGCTACTGCTAGACGAGATAGAAGACGTATTATTAATATTGTTAAGCAAGCAAAGCAGGAAGGGGACGTGGATGTTCTTGTCCATCTAGGGACAAATGACCTGGCTTGCAATGAAGTGTCAGAGGTGAAAAAATATTTTATCACACTTGGTAATGACGTACAGGATTTTGCATCCACAATTTCATTTTCTGAAGTTCTGCCTGTGCATAATGTTCAGAATGATAGGCAGAGGCTTAGTAAATGGTGTCAAGAGCGAGGATTTGGCTTTGTTTCTCATGATAGCTCTTCTTGGAATAGAAAGGAACTGTACAAAAAAGATGGTTTGCATCTTTCTCTCAAAAGGAACAAATGTACTTAGTGAACAACTCCAAGAATTTGCGAAAGAGTATTTAAACTAGGAAGGGGGGGCAAAAGAGTAGAAATACAAGAGTCCAATTGCCCCCCGAAACAATGCCAGAACAGGTCAGAAGCACAGAGGTTAAGAAATGATAAGCTCAGAGTCCTGTCCACAAATGCTCGCAGTTTAGGTAAAAAAATCAATGAACTTGGGTCAATAATGGCATCTGAGAATGTAGATTTAGTGGCTGTTACGGAGACATGGTTTAATGAAAGAAATGACTGGGACATAACCATACCAGGATACTCTTTATACAGAAGAGACAGAGAAGGCAAGAAAGGAGGAGGAGTGGCCCTGTATGTGAAAGATAGCATTAAATCTAACCTAATACAAGTTGGTGAGGCCAACATAGAGTCAGTTTGGGTTACGTTGCAGTTTGCTAATCATGCAGTAACTCGTGTAGGTGTGATATATAGACCACCTGGTCAAGTCAAAGAACTAGATGATCTACTAGTTGAAGAAATAGCTAAAAAGACAATGAAAGGAGAAGTTATCATTATGGGAGATTTCAATCTTCCAGATATAAACTGGAAAACCAAAAAAGCAAGTTCTACCAGGAGTACAGATATTCTAAATTCCCTACTGGGGTTGTCTCTGCAACAAGTGGTTGAGGAGCCAACCCGGAGGGAGGCCATTTTGGATTTGGTATTCACAAATGGGGATTCGGTATATGATGTCATTGTAGGCGAAACCTTGGGATCTAGTGATCACCAGTCAGTGTGGTTTAATATAAGAACTGTGAAAGAGTCACACCACACAAAAACAAAAGTTTTAGATTTTAGAAAAACAGACTTTTCAAAAATGAAATTAGTCATAAATGAGTCCTTATCAGACTGGAACGGATTACATGGAGTCCAGGAGAAATGGGACTACTTAAAAGGTGCATTATTGAAGGCAACAGAAAATTGCATTAGACTTGTCAGTAAAACCAAAAAAAGGAAGAGACCACTGTGGTACTCAGCAGAAGTGGCCCAAATCATTAAAAATAAAAAGCTAGCATTTTGTAATTATAAAAAAACCCAGAGCAATGAAGATAAGGAAATCTACAAGATTAGGCAGAAAGAGGCCAAGCAAGTTATAAGAACTTCTAAAGCGCAGGCAGAAGAAAAACTAGCTCAGTCTATGAAAAAGGGGGATAAGACATTCTTCAGATATATAAATGAAAAAAGGAAATTAAAACAAGGAATAACTAAATTAAAAACAAAGGACGGAAGGTATTAGAGCTGCACGATTCTGGCCAAAATGAGAATCACGATTTTTTAGCTTGGAATAAAGATCACGATTCTCTCACGATTCTCTGTGTAACAAAAAAAAATTGGGATAACTTTACTGTTACGTTTTTTTTTTTTATTCATTAAAGTTTATTAATTGCGTTTGAAAGACTGCTGCGCAAATACAGTGTGACATAAAATATTACAACAATCGCCATTTTATTCTGTAGGGTCTCTGCTAAAAAAATATATAAAATGTTTGGGGGTTCTAAGTACTTTTCTAGCAAAAAAAAAATGATTGTAACTTGCAAGCAACAAGTGTCAGAAAAAGTTCTAGTCTTTAAGAGGTTAAACTTCCTTTCTCCCTGGCAGAGGGAAGGAAAAGATACAATGTAATCATTTTGTTTATAGTTACTGGGAGTTTTCCACAGCTGTTTTCTCTGCTCCCTCAGCTATGCAAAGAATCGAGCATATGTCAGGTTTAGATCGTCAGAGGGGGTGAATCGAGATCGCGATTTTCATACGATTAATCGTGCAGCTCTAGAAGGTATATAGAAGAGAATAAAGGGCTAGCCGACTGCCTTAATGAATACTTCTGTTCAGTTTTTACAGAAGAAAAAGAAGGAGAAGGACCTCCACTCGAAAGGATGACTAATGAATCATTTGATGCATGTGTCTTTACAGAGGAAGACGTTCTAAGATTGCTGTCTAAAGTGAAGACAAATAAGTCACAGGGTCCTGATGAGATACACCCAAAATTATTAAAAGAGCTTAGTGGCGAGCTGGCAAAACCATTAACAGATTTATTTAACCAATCATTAGTAACAGGAGTCGTCCCGGAAGATTGGAAATTGGCAAATGTCGTGCCCATTCACAAGAAAGGTAGTAGGGAGGAATCGAGCAACTATAGACCAGTGAGTCTGACATCAATAGTAGGCAAATTAATGGAAACCCTATTAAAGGATAGGATTGTGGAACATCTTAAATCCCATGGATTGCAAGATGAAAAACAACATGGGTTTACTTCAGGGAGATCATGTCAAACAAATCTTATAGATTTTTTTGACTGGGTGACTAAAATAATAGACGGTGGAGGTGCAGTAGACATTGCATATCTAGATTTTAGTAAGGCTTTTGACACTGTCCCACATAGAAGACTTATCAATAAACTGCAGTCATTGAGCATGGACTCCCATATTGTTGAGTGGATTAGGCAGTGGCTGAGTGACAGACAACAAAGGGTTGTAGTCAATGGAGAACATTCAGAACAAGGTCATGTTACCAGTGGGGTACCTCAGGGATCTGTACTGGGACCAATTTTGTTTAATATCTTCATAAGTGATATTGCAAAAGGCCTCGATGGTAAGGTTTGTCTTTTTGCTGATGACACAAAGATATGTAACAGGGTTGATGTTCCTGGAGGGAAACGGCAAATGGAAAAGGATTTAGGAAAACTAGAAGAATGGTCAGAACTCTGGCAACTGAAATTTAATGTGGATAAGTGCAAGATAATGCACCTGGGGCGTAAAAACCCAAGGGCAGAATATAGAATATTTGACACAGTCCTGACCTCAGTATCTGAGGAAAGGGATTTAGGAGTAATTATTTCAGAAGACTTAAAGGTGGGAAGACAATGTAATAGAGCAGCACGAAATGCCAGCAGAATGCTTGGATGTATAGGGAGAGGTATAAGCAGTAGAAAGAGAGAAGTGCTTATGCCGCTATACAGAACACTGGTGAGACCTCACTTGGAGTACTGTGCGCAGTACTGGAGGCCATATCTCCAGAAGGATATAGATACTCTAGAGAGAGTCCAGAGAAGAGCTACTAAACTAGTACATGGATTGCAGGAAAAAACTTACCAGGAAAGGTTAAAGGACCTTAACATGTATAGCTTGGAAGAAAGAAGAGAAAGAGGAGATATGATAGAAACTTTTAAATACATAAAGGGAATCAACTCGGTAAAGGAGGAGAGCATATTTAAAAGAAGAAAAACTACCACAAGAGGACACCGTTTTAAATTAGAGGGGCAAAGGTTTAAAAGTAATATGAGGAAGTATTACTTTACTGAGAGAGTAGTGGATGCATGGAATAACCTTCCTGCAGAAGTGGTAGCTGCAAATACAGTGAAGGAGTTTAAGCATGCATGGGATAGGCATAAGGCTATCCTTCATACAAGATAGGGACAGGGACTATTCATAGGATTCAGATATATTGGGCAGACTAGATGGGCCAAATGGTTCTTATCTGCCGACACATTCTATGTTTCTATGTTTCTATGTGTAGCCCCAGCCAAAAGAATATGTTTTTTGGATAGCATAGGGAAGGGTTAACACCCCTGTACCACTCGTTTTGCAGTCTGTACCCCTGTTCAGAAGATTTCACCTCACTTCCTGTTGTCTCCCTCCGTTTGTAAGTCTGATGTTTGGAACCCGGGGACCGCCTGTACTGCAATTTTCCTCCACTGGACAAAGGAAAGAGCAGTGCTTATACCAATGCTTCATACCAGAACTGGAGAAGTATGGTGGCAGAGCTGGGCATATGAGGGCAGAACTAAAACATCTTGACTTTTTTTTCTTTATTAATACAGGATTTTAGGAGACAAGATTTAAAACTGCTATTAGGCCATAACAACTCTATTTTCTCTGAATTACGGCACACGTGTCATCTTTTTCCTTGAAAAAAAAAAGTAAAGCGATGAAATTGTCAGTATAGAAGAGCGAGCTGTAGGTCAATGAAAGCAAACGCGGCAGTTTGTACCCGACACAAAATGATCTAGCCTTCTCTTGTTTAAATCTTAACTTCTCAGAGAGCTTTCAGTGCTTCATAGAAATGGCTTTCAGAAATGACAGAGCTGATGGAAGATAAGGGATGATTTTATTAGGAAACTTGACTGCGACCATAATTAGGAGTGAATGTACCTGCACAGTTATAGCTCTGGGGAAATTTTGTTGCCATGGCAACTACGAGCACATTTAACTGGGAAACCGGAAAAAGAACCGACAGGGTTTTTGAATGACCTGGCCTGCCCTGATGTATCGCACATCAGAGTAAATTTATAATGAAACCCGACAGGGCTGATGTCTCTGTGCTGGAAAATAAGGGGTCTGTGCTGCTGAAGAGGAAGGGTAATTTAGGAGCAGAATGGCATCCCCTGAGGCCCACTACTGGATTTCATAAAAAGCTGAAGGAAAACACAACAGGAGCCATCTTCAGATAAACCCATCACCTAGTGATCAATGTGACCTGTTCACTGTAGGCTGTATCCGTTCTGTTGTGCAAGGAATTTTGGAAATAATGCCTTGAGGGGATATTTGTACGCTAGAGAGTCTCCTGCAACACTGTGCAGCCAAGAGAAAGGCTGGGACTGCGTTCTTAGGAACAATGCAGCAGCAGGATTTTTTTTACTGATGAAAAGTACACCTGACACAAAGTATATCATATGGTCATTTGTAAAGGACTGCACTAAAAACAAGAACACAATAACTCAGCCCAATTATAAAACATACCTTCTCTTCAAGGCAAAATTCTATTCAAAGCTGAAGCTGAACAGAACTGACATTTTAGGGCAGTAGGTTAAAAACACTGTGCAGGTTAGAAAAAAAGTTGCTTAGTTTAAAGGTACCTGTAGGACATGATCAGCAGGCACCTTCAAGGACTGGCCGATAAATTCCCATTGTAAACAATCAACCCTTGTCTTAAAGCAAAGATGCTCCATACATTGAGCGTTTGCCCCCAACATGACAGGAGCAAGCATTTTCTCCTGATCAAAAACCAGCACCCCACCCTTTATAGCAGCAACAGCTAAGCTAAGAGCTACTGGTGAAGGGAGAACCCACTGTGCATGTGTTGGTTTTAAATGGGGGGGTGCTTGCTACTGTGATGCTGGAGTGAGCGTTCAACCTATGGTGTGTCTTAGCATCTACGCAAGACAAGGCTGATCACTTCCAATGGGAGCTTTTCGTCCAGGATTTGGGGGTGCCGCTCATGCCCTACAGGTATGGCATTTAAACAAACATAAACAATGTAGGCTATGTGGGACTTTAGGTGAGACACCAGCAGGTAATGCCCAGCATCTCCATCCCTGTATCAGAAAAAACGAAAGTTGAAAAGGATTAAAAGAGGTGCATGGAAGCCAGCCAGCCCCCAGTCTGATGTACTCACCCTCCAGTCTGCCACCAACCAAGTAGACCTGTCTCATGATATAAATAAAGAACAGGGGTTTCGTTGACACGCATTTGCAAAGGCATGTGTAAGCTGCAGGGCCACTACACGGCACCCTGTTTTACCTGCAGTCCTAACACTTTTAATTTGAGTGTCTCCACAATGGGAGCACATGGCTGCTAATGGATGGATAGGAGGCAGGTGAGAGGGAGCAGCCCAAAGCTCCCCCAACCCACCTCCATCCATGACTGGTCTAGTATCTCAAAACTCTAATAGCGATGTTATTGTGATGGTACAAACTGAAAACGACCAGCTGAGAAGCATACACCTCCAACCCCTTGGCGGATGCAGTGTAAAACACAGATTGGGACTTTATATGAAGCATTGGCCTGTAAAGCACAGTGCCTCCATCCCTAATTTCATAAAATATTTGGGACTTTACATGAGACAAGCAGGTCATGCTATTGGTCTCCATCCCTGTATATGAAAAAACTGGGGTCAAATCAGACTGCATCCACCAAAAAACTCACGAAAATCGCACGGTGGGACTTTAAATGAAGCATCAGCCTTGACCCCAGTTTTTTCATATACAGGGATGGAGACCAATAGCATGACCTGCTTGTCTCATGTAAAATCCTAAATATTTTATGAAATTAGGGATGGAGGCACTGTGCTTTACAGGCCAATGCCTCATATAAAGTCCCAATCTGTGTTTTACACTGCATCCGCCAAGGGGTTGGAGGTGTATGCTTTTCAGCTGGTCGTTTTCAGTTTGTACCATTGCTATTAGAGTTTTGATATACTAGACCAGCAATGGATGGGCGTGGGTTGGGGGAGGTTTGGGCTGCTCCCTCCCACCTGTCTCCCATCCATCCATTAGCGGCTGCTTCCATTGTGGAGACACTCAAATTAGAAAGTGTTAGGACTGCAGGTAACACAGGGTGCCGTGTAGTGGCCCTGCAGTTTACACATGCGTTTGCAAATGCATGTCAACTAAACCCCTGTTCTTTATTTATATCATGAGACAGGTCTACTTGGTTGGTGGCAGACTGGAGGGTGAGTACATCAGACTGGGGGCTGGCTGGCTTCCATGCACCTCTTTTAATCCTTTCAACTTTCGTTTTTTCGCCCAGGCTTTGGGGGTGCTGCTCATGCCATACAGGTATGGCATTTAAACAAAGCAAACGTTTTCTTATCTGCAGTGTTTTGACTGCTGATAGTCCATTTTACTCAAAAGGTTTACTTAGACTTTTACATTTAATGAATGATAGTTGGCTTAATCACCACTGGTTTCTAAACACTAACTCCAGGCAGATATAGAAGATGAAAATTACTGCAGTTCTGTATCTACAAATACACCATAAAAGCGGTAGGAAACTTTAGAAGAAAAAAAATCTCCCTGCAAGAAGCTATCATAATGTGCTAGTTTGCATCGCATACTAGCACATTATGAAAGACTTACCTTGAAATAAAGCCCTCCAGCAGGGCGCTGTCACATCAGACATGGCTTCCATCTTCACTCAGTCTTCCTACCAGATTAACGGGCTCCTGTCGCTTGAATGGCCGAGCCCTGATGACGTCACTCTTGCACATGCGCACAGGAGGAACGGCGTGAGTATGCCACTCCTTCAGAGTGCGTGGACGTTGCATGTTTAGAAGATATTCATTTTATCTACAGATACTGTAAGCTTTATTATAAGCTTACCAGTAGCTAAAAATCACAAAGCAGAGTTTACTACCGCTTTAAAAGGTTTTTTTTTGTTTTGATTTTTTAATGCAAGTAGTAAAAATAACTAGAATGTAACTTTGCATCACCCTATACAGCATAGCTCAGACTAGGAGAGGGTGAGGCAGGACAAGGAACCAATTTGTTGTGCAGTGGTGCTCATGTGCTAACAAGGAACATGCTGACAAAGGGCAAGAGCTCATCAGTCTTCTGCTTCTCCTTTCAATATCCCATCAGAGGCTGGGGGAGGGACAAGACCTCTACTGCTACTGAACTACAGCAGATAAAAAGCAAGTCTCCTGCTCTGCTAGGCAAGGATGTGCTGTGTTGCAGAGCTGTGTAATCTCAAGACCAGATGAAAAAAATGACAAATCATTTGGCAGGTAAAACTGCTTGCACATACAGTGTACATATATGTCGGTCATCTTTGTATTTAGCTGTGCATCTGATATCTAACTTTAAAAGCTTTGGAGGACTCTTCCCATCCATGCTGCCACCATAAAGGGGAATGGGGTAGGAGAAGTGACAGTTGCAGCCTTCAAACCGAAAGAACAAAAACATTCTATTCCAGCTTTGTATTATACAGGTCCTTCTCAAAAAATTAGCATATTGTGATAAAGTTCATTATTTTCTGTAATGTACTGATAAACATTAGACTTTCATATATTTTAGATTCATTACACACAACTGAAGTAGTGCAAGCCTTTTATTGTTTTAATATTGATGATTTTGGCATACAGCTCATGAAAACCCAAAATTCCTATCTCAAAAAATTAGCATATCATGAAAAGGTTCTCTAAACGAGCTATTAACCTAATCATCTGAATCAACTAATTAACTCTAAACACCTGCAAAAGATTCCTGAGGCTTTTAAAAACTCCCAGCCTGGTTCATTACTCAAAACCGCAATCATGGGTAAGACTGCCGACCTGACTGCTGTCCAGAAGGCCATCATTGACACCCTCAAGCAAGAGGGTAAGACACAGAAAGAAATTTCTGAACGAATAGGCTGTTCCCAGAGTGCTGTATCAAGGCAACTCAGTGGGAAGTCTGTGGGAAGGAAAAAGTGTGGCAGAAAATGCTGCACAACAAGAAGAGGTGACCGGACCCTGAGGAAGACTGGGGAGAGGGAAATGCCAAAATGCATGAAGTCCAGTGTCAAGTACCCACAGTCAGTGATGGTCTGGGGTGCCATGTCAGCTGCTGGTCCACTGTGTTTTATCAAGGGCAGGGTCAATGCAGCCAGCTATCAGGAGATTTTGGAGCACTTCATGCTTCCATCTGCTGAAAAGCTTTATGGAGATGAAGATTTCATTTTTCAGCACGACCTGGCACCTGCTCACAGTGCCAAAACTACTGGTAAATGGTTTACTGACCATGGTATTACTGTGCTCAATTGGCCTGCCAACTCTCCTGACCTGAACCCCATAGAGAATCTGTGGGATGTTGTGAAGAGAAAGTTGAGAGACGCAAGACCCAACACTCTGGATGAGCTCAAGGCCGCTATCGAAGCATCCTGGGCCTCCATAACACCTCAGCAGTGCCACAGGCTGATTGCCTCCATGCCACGCCGCATTGAAGCAGTCATTTCTGCAAAAGGATTCCCGACCAAGTATTGAGTGCATAACTGAACATAATTATTTGAAGGTTGACTTTTTTTGTATTAAAAACACTTTTTTTTATTGGTCGGATGAAATATGCTAATTTTTTGAGATAGGAATTTTGGGTTTTCATGAGCTGTATGCCTAAATCATCAATATTAAAACAATAAAAGGCTTTCACTACTTCAGTTGTGTGTAATGACTCCAAAATATATGAAAGTCTAATGTTTATCAGTACATTACAGAAAATAATGAACTTTATCACAATATGCTATTTTTTGGGAGGGACCTGTAGTTTAAGAATTTGAATTCCAAAACTATAGTTCAGAAAATCATTGAGCATAAGCTAAACAAGAAAGCACACACACACTACAGTCTCCAGTTTCTATTACTTATAGAAGGACAATAATATTTACCCCAATCAGAAGGTTGCATATTAACTGCATTCTTAGTTATATTAAACCTGTGCTAAGGGGGGGGGGGGGGGGGGGGATTAAGGCTTTCACTGCTGACCTCGATTTCTAAAAATACCAATTGCCTGGCTGACAGGCTGACCTAATGGCTACAATAATTCCAGAGTTACCAGTATGTAACAGAGTTAGTATGTAAAATGGAGTGCTGATTTCACTTCATGCCTATTTAAAGTTAGGTCTGCAGTCAAAATATAGACTAGTAACTAGTAGGTCAACAATGAAAGATTTTGTATTTCTCTTCGCAGTTTTTTTTCTTTTTCTTTTAATGAGATCCATAATCTTATCCATCAATGCATGTAATTCTCAAGCTATGCACTAGGAGGAGCAACATATATGTAATTCCAGTGCAAACTAAAACGCCACCAATTTTTCCTATACTTACAGTGAACCTGAGGTCATTTCAAAACGAATGGGCTTTCCTTGTTGGCTGCTGGTTTAGCGGCCACAGTTTTACTTTAAAAAAATAAACGTACCTTAGGTTTGCAAATCAAACTTGCTTTTCTTTTTCATCTGTCTTTAGGGGTTGGCTGGGATCAATTTTGGCACCTAAAGTGACAGAAAATTCTGTGTCCACAGTGTGTGGAGCTCCCAGCTTTCACAGTTGTCATCAAGACAGGTGTCCGCACTGGAAACTTTTTTTTTTTTTCCCACACTTCCTGTGTCAGTATAAGCTGTAAATATTTAGTGCCGGGTCACACTTGTGCGATGCGGGAAGGCTGCAAATTTGCAGCCTGTTCCCGCATCGCAAACGCACATCTGGCAGTTCACACTGCCATATGCGATACGCTGGGGGTGTCAATGAAATGTTAACGACACCCCCAGTTTGATCGCATATCGCAGTGTGATCTGACAGTTTGCACAGGATCGGATTGCACAAGTGTGAACCACTGTGCGATCCGATCCTGATGCGGCTTAAAAAATGCCTCATGTGCGACTTTTGTGCGGGTGCAGTGCGAATTTAGCCATACAAAGTGTATGGCTGAATTCGCACTGCACATCCGATCGCACGTAATGAAGGAGCAGTGAGCTCCGATATTACATGCGATCGCCGCACACGTGGAAGTGAGAACCGGCACTTAGGCTACGTTCACATCTTGGCGTTGCTATTACAGGCGTTTTTATGGGCGTTTTTTCAGGCGTTTTTATGGGTGTTTTTGCAGGCGTTTTACAGGCGTTTTTACAGGCGCTTTTTGTGCAGCCGTTTTTAGATTGAATAGAGACCAATGGAAAACGCCTGTAATCTGCCCAAAAAGAAGCTCATGTACTTTTTTGAGCGTTGGGCGTTTTGCTCACAGCGTCAAAACGCTCAGATGTGAACAGGGGCCATTGAAATGAATAGGGTTTGTCTTGTTGGGCGTTTTGAGAGCTGATCCTAGAGCAGAAAAACTCCCCAAAAACGCCCCAAAACGCCTACATGTGAACGGAGCCTTAGAGTGCTTTCTGTTGTAGTGGAGTTGGTCACCATAACACCATCAGAGGTTCTAATCCTTCTAATCCCCACAATTCAAGGTTTCCTGGCTGCAGTTCCACTTTCCCCTGCTAGCTACCTTTTATTATTTTTTATTATTTTTACTATAATTATTATTCTTAAATAGCAGACCTAATTACTGCGTGTAATCCTACCTTCTCAGAATATATAGAAGGTGAACTCATGGGATTCATGATGACCATGGCAGGTCCAGCATACGTATGTATCAGGTTGCCTCCATAGCGTTGCCGTAAAGTGTGCAGTACACTAGCCTCATTCAGGTAAACCAACGATGCCAAGTCTTCCACTCGATCGTGGGACGGAGGATTCGCCTGTATTAAAACACAAAGTATTCATTTAGGTTTGTAATCTCATCCAAAATCACTATATACAAGACAGCCCTCCAGAAGGGATTTTGATAAAACAAATGTCTGAGCTTAAAATGTAATTTTCCTGTACAGAGTTAAAAGAACTAATGGCTGATGCCAGCATGAGAGTCAATATAAAAGAGACCTAGATGAGGAAATTAGAGCTTTTTCGAAGCCTGCTCCAACTACTATATAGGGGATGATTTCTGTAACCTCAATAGTTTCCAGTTATCCCTGACTTCCTGGATGGTTCCAAGATTTTAAGAATTTCTCCTGCAAATGTGTTTTGACCAACAGTATTAAACTTCTCTTTAGTTACATGGTAAACTCAATACTTGGGCTCAATCCACTAAGAAATATGCACAATCTACTGTAGAGAAAGTCTTCACATTCATTTGTCAGAAGTTTTGTTTGTGTTTAAGTGTGAGGCATTGTACATGGCACTGCACAGGTTATTGCACGGCCTCTGTCTGTGGTCTGAGAACTAACACTTCCTGTGAAGAACCTACAGATCCCACAATCCCTGGGTCTCTCAGTCTAGTGCTCTGCAGTAATTAGATCAAACACAAGCAGGCAGAGCAATGAAGGGAAGAAATGTGTTTTGATCACACTGGAACTCCTATATTTTTGATGCAACTCAGAGGAGATGCAGAGGCATGGATTGGATGCTGTGCGGCCCAGAACAAGAAGCTGCCTGTTCCTTTAGTAAATAGGGAAAAGCTCGGTGAAGGAATACACGGACATGGGGAATTGATTAGCCATGACACTACAAATTGCAGCCACAACACGAGTCCATAATTACAAGGTAACACAGGGAATGCAACTACACTAATACCTAATTAAAACATCAAAAACATTTGAAAGAGTATAATGTATTTAAAGCTGTGGTCATGGGATGCTCCAGCCCTGAGTCTTCTCTTTTGTTTACATGAGGTAGGGTCCTTTATCAGGTGTCTACATCAATGCCTGCATGTTGTGGATCTCAATATTGATCTCATATATAGACTGATGCACCTCCATCCTTTATATTGCATGAAAGCCAAAATTAAGATTTTATATAGGTGTGTACATTTTCCTCTTAAAAGTTCCATGGACATTTACTTTTGGAGTTTCCTGCATGATGTGGACACTTACTTTCTGCTGTCCAGCAGACCCACCAATTACAGGCTAAATGCAGATCACTAAAGGGAGGAGGACACAAGACCGGTCAACATGCACAAACTGAAAAAGCAACAGTGACCGGGCTTTGGTACAGGAAACGCTTACACAGAGGCAAAGTAAAGGGTTTTTTATGCTTGATTACTGCACAGATCTGGAAGAAATACACAAACGGTACCATAATTCAGTTGCAGATACACATGCCTCTTGTGGTGAACTTTGGCCCAGATATCAGCTTTAAAGGCAATTTTTTTTCCTAAACAAAGCACGTTGTACTTGCCTGCTCCGTGCAATGGCATTACACAGAGCAGTCCCCTACCTCCACTTTTGGATTCCGCTCCTTTTCCCCAAATGCCCCAATAGCAAGCCCTGTGCTGGGGGCACTCATGCGGGCTCGCTCCCAGGCAGGGCCGTGTGCATCCATAGAAACAAACAGTGCAGCTGTGCCACGCATCCGCTATGTTGACACAGGATGTGACAAACATCCAATAGCTCCTGCTGCCCTCAATGTGTCTTGTGACTGGGAAGAGGAAGAGAGCAGACAGGTACAGCGCTGAATCAACAGAGGACTCAAGTAAGTGTTTAGGTAGGGAGAGGGGAAGGAACAGGTAGTAGAACATTTTGTTTGGTTCTAAAATCAAACATTTTTTACCTGCATGCATTTTCTGCATTAAGATCAATTTAAAATAATGCACTTCTGTGTGCCCAGGGAGTTTTCTGATCCAAGGACTTGAGGTCTGACTAGGATTTGTTCAACTTCCCCCCAGCAAGAGACTAATAACTATTGCTAATCATGCTCTCACTGGATAATAGAGCAATAGGGGAGACCTGATAGAATTCCAAGTAGGCATTGTACACCCAGGATTAGCTGTCTTCCATAGCACACAAATGTTTAGCCAATGATCAAGACACCTTGTGCAATTTATTTTTGGGACATGCCCTAGCTTAGGAAAGTGATACAGGCAAGAGAAGTTTAAATAATATTGATATTTGATATAATATGGAAATCTCAGGTTATAATGTAATAAGTTATACGCAATACATATAGGTACTTTACATAGAACACTTACCTTTTCAATGTCATCTTCATCCACGTCCAGTATACTCCCATCATGTTCCAGTCGAATTTTGACTTTTCCTTCAGGTAGATTGCTGTTTTCAGCATTCAGTTTATTTGCTGCAAGAAAAAGACAAGACAAATATAAATGAAGTCATACCAAATAAGAAACATGAAATTATCTTGACTTGCTTTCACTGCATGTTTGCGTCCAGGTATTTGTAAGGTAATGCTAAATTTGTCAGCATCTCAGCTTTGCTTCCCTTGCCACAAATTCTCACTCCTCCTAATGTACTACCTTCACATATGATTATAGGAAAACGACTGATCTTCACATAGGCAGTTGGATGGACCATTTTATTACACTTGGATAAAATGGGTTATAATGTTTTCTGTTTGGTTACAATCATAATGATGATTGAAAGGGAATCAAGTCCCATATTGCACTGTGCAGTGGATAATCCCATTCACACGTTTAAGATGGTCATAGTGCAGTCTAAAGAAACTTCACTTTAAGGCTGAGCTGTCAAACCAGCCAGATTGCAGTGATCATTGTGGCCACATTACACTATAATAATTATGGGGCTTTATAAGCAGGGTTTTTTTCACAGGAACATGGGGGCATGCAGTTCTGGCACCTCCAGAACTGAACGGCAAAGTGCTGGGGTGTGTTGGAGGGTCTACTGATGATGGCTGCTGGAAGATCCATTGTTGCTGGAGAGGACTTATTTTTGCAGAAGGAGGGGGGTCTATTGTTGCTGGGGAGATCTTATGTTGCTCGTGGGGGATCTACTGTTGCTGGGCGTGGCTCGTATGTTGCTGGGGGGTCAATCGTTGCTGGGAGGGATCTTTGTTGCTGGCTGCTGGAGGGTCTATTGATGCCGGCTTCTGGGGAATCTATTGTTTATGGATAGGATCTTTTTTTTGCTGGGGGACTTTTTTTGCTGGGGAGTTCTATTGTTATTGGTGGGGGATCCATTGTTGCTGGGGGTGGGTCTTAGGTTACAGGGGGTCAAGCGTTGCTGGGATCTACAATTGACAGAGGGTTCTAAGGTTACTGGCTACTGAAGGGCCCATTGATGCTAGCTGTTGGGAATCCTCTGTTGCTGGAGTAGATCTATTGTCGCTGGGTATCTTATTGTTGCTAGATCTATTTTACTGCCTTTCTTGTTATCAATACCAAATGCCATAAAAAATAGTTAGCATCACAAAATACTTGGTTCTATATGCTCTAAAAAGGGGTGGTACTGGGAGGTGAGCAATGGTGGACCCAAGGAATGGTGCTCAGAGGTGGGTAGGGGGCAGAGTCAAGGGGTGACATAAAAGGGAGAAGTTCCTGAACCTATCCGCTGAGAAAAAAAGTTTGTTTATAAGTACCTTAAATTCACACACTCCAAAACACGGTTAGTAGGTAGAGGGTAGCAACAGGAAAAAGGCTTACAATTACCATTTAAATAAATACCCCCTATGTATAGCTGAGGGGGTTTGACTAAACACATATTCCTATGTCTATGACTAATGTGACTGGATAGTGCTATATAACGGTGTTAAAAAGCAGTTGGAACTAAATCCATCCTTATGCCCCTCGACCCGCTAGGCGCACCCCTCCCAGCCTGTGCAGACCAAATTGAGGTTGCCAACTCCTTTAAATACCTGGGCGTGGTGGTCTCTCCTGAGCCCTCACACTATCCCAAAATGAATCTTAGCCTATTGCTGGATAGACAAAAATTAAAAAGCCTAAGTTGGTGTAAGCTCCCCTGTGAGTAGTGGGCCGAGTAAATTTAATAAAGATGGTCTGGTCACCGCAACGTCTGTACATCTTCCACAACTTCCCTATGTGGATCTCTAAAAAGTGGTTTAAAAGCACACACTCATTTCAGGGATCTTATTTGGAGAAGGAAAAGGGCCCGTATTAGCTTGACCACCCTGCAGTATGGCAAGGATAGAGGGGACTTGGCGGTCCCGCACCCCAAGACGTATTTTATGGCGTCCCAGATGCAGCAATTTTCTGGCTGGGGTCAGTGCGACACCAAGGACCCTATAGCTAGACTGGTGAGCTCATCTAACTCTAGCTTGCCTGTCAGTTCTCACTTAGAGATGGATCTACCGAGCCTCTTCCTCCCCTACAGCAGCTCTTCTTCAAAAGGTTTGGAAGGCCATGAAGGAGGCTCTCCATATTACAGGTTCTTTGGACTTTTCCCCAATCTGGCATAATCCTAATTTACCTGAGATTTGTAAATTAAAAGGTTTCTCAACTTGGCATCAAAAGGGCAGGGACAAGACAAGGGGTGGGCAGGAGGGGTGGCTGCCCTGGGCACTGTGGTATTATGTGAGGTTCTGGGGGCACCCAAGGGATTTGTGTTGGGAGGGGTAATTAGGGGGGTTCTAGAAATTGTTCTAGGAGGCAAAATTTAGGGAGGTGTGCTAGGAGTGATGATTTGGGGGGATTTGTATTGAGAGGGGTAGATGGGGGGGGGGGCATTTGTGCTTGGATGGGAGATTTGGGGGTTTGTGTTATGAAAATAATATGGTTGGGGGGGGCAGAGGCTATTTGTGCTAGGCGGGAATATTGTTTGGGGGAGGGGGATTTGTGCTAGTAGGGTTGATTGGGGGGCATTTGTGTTAGGTGTGAAAATTTGGGAGGGGGGGAATGTGTGCTTTTAATGGGGGATTGGGGGAGGGGAATTTGTGCTGGGAGGGGGGATTTGAAGTGTGGGTAGGGGAAAAAAATTGGGGGGGAGGGGCGAATCATGCTGGGAGCATATGTGGAATGAGAGGATTTGAGTTAAGCATGCAGATTAGCGCTCATTTTCTTTTTTCTGGGGGGGGGGTGGATTTCTAGCTGACACATAATGCTAATGTACCTTGGGGGGGGGGGGGTGCAATTTGGCATATTTGCTCTGGGCTCTAGATGACCTTCTCCCAGCCCTGCAAAAGGTTATTTGGTTCTTTCATCAAGTCTTTAGGAACACCTCCCTGAAGGCATATGACCACTTGTGCAATGAATTCTCACTATCTTCTAGGCAATTTTACCAATACCTTCAGTTTAGACACACGTTGCAAATTCAACAGCAAACTCTTAATTTGACTACCTCTAATTCAGCCCTGGTGACTGAGATTTTATATTCAAATACTTGCAAAGGTTTTATCTCTCATGCCTATTATGAACTACTATCCTTTATCCAAGACCATACTAGACTGAAATGCAGGGCTCGCTGGGTGATAGATATTGGAGAAATTGATGGTTATCAGTGGGACATGGCTCTGGAAGCAATCCCTGTAACCTCCCTATCCGCCTCCCACAAGCTCTCACAGCTTTTTTTTCTCCATAGAGCTTATCGCACGCCTGCTATGTTGTTTGACTGGGGGAGGAGAGATATATCGCTATGCCCCAAATGCAATGTACATAGAGGCGATGTTATACATATGCTGTGGCGATGCCCAAAACTTACGAGGTATTAAAACGAGGTCCTGCAAACCATCTCCATGCTCGCCCAAGTGCCTATTCCGCTTAACCCCCTGATGTTTTTGCTTGGAGCCTTGGATGCTGAAAAGTATCCACCGGGCATATTATACACTATGATAACGAGACGGTTGTACTTGGCTAGGAAATGGATAGCCAGGTTTTGGATATCGCCTAGGATAGCCTCCAGAAGAAAATGGGTTGAATATGTTAACTCTCTCTTACTCAGGGAGCAACTGGCTTATCGTCATCAAAAGGAGTTAAAGAAATTTACTCTTGTGTGGCAGAGCTGGCTGGATTCTCCTGGTCTTGCTCCTACACAACCAGTAATAGATAGAATCTTCCATAGATAGACTCTTCCATATCTGAGTGAATATAGTCTGTTTTACTGCTACAGAAGCTGGAATACCCCACCCATCTCTGATATTCAGTAAGTTAATTTAACTCAGAACCTATCTGTTATTACTTCAGAAAAACAGAAAGAAATGTCACTGTGCATAGATTACTGCTCCGGTTGTTCTACTTTATTTTTCCTTTGTGGTTTGGTTTCTCTCTCTGTTATGCACCTTGCTCGCACAGATTGACCATTACATTCCATATTTTTATATTGTGTGATTTATACTGACCATTCTGTCTGTGTAATGTTCAGATGCCTTTCTCTTTTATAGTAATAAAAAAATTTGGATAAAAAAAGAAAAAAAGGCAGTTGGAACATTGCTTGGAAAGCAAGGATTCGCTAACTAGAGAGGAGACGTTTTGCAGGGTCAAGAATGGTCCCAGGTGTCACCTAGGGTTCTCATCCATTCAAGAGGAGGGGCTCCTGGACATGTCTGGTAGGGAGAAAACAACCTTGTTGTTTTTCTATGGGCTTATTAAGTCGTAGGCGGATTCCTGGAGCCTGGAGGTGTTGCAGAGTTTTGGGTGGGATGAAGCCTAAATCCCAGGTCTACATTTTGTTAGCAACCAGCACCCACTTATTGTGCAACTGTGTACAATCTCTTTTAGTTCAAGTGTAACTGTGGCTCAGGGCTCCCCCTAGAAATCAAGGTGAGCCAGTGCAGCAGGAAAAAATACCTGGAATTCATAAAGATTGCCGTAAAAGATTTTGCAAAAAAGTGTCTTGCACACGTTCTAAAAGTGGTGCAGCAAGCACCAAATTCATGTACCGGTCTAGAGAATGCTGCACCTAGTTTAGAACACACGCAAGACACTTTTTGCATCCTGCCAAGCCCCTTAACCAGTTTCTCCTACCCCCCTCTCCAGCAACCTCACCCACTGCTCTCCAGTGAGTATTGGAGGGGCACAGCAGACAGTGATGACTGACAGTCACTGCTCTCTGCTACGTGAAGACTGAGAACTGAGCGATCAGTGGTCATGTGATTGCTCAATTCTCAGTCTACGAGCCGGCAGAGGACAGCTGCAGCATCAATCTAATGCTGCAGCCATATACGGGATTATGTAGGTTTGTTTTTTTGATATTCCAGGCACCTCCTTTAACCCGACTGTCTATGGAAAAACAGACAGCGGTCCTAAGCATGATGGACAGAGCAGCAGAAGCTGCAGTGGACAGCCATTCTTGGAGCAGAGGAATGTTAAATAACCCCTGGAGGATAATTCTGTTTTATATTAATTTTATGAAACATTTGAGCAAATTGGCCACATATGACACAAGAGCACAGTAATGTAAAGCAGATTTAAACAATGACTACCAGTGGAAAATTATCAATTATGACACCTTAAAACATTGTTTATTTGCCTATGAAGGGCAAAGCGATTGGGTCTCTGAAAAGGGCATCCCTGGACTCCATATACTTACCTTGTTGTGCCTCACAGCTCATTGCTCCTATGCAGTTGGTGCTCGAATTGGCTGTGAAAAATCACCCAGGAGAGTGATGATTTAACATCAACTGTCATGTGACCGTGTTCAGGCCTACTGGTTGGCTGTTAGGCCTGGGAACTGACACAAGGGAGCTGAATTGCTGGAAGTCTATAGTCAGGGGCTGCAGAGGAACAAGAACCTGTGAGGGAGCATAGCTGGCCCAATGTAAGCTTGCATATTTGATATCCACAGGGCCGCAGGGGATGCTGTAAATCACTGTAGTAGTCGTCACCACATACAGTGAGAGCTGAAAACTTCTGGGTTCTGTGCAAGTGGCTTCCCCCTCTGCACACTCAAAACAGGGGATCACTCACAAACCATTCTCTGATGGTTTGAGGTGAAGAGGAGGGGTGGTGATGTCATATTCTCTACCTCAGGAGTTCCCAAACTGTGGGTCAGGACTCACTGGTGGGTAGCAAGCTGCATTTGAGTGGGTCGCGATGAGCCTGGAATTCACTGAGAGCAGGCCTGCTTAAATTGTGCTGTGCGAGCCTGCGCAAATTACAGAGAGCCAGAACAGTCAAATCGCGATGGATTCAGGACCCCGCCCATGCAGTTTATGGAGGCTGGTCTGCATTTCCCACTAGGAGGATACTTGCATCAGTGAGTACGTATGTGGGCTGTTATGTAGGATATGTTCATGGGGTGCAGAGCCAGCTCCTTGGTCCTGCTGGCAGCAGCGGTGGTGGCTAGACTGGCGGTGGGATTCTCTCAGCTATAGTGGACAGACAGCAGCCTTGGTGCCATAGGAGGACCAGGTGGCCTGGCAGGGTCAGGAGTTCATGGCAGCTTCTGTGACCCCAGTAGAGGATTTGAAGGAGAAGAGCCAGGACACCAAGACCAGCATAGAGCTCCTCATCATGGAGACTCTGAGTGAGGTGTGCTGGGCTCTGGAGAGGGCAAACAGGGGCTTCACCTTCACTGTGGACCGCTGGTAGAGGAAGGAGGGTGAGTGCCATATAGCCTTATATTTATTTAAATATTAAGTGTATTCAAAAATAAATTGATTGATATTTTTAATTTAACATCCCCCTCCCTTTAAAATATGCATTATTATTAATAATATTTGCATTTATATAGCGCCAACAAATTCCGTAGCGCTTTACAATATTCATTCAATTACAGTGGGTCCCGAAAAATAACTGTATTCAGAAGTGGGTCTCGGCCCAAAAAAGTTTGGGAAGCCCTGCTCTACCTCATATCAGAGAATGCCTTGAAGTCATTAAAAAAATGCAAGGAGTTATATAAATGGCAGAGGTGCCAAGCAAGCAACCCATGTGGTCAGTACACAGTAGAGCTGCACGATTAATCGTATGAAAATCGCGATCTCGATTCACCCCCTCTGACGATCTAAACCTGACATATGCTCGATTCTTTGCATAGCTGAGGGAGCAGAGAAAACAGCTGTGGAAAACTCCCAGTAACTATAAACAAAATGATTACATTGTATCTTTTCCTTCCCTCTGCCAGGGAGAAAGGAAGTTTAACCTCTTAAAGACTAGAACTTTTTCTGACACTTGTTGCTTGCAAGTTAAAATCATTTTTTTTTGCTAGAAAAGTACTTAGAACCCCCAAACATTTTATATATTTTTTTAGCAGAGACCCTACAGAATAAAATGGCGATTGTTGTAATATTTTATGTCACACTGTATTTGCGCAGCAGTCTTTCAAACGCAATTAATAAACTTTAATGAATAAAAAAAAAAAACGTAACAGTAAAGTTATCCCAATTTTTTTTTTGTTACACAGAGAATCGTGAGAGAATCGTGATCTTTATTCCAAGCTAAAAAATCGTGATTCTCATTTTGGCCAGAATCGTGCAGCTCTAGTACACAGAGGGAAAAACAGCTTGCACAGAACCCGAAGAACACAGCTCTCACTAGTGGCCCTCTGGATAGCAGATTGGTAAAATTACATCAAGCAAAGCTGGTCTAATTGAAGTATGACAAAATATTATTCCCAAAGTTCAGCAATAAGGAGCTAAGGAGGAAGGATATTCTTTTGTCCTTGGGTTAAGATACATTTTAATAGATTTGTTTTTTTTAAATAAGAACAAATTTGCACCACAGGAGAGTTGGGGCACAAATAAGTTAAAAACAGTTTTAGGACAAACTCACAGCACAAATCATTTTTAAGGGTAATTTCCATTAAAATGCTCTGGCAAGCTTATATATGCAAACAGACTCTTCAAGCACAAATAGACTTCATTCCACAAACAGGCTGTGTATACTGATATATTTAAGAGAATTAGTTAGTACAGACCTTCCAGGCAACATGATACGTAGTTAATAAAGTACTTTGTATTCAGATTCACTAGGCACAGCTTTGGCTATTTAAAGTTATGGCGATGGGGCATGAAACATATTCATTTGAATGCCCAGATAGTAAAATTTGTACTGAAGAACAGCTTGATAAAATCATGCCAAGTCTCATTAAGGATCACTACTGAAAATGAGATCCAGAATATCAGACAATATAAAAGTCCTCAACTCATTTATAAGTCATTATTACCATAACACATCAGTAAAGTACTGCTTCTGCTTCAAAGTCACTCCTAGGGACAAAGGCAAACATATTTACAGTAATATTCATGATAATAATCAGCACTGTGTGCCCCTGGGGATACACTTTGAAACCTCCTCCTTGCGTACGAGAGTAGAATCCAAACTCCCTGCTATTAGCTGAAGGATTTACATGTGAATTACAAAATGTAAAGAGGGTTTCAAACATGATTTTCAGTCACCAATAACCATCTTCTCCTCAAAACATTGGGAAAATGGTCAGCACTCCTGCCTTTCAGATCTGGGTCCTAGGTTTGAATCAACCAAAGACAATATCTGCATGAAATTTAAATAAAAAGAGAGGTAAGTGGCGCTGCCTAGTGTTAGAGGGAGTATGATAGTTCAAACCACAATGACTAAATACGTGTGCAGAGTGATTAAATAAATATATATAGCAATGACAATACAAAATCAAATGCCAGGGTTCAATGTACCTTAATAAGGTGCCGACTAGTGCAAATTCAAAAAATATCAGTAAATATAGCAACTACAAATATATATATATATATATATATATATATATATATATATATATATATATATATATATATGTGTGTGACAAGTGTATAAAAAAAAAAGTGACTTCAGTGCAAACAAATAATATGTATAAAATTCAAAAAAAGAGTCCATATAAATATATAAAAATGTGTAGACCACAATCTTCAATGGTGACTGGTGAACGTGAAAACACTAGTGCTCTCCTCTCTCCCAGGACGGCACTCACCTGATAAACGAACCCCTACTGGGGTAGCAGGCACCAATGATATTAGGGATGGTTCTTGTATACATACCCAGTATTGTACCACAATGAAGGCAGATAGCAGGTATAGATCTCATATGTCCCAGGTATACAAGAAAAAAAAACATCTCCATAGTGTAGTAACGTTTTAAAAAGCAAGGTTTATTAACAAAAATATCGCACTCACAAACAGTGATGAGAAAGAAGCGATACAGCCGAATCTTCTCGGGTGCAGTGAACACTTCCCGGAACGCAGTGTGTTCCAAAGACCGGAAGTTAGAGGAAGTGACGTGGTGATGCTCTACACATTTCGTCGATGTGAGGATATGCTCCTGATGACGTCACATCGACAAAACGCGTAGAGGATCACCACGTCACTTCGCAAACTTCCGGTCTTTAGAACGCATGGCGTTCTGGAAGTGTTCACTGTATCCGAGAAGACTCGGCTGTATCGCTTCTTTATAATCACCGTTTGTGAGTACGATATTTTTTATTAAAAAACCTTGCTTTTTAAATCCTTACTACACTATGGAGATGTTTTTATTCTCGTATATCCGGGATATACGAGATCTATCCCTGCCATCATCGTGGTACAATACTGAGTGTGTGTGTGTATATTATACACACACACACACACACACACATACACACATACATACATACATACATACATGAACCATCCCCAATATCATTGGTGCTTTACCCCTGTAGGGGTTTATCTGGTGAGTGCGGTCCTGGGAAAGAGAGGAGCACGAGTGTTTTCACGTTCACCAATCACCATTGAAGATTGTTGTCTACACATTTTTATATGGATTTTTATACATATATTATTTATGTTTGCACTGAAGTCCCTTTTTTACACTTGTCACTGTATATATATATTTGTAGTTGCTATATTTACTGATATTTTTTGAATTTGCACTAGTCAGCACCTTATTAAGGTACATTGAACCCTGGCATTTCTTGTTGATTTTGTATTGTCATTGCTATATATATTTATTTAATCACTCTGCACAAGTTAGTATTTAGTCATTGTGGTTTGAACTATTATACTTCCTCTAACACTAGGCAGCGCCATATACACAATACATAGTTAGAAGTTTAGGTCATAGGAAATTACAATGGGTTTACATCCCCAAAAACCGCCTCGGTTTTCACAGAGCTGTCCTGATTTTAGTGACAATATTCCATTTGCAAATACGCCTGAAAATATGGGCTGTTGATATTCTGATGATCCAATGGGTCAACTCCTAATAAGGCCTAATACACCCAGTAGGCTCATGGGACATCTGAGACTAAATTCATTTGCTGCTGTGATCAGAGACCATCACTGAAGGCTCAAGTCTCCAGCTAAGGCTTCTTTGCATTGATGTAGGCTGAAAATGTTTGAAGGTTGGAATGCTCTCAGCATACCTATATACTAATGGCAGAAGGTGGGATGGGAAAGCAGCAATTCCCTGGGGTCAATTTACTAATACCGAAGAGTGCAAAATCTGGGGCAACGCTGCATAGAAACCAATCAGCTTCCAGTTTTTTGTTTTTTTTCTCAAAGCCTACCGTATTCGAACAAGCTGAGGTTAGAAGCTGATTGGCTACCATGCACCGCTGCACCAGGATTTCGCACTTTCCAGATTGAGTAAACCACCCCCACTGTCTCCCCTTTCTACCTACTGCATCAGGTGGTGTCAGGGAGGAGAAATCAATACAAAATTAATAACATACCAAGAGAGAATCCTTCTTTGTGAACCAGCCACACTTTCTCGGTCTCATACCAGTTCTGCTCAGCAGAGATCTGCTCCTCTGTCTTTGCCTGTAGAGAGAAGACACTCAATTAATACAAATTCATACAGAAAAGGCCAGTCTTACACACTCCAAAACTTAGCACAGCCTGATTTCAGAACACACAATGGGAAAACCATTTCACAATTAAGGAGAATGTACATGAATGCACATGAAGGCACTGCACACAAAATACACAAACACATGCATAATAAAGCGATAAGTTTGACAAACGAAACCCATAACCTAAAATTATTAAAAGAAAACATAAAAAAAAAAAAAAAAAAAAACACACACACAGCTTACACAAACCCTGGCTCTTCACAACCAAAAAAAACAAAATAATAATATTAAAAATTAAAACTTACAGAAGATGCGATAAACCAAGTGTGAATTTGTGCACCAGTTCTATCACAGGCGAGAAAACTGGCCTTGCGTTCAAAGAAATTCCAGAAAAAAATAAAACTGCAAAAAGATTTGCTTTGGATCACGTGCCATAAAACTCAAGTACCAACATTTTGGGGACAGCCAGGCCCATAATTGAGTTTTATTTCATGTGACTGCAAGTAATTGTCTTTGCATCCTTATTTACTAGTGTGCTGGCCATTTCTTCTTTTACGAAGCAAAAATAACCTGACGATGTCCCCTTCCCTACTTTATTCAATCCAAATTTGCTTTTCCTTTAATGGAACAAGCTAAATAAGAAAAACACTGACATGCACTAAACACGCAAACACAGCACATCGTAAGAAAGAACAGGACATGGCAGCAGGTAGTTCTGAGAAAAATACATTTAAGATGATCTGTATTGTAAAAGGTAACTACATCTGGTACAGGCCTAATTTAGGCACATCCTGCAATGACTGGGACAGGATCAGGCATGTAGAGGCTTCTTTGGGGAGCAAAAATAATCCTACCAGCCATATTCTTAGATTGTATGGAAAGCTCTGGTAAATGTATGCATATTCTTTTTCTATGAAGAAATGGGAAAGAAATGTTGGTCATCAGTTGTAATGATGACTGCATTTAATAAAAAGCAGATGCAATAACCTATTAATTTATTTCATTTTTAATAAAGCAGGATAGTAACAGAACTAAATGTAGCTTTAACAGATCAATCCTATGAAAGGGTGCCTCAGTGAACAGATTGTTGGTGCATTGGTGACTTGACAGCAGGACTTCTGCCGACTATCAAAATAACCAAGCTGTGGCTGCAGCAAATAGGTTGTCAGGCTGCTGACAGGGTCACCCATTAAGTGAATTTTGGCTGGTTCATCAAGAACTGGTCGAAATTTGAACAGTGTACGGCCAGCTTTAACCGGAATAACAAAACACAATTCAGACAGTTATCGGACATTTGCAGGATTAAAGTGGTTGTTATCCTAAAAATACCTGGTTGATCCTGCAAGTTTCTGTGTCCCCCTCTGTGTGCTGACCACGGTAATTATGGCTTCTGAGCCCTGACCACCGTTGTCAGTTTACGTGCCTCCGTCATCCGCTGTGCTCTGAGTGTCTCTTCCTCTCCCCCCTCCCTCTCCTTGCCTGTCAGCTCCAGTTTGTGTCTGAAGAGCCGATCTCCTCCAAGCTCCTCCTGCCTCTATTCCAATGCATTACATACCACAACTTAAATCTTCTTTGTTTTAGCAAGATATTTACAGTAGTATGTAATTTTTTTTTTTTTTAAATGATGATCCCAAATACCTTTTTGCACAACTTCTCTGTGTGGTCACATGATCTGCTGGCTGGCATCACTGGGGAATCTTAGCCCCTCCCACTGCTGTTCTTAGATCGAGGAAGCAGGGCAGGGGGAGATCATGTGACTCCACAGAGGAGCTGTGAAAAAAGGTATTTAGGATAATATTTTAAAAGAAACACACACAATGCACTTTATATCTTGCAAAAACAGAGATAATACAAGTAATTGTGTTATGGGACTTTACAACCTCTTTAACCCAGAAGACACTACAGCTGACCGTGTCTTGCTGCCTAAACCAGACCCTCAACCTTTTTACCATAGAGGAATGCCTCCTGCATTGGTGGTCAGAACAACTATTTTGGACAGCTAAAACAATTGTTGATTTCATGCCAATGGTTCTGCAAAGTTGTTTTGTCCTGGTACTAAGGAGGCACCTTCAGATGGGAGGTCAGTCAGCTACAGTTCAAGGAACTACCATACTCTGAAGGAACCTTGGCTGAGAATGGCTTGCCTAACCTATAATGCTGGTGGTGTATGATATAGGGTTCAACGTGTCACACCAGGTGACCTCTGTTACCACATTAAAAGAGAACTAAGTTTTTCTAAAAAAAAAACAAAACCTTATATACTCACCTAGGTGGATGTAGCATTCATTTGATGTTGCATCCGTCCCCTGCTGCCTCTGCAGTGAGAACTGTATGATCAAACACCACTGAACACTTCTAGTTCTTCCCCTTTGCTCTGAGTAGAGGGCTGTGACTGTCAGTAAACAGCTCTCTGCCCTGCCCCTCCTGCACTCACTGGAGTTTGGGAAGGAAGGGGGCAGCTGGCTCAGCTGCCAATCCAGGCATGTGGGTGGATCCAGCCTGGACTGGCAGAGTGACGTCAGCCGGCAGCGCGCTTTAGCTGCCAGCTGAAATGGGTCACAGGAGTGCAGAACCAACTGCACCAGTGGGTGGCTGGCCATATAGGATTAATTTGAACGGATTTCCCCATCCACACATTCTACGTGAATTGGGGAATCACTCCCACTGCTAGTGGTGAGCATCCTCCCCGGCAAAATACAATAATTAGTGTTGCCGGCTATAGTCGGCGGCACTAATCATTCGGGAAACACCTGACAGATTGATCAACTTGTATACAACCAACTAGCCGCTACATGAATCGAAATACGGACAGTCCCTGTTGAACAAGTTTGAATTTCAGTCCATGTATGGCTGGCTGTAGTCTTTAAATCTTATTGATTTGGCACATTTAAGTTCCTTACCATCCTGCATGCTATAGTCAGCCTGAAATAGTTGTAGAGCTTAAATTTTGCAGTTCTGCAAAGGAATAATTGTCTCTGGAATAATCATTGGAAAATGGACAATGGATATGATAATGTAACGACTAACCTGCTATCATGGATCATGTAATTTCAGGATAGACATGAACACACAACAAAACAACTGCAAAACACATCACCAGCCAACCTGAGGCAGAGCACCGGGTGAGCTCAGAGGCGAAGCTGGGGTATCTTCCGTGGCACCATGTGAGGCCGACTGGCAAAAGGAAGGCAAGCAAGTCTAGTTAGTGGTTTATTGTATAGCCAGTCCAGGAGCCACAAGAAGCTAGTAAAAATTCTAATTTCACCGATGCTGAAATGCAGGTTGTATCATCTACACTGCAGCAAACGGGAAAACAACTAGAACATGATAACTTAAACTTAATCTATGGTGAAGGGAGTAAATCAGATGTATGAATAATTTTAACAAAACAGAACTAAATATAAAAATGCAGATGGAAAAACATGACTGAAACAGAAGACTGATTGTTGTTATACCAGAGGTCCTTAGTTATATCATGTAGCCAATTTTAAAGAATAGGCACTTTGCTACGGCTTTGAGATGACTCCAAAAATGTGATTCCTAAGTTAACCATGTACTCACTGATTTTTATTTGCCAAACAAATAGGAATGTAACCGATTCATTGATCCACGCTAAACTGCATGGATGCACAAATCCGCCCTCTGTCAGCTATTCTTATTCTAAACCTGTACTCAACTGTCAAAATACCCAAACAGTGGCTGTATCTGACTGGATGCAGTCAGTTTTCACCCTGTCTCCTTCCACAAAAGTCGACCGAACAATCAACTTTTTTTCAAACCAGGTAGTGCTGACAGGGTCAGTTTTTGAAAGATTTCGTTTTGGAAGTGGTCTGACATCCACACAATTATGTCAGGTAGTACATTTGTGAAAAGGAGGGGGAGAGCTTGGGAGTAGAGAGATATACATGCGCATCTCACAAAACTAGACTATCATCAAAAAGTTTATTTCAGTAATTCAATTCAAAAAGTGGAACTCATATTTTTGTTACAGAAATGTTGGCTTACTGAAAAGTATGTCCATGTACAGTATAGTATGCACTCAATACTTGGTCGAGGCTCCTTTTGCATGAATTCCTGCATCAATGTGGTGTGGCATAGAGGCGATCAGCTTGTGGCACTGCTGAGGTGTTATGGAAGCCCAGGTTGCTTTGATAGCAGCCTGCGGCTCATCCACATTATTGGGTCTGGTGTCTCTCAACCTCCTCTTGACAATACCCTATCTCCACGAAGCTAGTCAGGAGAGGGAAGCATGAAGTGCTTTAGAATTTCCTAGTAGAGGGCTGTGCTGACTTTGGACTTGATAAAACACAGTGGACCAACACCAGCAGATGACATGGCTCCCCAAATCATCACTGACTGTCGAAACCTCTCACTGGACCTCATGCAACTTGGATTCTGTGCCTCTCCACTCTTCCTCCAGACTCTGGGACCTTGATTTCCAAATGAAATGCAACATTTTCCACAGTCTGGTAATTTGGATAGCTATGTCATCTGCTAGTGTTGGTCCACTGTGCTTTTATCAAGCCCAAAGTCAGTGCAGCCCTCTACCAGGAAATTCTGAAGCACTCTGCTGACCAGCTTTATGGAGATGCTGATTTCATTTTCCGGCAGGAATTGGCACCTGCCCACACTGCCAAAAGCACCAATACCTGGTTTAATGATCATGGCATCACTGTGCTTGATTGGCCAGCAAATTCATCTGACCTAAACCCCATAGAGAATCTGTGGGGTATTGTCAAGAGGAAAAGGAGAGACACCAGACCCAACAATGCAGATGAGCTGAAGGCCACTATCAAAGCAACCTGGGCTTCCATAAAACCTCAGCAGTGCAACAGGCTGATCGCCTCCACGCCACGCTGAATTGATGCAGTAATTCATGCAAAAGGAGCCCCGACCAAGTATTGAGTGCATACTATAGTGTACATGGACATACTTTCTAGTAAGCCAACATTTCTTTATTAAAAATCCTTTTTTTTTTTTTTTATTGGTCTTATGTAATATTCAAATTTTCTGAGATACTGAATTTTGGATTTCACTAGCTGTAAGCCATAATAATCCAAGTTAAAATAAAGAAATGCTTGAAATATATTACTCTGTGTGTAACGTATCTATGTAAAATTTAGGAGTTTCCCTTTTTGAACTGAAATAAATAAACTTTTTGATGATATTCTAATTTTGTGAGATGCACCTGTATTTGTACTTTATCAGCAAGAAGGGGATATTGGAATCTATGCAAGAAGATGCAGACAGAGAATAGAAGGGGTCCCCTACAAAGAGGAGAGGAGGGGAGGTAGAGTTGTAGGTAGAACTAAAGGAGCGCATCAATAGATAGGAGACGAAACAGGAAAGAGGATAAGAAACAGGAAAGAGCAGAGTACAATGAGTTTTTCCACTCCAGGCCACCTAAAAGCCCTAAAACAGATGTATGTTTCAGAAAGTCTAAAAGTCTGCATTTATTGGGAAAATTAAAGTACCAACATTGAAACTTGAACCATAAAAACAAACATGAGAATATCTGTCAGAAGGTTATGTATATAGACCATACAAGTATGTAACAGTTACACATTTTCTTTTCTTAGTATTGTTATTAAAACACAGGCATGCACAAGGCATTTTTTTTACGATAAATGACTTGGTAACATTTTAGTATTCACAGTTCTGCAAGTCAATCTGGACAATAAAAAATATAGGCCATGTAAAGAACATATAAGGCCTCTTATACACGGGTGTAATAATTTAGTGATGTTTAACTGCAGGATCTTCCTGGCAGAAGGATCCTGAGTAAAAACCACAAGTTTATGATCCGTACATGCTCATAAACCTTGTATCCATGCATAAAACTCTTACTGCGAGTGGTACAATACAATGTACGCCTATACACTCATATATATGTAGTATATGGGTTTTAAAATTACTGTACTCAAAATGTAAACTTTTTTTTTTTTTTCTTTTTTTTTTTATGGCTCTGATTGCATTGCTGCATTATGTATCATTACGCAGCTAGGTGCATTTTTTTCATAGACAATAATGCACCAATGTCCAGATCCATACAAAAGAAAAGAAAAAAAAAGGAAAAATAACGGGAAAAAAATGCAACAAGACTACAAATATGTAAAGAAGGACTGAGTGCTAAGAATTGCCTTATGACTCAATCACCCAGCGCTTAGTAATAAATGCAGCAATATCTCATGTGCATATAGACCAGAAAACTTAAAATCAAGACTACAAATATGGCTTTTTTTTTCCCTTTTTAAATTTCTTTATTGCTTTTAAACACGGCTTTTTTTTTTTTTTTTTATTCTCACGCGTGTGAAAGAGGCCTTAGACTTGATTTAAAAGAAACCCATACAGGGAGAATATGTAGGCTGCGACTGCTAGTCGTTCCTTTTCAAAATGTTGGTGGTCTGGCCATCATGGGTTTTAATACAGAATAATTAAGCCCATCAAGAGCTATACATCCAATCTGGGATTTCTAATCTGCATGCTTGTTCTGGGTCAGCAACTAAGTACTGAAACCAAAAGGCAACCAAAAGAAAAAAAAAAAAAAAAAAAAAAAAAAACAATATGGCTCTTGGTAATACGTTCAGCAATAGCAGATACCATATTTCCCCCAGTACAAGATTCTTTATTACTATTTCTGCAATATTATTGATGTGCAGTAAAACCCAGCAACAACAAAGCCAATTTCTTGTTGGATTTTGCAGTGTGTGAATGTCCCAAGTCACCAGGAAAGAGTTACGGTGCACATCATGCAGAAGGGAAAGGCTGGGATGGGTGGAGGTTAGTGATGGACAGGAAGGACATGTGAAGAGAGCCTTACACTCCAGCATGACACACGCGCACAGACACCAGCCCAGATGTGGACAGGAGACGAGGCTGGGTTGGCAGACAGATCCTGGGGGTACAGTACCTGGTTCTGAGGAGAAGAGCTAGAGACTGCTGGTTCCAGCTACGACAGCAAGAAGATGAAAGAAAGCAAAGATGAGCAACCAGAGAAAACGTCAGATACCAGAGAAGCAGATGGAACACTGTAGGCAACTATTACCAGGAATGCTGATATCACAAGTGTGATTCTATTTACAAGGTACAGGAAAGCACAAGTACGTGGCATCATTGTTCATCAAAATCAGAGAAAGGGATGTCTTCTTCTCTCATCTGATAATAAGGAAGCAGGACCTAATGTAGGGACGCATTTTCAAAGCTAGATTTATTCAAAACTGGAATACTAGCCCCACTTCAGCCGAAATGTTTTTTTGTTTTTGTTTTTTATTTGGATATAGTAGGGAGGAGGTAGAATGTCCGTCAGGTTTTAAATGCTGTTAGTGTTTACAGTAAACCCCCCTCCATTGCGGGGGTTACGTTCCGGACCCAGCCGCCAAAAGTGAAAATCCGCGAAATAGAAAAACCCTACTAAAATGCATTGTAGGCATGATTTTTTTACTGTCACTGTACGTGTAAAAGCATTTTAAGGTCTTTAAAACACACTTTTAAAACAATAGAAACTCATTTAGACACATAAAAGATACTGAGAGACAGAGCAAGAGCTATGGAAAACACAAAAATATTTCATTTTTAATGATTTATATAGTAAAATAACATTACAAAAAAAAAACGCAATATACCAGGACCGCAAAAACTGAACCGCGATGGAGCGGGGGTTTACTGTATATGGAAACTGTGCATCAATGAGCATGCAGAGATATACCATAACCCGCAACAGATAAATTAGAAAATTAGAATAACCTTTCAGCATTCTCTACATGCCAAACTGCCAAGGGCTGCTTTCCTATTGGTTATTTTCAGCTATATCACAACAGAGGTAACATGTTATTTTAATAAAGTATTCTGTAAACCATGAAAGAATAAGCAGCCTATGTCCAGCTGTAACAATGGTCAAGTGACAACACAGTAAGCAGCATGTTTATTCTAAAGTCATTCAAGCTGCAGCAAATGGTGAGTAACTGAGCCAAGTACTGCAATGCTAAGTATATGGAAACTGTTCTTTAGACAGCTGTAACAGACAGGCCTGCAATAACTTCTTCCATATAAAAGCAGATAAACAGACATACACTTATTATAGATATAGCCGTAACAAAGAGTCATCAACATTTTCAGAGCATGCTGTCACCAAACATTACATTAAACGCTGAAGTAAGAGCTGTTGATGCATATAAAATAAATGCCTGCATAACTCATGAACAGCCAAAAGCAGGCCATCCAGGGTGATAACTACTATCATGAAAGGCTTATAAAATTATTTACGTTTTTTGAATAAGCAAATATTAGAGCGAATGCTTACTGCATGTGCTACAATTTAACTTGGCTAGTTTTGTTACCCAGTTTTTTTTTTTTTTTTAACTAAGTTGGCTAAATTTTGAAATTCTGTGAGGTTCCAACAACAGAATCCAAGAGTTGCGATCTGGCTAGATGATGCCACATATGCATAAACATGGAACTCATTCAAGCAATCGGGATTTCAATTTTCAGGGCTGAGTGACAACAGAATCAGCTTTTATGATTTTCTATAATCCTGTAGTCCAATGCAGAATTTAAAGTTAGGGAATACAAATACACATGAAAGGCAGCGCATATAACTTGTACCAGTCATAAACCATTATGTTTTGTCTTCCTCTCTGCTTTGTTTCAGCATTGAGACGCAGAAGCTTAAAATTTCAATGGGAAATCAACATAACAATAGAGCTTCGACTTCAAACCCAGAAAAAAATAAATTTTTGCTTTGACTGGAGTTTAATTAGGTAAAGCAGTAGTAAACACCGTGACCTCTTAGTGACTTTTACCTACAGGTAAGCTTAAAATAACACTTACCTGTAGGTACAAGGAATATTTCCTAAATATGCACTGTTCAGGAGATATTCACTATTTCTGCAGCGTCACCAGGGCATGAGTATTGCGATCTGAAGGGATGACATACTGAATATGCTGTCCCTTCAGAGCTCTGTCCCGTGGCTGTTACTCCCGTGCGCATTGTGCGGGAGTGAATTCATCGCAGCTGGGCCATTCAAACAGCTGGAGCCGGTGAACCCAGAAGGAAGACCGGATGATGATGGAAGCCTTGTCAGCAGTGACAACGTGCCACAAGAGGGCTTGACTTTAAAGTGGGAGTAAACTCCCATGCATAATTTTTACCTATACGTAAGCCTACAATAAGGCCTACCTATAGGTACTGTAAATATCTCCTAAACGTGCACTAGTTAGGAGATATTTACTGTACATGCACCAGGAGACGTCACTGCCACATGCGCTCTGAAGAAACGGCCACCCAAGTCATTCCTTGCGAGTCTTGTGCTGTAAACTGTGGCTCCCCACGAGTGACATCATCGCAGCTTCGGCCACTCACACAGCCGGAGCCTGCAAACACGGAAAGAGGACCGGGTGAAGAAGGAAGCCTTGTCAGCAGTGACAGCACACCGCTTGAAGACTTCGTTCTAAGGTAAGATTCACATAATGTGCTAGTATGCTTGCCAGATGTATTTTGCACCTGCCAAGTAACCCCCAATGCAAATCCTGAAAGGACATAGGGAAACGAACAGCACAATACATACTTCTGCCTTCTTTGGGCAAGGTATTGAGCTGTGTTGCCTCCCGAATGTTACCTACAATGTTTGGACCTTAACAAGCCATTCATTTTTCACAGGCCTATATCACTGATGTTAAAGCTGAACATCAAGCATACAAGAGACACAAATTATACAGCTCTGTATTCATCAAAACATTAAATTTTTTTTTTTTTTTACTGTACACAGTGTAAGCATCTGAAATCAGGGCATCAACACTGTTTACGCCACAGTACAAACCAGGGGGTTTGGGTGTGAACCAGCCCTTAGGTGTTACCCAACTCCAGCAGAGGAAATTTGGGTCACCTGCTCTGCCAGATAGGGCTGTGTAGAAGAGCGGTTCTCCACTTGGACAAGGTGAAGATTATGACGTCATCATTTCTACTTTCCACCTCTGTTCAATCAGAGAACACATTCATTGAAAAAAAATGCAATGCTATGGCGGCTAGTCGGCAAGTGGTGAAACCTTCATTGGAAGCCACTTCTGTCTCCCTTTCTGGAACTTTAGTAATCAAAGAGTTTTTAACCAAAAGAATTTCATTTGTAGCTTTGGCCTGCCAATGTATATACTGAAAACCCATCACCAGCTCTAGAAGAGAGGAACTTTTGGATTCATTCACACAGCCATACAAAATGCAGCATTCAGATGTGTACACATCTGTATGCAACACCATACAAATAAACATGGGCATCGCATTCAGAACTGGGGTCCTGCGTTTGAAGTAAAAAAAATATAGAATATATACGGAGCAGAGTTGTGTCTCTGCCCATGAAAACCCTGCATTTTTTAATGCACTCATGCCTGTAAACACAACTTACCACGTGTTCAGTCCAGCAGCTCAAGCTGGACACATACAGACACAATATGGATGCAAGAAAGTCTAAATTATTCATTTATTCTGGCCATTGAAGTGAATGAAGCACCAACTCCATTGGCCAGAATAAAAAATATTCTGGCTAACGGAATCCATTGAAGCTAAAACACTTGATAAGCATGAATGCATCTAAATACGCCCAAACACTTGTGCAAAAGGCGTTAAAGAGAGCTAAGCAAACACTCAACAAAAAAAAAAAAAGTTAAAAATAAGAACAGGAACCTGAACTGAAATGCTTGATACTGTACATTCATGGCAGTATACTGTATACGACAATGTCTAAAAGTTTAGACAATTAAAAAGATTCTTACACCACAGAGATGACACCAAATATACCATCACATTTTGGGAGCACAAATAAAGCCAACAAAAGGATAAAAAGCACAAGTTCTGAAGACTTGAATATATTATAACCAGCCATGCAAACTGGCTTCATTCGATTGTACTGATGGGCAGAAGCTAGAAAACAGCGTTGGATATGCAGACTGTAATAGAAAAGAAAAACTAAAAATTTTATTTACAGATGCCATGAAGATCCTTTCCAGGCGCTTCTGTGCTTCGTCTGATGGAGTCCGTTGGATAACAGTACTTGGGGCCTAGAGGTCAAATTTATATTAGTATTCATCTAATATGCCAAAGCTACAGCTACCCAACAGCCCCCCCACCATCATCAAAGAGGAAGTAGGCAACTCAATGTAACACTGACAAACACTGCAGATAATGTATATAGATATAAATAGAGAGACAGTGCAGAATAGACGCAGTGTGCAATGACCGAACACAACTTTACTATGAGCATACATACTGCAACATACATAATGCTGTGACTTCCCTCCACTCGTCAAAAATCTCTACTATACTACTACTCTACAAAACTAAAGTGTGTCCATGAGTTTTAAGAAATGTCTATCTGGAGGAGGAAAAAAACAATTCAGATCATGTGATGATGCAGGGAGGCAATACAAAGACGTACTTAGTTAATTTGTTAATAGATAATTTGTGAACATTTCTCACTGTGTCAAAAGTACTGTTAACCAAACAAACAAATTGGATTAGAATCCCCAATCTTAAACTCACCCCCCCCCCTCCCAAAGTGAAAGCAGTTCATGTTAACCACATCAACCAATTAGATGTCAACTAGTGGTTACAAATGAAAAAGCAAACATCAGATTGATTCCATAGATCAGACCACCCTCATCATTCATTACAGGCTTAGAACAGCAAGTTTTGAAACGCAATAATATACTGACTTGTAATGGTTCTGGAGTCATATTGATCAAAAATATTTAGCTTGGCAACCCGCGTCGTATAGCACACAACAAAAGTCCATTATTGTCCAACCATTTGAGGATTTGAACTTGAGGACTTGCTAGTAATTCTACTGGGAACAGTGGAACCTTGCCTGCCTCTTAAAAATATATTTTGGTAATAAAATACCCGTATTTTCCGTTGTATAAGACGACTGGGCGTATAAGATGACCCCCCTAATTTTCATCTACCGGTAAAACTTATACTTAGGTTACCTTGGAGATATTATACTCGGCGTATAAGACGACCCCCAATTTTTGGGCGATTATTTTGAGGTTCAAAAGTAGTCTTATACGCCAGAAAATACAGTATTTAATGTGGAGACATTGTGATGTAGAAGCCTTAAGAGATACACAAAAGTCCTTGTTTAAATTGTATTAATAAAAGATATCCAGTGGGGCTCTCTAATTAAAGAAATGAGTCCCCGAGGAGGAAATGAATCATGTATTAAAAAAGACAGTGACAATGTCCTCCAGTTATTCCTGAAAAGCTTCCCCAACAGACACATTGAGTAGAGAGACAGGATAATAGCTCCTGCTCCAAAGGTCACTTGTCTGGGAATATGAGCCTGCAGAAGATATCTAGGAACCATCATCAGGGCACCTATGGCTCAACACCTAAACAAACAAATGTCCTTCTAGTACAAGTACAACGCTGCCTTCCCGAACAGAGTTTTTGTGATTTTACATCCCAATCCCATCCTCAAAGACATAATGGGCAAAACAACCAAGTACTCTTTTACTCCTGTAAGTTTAATTAAAATCTTAAACTTGGTTTTGCCTATCATCACCTGCATATCCAAGTAGACATTGAGACTAGAAGGCACCACCATGAAGGCTTGAAAAGCTGGAGGTGGCAGAGCCAAGCTTTTTTGAGAAAAATCACAACCTGCAGACAACTTAAAATTCCTGAACCTACGACCATACTAATTATATTTTACAGGTTGGTTTAATAAAGGTAACTTTGGTATGTACATTTTTAAAATTATACTGCAAGTTTGAGGTGCTGAGGACGGCCGGTGTCAACTGACTTTTGCTTGCTTCAAACAGGATTCACTCTCCCATACAAGTCTATAGGAATGCAAAACTCACTTGAAGCAGATCAAATGCCACATAGGAGGACATTAACTGCAGGTCAAATATACACTTTAGTGAATTCAATGATTGCAGAAGGGTCCCAAATTGATGTTAAACTGTTATAATGAACACAAGCCTGCTGCCTTTCAGACAGAATGTGCTTGACTGAAAGTTCAGAAGAAGCCACCCTTAAGAGCCCATTCAGACTAGCGCGACACGACTTTGGGGGGCGACCTGTGAAGTCGCTTGCACCGCGACTTCGGCGCGACTTGCAGAGACTTCACATAATGGAAGTCTATGCAAGTCGCTCTGAGGTCGCCCCAAAGTAGTACAGGACCCTTTTTCTAAGTCGGAGCGACTTGTGTCGCTCCTATTAGAACGGGTCCTGTGCTAATCAATGGACCGTGAAATACTGTGACTTGTCAGGCTGACAGATATAGAAAAAAGGAATGTATACCAGCGCTATGGAGTTTTCCGTATACTGAATCAGGCTTAAAAAGTTTAAAAAGGTGGTGTAAGCTGCCTCCAACCTACCTCTGAGGTAGTAAAATAGAAAGAATTGCAAAAATGTTGGGACCGGCGCTACCACTTATAAAACGTGCATGTGCAAAATAGAAAGGTGCATATAGTGCTAAGGTGCACGCAATAAATTATATAAAGTGCTACGTGCTGTTTATGGGCTGTGCCTAGTGTACCATACTGTAAACATCATATGTTATGCATATACTTATACAAATAAAGTGCCGAGTGCTGATATTGCCAAAACCCCGTGTAGTGATTAAGAAATCAAACAAAGTATGGTGTCGGTAGGTGATTCACCGAAAACACCGCTGCTTACCACACTCTTTTGGCCGATACCTCGACACTTCTTCGGTCACTAAAATAAAGGATAAGCCTCCATTGCGTAGCATATGTTATGTCCAGACAAACAAACGTAGCATCCACTCACAGTTAGGGAGTTCACTATCAGCTTGGAGAGGTGTTCGCCGGCCTGCTTTCGCGTTCCACCGGCTCAAACCACCGTTCCCGGAAGTGACGTATTGACGTACGTGAACCACGCCCTACGCGTTTCGTCATACGACGTCATCTGGAGCGTGCCGTCCATCTCTACTCCCGGTCTTTTTATAGGCTGGGATGGCGCCATCTTGGTGTACCTACTTTGCGGCCGAACACGGCGGCCATCTTGGTATACCTATCCCGTAGCCTAGATAATATTTACTCATCATGTGAACTCCCTTCATGCTGTGTTTGCCGTACTTATAAAACAATAATCTTTAATAAAACGACAAGTACGACTAAACATAAATGACTATTGGTAATTAAAATGGAATTAAAAATTTATTAAAATTGAAATGTGCTAAAAGTGATGTGTCTGGTTTAATCGGTAGTGAGCCGATACCCAGTGGTGCCGTGATACAAATAAAAATACTCAAAATAATTTTATTATGGTGACGTTGTGATCTAGTGGTGTGTATTAATTATACTTAATATAATATAAGCTCGTGGGCCCACGTGTCTACGCAAAATAGTGCTAGACTATAAAGAAGGTGCCCATACATATACCAATCTAATCGGTGAGATCGAAATCGTGTTGAAAAATATTTTTGTTTTTTTAAAACCAAGATTAATCTTTTAAAAGGCAATTTCTCAGTAAGTCCATCCGCTGTGCTGTAAGTCCATATCTTTGTAAACTTTGTTATTCTGAACGGGTATGTAGTAAAAATCCATTATAGATCCAAGTTGTTCCAGAGGACCCAATAAATGTTATATAGGGGACCATGTACGATAAATATTCCAAAATAGGTAAAAAATGGTAAAAAATGGGAAAGATATGTATAAAAAATGTGTATACAGGGGAAAAATATACTCAAAAGTATGCCCTCAAAACTGTATCTTTAAAAGACAAGAGGCTGTGATTCGTGAATTTCCATACAAAAGGAGGACTAATTCCTAAACAATTCCTTAAAAATCCTTAAAAATCCTAAAAAACCCTTTAGAATCCTTAAAAAACCTCAGAACCCCAAAAAACCCCCATGCAAAATGAGGGCCTATAGGGAGGTTTATATCAAAATTCAAGGATAAAAGGGGGGTAAAAGGATTAAAAGGAGAAGGACTAAAAAGGAGGACTATAAAAGGTCAAGGGAGGATCCAACAAAGGGGGAGGGGGGGGACCCAAAAAAGGAGGCCACAGGCTTAAAAGGTTAAAAATCAGTAATAAAACAGTTCAAGTCTATGTCGATATTCAAGCCTTTAGGTTGGAGGGTCTGCATCTGATATATCCACTTCGTTTCGTTTCTTGACACATCTATTTTCTTATTACTTCCTCTCCAGTTGTTTTTTATTTTGTCAATAGCGTAAAAAACCATTACGGTGGGATCTTGGGAATGATGGAACTTGAAGTGTCGTGACAGACTATGTTTCTCAAACCCTTTTCTGATATTCTTTACGTGCTCCCTAATGCGGACAAATAGGGGTCTGGTGGTGCGGCCTACATACTGTAATTTACAGGGGCACTCCACCACATAAGTGACGTGAGTGCTTGTGCAAGTGATGGTTTCCTTTATCTCATACATTTTTCCTGTGCTTTGTGCCATAAAAGAAGTTGTTTTCCTTTTCTTTTCCTTTTATAGTCCTCCTTTTTAGTCCTTCTCCTTTTAATCCTTTTACCCCCCTTTTATCCTTGAATTTTGATATAAACCTCCCTATAGGCCCTCATTTTGCATGGGGGTTTTTTGGGGTTCTGAGGTTTTTTAAGGATTCTAAAGGGTTTTTTAGGATGTTTAGGAATTAGTCCTCCTTTGTATGGAAATTCACGAATCACAGCTTCTTGTCTTTTAAAGATACAGTTTTGAGGGCATACTTTTGAGTATATTTTTCCCCTGTATACACATTTTTTATACATATCTTTACCATTTTTTACCTATTTTGGAATATTTATCGTACATGGTCCCCTATATAACATTTATTGGGTCCTCTGGAACAACTTGGATCTATAATGGATTTTTACTACATACCCGTTCAGAATAACAAAGTTTACAAAGATATGGACTTACAGCACAGCGGATGGACTTACTGAGAAATTGCCTTTTAAAAGATTAATCTTGGTTTTAAAAAAACAAAAATATTTTTCAACACGATTTCTATCTCACCGATTAGATTGGTATATGTATGGGCACCTTCTTTATAGTCTAGCACTATTTTGCGTAGACACGTGGGCCCACGAGCTTATATTATATTAAGTATAATTAATACACACCACTAGATCACAACGTCACCATAATAAAATTATTTTGAGTATTTTTATTTGTATCACGGCACCACTGGGTATCGGCTCACTACCGATTAAACCAGACACATCACTTTTAGCACATTTCAATTTTAATAAATTTTTAATTCCATTTTAATTACCAATAGTCATTTATGTTTAGTCGTACTTGTCGTTTTATTAAAGATTATTGTTTTATAAGTACGGCAAACACAGCATGAAGGGAGTTCACATGATGAGTAAATATTATCTAGGCTACGGGATAGGTATACCAAGATGGCCGCCGTGTTCGGCCGCAAAGTAGGTACACCAAGATGGCGCCATCCCAGCCTATAAAAAGACCGGGAGTAGAGATGGACGGCACGCTCCAGAGGACGTCGTATGACGAAACGCGTAGGGCGTGGTTCACATACGTCAATACGTCACTTCCGGGAACGGTGGTTTGAGCCGGTGGAACGCGGAAGCGGTCCGGCGAACACCTCTCCAAGCTGATAGTGAACTCCCTAACTGTGAGTGGATGCTACGTTTGTTTGTCTGGACATAACATATGCTACGCAATGGAGGCTTATCCTTTATTTTAGTGACCGAAGAAGTGTCGAGGTATCGGCCAAAAGAGTGTGGTAAGCAGCGGTGTTTTCGGTGAATCACCTACCGACACCATACTTTGTTTGATTTCTTAATCACTACACGGGGTTTTGGCAATATCAGCACTCGGCACTTTATTTGTATAAGTATATGCATAACATATGATGTTTACAGTATGGTACACTAGGCACAGCCCATAAACAGCACGTAGCACTTTATATAATTTATTGCGTGCACCTTAGCACTATATGCACCTTTCTATTTTGCACATGCACGTTTTATAAGTGGTAGCGCCGGTCCCAACATTTTTGCAATTCTTTCTGTCAGGCTGACAAGTCGCGCTAATGTGAATGGGCTCTAGAAGAAAGAGTCATAGAGCTGAGAAAACAGGCTTCTTTCCTCAAAGAAGCAAACTGAAAGCCCTTTGAAATATTAAGTCTGCACTTTCATTAAATCTTGACCATAATTATTAAGGTATGTACAAACTGCTATATATATTTCCTTAACATAAGGGTAAATTAACCCAAACCTAATATTTTGGCCACAAGTGTTCTCTGATGAATTTTGTTTTTCCACTTGGCTCATTGCATCTCACTGGAGGACAACTGCAATGAGATCTCCCAAATGGAATTGCCAGTTGCCACACACAAATACCACGTTTTTTTTTCCTGCTGAATTCTCCATAACGAGGGAACAAAAAAGTAAAACAGGGTAAGGGGCGCCACCAAAAAAGGTGGGGATAGATGATGTGGGAACTTAATTGTAGGGATCTTGCCTACAAAGTATTTGGAGGAGAAACTGTGGATGATTCCATGTCCAAGCACATACTTAGAACTGAAATATTACTTCAGGTGGACTAACCCTATAAGATGACCATTGATAACTTAAAAAATCCTACAGCAACTAGATTCAACTGTAATCAATAAAGCTAAAGCAAGTAAACAAAGAAACTAATAAGGCAAAGGCCAATAAATGTAAATACATTTGGCACTTGCCAAACTGCACAAAGCACTAAACTGTAATGCAAAAACAGCCCAATGCATCCAGAGGCATTACATTATTATTAGAAACAACACACCTGTTTTGAGGAAGGACTTCCAAGTTTTTGAGTGACAGCAGCAGTCTTCTGAGACCTGGGGGGTGCCACTCCCTTCTTCAAAGAAGGCTGAGCAAAGGTGGGAAATAATTTAAGAATGACCAAATGTGCCTTTGTACAGACGGGCAAAGGCTAAGCTAAAGCACAGCTACTGTACAATTGCCAGCATCGGGCTTTGTAAGCAGCATACCCAACAAACTTTTCTAGACTGCAATTTTTTTGCTGGAAGTTAAAAGCTAAAAGATAATTAATAAACTAATAACATACATACATACTAGAGGAGGAAGGAAAGAGCTCTGTATGGCACTACTGACCGGACAGCTCTACAAAGATGTGTTTTTATTCATGCAACAGAGGAGGCAAAATGGATATTCAAAGCAGCCAAGAGACTTAAACTTTCATCGATACCAAATCGAAAAGGTTTGGAAACGTTAAGCGCTGGCTTAAATTTCTTATTTGCAATGGCTACCTGGTCCCTGGGATTTATCCAGCCCTGGAAATTATGCTAGGAAGCTTGTTATCAAATTGAAAATGGCAATAAGTTGATGAAGATAATGGAATTGTATTTAGGTAAATTATTTGTTAATGTATCAAACACATTTCGTCAGTAAAGAACTCCATATCAAATGCATGCACTGTTAATGGTCCAGGAGGGGTGTTGTGGTGTTTCAGTAGCGCATGCACAAATGTGGTCACATTGCACACACAGGAATACCTCTGATGTAAGTCCTTGAGTACTCTTCTGTGGAGCTTTAGTAGATAAATCAGCGACCGTCTTTGCAGGCTGGTGACCTTCTTTAATGGTCTTCTCTTCCACAGGAACAGGAGTGGTGGGTTTCTCTTCCACAGGAACAGGAGTGGTGGGTTTCTCAGGTGTTTTTTCAACAGGAGAAATGGGTGGAGGCACCTTTTCGACAGCAGGTTCCACTTTCTTCTCAGGGAGCTTAAACCTCTGTCTATGTTCTTTCGTTCTACCTCTAGACATAAGGCTGGTGAGACCCACTGAAAGATCATCCTTTTGTGTCACCTCCTTTTTAGCTTCCGCTTTTGGATTGGCAGGGGGAACAGGGGTTCGATTTTTTTCCTCATTAGTGGAGTCCAAACGGTGTCCATGAGCCTGGTCACTTTTGCTGCCAGTATCGTCCTGTGGAATGACTTTCCTAACCATCTTTCGCACCACCTTTACCACCTTCTTTTTTGTACCACCTTCTTCATTATCTGCATTCAGGGACTTTTCACTTTCTCCTCTTCTCAGCATACTATCAGCTGGTTTGTCTGCAGGCTGCTTTGCGTCACCATTTAGTACTGGTCCAGGGCTACTTACCCTTGCAGAACTCAGAGGCCTTTCTGGACTCTTCACCCTAAATGGACTTTGTCTTGGATCTGGACTCTTTGCTCGCAGTGGATTTGGAGACAGAGAGTTCCTCGGAGATGAGGGACTACTAGAGGTTTCCTGCTCACTCCCTGGTTCTGAATTTTCAGACTACATTTTAAAGACATACATTTTATGAGTTTAAAACATTATGTTTCCAGTACTATATAAACAAAATTGTATGAAATGTCACAAAATTTCAGCTACATTGGCACTGATTAAACTAACTACAACATGAAATAACCTTTCGAGCTATCACAAAGTAACATTTTGTAACATAGGAACAGTTATTTGGGTTTTCAAGAATACAATATTCTGTATATAAAAATAATGGTTAAGTTAAAAACAAAGACAACTTCCTAAGCTTTCCTAATCAGAATATTAGTACAGGCCACGAGGAAGCTTCATGTCCCAGAACTCAAAAAAACTAGGCCATTGTAATATGCAATTATCAATAAGGCTCCATGTACACGGGACGTTAGAAAAAACGTCCTGCAAAGCTATTTCTAACGCCGGGAAAAAGCAGCTGTTAAACGTGCTTTCAGTAGCTTTTTCCATTTGCGTTATTGCACGTTTGGCCACGTTGCTTTTAGCAGCTTTTTTCTGCCTCCATTCAAAATCAATGGTTCCCTACGGGAGCCTATTGATTTGAATGGAAGTCGCACCGCAAGTCGGATCCGACTTGCGGCGCGACCTGCACTGTGAGAATCTTGAGAGGGAACTCCACGCCAAAAATGGGAAAAAAACGGCGTGGGGTCCCCCCCCAAAATCCATACCAGACCCTTATCCGAGCATGCAGCCCGGCAGGCCAGGAAAGGGGAGGGGATGAGCGAGCGGCCCCACCCCCCCTGGACCACACCAGGCCACATGCCCTCAACATGGGGGGGGTGTTGGTGCTTTGGGGCAGGGGGAGCTCTGCACCCCCCACCTCAAAGCACCTTGCCCCCATGTTGATGAGGACAAGGGCCTCATCCCCACAACCCTGGCCGGTGGTTGTGGGGGTCTGCGGGCAGGGGGCTCATCGGAATCTGGAAGCCCACTTTAACAAGGGGGCCCCCCAGATCCCGGAACCCCTCCCTATGTGAATGGGTATGGGGTACACTGTACCCCTACTCATTCACCACATAAAAGGCAGTGTATGGAAATAACGACAGGAGACGTTTTGGAAAGTTTATTAAAAAATCTTCATCCGGCTCTTTTTGTCTTCTCCTCTCCGGGGTCTTCTCCTCTCTTGCTGTCCGCTCTTCTTGTCTTCTCCTCTCCGAGGTCTTCTGCTGTCCGCTCTTCTTGTGTTCTTCTCTCCGGGGTCTTCTGCTCTTTTGCTGTCCCCTCTTCTTTTCTTCTCCTCTCCGGTCTTCTGCTCTTTTGCTGTCGGCTGTCGGCTCTTCTTCCTCCGGTCCTCCGACGACGACGTCTCCGGTAATTATGCCGGTCTCCGGTCTCTGCCGCTTATTATATAGCCATTAGGGGCGTGGCCCCGATGACGTCATCGGGAGGCCCCGGCCCCTCGTGTCACAGATGACGTCATCTGTGACACGGGGGGGGGGGGGCCTCCCGATGACGTCATCGGGGCCACGCCCCTAATGGCTATATAATAAGCTGCAGAAACCGCAGAGCGGCATAATTACCGGAGATGTCGTCGGAGGAGGACCGGAGGAAGAAGAGCCGACAGCCGACAGCAAAAGAGCAGAAGACCGGAGAGGAGAAGAAAAGAAGAGAGGACAGCAGAAGAGCGGACAGCAAGAGAGCAGAAGACCCCGGAGAGGAGAAGACCCCGGAGAGGAGAAGACAAGAAGAGCCGGATGAAGATTTTTAATAAACTTTCCAAAACGTCTCCTGTCGTTATTTCCATACACTGCCTTTTATGTGGTGAATGAGTAGGGGTACAGTGTACCCCATACCCATTCACATAGGGAGGGGATCTGGGGGCCCCCTTGTTAAAGGGGGCTTCCAGATTCCGATGAGCCCCCTGCTCGCAGACCCCCACAACCACCGGCCAGGGTTGTGGGGATGAGGCCCTTGTCCTCATCAACATGGGGGCAAGATGCTTTGAGGTGGGGGGTGCAGAGCTCCCCCTGCCCCAAAGCACCAACACCCCCCTATGTTGAGGGCATGTGGCCTGGTGTGGTCCAGGGGGGGGTGGGGCCGCTCGCTCGTCCCCTCCCCTTTCCTGGCCTGCCGGGCTGCATGCTCGGATAAGGGTCTGGTATGGATTTTGGGGGGGACCCCACGCCGTTTTTTCGGCGTGGGGCTACCCTCAAATTCCATACCGGACCCAAAGGGCCTGGTTTGGAACCCGGGGGGGGACCCCCACGCAGTTTTTTTCCCATTTTTGGCGTGGAGTTCCCCCTCAAGATTATCACAGTGCAGGTCGCGCCGCAAGTCGGATCCGACTTACGGTGAGACCTCCATTCAAATCAATAGGCTCCCATAGGGAACCATTGATTTTGAATGGAAGAAAAAAAACGTATAACGTGGCTGAATGTAGGTTCATCACGTTCGGCTGCGTTTCTGCGTTTGAAATGCCGGGAAACACACGTTCGAACGCAAATAATTGCGTTCTAAAAAAAGTCCCTGAACGCAACTGCCTGCAAATGACTGTAAACGACCATGTATACGTGGACAGATAAGATAACATGGAGCTGCGTTCAGGGGCTTCTGAAAAAAACGCCCAACTGCTCCTAAACGGCCATTTCCAGCGTCCCGTGTACATGGACCCTAAGTGTACAGGTAGCACTTAACCTACTTCCCGTTTCTCAATGCCTCAATAAGGTAGTTCAACACACTGTTCAACCTATAGAGAAACATGGATAATCGTTTCAACTTCTACTAAAACCTTAGAAGTTTAGCAGCCACATTTAGTTTTGGTGATCAGGTTACCACCATGGACTTCAATTTAAGGGCCCTATATGAACCCCATTCAAGGTAGAAGAGAATGCTCAGTGGTTGTAGCTTTCTTTGCCTGGGAGGAAAGTCATATCCAAAATGTTTGGAAGGAAGAACAGCCATAAAAAAAAAAAAAAAACGGTTTATACAGAAAAAAGTGGATCAATAAAATGAACAGTATGGAGATGATTTTGAAATTGAAAATAAAACAATGTAACTTGTTGCCCAAGAAACTGCTTTTTTATCAACATTTGTTTAAGCCCCCGTTCACATTAGGTCGCACCGACTTAGGGGGCGACCTGTGAAGTCGCGTGCAGCGCGACTTCGGCGCGACTTGCACGGACTTCACATAATGGAAGTCAATTCAAGTCACCTCCAGGTCGCCCCGAAGTAGTACAGGACCCTTTTTCTAAGTTGGAGCGACTTGTGTCGCTCCTATTAGAACGGGTCCTGTACTACACTATGGGAGCGACGGTGCGCAACTTGTCAGGCTGACCAAGTCGCCTGACAAGTCGTGCTAGTGTGAGGTAATGTAATGCTAAGTAGTCATTTATTGGATACTGGTTATTGGGTTAATTAGTACTATATAAATCCTGTATTATAAGAATACTACTACTTATAATTTTTTTTTAATTTAGGCTAGAGTAGGGAGCTTTTAAAGCTCCCATCATATTTTCTGCCATTTGAAATCCTCTATGGAAATTTCCCTTCATTTCCTGTCCTGCAAACACGAAAGGAAGGGAGAGGAAAACTATTCAGAGAAAGGGAAATCAACCCTTTTAGATTATTGCTACCAAAACAAGTTTCCAATGGAAAATTTCCCTCCTATTGTGGTGAAAACCCAAAATGTTGGATTATTTTTCTCTTTCAGTCCCAGTGACAGTGGTCACTAGGACAAATAATGAGGATGAGGTCTCCTAGCGGGAACACTGACTGCAGTAAAAAACCAACAAGGGTACTAATCCCTCATTATGCAAAACAAAAGGCTCCTGTATGACAACCTAAGTTCCAAGTTCAGTTACTATGTGATGAACAAACCCGAAAGTCAACAAAAAAATTGCCTCCCTGACTGAACCAAATCCTCCTTAATTTGTGTCTGATACTCTCCCTCTCTGGGACAAGGAAGCCTACAGTCGGAGGGTTTCCACAACAGAGACAGTGCTGCCAGTCCAGAAATCAGTAGGAAATACCAGGTGTATTCACATTCTAATAGACAAGCTAGAGGCTTGTGAATCAGTGGTGACAAGCACAATTATCCATGCCCACTGCAACATCTTCTCACCCCACTGTAGTGAACCAGGCACAGTCTACATGAGAGTGGCAACTCTACTCTGAATTCAGGAGCAGTGCAGCATCATTGCCACCACTGACAAGATCAGCAGGTCATTACGTATACTGTGGGACTTTGCAAGAGGACCAAGAGAGAGGACAAATGCACTTATATAGTATAGCTAAAAGCAAAACTTTTTTTAGTTTGGGATAGAGGGGAGAGGGATTAGAAAACCGGTCAGGTTTTTATTGCTCAGTATGGGAAACAGAAGTAGTGGTACTCCAAGATAACAAATAGGCTTCTTTATTCAATCCATACAGGTAAAACATAAAAAAAAACACAGCTCCAGGTCAGCCAATTACCAGGATTCGCACATCAGTGCTTATTTATAACTGAAAGCTCTCTAAACACTCACCTACTTAAAGCGGAGTTTCAGGCTTTTCTGTGTTTATTAAAAGTCAGCAGCTACAAAAAGTGTAGCTACTGACTTTTAAAAAACACACACTCCCCTGTCCCACGGTCCAGCGATGCGGCCGCCCGAAGCCTCGATCCTCTCCCTCTGGTTTTGGCGGCACCGGCATCACTGGTGTGGGCACCCGACTGTGACAGTTTGTGGCTTCACAGCCGGGTAAGCACTGCGCATGCGCGAGTTACGCTGCGCGTCTTGATTGGCCGGCAATCTTCTGCGACCGCTGACGTGTCCCAGAAGATTGAAGGGAGGGAGGGGGAGAGGAGAACTTCCGCTCAGGGCGCTGCAGTGCTCCTTGGGAGCGGGTATCTGTCAAAACTAGGTACCCGCTCCCCCCCCCCCCCCCAAAAAAAATGGCATGCCAAATGTGGCATGTCAGGGGGTTAGGACTACCTAAAGCGGAAGATCCACTTTTGGGTGGAATTCTGCTTTAAATCCCAAACCGACAGGTGAAATCAATTATTGGATCAACATCCAGTTTGAGATAGTTCAGTCCAGTTTTTAGTGCGGTCTGAGCCCCCCCCCCCCCCCTTTTGTCTGGTTTACCCTGATCATTGAAAATGAAAGTAAAAGAAAAAACTCTCATTTTAGGTTGTCCTCAGAAAAGTAAAAGCAAGGAAACCCTGCAATGGGGGACACTAGTTTTGGTGACCTGGGGATCCCCAAGAAATTCCCTTTGGCTCCTTTCATGTGGGCTTTCCGATCCGCCTGTCAGTTTTTCAGGCGAACCAGATCGAATGCTCAATGCATCCCTATGGAGCGGCGGATGTCAGTGGAGCCGATACCTGCTGCTATCCGATCCTGTCAGTAAAATCCAGACGGATGGAAAACCTATTTTCCATCCGCCTGGAGGATCCGATCGGATAGGATCGGATGAGAACGGACAGGCGGTCCGTTCTCATCCGATCTCCCATAGAGGAGAGTGGGGCTCTGACAGCTCCGTCTCTGCACACAGAGCGGAGATGGAGCTGTCATTGGCCTGCTCAGCCGGGATCAGCGGATCGATCCCCGCTGAGCAAAACAGACTCCGTCGGACGCACCGCCCGTGTGAAAGGAGCCTTAAAGTGTTACTAAACCCAGGACCCTGCATTCACTATATCTGGTTTCCCATAGTACACTAAACAGAAATTCCAACAGTTTTAGTGAATAAAAACTGCTAAATACCTTTTCTCATCTGCAGTTAGAGCAGTCTTGTGACTTCTATCAGACTCTGGTTAAAGCTGGTAGGAGGAGTTTATTTTCCCCGGATTGACCCCTGACACTCTGCCTGGACAGTGCCGATTGGCCCTGTGCTGATCACATGCACTCTCCCAAGAAAAGAAAAAAAACCTCTCTAGCAATACACACCAAACTGTGCATGTACAGCCCGTCCCCTCATTCTCTGTTCTATCAGGAGATGGAGTGGAGTCAGTGGAAGAAGGAGGATCAGAGAAGACAGGATCACACAGCTTTATACTCAATGCAGAGGATTAACCTCTTAGTTCCACAGTGAGCATAACAAGCATGCCTTACTGCATATACAGACTGATTTTTTTACTGTTGTGGGTTTAGTAATGCTTCAATTTGCAAGGATTTCTTCTCACTTCCTGTTTTAGCTATGGGACAGGAAGTGAAGGGAAATCTCCCCATTGGGACAAAGAGGGCAAAAATAAACATTACAGGGGTTATACTATACTCTATCCAAAACTAAAAAAAAGTTTTGCTCATAGTTCTACTTTAGGTGCTGCAGCACTAACTTTTAAACAAAGGTCATACTTCGACTTTAAGCAGTTAATTTTACAGCAAACCAAAGCAACAACTGTTGGGGGAGTGGGGACAGAGAAGTTGGAACTCCGGGACGGACAAGCTAGCGTCACGGAGCCAAAGACTTAGCACTATTAAACCATCAAAATGTCAACACAAACAGGGACATGTATTACCCGGGCATAACAAGCTGATAATGTCTTACATTAAAGTTACCTAAAAGGCAAGACTATGACATCAGGCCTTATCCCTGAAGCACTTACTGGGTTATTCAATATAAAAAAAGACAACTGCTGTAAAATCCTATGTAAGCTGTCACTGTTCAGCTGCAGTATGACTGCAGTGCAGGGCTGCTGTATATTTTTCTCTGACAAAGAATACTCTTCTAGACCCATGGAAGAAATCATCTGCCCGATAATGTCATTACCATAGGTGTCAGCCAAGAAAAGCCACACACAGCTGTCACCGTACAAAACAGCAGAAAAGAGCCTTCACTTCACAGTACTGTTACTAACTAATTTCATCAGAACTGCAAAGTCACAGATGATTTTTATAAGCCGTTTTACAACTCGACACTCACTGCAAAGCCAATGGTGCATGCGTCTGTTAAAGAAAAGCCTCTGTACCTTTCTGGAGTCTTTTCTGACTGCTACTGAACAATCAAACACTAATGCAAGATGAGTACGCGGGTCTATCCAGAGGCAGAGATCAGGAGGAGGAGATCCTCACAGCTCAGTCTGAGCGCCTGCACTGAGACTGCTCCGCAGCAATGACAAGTGGGATGGCTGCTCCAATATAAAACTGCTGACATCAAATTTACTCCGTTCACTATTGACCCAAGAACTTTAGTAATGAGTCACAGATCAAGAAATTCTTACCACCGAGCATTCTGTTCTCTCCAAACCTGTTGCTATTTAAAGCAAATTGCTCAAATTTGTTAGATCTATGCAGCATTGATACCAGCTGTCTTGAAGGTAACTTGAATTGTACTCCTAAAGCCAGTCTAAATTAAATCCAAAACCAAAAATGTAATATATTGCAGCTTACCAGGGCTTTTTTTCAGCAGAAACGCGGGTGAACGCAGTTCCAGCATCTCCAGAAATTATTGTATTTAATGGCAAGGAGTGCTGGGTGTGCTGAAGGGTCTATTGATGCTGGTTGCTGGGGGATCTATGGTCACTGGTGTGGATCTATTTTTGTGTGGGGGTTTATTTTTGCTGGTGGGGGGGGGTCAATTGTTGCTGGGTGCTGGAGGGTTTACTGATGATAGCTGCTGGGAGATCTGTTGCTGCTGATTGGAGTCTCTTGTTGCTGGGGTGGTATTTTCTTGTGGGGGGCATTCGTTTCTGGGAGGGGGGGTCTGTTGTTGTGTGGAGGGTCTATTGTTGCTGTAGTGGGGTTTATTGTTAATGGGGGGAATCTATTTTTACGGGGGGGTTTACTGCTACTGGGTTGGGGGTCTTATGTTGCTGCAGGGGATCCATTTTACTGTATTTCTTGTTAATGTTACCATATTCCATACAAAATTATTAAGTAGCACAAAATGATACTTGGTTCTGTAGTCTCTAAAAGGGGCGGTACTGGAAGGTGGGTAGGGGGTGGAACCACGGGACGATGCTCAGAGGCGGGGAGGGGGCGGAGACAAGGGGTGACTCAGAAGGAGGGAATTCCTGCACCTATTCTGAGAAAAAAGCCCTGCAGCTTACCAATCATTAGATGCTGTGGCTCAAATAGCTTCTTTTTTTTTTTTGGGGGGGGGGGCTTTTTCCCCCGGTGATATGGCCAGTAACACACCTTTTGTACTAGAGTGCCCCCACTCTGGATGAAGGAGCACAGGGGGCACATTTGGACAGCAGCACTGTCAGTCTGGGAGAGGAGCGTTAGATGCACTAGCAGATTTAGGGTCCCTTTCACACGGGATTTCCGATCAGGTCCGCCTGTCAGTTTTCCAGGCGGACCTGATCGGATGTTCCATGCACCCCTATGGAGCAGCAGATGTCAGCGGTGACATGTCCGCTGACACACACTGCTCTCCAATCCGATCCTGCCCGTGAAATCCAGACGGATGGAAAGCCTATTTTCCATCCGTCTGCAAGATTGGATGAAAGCGGACAGGCGGTCCATTTTCATCCGATCTCTTATAGAGGAGAGTGGCACTCTGACAGGTCTGTCTCTGCAAAGTAAGCGGAGACGAAGCTGTCCTCCACCTGCTCTGCAGAGATCGGCGGATCGATCCCTGCTGAGCAAAACAGAGTCCACTGGGCGGAAAGTCCATGTGAAAGGACCCTTCGATACACTAACAAACTGAAACTGAACTCCAGCTAAAACCTCCATAAGCAGTTAAGAGAAACGTGTTTTTTTTTCATTTGGGAGCAAAAATGTGTACATGAATAAAAGCTGACTATTGTAAGCACCCCTGCCAGTGGTAAATGGTTTGTCTCAACTAGTGATCGACCGATATCGTTTTTTTAATGCGGATACCGATATTTTGGTCATCGGATATCGGTATCGGCCGATATGTTCAGACAAAAACAAAATTATACTCACCTAGGTGGATGCAATGCTGCATCTGTCCCCTGCTGCTGCGAAGACTCAGGCTCCATTCACACCATGGCGTTCCGGATCGTGGGCAGAATCACCGCAATTCTGCCTGCGATCTCGAATCGATGCAAACCACGGGACGCACTTGTGATCCCCATTACCTCCAATGGTACACCAATCTCGGCGCGATTTTGCCGCGATTGTCGTCCGATGAATCGCGGTAAAATCGTGCAAACAGTGATTGGGGTGCCATTGGAAGTAATGGGGATCACAAGGGGGTCCTGCAATTTGCGGCGATTCAAGATAGCGGGCAGAATCGTGGCGATTCAGCCCTTGACCTAGAATGCCATGGTGTGAATGGAGCCTGAGAGCTGAGTGATCAAAGACCATTGATCGCTCGGTTCTCAGTCTTTACAGAGCTGGTGGCAGTCACCAGCTCCCTGCTCTGCCCCCTACAGCAACCACTGGAGTGCTGGGCTTTGGAGGGAGTGACAGCGGCTCAATACAGAGCCTGGACCATCTAAGTGGCGACAGCCGACAGCAGGCTTTAGCCAGCTGTTAGCTGAAAACAGGTCACAGGAGTGCAGAATGAACTGCACTCCTGTGATCCATTGGAGAAGTAGGGCAAAAATAGCTTTATTTAATTTGTTAACCAGGAATGAACATGCATGACACGAGAGTGGGCATTACAAACTTCATGAATGCTTGTTCCATTCCAGTGACACACTTTGAACATAGATCAGGGCACATGTACCATTGAAAACCTGGTCAGCAATGGCAGCTTTCATTTCTCTCTCTTCACAGATTTACTTTAAGGCCTTCCCATGCAGAAAATAAAGCTCCCAATCCCTCTGCCATATGTCTGGCCTGTGATGGCAAATTTCTCCTTTGCATCATGGTCTCACCATTCCAATAGGTTTTACTTTTTATGAATGAGTCAACATTGTAAGGCTGGTCAGAGAGGAATACCAACTTGCTGTAGAGGTAAATTGGAACACCCGATAGGTGCTGATCTCACATAAAATGGATGTGTCTGTTATTTTCTGCTATTTCTAAGAGGAAGGATGCCTAGGCAATAACTGCCTTGGGGAAAAACCAATAAGAAAATTATCTCCTTGTTCTATTTATTTGGCTAGGCAGAGATCAAGTCAAATTACATATATCTTTCCACGAGCAGTACAACTTAGAACTTCCATCAAAAGGTAACTGAAGAATGCCCCTGAAATGTAATTCCACTGTAAATCTTCTACACCTTTACTAATGCCAACTTACAGTTCCATTCTGGCTACCATTTGTTTTCTTTCCTAAGGGTTTGTCTTCATCCTTGACCTAAAGTTTCAAACAGGGGCAGGAAAGTATAAAATCACTGGTCAAGTAAAAAAAATAACAAATAAAAACAAATTTTGCACCTTGTCACATAAAGACAGAAATCTGACAGCTGGGGTCGAGGCAAACTGAGACAAATGCAGGAAAAAAGACAATAAGAAGTGCCAGCCCTAAAGCTAGCAATGGTTATGTCTGGTTTCCTTTAAGAGCGCCTGTCATGTTCCTTTAATGCAAGTTTTAATTTTCTGGGCTAAATGAACATAGAAAAAAGCCAAAACTCTAATTGGAGGACAGATACAAAAACATTACATCAACATTAGACTTCAAAACTCAGAAAACTCAACCAATGACTTCCAAATGAAGTATATTCTGCTTAAAACTACTAGTAATACAATAAAACAAACAAAAACATGCACAGTGTCACAACACTTCCCTTTTGCTCCCAGAATGCAAAGCGTGAGGAAAAAGCCATGGCAAGGTAGTCATGAGCTGCTGGGTCCTAATCTGATTGGCTGAAGGAAAGAGAAAGAAGATCACATTCTGGACACCTAATTATTGCCATGTGATGTCACACTTACAATTAAGTTGGACAAAGCATGTCTGTATATAGTCTGTTTAATACAATACGAACAACAAAAAGGTAGATAATACACAACACAGGGAGAAAATATCTATTAAATTGGTTGCAAAGTGCAGCTAAGACACAGAAAAAGTTCTATGCATTTACTTCCTAAGCGAATGATTTGGGATCCGAGTCCAGCTACTTCTACCAAGCTTATATTTTCCAGTAAGGTTGCACATCACAACAGTGAGTCAATAGTGAGGCTTAGTAGGCATTAGGAGTCAGGTATAGGCACCCAATCCATTACCCCAGAAGAAGTAAATGCATATTTGAGCACTCAGGCAATCTATGTACAAAGGGTGCCAACACCAGAGGGGCCTACTTTGTGCTAACAACACTGAACTAGGCCAGTCCAATCACCAATTTTAAACACACAATGCATTTCAGGCTTTATTTACTAAAATGTATAATTTAGTACACCCCAAAATCAGAACTGGTTTCTTTGTGAATACAGGTGTGTAAGTGCTTCCACCTTCACCCATCCCAGCTCCGCCTGGTTGCTGAAGCCTCAGGTAACACGAATCACAAGAGGAGAAGTCACCACTCGGAATGGCATCCAAAAATGGTTATCCTTTATTGCAAAAACATGTATAACAGTTGTAAAACAGCCAACGAGTTTCAGCCGTCATGACTAAGGCCTGATGGCCGAAACGCGTTGACTGTTTTACAGCTGGTGTACAGGCTTTTGCAATAAAGGATAACCATTGTTGGACTCCATTCTGAGTGCTGACCTCTCCTCTTGTGATTTGGATTCCTTGTGATTCCTTCCTGATGAATAGGCAATAATAAAAACAACCTATGTTAACTGGAGACTTGTTCACACACTAAAGCTGGACATAGCTGGATACAATTTTTAATGAAAATTAGAAAAAGTCTTAGGAAAAAAATCCTACAAAAATGCTCAGATTATTCGAATGTCGTTTGAAAGATATCATTTGCTTTTAACATTCGCTATGGAAAACCACATACACTGTTAGAAAATGTTTTCTCATTCGGATCCTTCAAATTTTCTCGTCACCACGGTGAAAAACGAACATCGATTTGACCCACTAATGAGTAGCAAAATAAACAAACTTCCTAAAACATTATTTTCATAAGAATTTTCATTTTGAAGTTCTACCCATCTAAGGCCAGCTTAAGGCACAATGGACAGACTTTAGTTCTAAGCAAAATGTAGCCTACTTCTTACTGGCTAAGAATTTTTAGTGCTACCCTATAGGAATACTCTACAATCCTCTTGGCTGCACTATGCATTCGGTTCGGATACAGTAGACAAGAAAGCTTTTTATGTCTGTTCTCCTTACATCACCACTTCCTTGTGACAAGAAAAGTCTGTCTGAATGAAAAACTCGCTATAGGGGTCATGAGACAGAAAGGCCTAATTGCCAGGAGGAAGTGTAAGTTGCAACCACATGTCATGTGATGGGCGGCAGCACTATAAACAGTAGACAGACAGCGACAGGCAGAGAGCTCCATTACTAAAGGGCTAAGATGCCGGTGAGGTCTCTGGCATTATGATTTACAAATAACCCCAAACCCTTACAATGCAAAACCGTGCAGAAATATATATTTATTCTAAGAAATTAACTCTATGGTTGTTGAAGAGAAGTGCTCCACAATTGTAAAAGATGCATCCTTTAAAGGCCACCTATAGATGCATCCAAACAGAAATGGGCCGGTTTTACAAAACCAACCCACAGTATTCTAGGTGCAAACAGAATAAATGAGGAATGATATTGTAAATTATTTTACCTCTCAGCACTGCAGTACAGTGTGTTTAGAAAAATAAGACATGTTCCTTCTTTTCTGTATGTTAGTGTGGTAGGAGGCCCATAGAAGTCATTGGCAGCACATCAGAAAAGAAACAACATGCATTTTGATGCTCGGAAAAGGGTTTGAACAAGCCTTAAGCCCCGTACACACGCGTCGAAAATCGGCAGGAAATTTTCGTCCAACGACCGATCTGCCGATTTTCGGCTTGTTAGTATGATGCTTCCGACAACCGACTCCGACTTTTCGGCCGAAAAAAATCTGGTGTGCAGACTATAAAATTTTTGTTGGCCGTCAACACAACGGCCGATTTTCGTGCAGTCAGTACAGATTTCGACAGGGAAAAATCTGATGAGCAAGTCTGGGCATGCTCATTGAAGAAAGAACACAAAGAAAGCAAACCAGCACATGACATCACTTCTGAAGTGGAATTTTGTTGGGCGAGAAAATTCGTATGCAGTCTAGGCACATTCCAACCAACAAAACACAACTCTGGACAAAAGACGGCCGATCGGTCGGCCGATAATCGTTGCGTGTGTACGGGGCTTTAGTCAATGACTTAACCCCATCTATTCTAAATTCAAAAATACATTGAAAACTCACGTGAGCATGCTTTAAAACACTTCAATGCTGAAAGGAAATGCACACTGATGCATGACAAAACATCTGCCAATTGCTACCAAAAAAAAAAAAAAACCCTCTACATATATGCTTTGATCTATTTCCCCAAGAGAGATATGCAAGAGCGTATATGGAAAAAAGCAGCACAGTATTTAAAGTGATAGTAAACCCTTACACTGAAGTGACTGTCCTCAGGTGATACAATTGGATGAAACAAATCCTACGCAAGTTACACCTGCTAATCTGCAGGTTTCTCTTCTCTACATCTGTTCAAAGTGCAGAATTTATTAAGTTTGTCTGAACTGTCAAAAAAAAAATGGGGTGGAGAGCTGAAATAACACACTGCAGAGCTCAGTGAGGAGAGCTCTGAGAGCTGATTGGAGGGAAGGGACATTCCCCCTCCTTCTCCCAGGTATTCCACTCAGCAGTAAATCCAGACAATTAAAGCAGATTTGTAATTGCATACAGTTGGTTCTTATTATTAGTACATTTTAGTTACTAATGGAAGTAAGGTGAGCCATCAACTGCTAGCTTCTTATATCTCTTGGTGTACCCAGCAGTGAGATTTTCGTGCCATGGGTCCAGGCTCAATTCCCGCTCAGCTTGGAGCTTCAGATACGCCTTGCCCTTATCTCACCACCAAATAATAATAAGGTAGCATCGGTAGCAAATCCACAACTTTGGAGTGGAAGGGGGGCTGCACTATAAATGGTCATGTGTCAATGCCAAATTGATTTAAAAGAAAGCCCAATTCTCTGGGCTAGAAAAAAATACAGATGTACCTGGCAATATTATTAACTACCGTTCCTCGGAATATAAGTGATAAAAAGGCATTATCTCCACTAACTGACCTAGGAAAGAAGAAAACACCTCTATTGTGGGTAGCACTTTTCTGATGTATCACTGACAGCTGCAAGGGAGTCTGGCAGTTGAACAAACAAAAACACATTAGGCTGGGAACGAATTGTCACTTATGCAATGTACCTTACAAAGAATAAACCTGGCATTTCTGTGAAGACATGATATTCTAAGTGCCAATGACACCAGTGAACAGCAAAAAGTCTAGCGCTGGCCATACACTATACAATTTTCTTATTCAATTTCCTTTAGATTTACATTCAGCTATGTAGTGCAATGGCCTGTCTGATTGCATACAAATTGAAAATGTTTAGGTTTGACCTCATATTATATGGTTTTGGTAAATCTAAAGGAAAGTTGTACAAAAAAAAAAAATTGTGTAATGTGTGGTTATTCTAAAGCCTCGTACACAGGATCAGCTTATGGGACGAACTCTTGTCCGTTTTTTGTTGCATGCTAGTCTCATAAAAGAAAGTGAAGAGGTTACTTTCATACGAAAATTCTCATACGACAGAATTCAACTTCAGAAGTGATGTCATGCGTTGAATTGTTTTGTATACATTCTTCCATTTCCGAGCATCCGTAGTCTCTCTCATACAAAAACTGTACTAATTAAAGAAGAATCAGACGTATTCACGTACGATAAAAAATGTTATAGCCTGCACATTAAGTTTTTGTCATACTAAAATTTAAAATTGGCTGTCGAAAGCACTATGCCAAGGATTCGAAAATCTGCAGATTGTTCAGATGAAATTTTACTTCCGATTTTCTTATCATGTGTACGGCCTTAAGACTTGATGCAAATGAACAACAAAGTGTACAAGGCGCAATTGTGTCTAATGCCAAGCATCCAATACTAATATTACTAACCTAGAGCTGGAACAATGGCTGTGGACACAGGAGGTGTCCTAAGAGATGAATATGTGTGACAGCATCAGGCCACAGGTCAATGAAATAATATGTGGAAGCATAGCTTTTTTTTTTTTTTTTTTTTAAGATTCTTTTTATTTTAAACTTTTGCTTTAGTAAAAGACAGTGGTCTTCAAATTGCAGACATTTTTTTGCTTTTATCCGGCCCCCGAGAAACCAACAAGAGGGCACCATTCATTCCTCTGACACAAACAGAGAACCATTCCTCTCACCAACAATGGGGCATTTTTCCTTCCACGGACACCAATGGTGGAACACTATTCGTCCCACTGACCCCCGGTAATGGGGCATAATTCCTTCTACTGATATAAACAGTTAGCCACTATTCTTTCCATTAATACCAATGATGGTGCATGATTCCTCCTCCAACTGAATACCGGCCCTATCATTTTATTTACTCCCACTGACTCTGGGGCAATTTCTACTTCAACTGACCACTCCTGCCCCCCTAAAGTCTGATGGACAGTAAACTGGTCCTTTGTTTAAAAATTTGGAGACCCCTGATAAAGAGATATCACTATAGTCTTACAATGTATATTTTTTTTTTCATTTTGGATAGAGTAGGGTTAGAACCTCTCTCAGGTGTTTATTGTGGTCTGTCCACACCGAAGATTCATCCCTCTATTTGTCCTGGTGACCACTATCACGACACTCAATAAGAGAAAATCTAAAATTTTAAATTGTCACCAGGTTAGAAATAAAAGTAAAATCTTCCAAGGGGGACACTTGATTCGGTGACAATTGTCTGAGATGGATTTATTTCGTTTTTCTGAGATCTTCTCACTTCTTGTTTTGAGATTGAATGTGAAGGAAACTCCCCTTACTAGTATACAGTTATAAAACAAAAATGGGGTTGACCTTAAAACTTTTTTTGTGAATTTTAGGTAACGCAAACATGAGAACAGACCATTTACTGTATATATAAATCTGCCTACAGAACTGGGACTTTGCTCGCTACTTTTTCATGTCAATTCTACCATTAATGTAATTTATGTGACATGCACATGTCCTGAAAAAAAGGACACCCCCACATGTGTATGCTGTAACTGTACAATTTCTCCAGTAGAGAAGATTCTGATATGTATGGAATAAACTTTTATAGCAGGGGTCTCCAAAATTTCTAAGCAAAGGGCCAGTTAACGGTCCTTCAGGCTTTAGGGGGGCCGGACAGTGGTCAGTGGGAGTGAAAATGCCCAGGCATTCGAGCCCCATCTTTAGTTTTAATGGGAGGAATAGTGTTCCATTAAAGGTTTCAATGGGAAGAATAGTGCCTCATTGATGGTGTCAGTAGGGGGAAAGGTGCCCAATTATTGCTGTCAGTTGTTGAAATAGTTCTGGGGCCAGATAAAGGCATACAAAGGGCCACATTCAGGCCCCAGGCCACAGTTTGCAGACCACTGTTCTATAGGAAACAACCAAAGTACTACCCAGGTATCTGCTGACTAATGCCACGTCTGCAAGGTAGCCTCCTAGGTGAAAGAAAGATCTAAACTGTGGCTCATTAAGTAAAAAAGAAAACCCAAAAAAAAAAAAAAACCAGATAATAATAAAATAATAGAATAAAGGCACACAGCCAGGCTGATCATTTTTCTTTGGATTAATGGAACTTTGTTGTAATTTAGTTTTGTATTCTCCTCCTCGATCACATGCTCAGCCTATAGGAGGGAAAAACACTTCAATCTGTCTACAGGCCGGGAGATCCTCAGACCAACTAAGGCAATCCATTCATTCCCAGAGTCCAGCTCAGGAGTATTAACAGATCCTGACTGCTAGGACACTAGAGATAGGATGCCTGGCTTACACTGGTTAGTTAAAAACTTTTCTTATCTAATGATGTAAGAGGCACACAGCTTTATAAGGATGTAAGTCCAGAGCTTTAGAAGTAAGAAAATGTCCAGCCAAGCATTTGTACTTATCCAAAATACCAAAATGTGTGAACAAGTCTCCGGGATACCAGTTCCTTTTCATGTTGCTGTTTATGAATAGACAACCTTCTTTTAGTAAAGCAAATTTTGAAATAAAAAAAAATAAATAAAAACCACACCACACACACACACACACGTAAATATACAGGGACCCTCTAATGCCGGGATCCTCAAACTACGGCCCTCCAGCTGTTGCGGAACTACACATTCCATGAGCATTGTAAAACTCAGACATTCACAGACATGACTAGGCATGATGGGAATTGTAGTTCCGGAACAACTTGGGGGCCATAGTTTGAAGACCCCTGCTCTAATGCATGGGTGCGCAATCTGTGGCCCTCCAGCTGTTGCAGCATTCCAATGAGGCATTGCAAGCTGCCGACAGTTACAAGCATGACTCCCAAAGGCAGAGGCATGAGGGGACTTGTAGTTCCGCAACAGCTGGAGGGCTACAGGTTGAGCACCCATGCTCTAGTGCCTACATGTACCCTTTATCGTGCTTTGAGCCCCCCGGTATCCATACAATTGAAGGCCCTCTTATGGTGCTTTTCCACTGCATGGAACCGAACGGTTCGGCTCGCTTTTGTGCTTTTCCACTGCATGGTACCGCATGGTACAGTGTAGGAACGGTTTGGTACGGTACTGCGGCACTTTTCCACTACATGGAACTGAACGGTACGGCTCTCTAAACAGTACCATAAACAGTACCACCTCAGTTGTGGTTCCAAGAGGGCCGTACCGGTACCATATCCCACAATCCTTTGCATGCAGCCTTGACTGTTTGTCACTACTTGCCACTGATTGGTCAGAGAATCGTTGTTATCCCACCCACTTAATTTAGTACTACTTTAGTGGAAAAGCAAACCGTACCAAACTGTTCCAACACCGTACCATGTGATACCATGCAGTGGAAAACCAAACCGGGCCAAGCCGGTACTTGCAGTGGAAAAGTGCCATTATATTCCTAAAGTCAATAGCGCATACCCCATCACTTCTAGGCATACAAGCTTTACTATTCTCACAATGGATGACAGTCAGTAAAACTTGGAGATGCGACATTTATTGACTTAAGCTGGCCATACATTATACTATTTTCTAATACAATTTTGTTTAGATTTACCTTCAACTATGTAGTAGGAGGGCCTGTCTGCATACAAATTGAAAGTGTTTAGGTCTGACCTCATACTATATGGTTTTGTCTGACCTCATACTATATGGTTTTGTCTGACCTCATACTATATGGTTTTGTCTGACCTCATACTATATGGTTTTGGTAAATCTAAAAGGAAAATTGTACAAGAAAATGTAATAATGTATGACAAACCTTAGATCACCCCAGGTTTTTGGGGGACCTGGAGTGTGCTCAAGAGGAGGTTAACAAGTACATGCAGTTGCCTGAGTGCTGGCCTTTCACTTACATACATTTGCAGGAAGTTTTTACACTGTAATTCCTAACAAAAAGCATATACAGGCGGTCCCCGGGTTACAAACATCGGACTTACAAACTACTCCTACTTACAAACGGAGGAAGACAACAGGAAGTGAGGAGAAATCTCCCCCTAGGAAGGGAACTTCACTCCTGTAGGAGTTCTCATGGGAAACAGGGGTCTCCATTGGAGCTTTATCACCAATCCTTGTTTCCACAACAACCCAAAATTTTCAAAATCCAATTGTCATAGAGACAGAAAGTGAGGTGACATCTTCTGAACAGGGGTGCAGACAGCAAAACAAATGGTACAAGGGTGTTAACCCTTCCCTATGCAATCCAAAAAGCTTAATTAATTCTTTAGGCTGGAGCTACATTTAAAAAAATGTACCTGTTCCGACAAACAAATTCAACTTAAGTACAAACCTCCAGTCCCTATCTTGTTTGTAACCCGGGGACCGCCTGTACAGACTATGTAACCGGATTTATCAAAATGGAGCAAAAGAAAAACCATGAAATATGGTGGTGCAAGCAGACACCTTTCAGTGCATATCATCTATAACAAAAATAAGGGTCAGTAATGACAGGATTAGTCCCTGTTCACCTCTATGTGATGTGGAAACAAATGTGCATAAATGCGTACTTTTTTGCAAGTTTTACATGCGTTACATTTAGCAACCCGTTCATTTGAATAGGCTTCCCAATGCAAATAAATATTGAGCTGGTCTGCACATGTTCCCGTGGAGCACAGATGTAAACGGGGACTTCACAGTCATAAAATAATGAAAAATCAGACCAATTGTTTGTATCCAAGGCACACAATACTGGTACTAGATACACTGCATACAACAAAAGAAGCAAATGTGTAGCTTTGTAGCTGTGGAGCTATAAATCCCAGCACACACTGGAAGATCCTACACACAACTTTAGTTTCAAATGCTAGACAGCTGCCTATTGCAATCCTCTTTGGCACAACTATAGCTGTAAAAGCAATATATTTTGGTTAAAAAAATGTACAAGGTTAAATGGAAATCTTGTGTAATGCTAGTCTGTCCAAAACACAATTGAGGAAACCAAGTTCCCCTCCCTTCCTAAAAGTCTCCATTTAACCATTACACAACATTTGGCTTTTTAAAAAGCAAAAAAAAAACGTAAGTAAAGCATCTAAAAAGCGGTGCTTATTCTTCACATACATAACTACATTATTCTAAAGTATCAACATGTAGCCAAAGACAACACTACAAATGTATTTTCCTTTTAGCAACTAAAGATAAAACTAAATCCAAGTGTAGATAACATGAATTGTTCAATGAGCCCTAATCAGTAGCTGTATAAAGATTTATCAATACTAAGACTTCAGTAATTACTTTAGATTTCCGTCAATTATCAGCGTATGATATCATGGCAGTTGCAATCTGTAAAGCAGCATTAAACAATGTGATCAGGAAAAAAAAAATAAAAAATCAAACTGACCTTGTCTTCCTAAAATGCAATAGCAGTTTGTTCATGGTATTACACATAGGCCTGCCATAGAAAAGAGCCAGGTCTAAGAATAGCCCACGTCTATAATCTGGCCTGATTAGAATACCTACTGTCTGCCAAGTTTATTTAGTCTAAAATAGTGAAAAGTTTCTAAAACTCGTGGGGGTCACAGCAGAGCGCTCGTCCCAGTTAGATCGTTATTTGCACCTTACCGCAGCCCGGGAAAAAAGGAACCTTAGAGGAGAAGAAAGAGGGTGAGACAGGCAGAGCTTTCCGGCTAACACAGAGAGAGGAATAGAGAGAGCGAAGCGAGGCAGTGAAATGTGAGAGCAGGCCTATGAGTCAATTTCCCCAACGCTGCAGCTCCAAGTCAAGGGACAGCTGCACTGATACAAACTTCCTAAATATAGCCGAGGAATGCCAGGGGGGAGAGCAGGCAGAATGTGTCCTATACTTGCTGGGTCCTACCCACCTTGGTCTACCAACAACCAGATGGAGCGACGTCAACAGGCGGTTTACCGTAGGTATAGATGGCACATAACATGAAAGTTCACAGGAAGGAAATGACAAGAGAGCGCAGAGTTTTGTGGTTTGGATGACACTGACAAGTGACAGTACAGTAGGTGGTATTGGTACTTGAAAAGACTGTTTGTGGCTATGCAAGAACTTGCTGCTGTTTGTATTTTTCTAATTTCCTACTTGTAAGGTGTAGGATGTTATTTCATAATGTGCAACTAGTTTCCAATGACTGACAATCGCATCCATGATTATAATTGCCAACACCTGAAGGTACATTATATGGATATCATTTTTAAGGTTAATTTGACCAACCAGTGTGCCAGAGGTCTATCCATTCATATGAAGTCTCTGTTAGAACGGTGCTCATCAACAGTCCAGTTCTGACGGGTTTCCAACTTTGCCTTCAAAACTGGAAATGCATACGAGTGCGGGGGGGGGGGGGCACATAATGATGAGGACAAGGGTCTCTTGCCTAAAACCCTGGTCTGGTGGCTGTGGGGGGTAACTTATCAGAATCTGGAAGCCCCCTTTAATGACATATGCAGCCTGAGACCCCACCCCTATGACATCACATGATGGGGTTTCTGAGTGCCATCATGAGAGGGGGGGGGGACATATTGATGAGGACAAGGGTCTCTTGCCTAAAACCCTGGTCTGGTGGCTGTGGGGGTAACTTATCAGAATCTGGAAGCCCCCTTTGATGACATATGCAGCCTGAGACCCCACCCCTATGACATCACAGGATGGGGTTTCTGAGTGCCGTCATGTCCTTTGTTTACTTAGCGGTGGGGAGAAATGGAACGGTCATTCAGCGAGTGTAAAGCAACGAAAGCAGTCGTGTTCTTTTTTTTTTATATGTGGGTCGGTGGCCAGCATTCATCGTGACTGACAATGGATTTACTTTGGGGGGACATTTTTTTTCCCTTTTCTTTAATAAAGGACTTGTCAAAACAGTATTGTGTTTTTTGTTTTTATTTCTGACATTAATTGGTGAATGAGCAGGGATATTATGTACCCCATAATTATTCACATAAGGGGTGGGATCTGGGCATCTCTTTCTTAAGCTACCCCTTCACCCCCACAACCAGGGTTGTGGGGAAGAGGCCCTTGTCCTTTTCAGCAAAGTGCCTCACCCCCCTCCCCCCCCCATGTTGAGTGCATATGACCTGGTATGCCCTGCCAGGCTTGCATGCTCGGATAGGATCTGGTATGGTTTGAGGAGGGGAACTTGTTATTTTTATTGGCATGGGGTTCCCCTTAAATCTATACCAGACCTAGGGGCCTGTTTCTTTTCAATGCTGGCTCTTTTGATTCATACATTTTGCTGTCAGGGGGGGATCCCCGTTTAAAGCAGGGATGGTTCATGGTTGTTAGAAAGCTGGCGGGTGAAAGTCACTGGTTGTTAAGATGTCGGGTGCTGGCTACTAACAACAAGCACAAATCACATTGTAAAATGGATTAAAAAAAAACACACAGATGCAATTTGATGCACGTCTATTGAAGTCTATGGACCACAAAATCACACTGCATAGCTCCAAACACACACAGGACCCTTTTCAAAGTGGGATCACAGTCGCACAGCATGCATGTGAATAGACTTCATGAAAACAGATTTTATTTCATTGATGGGATTTGTGCTAGTTGTTAGGTTGCCAGCAGGTACTGGCTCCCAACAACCAGTGACTGTCAGCAGGCACCTGGCACCCACCGGCTTCCTAACTTGTCATGCGATTCAATGCAATCTAACTTGCATTAGAAATCACATCAGTGAGAATCGGGGCAAAAAGATGTGTTCAGAAGAACCAAATGTTTTCTACATTGTTTTTGATCATGGGGAGGCCATTCTAGCCTTTTTTAATAAGCCACTTCTTATTCAGTGGCCTGTTTTTCATAAAAGATTGGATTTTAGCAGGTGTGTGTGTACTGACATTTCTGTGAGAGACTACCCACCTTACAAATCCTCAGTTTTCAGAAGGTATTATTTAGCTGCAAAGTCTAATTTACACAGAGGGGAAAATATTTATTTGATCCCCTGCAGATTTTGTAAGTTTGCCCAATTACAAAGAAATAAAGGTTCTATAATTTCGATCATAGGTGTATTTTAAGTAATAGAGACAGAATTTTACCAAAAATCCAGAAAAAAAATGATAGAAATGTTATAAATTGAGTTGCAGTTCAAGTATTTGATCCCCTACCAACCAACAATAATTCTGGCTCCCACAGACTGGCTACAGTATGTGCTCATGTGGTACACGGATTAGTCGTGTTAATTTAAGAACAACTCGTTATTTGTATAAAAGACACCTGTCCACAGAATCTCTTTCTTCCATTCAAACCTCACCATCATGGGCAAGACCAAAGAGCTGTCAAAGGATGTCAGGGACAAGATTGTAGAAATGCACAAGGCTGGAACGGGCTACAAGGCCATCAGCAAGAAGCTTGCTGACAAGGAGACAAATGTTGGAGTGAATATTCTCAAATAGAAGAAATTCTAAATAACTGTCAATCGCCCTCGGTCTGGAGCTCAATGTAATGCCTCGTACACACGCAACGATTATCGGCCGACCGATCGGCCGTCTTTTGTCCAGTGTTGTTGTGTTGGTTGAAATGTGCCCTAGACTGCACACACATTTTTTCGGCCAACAACAACCAACTTCAGAAGTGATGTCATGTGCTGGTTTACTTTATGTGTGTTTTTTCTTTTCTGAGCATGCCCAGTCTTGCTCATCTGATTTTTGTCTGCCGAAATCTGTACTGACTGACGAACAATCGGCCGTTCTGTTGACGGCCAACAAAAATTTTATAGCATGCACAACAGATTTTGTTTGGCCGAAAAGTCGCAGTCGGTTGTCGGAAGCATCATACTAATAAGCCGACAATCGGCCGATCGGACGTTGGCCGAAAATTCACGGCCAACAATTGTTGCGTGTGTACGAGGCATAAGATTTTGCCTAATGGGGTAAGGATTGGGGGATCAGCTCATAACTACATGGGAGGAGCTTGTGAATGATCTCAAAGCAGTTGGGGCCACAGTCACCAAACAAACCATTGGTAACACATTACGCTGCTATGGATTGAAATCCTGCACCACCTGCAAGGTGTCCCCCTCCTCAAGAAGGGACATGTGCAGGCCCGTCTGAAGTTTGCAAATGAACATCTAAATGATTCAGAGAAGGATTGGGAGAAAGTGCTGTGGTCAGAGGAGACCAAAACTTAGCTCTTTGGCATTAACTCAACTTGCCATGTTCAGAGGAAGAAAAATGCTGACTATGACCCTTAGAACATCATCCCTACAGTCAAGCACGGAGATGGAAGCATTATGCTTTGTGGCGGTTTCTCTGCTAAAAGGTACAGGCCGACTTTGCCGCATTGAGGGGCCAAAGGATGGGGCCATGTATTGTAAAATCTTGAATGAGAACCTTCTTCCCTCAGCCAGAACACTGAAGATGGGTCATGGATAGGTCTTCAAACAAGACAATGACTCCAAAACATACCGCCAACACAACAGAGTGCCTCAAGAAGAATCAAAGGTCATGGAGTGGCCTAGCCAGTCTCCAGACCTTAATCCTATAGAAAATGTATGGAGGGAGCAGAAACTTCGAGTTGCTAAGCGACAGTCAAGAAACCTTAAAGCGGAGTTCTGGCCACAAAATCGACAATCGATTTTGGGCCATCCGCTTGCTTTTGGTCACCTGCAAAAGAAATTGATAGTTACGATTTTTTTTTTTTTGTTTACTTACCTTGTTATTGAAGAAAAATATACTCACCTTTCTTCCACTTCCCCCCTCTGCGGCCGCGGCCCGTGCCGTCACTTCATCTTTGTATTGATTCCTGGGAGCTGAACGTCATCGCTTCCAGGAAACAATGCGCCTGCACCGACCCCGCTCGTCACTTCCGGTGTGGCGCCTCATTCCCTGCTAAACAGCTTCTGGGCATGCCCAGAAGCTGTGGAGGGATGAGCGGGGCCGGTGCAGGCGCATTCTGGGAGAAGAGAACATGAAAGAGGACGCAGAAGAGGACGCGCTGGCTTCAGCTGCCCACATCCGAAATGGCAGCGCTGGAGAAGAAATTTTCAAGGTAAGTATTTCTTCTAAAAAGGTAAGTGCGACCCAGGACAGTACAGAGGCTATCCATTGTGGATTGTACTAGCCCTGACTGTCTCGGGGGTATTTTTATTGAAAAAAAAAATTTTGTAGCCGGAACTCTGCTTTAAAGTGATTGTAACGGCTTTTTTTTTTTTTCTATTATATAACAGATTATCCTTACCTCCTCTGTGCAGTGGTTCTGCACAGGGCAGCCCAGATCCTCCTCTTCATGGGTCCCTGGTTGTAGCTCCTGGACCCTTTTTACTCACTGAACTTCAACTCAATTTATAACATTTGCATCATGTGTATTTTCTGGATTTTGGGTTGATATTATAGGCCCTTCATTTTTTTGTAAGTGGGCAAACTTACAAAATCTGCAAGGGATCAAATAATTATTTTCCCTACGGTAAGAAGTGCTTAAATGAATCGTTACAAATCTTTTAGTAAGTGAATTTCTTCACGTCTACATATTTTCAACAGCCTATTTAGGCTTTTAACTAAAGCCTTTAACGGAAGCCGGGGCACGGAGACGATCGGGAGGAAGATCCGCTGCGAGACACCGCCGGGACACATCGCTGGATCCCGGTGACAAGGTAAGTAACCCTGCTTACAGGATCCAGCGATGCTTCTGGCGGTACCCCGAGTGTGGCTCGGGGTTACCGCTTTTGGCTCTGAAATTTAACTCCGAGCCACACTCGGGAATACCGCTAAGAAGGTTAATGGCTGTGACCACAAGCAGGGTTACTTACCTTGTCACCGGGATCCAGCGATGTGTCCCGGCGGTGTCTCGCGGTGGATCTTCCTGCCGATCGTCTCCGTGCCCCAGCTTCCGTCTCCTGCGACGTGACGTTCGCAGGGGTGTGGAACCGGCGGCAAATTCAAATGTAAAAACACACCATACACGCTGATACTATTCAAAATAAAAAAAAAATCATATTAGTTTGCAACCCCCCCCCCCCCCCCCGTGCCCTTTCCTGCACTTATATATATATATATGTAATTCTTGTGAATGAGCAGCCTAAACCAACTGTATATATATATATATATATATATATATATATATATATATATATATAATGTATACAGTTGGTTTGGGCTGCTCATTCACAAGAATTACATGCAAAATAATGGTACCGCTTTCAGCACCTAAAATCCAAAAGAATCATACCGCCAGGGAGGTTAAGGAACACATGCTGGCATGACCAGATTGGTTGCTGTTTTTTGCATTCAGTGCATGAAGAGTGAAATCATCAATAGTCATAAGAGATTTTCCGGGTGGCATATCCCAAACAAGAACCCAGGCATGTTTTGGCTGAAAGCTTACTTACAGTTATATAAGGTCTTGTGTAGTCTTTCAGAAATGCAAACAAGTCTATAAAAGATATAAGACCCGTATTCTCCAACCAGACCAGGACTGATAAAAGTAAACTTGTACTTTAATAAGCAAAACACACACATCTGGGAAATGTGCAACAGATATTTGGTAGCAAACAATGATTGAATTTATTTTAATATACCCAGAAATGCTCTGGAGGCATCTCTGTAATACTGTAATTTATTTCTGGATTGCTGTGAGAGTAAAAACCATATGGATCAATGAGTTATTGTCTAGGAGAGATGATAGCATAATAAACTGCTGCCCGAGGCACAGACAGATAACACTTGCCAGCCTTATTCCCTGCCACGGACGTCTCCCACCGGAGCAACAATAATTATTGACACTGAAATACTTGTCACAATATAGACTTCATCAATGACCAACACATTTATTACAGTGTTTACACCTTCACTGCTGTGGCCCAGGGATATAGCAACTTACTGGGCTGGCTGTGTTAAACTACATTCGGACCAGTCACACAATAGAAAGAGTTCTTATAAACTCAGGGCATTAGGGCAAGAGAGAAAGGAAAAGGAAAGGAGAGGAGAGAGAGAGAAAAGGAAAAGGAAAGGAGAGAGGAAAAGGAAATGGAAAGAGGAAAAGGTAAAAAAAAGATAAAGAAAGGAAAGAAAGGAAAGAAAGAAGAAAGGAAAGAAAAAAGAAAGGAAAGAAAGAAAGGAAAGAAAGGAAAGAAAGGAAAGAAAGGAAAGAAAGAAGAAAGAAAAGGAAAGGAATGGAAAGAAAGGAAAGGAAAGAAAAGAAAGAAAAGAAAGAAAAGAAAGAAAAGAAAGGAAAGAAAAGAAAAGAAAAGAAAAGAAAAGAAAAGAAAAGAAAAGAAAAAGAAAAAGAAAGAAAAAGTGAAGAAAAAGAAAGAAAAAGTGAAGAAAAAGAAAGAAAAAGTGAAGAAAAAGAAAGAAAAAGTGAAGAAAAAGAAAGGATAGAAAGACAATGCAGCTTATTCTTTGGTTTTTTTCCAAACCATGAATACATTGAACCCCCCCAAGCAGATGAAGGTTGGCTGCTCATCTACAATCATGCTTTTAGAATGTTATTAAATTATTTTTTATCTTTAAGTGGAGCTCACAAACAGTTGTCAGTACATTCTATGTCACACCTATACCACAGCTGTGTACACAGACCTACACAACAGCATGGAGAATAATTATGTTGGGTGGTCTGTTCAGCTCCTTTACCACAAAGAAATAACAGTGGATAGAGAGTCTGTTATCCCTTTATTAGAGGCATGTAGAAAAAGGTTTGCTGCATGGTGAAAAGTGTGAGCTCACAAGGACAAGAAAGCTACAGAACATTTATGCTAAGAAGTACTGTATAAGAAGTCCAATCACTCATATCATGGATAATGTGTGTCTAGGTGAGAAAATTGCCTATTTTACAGTATCAAAGCATGCAGTATTTCTCTATACAGAGTGTAGGAACATGGTGGGTGGTTTTAAATGGTCTCTCTAAATCAGGGCTAGACAAATCCCAGATGCCAGGTCACCATGGAGACTAGAAATTGCCCCTGGTACCAGAGCTTTTGTTAGCCCATTCACTGGGCACCAGGCGCAAGCAATTTGCGATTCTGAATTCCCGGGTAGGGGCACGCGATCTCACCCTGCTGCGATCTTACTGGCTCCCTTACATGCCAATCACCGGGTTCCAGCCAATGATTCATGGCTGGGACGCACCGATCGTCGGACGATTAACAGGAGAGAGATCTGTGTTGTAAACAACACAGATCTCTCTGACAGCATGGACGAAAAACTGGCACATCCCTTAGTAAAACAGTACACAGCGCAGTTACATTACACACTGTCAGAATGCCCACTGTCCCAGTCCAGCTAACACAGTCCCGCTACAAGTCGCTAATCACTGCCATTACTAGTAATAAATATATATATTTCAGTACATATACACACCATCATTTGCAGACACTAGAATTCTCATGCAAACCAATTAATATACACTTTTTAGGATTTTTTTTTTTTTTTTTTAACCAAAGACATGTAGCAGAATACATTTTGGCCTAAATTTATGAAGAATTATTATTATTTTTTTTTATGGGATATGTATTTATAGCAAAAAGTAAAAAACAAAAAAACCTTTTTTCAAATTTTTTTTTTTAGTCTTTTTGTTTAGAACGCAAAAAAATAAATAAATAAATAAAAAAAATACAGTGGTAATCAAATGCCACCAAAAGAAAGCTCCATTTGTGTGGTGGTAATCAAATGCCACCAAAAGAAAGCTCCATTTGTGTGGTGGTAATCAAATGCCACCAAAAGAAAGCTCCATTTGTGTGGAAAAAAAATATATAAATTTCATGTATTGCATGGCTACATAATTGTCAGTTAAAGTAGCGTAGCACCATATAGCAAAAAAGCTTTGTTAGTTAAACGAGAAAAAAAAAAAAACTGGCTCCTAACTTTTTTAGCTGGCTCCTAGATTTAAAGCAAATTTACCAAGCACTGCTCTAAATAATCTTCTCTCTCAGTTTTGGATAAATTTAAAAAATTCTGAATTATCCATCGGTGTTCCTGAGATCACTACACCCAAATGTTCAGCTTTGTCTACCTGTCTAAATTATTACATATTTGAACAATCTTTAAAAATGATAAAAAATGGAGCATGAGAAGCAAGACTCTGTATGGGCAGAGCCAGAAGTGTAGTCAGTGATATGAAAACTACCACAGGCATTCATCAATTTTAAATATATCAATTTTGGGCAGAGAAGTATTTATAATGAAGTCCTGCACAAATCCAGGCAAATGCATTTCCAGACACAGGCAGAGTGTGCCATCTTGTGGCCAAATATGGGCAGTGCAACAGTTTACACATCGTAAAATTGTTTGCTGTTAATGTATATACAGCAAACAGGTCTAAATAGATCAGAAAGACAATTTAAAATACATTTTATGCTATGTTAAAGGAGTCTGAAATTTGCAGTAAATCAGAAAACAAACCACAACTAATTCTACTGCTCTAAATCAATACAAATCTAATGAGCTGCACAGTTTTACTATTCTCAATGCTTTTGAATCAGCAGGGCATAGTGTAGATCAGCTATACCACACACAAAGTACCTCTTTCTTGACTTGATTAAAATTAACTGCTCCTGGATCCCTAGGAAAAAGATCTTATGGCAAAACATGGAGTGCCTATATAATTAGAGAATGCAGTAAGTCTCATAGTTTTCAGATAGCTGGCTGGTAGGCTTGCAGTGCAATACAACGATCAGACACAAAATGAGAAAAGATGACCACTGAAATACATATAGGACAGCTAGCTGTGCACATAAACAAGTTAAAAACAACACACATTTACTAGATTATTAATATTACAGTAATCACAAGCACATATGTGTAAGACACACTAAAGAGATTCTAGTTCCTATTAACCACTTAAGCCCCCGGAAGATTTTACCCCCATTCCGACCAGGGGGTATTTTGCGATTCGGCACTGCATGAGTGTAACGGACAATTGCGCGGTCGTGCGACGCTGTACCTAAACAAATTTGGCGTCCTTTTTTTCCCACAAACAGAGCTTTATTTTGGTGGTATTTGATCACCTGTGCGATTTTTTGATCACGCGCTATTAACAAAAAAAGAGCGTCAATTTTGCAAAAATAGCAATATTTTTCACATTTTTTTTATATGAAATTCCCCCCAAAAAAAATGTAAAAATCAAAATTTTTTAACATTTTCGGCCAATTTGTTTTATGCTACCTATGTTTGGTAAAAAAAAAAAAAAAAAAAAAAAAAAAAAAAAAAAAAAAAAAAAAAATCGCAAAAAGCGTATTTTGATTGGTTTGCGCAAAAGTTATTGCGTTTACTAACAAAGGGAAAGATTTTTGTCATTTTTGTTGTTTTTTTTTTTAACGCGTAATGGCGGCGATCTGCGATTTTTTTTGCGGTACTGCGACATTGGGGCGGACAGATCGGACCCTTGACTGACATTTTTGACACTTTTGGGGGTACCAGTGACATACAGTAATCAGTGCTATACATATGCACTGTTACTGTAAAAATACACTGGTAGTGAAGGGGTTAACTTTATTTGGGAGGGAGGGGCTGTGTGTGTCCCTAGGGGCGTGCTTTCTACTGTGATTGGCTGTGGCTTGAGCTGTAAGGACACTGATCAACGGATCTACATACTAGATCCGTGTGATCAGTGTCTTTACAGCGAGGAGAATGACAGGTGGCTTGTTTACACAAGCTGCCTGACATTCTCCCTCTCCCCCGCCGATCGCCGAGTGACCGGCGGACATCGGGTCCGCTGGTCACACGCGCAGGGGGGTCCGTGACCACGCAGGGGCGCGCGCTCGCTCCCTAGACCCTCACAAGCTAGTGACGTAGCCCTACGTCACTTTGCCTGTGAGGGGCTGACTGCCGATGTAGATCGGCGTTAGGCAGTCGGCAAGTGGTTAAATAATGTCACACAAAAGTGGCAAGCCATTCACAGCTAAAACAATTGGGCAGGTTTAAAAAAAAAAAAAAAAACTTGCAACTGCCCTCCGCAAGATAAATGGTGCCATCAGATTCTGACACCATCAACCAAACCCCTTCCCCCTCCCCTGATATGAACACAAACGACTGTCTTCATGATAGTTCTGCCCAATCCTGGTGCCTGGGGGGGGGGGGGGGGGGCTAGGTCATGCATTAGTGCCCAGAGAATGCCTTGCCCAGATCCTGCCCATATCCTGGTACCTGGAAGTAGATAACATCCCCCAAACTTCTATGACACCTGTAAACTGACAGTCAGCTTTACCATTACAGATGTATGTTTACCTTTCTGATCTGATGACCAGCACTGCGACTGAAGATACAATCCTTTCGTATCCAAACATTCTGCAACATGCTACAAAATACAGCTAAAAAGTGACTAAAATTCATTTAAAATGTAATAGCAGGCAATCAGCTAAGTACACAATTGAAACACATACACTATATTGTCTAAAATATTGGGACACCTGCCTTTACATGCACATGAACTTTAATGACATCCCAGTCTTAGTCCATAGGGTTCTATATTGAGTTGGCCCACCCTTTGCAGTTATAACAGCTTCAACTCTTCTGGGAAGGCTGTCCTCAAGGTTTAGGGGTGTGTCTATGGGAATGTTTGACCATTCTTCCAGAAGCGCATTTGTGAGGTCAGCCACTGATGTTGGACAAGAAGGCCTGGCTCATGGACTCCCCTCTAATTTATCCCAAAGGTGTTCTATCCGGTTGAGGTCAGGACTCTGTGCAGACCAGTGAAGTTCCTCCAAGCCAAACTCACTCATCCATGTTCTTATGGACCTTGTTTGTGCACTGGCCGAAATCATTTGGTGGAGGGGGGGGGGGGGGAGATTATGGTGTGAGGTTATTTATCAGGGGTTGGGCGTGGCCCCTTAGTTTCAGTGAAGGGAACTCTATGTGCCGGTTCACATTTGTGCGATGCGGGAACGCTGCGAATATGCAGCGTGATCCAACATCGCATCTGCACCTCTGGCAGTTCACACTGCCATATGCGATACGCAGGGGGTGTAAGTTAACGACACCCCCAGTTGCGATCGCATATCGCACTGCGATCTGCAAGTTCACACAGAATCGGATCGCACTAGTGTGAACCACTATGCGATCGGATTCTGCTGCGGATAAAATAATGCCTCGTGTGCATGTTTATTGAAGATGCGGTTCAAATTCAGCCATACAAAGTGTAAGGCTGAAATTCGCACCCCACACGAGATTGCATGTAATTTAGGAGCAGTGCGCTCCGAATTACATGCGATCTCTGCAATCGCACAAATGTGAACCGGGGCTTAAGGCGAAAGCATACCAAAACGTTTTGGACAATATCATGCTACCAACTTTGTGGATGGCCCCTTCCTATTCCAACATGACTGCGCACCAGTGCACAGAGCAAGTTCCATAAAGACATGGATGAGTGAGTTTGGGGTGGGGGAACCTCACTGGCCTGCACAGAGTCCTGACCTCAACCCGATAGAACACCCTTGGGATGAATTAAAGGGGAGACCAGGAGCCAGGCCTTCTCGTCCAACATCAGTGCCTGACCTCACAAATGTGCTTCTGGAAGAATGGTCAAACATTCCCACAGACACACCCCTAAACCTTGTGGAGAGCCCAGAAGAGTTGAAGCTGTTATAGCTGCAAAGGGTGGGCCAACTCAATGTTGACTCTTACGGACTAAGACTGGGATGCCATTAAAGTTCCTGTGCGCGTTCCAATACTTTTGACAACATAGTCTACATTTAAAGGATAAGTAGAATTATTATTTTTGCCCCTTGACCTAACTGAACCCACCCGCCTCCTCCATAGGTGCATACTTACCTCAATGCAGAGGCCACAGGCTCCAATGCTTGTTTACATCCTGGCTGTGCCAATACATTACAGCCCTATAGACTTCTATGGGGCCATCACACCTCACCCTTGACTACAGGACACAGATAGAGGTCTATGGAGTGGGAACACACAGGTGTGAGACTAAAAGTGACCGTCACTGTACAATCTGATTGTATAATTTCCTCTGCCATCAACTATGTAGTGTAAGGGTCTGCCTGATTTGATATAAATTAAATGGATTGTTCATTGTCCATAGGTTTGATAAATGTAAAAAAAACTGTACAGAGATTGTACAATCAGCTTGCATAGTGTATGGGCAGCCATCAGAATACAATGATCACTGCTTGCAGCTACAGCTGCTGCCAGTGATCGCTTGAAAATATCCTACAGGCTGATTATACTACAGTCAATGGATGGATCGACTTCAGTACAACCAGTCTGACCATAGATGGATGGAATCTCGGCCAGTTCAGCAGGGACGATCCATCTATGGCTGGCTTTAGGGAAATTATTTTTCTAGAAAATTGTTCATTTTTGTAATCACTGGTGAGGTCAAAAAAACTTTTGAAGCAAGGGTTTCCATGTTTCTCGAACTAACTTGTAACAGTGTAAACGGTTTTCATTCGGTAAAATCTAGATGTTCCAAAATAAAATGTTACAGACAAAATCTTTCGAACGACATTCAAATATTCAGAGAATATTCAAAGAATTTTTGTATGAATATTCCGAAGACTTTTCTTAAGAACTTTTGTTCCACTTTCTATACATCTTTGGCCAGCTTTACAGTGCTGGCATAAAGTAAATGTGTATCTGTGGAGGGGGGGGGGGGGGGTTGGGGGGGCGGGCTAAGTTAGGTCAAAAGGGGCAAAAAGAAAAAGTGGACTTTATATTAAGGTGTACATATCCTTCAGCAGGTAAACTTGTTTAAAGGATATGTAATTCTTTTTATTCAGGTTTGAAATATATATTCCTCTGTCAGAGAGCAAACATTAAATACATTTTAGTGATTGCATAATTTAATTACATTGTGTTTTATACCTTTAAAATTGAACTTCAAGAAATGTATACCATATTTAAATGCCGAACCTGCTAAAGGAGCTGCATGCAAGACTGTGCAAACAGAACGGTCTTGAAGGTGGATACCACCAGACTCCGAACATGTATGCAAAAATGAGAGAGAGTACTATCTTCGTGACAGCACGGCCTGTGGTCCCTGAAGTTTGTGCAGAGGAAGGACCACCCTGGCCAGAAATAGAATCAAACCTAGGTAAATCAATTCCCTGGACAGGGTTAGGGGGACCTTAGGTAGTTCAGACATCACCTGAACCTTTGCAGGAATTAAATCAGCACAAGGAGACTCAGGACCGGAAAAAAGGAAAAGCTTTGTCCCCCTTTCTGGGTACCCCCAAAAGAAACATTTTGCTGTTCTCCTTGACGCTCACCAAAGAAGTCCACGGGGCCGGAAACCAGCGAAGGTGTCCCCCTACCCCAATATTGGGTGAGGGCAGACCTTCATGCTCAAGCAGTCTTGTCTGCTGGTTTGGCGTAATCTAGCTCTAGGCTTACCAGACCAAGGTTGCCTGGAAAACTCCAGAGGAAGATTTAAAAGATCTATTGCCCTTATTTTCTGTCCCAGAAGCACAAAAAGAGTCTTCTATGGGCTGAGAAGGAGGGCCCCCATCTGCGGCAGGCTCCTTACCTTTCCTTGACTGTGGCAGGAAGGTACTCTGAATGATGTCATCCAGGGTAGCCTCAAACAAGCGATCGCCTTGGAAGGGCAGATGAATGAGAGCTTTCTTAGAGGCTTGGTCTGCGGACCAAATCCTAAACCACAGCAAGCACCTAATCGCTACCTCAAACAGAAAGTTTGGACAGCACGGGAGCTGTATCCAAAGCTGCAGCACAAATAAACCGCAACCCATGGACCAACTGGTCCGCTAATCAACATAAGCAGTGGGGACCTGCCCACCCACTAGGCCCTGGCGCAAAAGCTTGGCCCATTCAGTTAGGGTCTGACACACCAGGGCTGAGGCAAAAACTGGCCGCAGTGCCGAGCCAGCCATAGTAAACATGCTGCGTGCCACAGCCTCTGCTATCTTGTCACCCGGGTCCTTAAAGGACCGGGACTCCTCTACTGGGATTATGGTTGCTTTATTCAACCTGAAAACAGGAGGGTCCACCACTGGTGGACTAGCCCACTTTTTTAAAAAGGGACTCCTCAAAGAGGTAAACGTACAGCAAAAATATATGGGGACCACAAAGGGTAATTTTGGTTGTTCCAATTCCATACAGGAAAACGTGTCAAAATAAGGCACATAAGAGAACACCTTTGGAGAATGATGCGACTTGTGCGTACCAAACTACACAGCCACATCCGTGGCTACATCAGCAGCATCCTTCATTTTAAAGTCTCACCCACTGCAGTTATAAGTGCGTCTACTAGCACTTTTTCATTCGCTGCTGCGACCATGGAGGAATCATCCTCACTATCGGATGGATCAAGGGGTGTGATATATCAAGTCCCCCAGGACAGGCCGCATCCATGGCGGCATCAGGCTCAGAATCAGATGAGACAGCCTGAGCAGGGGGAAGGCGGGGGGCACTTCCTCCTGGGCCTTTGCCCACATATCACTTCCACCCGGGACACTAAGGACTGCAGGACTGCCGTCAGTGCAACCAAGGGAAGCTGGGATTCTGAGGGACCTGCCACCTCCATGAAGGGGTTAGCAGGGGAGAGGTGACCCTGAGGCTCCGTAAGGAAAGAAAGACCTTGCAGTACAAAAACAATCTTTTGGCACCACTAAAAGATCCCCTTAAGGCTCAGGGTACCTGTCAGCAGGGTAACAGGGACCCCCAAAGACTCACCCTACCAGAGGAGCATCCCTGAGAATTTGAACCCAGCATCATCCCTGTTCATATGTCCCAGGCACCGGAAGAGGAAACTAAGGAGAAAGGAGGAGCTTTGGCATCTCCATGAGGCTTCAGTTGTCTCCAGCATCTCACAAACTAAGGGAAAATGGCTCCTGTGACATCATCCATCTACACAAACATGGCTGCCAACCGGAGACCAGCCAGACTAAGGGAAAATGGCCACCATCAGCAACAAACACTGAAGCATGCTGCCAGGATCTTTCCTGCACCCTCTGCAATGCTGCACCCTCTGCAAAGGAACCCCCCCTGAAGGTAGGACACATGTTTAGGGGTGACTCTGTTGTGCACTCTGCACTGGGACCCCCTGCACTAAACCCATACTGCAAACAGCAGGCCATGCACCTAGGGGTCTCCTACACTGGGTCCCCTCCAGACTACCAGGGCGGGACACACACTATCCCAGGACCCTTAGAGTAGGGATAGTGGGGGAGACCCCAGGGGGTCTCTGCTGCTTTCTCTGCCCTTGGACCCCCACCAGACTTTAGGTCCAGACAGGGGGAGATGGGAGAGGGGAAAGCCCAACTCAGTGAGGGATTTAAGGATTGGAGGAGGGAACCTGTAGGCAGGTCCAACCAACCCTGGATGTTACCCAAGTCCACCTCAAAGAAAACCACCAAAACGGGAGAGGGGGGGGGGGGGACTGTACTTACCCTTCAATGGTGTGGGTAACGCTCCAGACAGAACTCCTCACCACCGAAGTAGGGGAGCTGTCGGCCAAGGGACCGCTGTGACTCAGACCCAAGCCCGGTCATATGCGACCCTGCAAGACGTTAACTCGCGGGCCAGCCTCTCTGTCGCGGCCGACCTAGCGCGTAGCTGCGCTCTGCATGTGCTCGCTGGCTAGACAGATTAAAACCGATTACCTAGAGCAAAGAGGGGAGTTATATATTAACTGAGGAAGGCCCATGGGCATAGCCAGGTGTTTTTTGTTCTGCCTAGTCCTACTCCTGGAGGAGGCAATATGACCCACTAGTTATGATTTATGGAGCGCTGTGTCCGTCAATGAACGAAAGACAAACATGGTTTTACTGGATTACGTTTATGTGCGCAGAAGACTTTAACAAACTACTGCAGGGGTGCTCAACCTTTTGAAGTGCAAGGGCCACTTATAACGACTTGGTAACTGGTCGCGGGCCACAATGAGTGGGGCGGGCGGATGACAGGTCCGTGTCCACTCTGCATATGCAGAGCGGACAAGGGCACAGCCCGCTCTACTCTATGGGCCCTCTGATCTGCCCAGGCGAAGAGGATGGATCCCCTTCTGTTTTTTTTTAGCAGATTGGATTGGAGGTAGGCGGGTGTAAACTGACAAGCCCATTTACATCTGCTGCTCCACAGAGATGAATAGAAGATCCAATTGGGTCCACCTCAAAAATAAACAAGCAGACCCGATTGGACCGTTCATGTGAAAGGTGCCTATGGCTGTTTTCATGCTGATGTGCTGCGGTTTACCAGCAAAGTGGGTGCAGCGCAGTGCACCTGTGGCTTTCTTGCGGGTTAGCTGCACTTTGCCATAGACTTATTATATCCTGCAGGTGTGGTGCACTTTCAGAAAGCTCTCCAAACCTGCAGGTAATAACAGAAGTCTAAGGCTCAGTGCAGGTGACCTGCGGTGCATCTGCGGATCAGTTTGAAAGCAGCAAGAATTTGGTAGCTCTCTGTCTGAGAGGAGGCAGCGCTACACAGGAAGCATTGGCTTATGTGGCTCTGAGCCACAGCCACTTGCTTCCTCTACCGCTGGCACCATTCTAAACACTGATGCTCTGGAATGATGGAGGTCACGGGCCACATCAGAGGGCTCTGCGGGCCACCAGTTGGGCACCCTTGGACTACTGGCTGAGTAATTGAATCACTTTCGAGAAGAGGCTGAGACTAAAGTGCAGTGAACCCCAACTACACTTGTGTGTGCCCGGTGGGTGGTATCCATCCCTCCCCCTTACCTTTATATTTTATTCTTTAGAGTTCACCATATTCTGTATTGCACAAATTTTAGCTTGAACCACATTCGGCCCACACTGTATCCCAATTAGGGGTCACTGGAGTATCCTGTGTCATACTGTGCTCCATCATACATTACTCTAGTTTTGATACAGGGTTGGACCTCACTGGCACAGCAATATGTTATACTAGTGTACCTGTAATACTTGTGTTTTTGTGTTATTATTTTATTTTCCTGCTTTTCGGCTGTACGGTATCAAAAACTATAAAAATAAATAAATAAATAAAAAAAGGTGCTTAAATATTTAATGCTCATTTTATCTAGAGGATGAAAATGTATCTGACTTAATCCAGGTCCCTGCGTCAGCTCAGTCCTTTTTTTCCCAGCACTGGAAAGTGGGCGGACACACCTTCGCCATTACGTACAATGCAGGACTAGCAGTGGGCTGCTGATCCTACACTGTACATGATGACATCAAAGAGAGGGATGGGAAATGAGAACGGCTGGAAACGGGTAAGAAGAGTGGCTTTGAGGATCCCATGATTACAACTGGCAGGAAGGGAAGACAGCAGCACCATTAATTAAGCAAAGAAAAATAATCTTTTCGCCTAGGAAGGAAAAAAAAAAAAATTGCATACTTTTTTCAGTTGGGGATGGGGAAGTTGGGGTGTTTTTATGAAGTTTTGAAATACCTCAAGTTGAGATTGAAATAGCATAAAGGACTGGGACCAAATTAAATAACCCATAGCAACCAACACAATTGGCAACCAACAAAAAAAAAAAAAAAAGGAGAGAGAATTTGTGTGTGTGTGTACATTAGGCAACACTGATTTTTTTTTTTTAATAATTCAACCTTCCTTGTGTAGTTATCAGTATGCAGACAGCAGTGAATGCCACAAGAGGGCGACAACACACCAGGTTCAGGAAGGCACCCTGCATCTATAATAACAGTATTATTATATAGAGTACAAAGTTTTATGGGGACACATTTGGCAGCTGCCTAGGTAGGTTTTACATTACCTATGGGGACTTCAGTATTTTTTACATTTATTTTTTTGGAATGGTTTATTGTTGGGTTTATTTTTACTGGATTACAGAGAATAAAAACAATGACCCTAATTAATATATAACAGTCTTTATAAATGAGGTCATTGAACCTGTCTACTACAAACCAATGTAAATGGTCACATTAAGAATGTGTTTAATGCAATGTATGAAGTGCATGATAGTAATGTGACTGTAAAATCATGCCATGCACACTCAAATGAATAAAGCTATAATTCCAATCCTTTCCCAATACCCTTCCCACCATGTACACTCCACATCCTCCCCCAATTATTATAATATACAGGATATATATAGCACCAATAGTTGCCCAGCGCTTCACAATATAAAGAGGAACAGTTAGGGGTGCACCGATCCAACTTTTGTCCCGATACTGATATCTGGCATTGTGTATCTGCCGATACCGATCCGGAACTACACACATACACAATATGCATGCGGCTGCAGTACAGAGCAAAGCCGCTGCTTCATGTGTACGGCTCCTCCATTCACAGGCGGAGTGCATCTGATATCACTCCGCCTGTGAGCCGGACCTATACAGGAAGTAGCGGCTCCCATTCCATACTACTGCACCAAGTAAGGGAAGGCTGAGCCGGGACTCAGCAAAACCGGATCGGCCCACGGATCGGTTAATTTTACCGATTCCCCCCCGATCTGCTATTGTGGCAGTATCGGCGCCGATATCCGATCCTAATATCGGATCGGTGCATCCCTAGGAACAGTACAATTACATAGCTCCCAACTGTCCCTGATCTTGAGGAACTGTCCCTCAATCGGAACAAAGTCCTTCTGTCCTACCCATTTGTCCCACATTTTGATCTGATTTGTATAGTTGTACAAAAAATGCACTATTTATCTATACATCTATAGCACTGCCACTTTAAGAGCTGCTGGTATTTCACCCTTTCTGGATTCCCCTGGGTTACCCATAGTAACTGCATGCAGAAATCTTATCTTACGTTCTTGGCTCAGTCAATTGTCAGTCTAGGGGTTGTTGTTTTTATTTTATATTGAGATAGGAGAAGGGATGAGTGGGATACACCAACGTTTGAACTATTCACAATTCTGGAGGACTCTAATTTGAGAATGCAGCAAGGCCGCTGCTTCATCCTGCCACTAGATGAATTTGAGGTAAATGTTCCTGTTTGTATTTCTCTTCAGGGCACTCACCTAGCACCCTCTTTCTCTGTACCAGCTGACAACCGTCCACTGACTGCACTCCCCGGAGTGGTCCCCTTCCTGGCCAGACCCCTGGGCAAGATCCTCTGTACTCACGATACTGCTTTCCAGATTCTCACAGTGCCCCTCTCCTGGACCTTTGGGTTGAGCTCCACACTGCTGGTTCACCAGGCCGACTGCCTGTGACCATCACCATCCGCTTCAGAAGAGGAGGCAGCTGCCACCCTCCTTCTGGGACTCTACTTCCCGCCAAAGACCTTTGCCTCATGTGCCCCTGGCTTTATATACCCCACCCCACAATGCACAGAGACAACTGTCTGTGCCATTCCCTAAGGCTGTAACAAAGCCTGTGTGTCATTGGCCAGGTTTCTTCCACTGTCCAATGTGCCTCCCCATTGGGCACAGTGGGGACACTCCCTCAGACCATATGAATCCCACACTGGGCACATTGAGCAGACCTAACTCACAGATCCTGCTCCCTGTTAAGCAGAGAGAATATAGAATTGACCTGCTGCTCCTCTGATAGGCAGACAGAGCCAAAAATTATACTCACTCTCTAGCACCTATCTAGGAGGGTGCTACACATCAAAAAGTGCTAAACCGTTCATCCATTTTCTAAATTGCTACATCTGTAGATTCCAAAAGTCAATATAAAGGAATAGTAGTGGTAAAAAAGCACTTGTGGGTTTAACCAATCTATTGGGTGATACAAAAGGGAATAGCTGCAGGGGATGATCTGATGGAGGTGACTCATGTACAGTTTTAGGTGGAGGTGGGGTAGGCTTCCCTGCATAAAGGAGTTTTTAAGGGTTGCCTAAAGAGACAGGATAGGAGCTGATGGGACATACTGGGATAGGGAGTTCCAGAAGAAGCGAGAGGTTCTTGAAAAGTCCTTGAGGCAAGCATGGGAGGAGGTTACAAGGGAGCTAGAGAGTAGAGATGGGCTCGGGCGTGTTCGAGTTCCCAGGTGCTGATCCCACAAGGAAGCCGACACCGCACTCTGCTAATCACAGGCAGTGAGACTTTTCCCGAACCGCAGTTGCACAGATCGGGAAATGTCTTAGTCCTGTGATTAGCAGAGTGCAGTGTCGGTTTCCTGGCGGATTTCGGGCACGCACTGGGGACTCGAACACACCCGAGCCCATCTCTTCTAGAAAGCTAGATGTCTTGGGAGGAGCAGAGTGGTAGATTTGCTTGATACCCAAGATTTCCCACCAGAACATTGCCCAAAGTTCACACTGCCTCCACTGGCTTGCCTTCTTCCCATACTGCATCCTGGTGCCATCTCTTCTCCAGGTAAGAGACACACACAACCCTTTCACCCCCTGGAAGTAAAATAAAAATAAAAATGTGATCTATCAGACCTTCCACTGTCCTGTGGTCCAGTTCTGATTCTCATATGCCCATTGTAGGTGCTTTCGGCTGTAGACTCAGGTCAGCATGGGCACCCTGACCAGTCTGCTGTTATACAGCCCCATACACAACAAACTGCGATGCCCATTTTTTCTGCTTTCAACACATCAACGTCAGGGACAACATGTTTACCTGCTAATATATCCAACAGACTTTCATACGCCATTGTAAAAATATAATCAATGTTATTCACTTAACCTTTCAGTGGTCATGAATTATGATTGGATTGGTGTACAGCATGTCATCTATAGGAATAAGCCTACAAATAACTGAAGCCTTCTGTACATCAGACAAAATGATATACTGTAGATTGCTCCAAAAGCTGACAAACACACCAAGTTTAAGCAGCGCTTTTCTTAGAAAAGAATAGCTAGATTGTTTTCTCTAATAATCCATATTAGGAATGTTTCCACAGACCCTTTCCCTGCCATTCTTCAGGGGGCAGACAGCAGAGTCTAGCCTTGGTTGTGTATTTAGTGGAGAGGTTAATTGGTGGCATGTCTCAGGGGACGTTGTTCCAGTCATCGGACACACCCAACCTTATGAACGCTGAAGAGATTTTTTTCACCCCGCTTCCTTTCTTTAATGTATAGAGCAGCACATATAGCTGAGATTTCCTTCTAGAAAACATTAAGAAAACAGGCATTTTGATTTTACTGGAATAGAAACACGAAGGCTCTTCATTATTTTGAAAATCTTTCTCTGGGACTCCCCAGAAGGAATCCTTCAGTTTTCTACTAGATTGTAAGCTCTCAGGGTCCTCCTAACCCTTTTGTCTTTCATTTGTTTGTAACTGTATGGACTTTAAGTTTGTAAATTGCTACGCAAATTTTTGGCGCTATATAAATCCTGCATTTTAAAAATAATAGCCCTACTAAACAATATCTCTATCTGTCAGGTTACATAGAGTAGGTTCCGAATCATTATAGAAATATGCAACACATATCTCAATAATATGGTCTGTCCTAAGGGAGCTATAGTTGGAGAAGAAAGAGGACATCTGTGTACTGCTGCTCCTTCTCTGTCTAATCACAGGCTGGGTTGGTTCCTGGACTCGGCATGTGCTCAATGGTTAGAATCCCTGTCAGGTTTTTACTACTGTCTTCACACCCTCTTGGGAACTTCACTCTCGGTTTGTCCCAGTGTGTCAGGGAAATGGCCGTAGGAGAACTGGCAACATTGCCAGTATTAGCAATGGATGCTCCTGGCTCAATCGACACAGCCCTCTGCTGGCCCGTCAGGGAAATTGCCGTAGGAGGACTGGCAACATTGCCAGTATTAGCAATGGACGCTCCTGGCTCAATCGACACAGCCCTCTGCTGGCCCGTCAGGGAAATGGCCATAGGAGAACTGGCAACAATGCCAGTAATCGCAATTGTCACTCCTGCCTCAATTGACAATGCCCTCTGCTGGCCTATAAAAGGTGGCCATAGGATCAGACTCATTGCTGGATTATCTCTCAGCTTCCTGTGCGGACTTCCCTATTGTGACCTCTGCTTTTTCCTGATTCCGTTTGATCTCCTGCTCTTGGTTTGACCCTTGGCTTCTTCCACTGACCGTGCTTCTGTTACCTACCGTGTATGACCCCGGCTTGGTTCAAGACCTCTGCTATTCTGGTTGTCTCCTCAGCATGACCTCGGCTTGTACCACGGTTCCCGCTGCCTGCTCCAGTCCCAGACCTCGGCCAGTTCCTGTCTCCGCTACCAGAGACTATTCCTTGGCAGAAGGTAGCCCTCCTGCTCCAGAGCCCTTGAAGACTCCTACCCTGCTGTAGTTCCAGCCTGTTCTAGTTCACTCTCGGATTGCTCCCGGTTCTTCCTACCTGCCTGCAGCTGGTAACCCATGCCACTTGGGGCGCCACACCCTCTGTACCATCTCCAGGGGTGTGCTGCACTGAGCCGCAAGGGGAGCCCTCTCAGCACCTCGGATCAGGTAACCCTGACACAGTGACCACCATCACCAAAACCTAAAGCTGAACTCCAAGCACAAATAATTTAATGTGACTACAATATATTCCTCAGTAGTCACAAAAGACATACATCCAGTTTGTCTGCACCAAATGAATTTGTAAACTCAGATATTACATCATAAATTAGCAGTGATATCATCACTGTGCTGCACAGAGAGCGGAGATGTGGAAGGGACCCTTAAGCCTCATACACACTGCTAGTTTTCTTCTTTTTTTTTTTTCATTCAACCCAGCAGGCTGAATATAAAAAACTAACAGCTGCTGTACTAATAATCCGATGTTGGTACAGCAATATACCCTGCTGTTCTAATGTGTTCTCACAGGGGGGCACCCCTCCCCACCAGAACACTGCAGTAAGCACTCTCAGCCATTGTCTGACAGCGACGACAAGGAGTCGGTCGGCAGACCTTTTTCGGACTAGCAGCAGTGAACACAAGCCAAATCTTGGCCAGTTTTTAGTGAACCAGCCGATGCTGCCTGACATTTGGCCTATGTTTACGGGGCTTAAAGGTCTGCCCACTCTACAGGCTGCCTGCAGAAAACTACAAACCCAGGCAGATCCAATGGTGTCCCTTCCTTCCAATCAGCTCTCAGAGCTCTGCATACTGAGCTCTGCAGAGTGCAACTTCAGCTATCAGCCCCATTTTTGTCTAAAAGCTCAGACAAGCGTTAAAATTCAGCACTTCGAATGAAAGTAGAGAAGAAATGGCTGCAGATAGACAGGTATAACTTATATAGAATCATTTTTTTCACCTCTGTATCACCTGGAGCCAGTCACTTCACTGGGTAGTTGTAGGGGTCTACAACCACTTTAAAGTAAAGTATATGGGTAGGTTAACAATACATCTGCTTGTGTGACAGCAGTAGGTACATTGGAATCCAAGCCTAGATTTGTTCCCAGCATTGGTCTTCTGTTGCACAAATCATGTTAAAATGTCTCTCCAAACAAAAAAAACGCCAACCTATCCTTCCCAACCCTCCCACAATATACACATTTTGCCATTATGCACCTTTTCCATAGACTTAGGTTATATAAAGAAATTACCTGGTTGATCCTGCCATTCAACCCAATTATTATTATTATTATAATAATACAGGATTAATATAGCACAAACAGTTTGCACAGCACTTTACAATTTAAAGGGGGGCAGTACAATTACAACAGTTCAATACAGAAGGAAAATGGGGGGCCCTGCTCATGGAGCTTACAATCTAAAGGAACATAGCCTTGTTTGCTGAGCTGGCTCAACACGTTATTCAACCTCTATGCAAATGGCTCTTTCCCCTAGTGTTGTCGGTACCTGGAAGCTACATGTATGTGCCAATACAGGACCTGTTGGGTCTATTCTACTTACACATACGTTCTTATCGGGTCAGGATTCAGGCAATGGTCAGATGTTACATCAGCCAAGAGAGAAGTTTCCGGCCGCAGCTCAATGCTGCACACTTTGCTAAGGACCAGCACCATGAGTAGCAGTCATGCGACTGCTAAAAGAAAAGCCAAAAAAGTATTGAATTTACTTTTTTTTTTTTTTAAATTGTATATCAAAGAGTGCAAAATGAGGGCTAAGGATACCATTTAGGACTTAAACATATTCCTCACCTCGAATGTATCTGTTAAAATGTCCTTCACACTTAACTTCTTCTCCTACCCAACCCCTCACCATTTTTATCTGCAATGGATAAGGCCGGGCAGCCAGCATTTTCTAAACAGGAGTTCTCCAATACATAATATACAGCTTGCATCATTTCTGAGTGCAGGTTCCCTTTAAGCACAGATGGGTATGAACTTCTTCATATGGAGAGTTATTCAGGCAAATAACAAAACACAAGAATTTCAAAGTGAAAATATCTTTTTTCTTCATTTCAACCTAAGCAATTCTCTGAAGTCAAACCGGTTTTTCTGTCCCATCCCATTATCATAGTCTAGTTGCAGAAGTATTTAGTGCCTGAAAAAACTGATTAATGCTTCCAGGCAAAGGGGAAACCGAGACGTGTCCTCCAGGTGAAATTATCGGTCATACTGATAAATGAAGAATGGCATAGCAACAATCCAAATCACTGCATAAACAGGAAGCGATTACTACGGAGAACCTGGAACCATGCATTAGTATGTTCACTAGGCCTAGGTCTTCTAGATTTCACTGTAATAAAGCTCTATGACATGGGCAGGTTATACCCCCTAAATATACTGTATTTTCTGGCGTATAAGACTACTTTTGAACCTCAAAAAAATCCCCCAAAAATGGGGGGTCGTCTTATACGCTGAGTATAATATCTCCAAGGTAACCTAAGTATAAGTATTACCGGTAGATGAAAATTAGGGGGTTGTCTTATACGCCCAGTCGTCTTATACGCCGGAAAATACGGTACCTGTCTTCTGAAACCGATATGGTAACCCATAAGGCCCCTTTCCCACTAGCGGAGTCCACTAGCGGATCCACAGGCTCAGGAGGGGGATCTCTCCACTGAGCAGGCGGATGACAGTTCTGTGTCTGCTTTAATGATGCTGAGTGGACATGGACACAGCTTGCTGTCCTCTATGGGCTGTCAGTTAAAAACGGACCACCCAGTGCTGTATCTTGGCCTAGGCCAACAAGGCCCAGGCCTAGGGAAGCACTTTGCAGGGGGGCAGCAAAAAAGCTGCACCCCGCACAGAAAAAAAACAGCCTTCTCCTGGCTCCCGCAAGAAAAGGGTCCCCACCGGCTTGCACTACACTTTTGTATAGCGCCAGTCCTATGGGGCAAATCAGTCTGGCACCCCCATAAAGCGGTCACACTGCTACCTGCCGGTACTGATGGGCACTAATAGGCTTCATTGATGGCTACACTGATATGATGCACTGATAGGTTGCACTGATGGCCACTGATCAAGCTGTACTGATGAGGCCTCACTGATATGCTGCACTGATGGGCAGTAATGAAGCTGCACTGATGGGCACTGATGAGACTGAACTTATTGGAACTGATGAGGCTGAACTGATGGGCACTGATAGACTGGACTGGTTGTGGTCTGTGGGTTACAGATGACAGGGCGGGTCATAAACAGGAAGGGGTGTGACCTTTACAGGAAGAGGTGGTTCATATTTAAATTAGGGGGTGCACAAGTTTAGTCAGGCCTAGGGCAGCACAAAACCTAAATACACCACTGGGACCACCTGTCAGTTTCCATCTGAAAGTCATCTGATCCAATCTGCCAGACGAATGGGGGACAGATGGGGAACGGATCCCCATCAGTCTGTTTTTAGTGGACAGGATAGTATCAGATGGGATGTCAGTGGGTGTCAACCGACACGTGTCCTTTGACATCGACCGCTCTATAGAGAGCAATGGATGGTCCGATCGGGTCTGCCTCAAAAACTAACAGGCGGACCCAACTGGTCCATCCATGCGAAAGGGGCATAAGCCCAACTCCAGTCAATCAGCTAAGTAAACAGATAAACACTCATATGGGGGGGCTGTTTTGACAGGGGAAAACTTGATTTTTCCTAGCTGTAGTTCCATAACAATTACAGATGTCTTCCCCACCCCTACTCTGTGACTGGACAGTGAAAGGAGAAGCAGCAGACTGATGAGTTCATCTCTCAGTCACTCTGATCTATCCTTCTATCAGCATGCTCTTTGCACTCCTAAGGAAAACAGGCACTACAAAAAGGCTGATCCCAATTCAAAGTTAGATGTGCACACTGAAAGATGTATTTATATATACGGAGCTTAGTTTCTGTATTCTATATCTGCATTAAATTGAACATTAATGTTTAGCCCTCCATTTACTCAAATCCTCAAGCTGGCTAAGCATTATAGAATTTTCTAGTTCAATTTCCTTTAGATTTACCTTCAACTATGTAGTGCAAAGGCCTGTCTGACTGCATACAAATTAAAAGTGTTTAGGTCTGACCTCATAATATATGGTTTTGGTAAATCTAAAGGAAAATTGTACAAGGTTGTATAATGTGTAGCCAGCTTTACACTCAGCCTAATCATAGGAATTAGCATTTAACACCTAAAGCTGAACTTGCTACACAAATACTTTCATTTCAAGATAAATTCCAGGTTTTTTTAAATTTTTTTTTGCATAGTTAAATTTGTCCACCTACGTATACTGCGTATATTGCATACCTGACCAATCCCTGTAGAAACAGAGACTCACTATAGTAACTGCTGCTCTCACAGCGACCCTCACTGTCTTCCTATTCCCGTGCCAAGCAGCTGCCTTGCTGCTTACCTACCACAAGGGGTCACCCACTCCGCATGGGAGGCAGAGAGTGTCTTAATGACTACAAGGCATTCTCTGATTGGACAAGGTGGAGATTCAAACAATAAAGCCCTGCTTCCCCACCTCGTCCAATCAAAAAAATGCTTTGCTTTTATTAAGCAAATGCAAAGCATTCTCTGAGTGGCACCTTTGTAAACACACAACCTCCTGTGGTTACTATGGCTATTACGCAGCAGGACAACCGCTCAGCACAGGACCCCGGAGACAGGTGAGGATTAGTGTAGTAGTGATGGCTACTACAGTGATTCTCCACTTCCACAGGGCTCAGCCAGGTATGGAATATGCATACTGATTTTGATCCAAGATGGACCAATATAAATTATGCAAAAATAACTTTTTTTTTTTTATATTCCAAAAAAGCCACAAAGTATATAAATCTACTTTTTGTGCATCAAATGCCTTTTTACATCCAGATATTACCATAAGGCCTCGCTCACATGCACACTGGACATTTTTGCGCCTGCTCCTAGCGGCGTCTGGCGTTTTTTTACTGCCTCTAAACTCCTCTGCATATTAGGCTAGGTGTGGATGCACATACAGGCTTTTATCAGTGTTTAGTGGCAGGGGCTTTTAGAGGCAGAAACAAATAAACTCCACCGCCAGTGCTTCCAGGAGCAGCAGAGTTTTGGCAGAAAAAATGCTTGACACATGTTAATGCTAGGAGCGTTTAGCACCTGTGCATCATTTAAATGGGCAGGATATATTATTATTCTGGCCGATTTACTTATTTAACGCCCAAGAGCTGGATGCCCATAAATGTGCCTAAATGCTTGGAAAAGTGTTAAACATTTTTACAAGTGTCAGGCGTCAAATGCGGCTGGCAGTAGGAAAACGTCCTGTGTGCATGAAGCCTTGAGCATACACCTGTGTAAGGGATGTGTTTACACGCACAGAGATGCACAGGTTTTCCATGCATCCCTGTGCAGGCAGTACCATTCATGTCAAATGGATTGCCGCAGCTGCAGGGACACAACCGCTGCTCCCAATTTGAGATCCATGTAGGAGCTGGTGTGCCCCGGGTGCTTGTTCCCAAAAACAGACAACACAAGTTCAAGGACAAGCACCCGCACATACACGGACAGCAAATTGCTGCGTCCCAACTAACAAAAAAATGCAAGGGAATGCACATGTCCCCCGTGTGGGAAAAACACAGCCCTCGTACAGGTGTACAACACTACGTTGGTGGAAAAAAAAATTAGAAAGTAAAAAAAATAAAAAAATTTAGTGTATATAATTGCGACTCAAGTCATATTGCAATTGAACGTTATTAAAAATGACCTTTCCTTTTTAATCTGCAGCTCTGTCATTTTCTGTAAAATGCAATGCAATATGGCTACCTGGAGGTGCTCTGTACACCGAATCTGTATGGAACACCCCCTGAAAATGTCATTTCCTGCTTGTGTGATTGGCTTACTGATTTTCCCAGAAGTCTGCACTAAGATGCAAATAAGATTTTTAGCATTCCAGGCAACAAAAATGTAATTTTTGGTGAGTTTGGGTCCTTTCACACGAACCATTCGATCAGATCCGCCTGTCAGTTTTTTAGGTGGATCTGATCGGATCCTCCATGCATCCCTATGGGGCAGCAGATGTCAGCGGAGACATCTCCGCTGACACCCACTCCCATCCGCATCCAATCCTGTCCGTGAAATCCGTACAGATGGAAACCCTATTTTCCATCCATCCAGGGGATCGGAACAGATGGGATCGGATGAGAGCGAACAGGCGGTCCGTTCTCATCCGATTCCCCATAGAGAGCAGCGGGGCTCTGACACCTCCCTCTCTGCACACAGAGCGGAGACGAAGCTGTCATCCGTCTGCTCAGTGGGGATCGGCGGATCAATCCCCGCTGAGCAGAGAGCGGTCCGCAACGGAATGCGGACCGCGTGAAAGGAGCCATACTTCCAAATGGAAACGTCTCTAAAGGGATGCAGACCCAGCAGATTTCTTCATTAGAGTTCTGCAGGTGCTGCTGCTGACAATTTTTAAAACCACTCTAATACAGATTCAATCAGCACATGGAGACAGACAAACCGCTATCCCTTCAGAATTACAAAAAGATAGGAATCTGCAGCAAAGTTTGTTAACCTGCAATGTACATAGAGCTGAACACAATAGCGCTGTGGGAGGGATTCCCCCATCAACACTAAAGGTACAGAGCAATTTTCTTTGCATCAACCCACTGTTGACGGAAAGAAAATTGCATAATATATGGCCAGCCTTAGGCCGTCCATAGATGGTTGGAATCTCAGGAGGCTCAGGAGGAACCGGCCGAGATTTGAACCCTAATGGGCAGGCTGAATGTACCAAGTTGATTGATCAATCAACTTGGGTACAACCAGCCTGCCAGTTTTCCTTATCATTATCTCCAGCGGCTGCTATAGCTGCTAGCGATAACTGCTTCCGCCACCCGCCCCCCTGCTGGGAGCAGACAATTGCTAGGCAGGAGGGATTCCCCTGTCAGCACTGTGTGTTGCAGGAATAAAGTTTGCACTGTGTATGGCCGGCCTTACCTTTGACCCAAATCTGATCAGTTACCTAATGCCCAATACTAAATGAAACACTACATCAGTAGATTGCATTCATCAGATATCGGAATCATCTGATAACAGTCTGATGGAGAACAGAGGCACAATTATAATCTCTGCCAGTACAACACTGTACTTAAGGCCTAAGGAATCCTTTCCACCTTCACATATTATGCAAATTGATTTAAGTCTACACACGCCACAGACTCCTCAGCCATGCCAGGAAGAAAAAAAAAAAAAAAAATGGTTGTGAAACTCAGCAGAAATGATAATACAAAAATTCCATTCATTCCATCGGCTGAAAGCGGCTGTTTCCTTTTCCACTAGAAGAATTCAGCCAAAATGTGGCTTTCCAATGTAAAATCATAACCACACAGAACTCCATTTTTATCCCATTAAGAGAAACAGCATGCAGGGGGAAATTGGGGCATTTTCAGAACTAGAGCTAGAATGACGCGAGGGCAAATTCTGTCCTACAAAATAGAGGAGACCACATGGTGGAGTAACCGCATAGTGGAGTCCACCACATGTAAATGTTGGGGCAAGGTATGAGTTCCTACCAAATGCAGGTACAAACCAGGTCCTATACTAGTCCCTTCTGTGGCACGAAAATGGGGGCATTTTGCAGGCGGGTGGAGCTTACAAAAGTCGCAGTCCTGGTTGAAATAAGGGCTCAGATGTTCTAGGCCACTGGGCAGATAGAGGAGCATTGCAAAGCCCTGCCATGAAGAAAGCAATAAGCTCATCTGCCAACATCTGACGTGAATGAGAACTCTTACAGCGCATGGCCAGCTTTGCCCTCCCATGTTTGCATGCTTACCTCTCCTGCACTGGGATCCTCTGCATCGACCAACCTATCTGGGCCAGAAGTCACCAGGTATCCTCTGCAAGGAAAGTCCTGGTAGCAGGCAATTTTAAAAAAGCAACTATTACTTCTAGAAAGAGAGTGCAACAACTTAGCTTACAAAACACAACGGGGTTTGGGCAAATACAATAGATGTGGAAGATCATCACTCCATTTTTTTTTCCTCAAGAGCCATTATTTTTCCCACAATATTAGATTTTTTTAAACAAATAAGGAATTAAAAAGAAACCCGTTACAAAACTCTGGATGCTGCTGATGACCTACTGAAATGGCTGATTGCCTGGCTGTCTCTGGTCTGAGCCATAGGCCCACAAGTAAAGTCAGGATTTATGATCTCCATACTTAGTGCATGTATGCGATTTAAAGTACTAAATCCAAGGGATCTGTATAAAAGCCCGGTAAACAAAACTATTAAATGGAAGTCAACAACGGCATACCCTGCATTCTTATGACAGGTTCCCTGAGATGTAAAGACTTTCTATTGAGATAGGAAGTCAAATTCTACAAGCAAAATGGTAAGGATGAAAGCAGGGCAACTAGCAGTCTTACTACAAGAGGTCAGCAATAGTAGCCTCCATATTCCTTCATGAAAGGTTTAGTTCACCGCTACAGAGAAGGGCCCCATAAACACCATATGTGCAGAAAAACGATGGAAAAAACATGCAGATTTCACTTGCAGATACACGAGTTTACATCAGTTTTTATGCGCGATTCAGTGAGTTTTATACACGTTGCAGATTCCTGTGCAGAAAAAATCTGCACGTAATACTAGTGTTGTGGTGTGAACAGGGCACATAGAGAACAACTGATTTTTCTTGTGCCATTGCAGAAAGCGTGCAGAAAAACGGACGTCTCTGCACTTGGTGTGATTGAGGCCTAAAAGGTGAGCTAACACCGTGCACAATGCCCGCCACCCGGTCCCTGCTGTACTTATCTCCGGGGCTGCTGAGCTGTCAGTGCCCACGCAGCTGGTCCAGAGATTTAAAATCCCCCCTCTTCACTTTCTTTTCTATGCAGAGCTTTCACAGGATGGACCTGAGTGATTTGGATTGGTCAGCACCGTTGCAGAGCACCACTCTTATCCGTCCTAGAAGCGCTGCATGAAGAAGAGGGAACAAAGTGGGGATTTCAAATCAGCAGCCCCAGAGGTAAGTACAGTGGGGACCAAAGGGGTGGAGGAGGGTGTACAGTGTTAAGTGAACGACTACTTTAAGCCTAGGGTCATACCAGTGCTACCGCATAATCATGTATTTTTCAGTTTGTTTACTGTAGCAGGTTTTGAGCTTTTTTTGAGCCTTTTTTTTTTTACAGGTTTTAATGGTTCAAAGTGATATTAAAAAGTCTTGTTTTTTTCTTGAAAAATACAAACATGTTATCTTACCTGCCCTGTGCAGTAGGTTTTGCACAGAGCAGCCCCTGATCCGCCTCTTCTCTGGTCCCTCACCGGCGCTCCTGGACCCTCCCTCCTACCGAGTGCTCCCACAGCAAGCAGCTTGCTATGGGGGCACCCGAGCCAAGGCGTTAATCAGATACCCTGCGCCCTCTCTCTCACCTCATTGGCTCACTGACTTTGTTTGACACCTGCAGGAGCCAATACACATGCTGCTGTCTTAGCCAATGAGGAGGGAGAGTCCTGGACAGCCGAGGCTCTCATGCACATCGCTGGATCGAGATGGGGCTCAGGTAAGTATTGGGGAGCTAAGGGAGGGCTGCTGCATACAGAAGAAAAAAAACATACAGTATGTGCCCCAGTGTATGGTTTTTATAAAAAAAATATGCACTGTATACCTAATTTCAAAGCACCACTTTGGCATACAGGTGACCGCCTGGGAATTCCCCACTGACGTCAGCTGGGAGGAGGGGAGGAGGCGCTCTGAAGTTAGATATAAAGCAGCATATTTTTTATAAATAACATACACTGGGTCACATACTGTAATCTAACACAGGGGATTATAGTAACAATACAGTCATTTTAGCATCAGAAGGGGAGGGGCAGGCACGGACACAGATAACGGGCAGGGAGGGGTGAGAGAGGGAGCCAAGAGAGACAGTGGATGACAGAGGCATGTAACTGACCACAGTATCAGGGGCTCAGCAGCCATGATAACCATGGTCAGTTTACAGAGGGGAGGGCAGCACCAGGCAGGATCAACCAGGTATTTAAAGTAATAGAAAGGGCCAAATTACATAGAACAAGCACTGTGCTGTATAACATGCTTTAAAGGAACAGGATCCTCTTTTTTTTTTTCCTTTTTTTTAGGGTTACAACCGCTTCAAGATAAAAAAAAAAAAAAAAAAAAAAAAAACCTTCTGCCTTTAAAACCACTAAGTTTTTTTTTTTTTTTTTTTTTTTATTAAGGGAGGAGAATGGTTGCTAAACTCAAAGCCCTGCTAAAAACAATGTAGATGTGTTTTTCATGTGCTCATAATTAGTCTACGGGGCCAAAGTGCACTATGTTGCAACAAAAGAAGTACCATGTTGCAATGATGTGAAGGGGCCCCATAGAGAATGAGCACAATGGCAGACGCAGGGGAAATAGCACTAGGTAGCCATTTGTGGTCCCAGGGGCCCGAAGATAGACAACTCCTTAAGATTACATACGTTTTGTGGAATGAGTACAGGTTTGTAAACAATGGTGCAGTAAGGAAATGGTTTTAAATGACACCACATACTTTTCCAGTAAACAAGCATCTAATCTTGAGCGGGCGGCATGTAACAGACAAGTGCCTCGCCCTAACGCTGGCGACAACCAGTATGTGCTCGGCTCACTATGACCTATTTTATTCCAGCTGGTGAGGGTGGGGTGTGTATTGCTTGAAGTTAACGTGTTTGTCACAGTATTGTAGGTCAGATGTCCTCTTTAAAATGCTATGGATCAGCTAAGGAAGACTCGTTTTACTGAGTCATTTCAGATCATCAGCGCTGAAATATTTGTGCCTGATGCCATGCAAAGGTGGAGTTAAAAGGTGAGAAATGACTTTTAAAAATTCACATGACCCAGACATACTTGTACACTGTTCACACTAATCCCGCTTCTTCAGTGTCTCTAAATTGATCTTATTAGGACATACAATATAGAAAACAAAAGGATCTCACACTACAAAAATTACTACCTATTTTATTTAGGGCTCATTCACATAGGAAGTTTCTCTATCATTGGCCAAGAGCCTGACAGGCAGTTCTGACCCCAGCCATGCACCCCTCAAATGCCAGACTGTTGAGTTTGCACTGAGCGCCACTTCATTTCACAGCTGTCAACACCACCCAGGTGGTCAAACTTTAACTGAGAAATCCTAAGAGCTGGGTGGAAAACTGGCAGGCGAAGAGTGACTGCAGCCAATCAGATGCTGTCCCTGAATAAGGTTTTCAGTCAGCCACAGGTCTGCAAGTATCAAAATATAATAGCCGGCAGGAGGGATTCTTCTTTTAATGCCATTTACTGCTGATGGAGGAATCTTTCAGCTCACTGGGTATGTATGGCAAGCCTTATCCAGAAGATAAATTACCCTGCATTCACTATATCCAGTCTCCCACAGTACACAGAACATGAAGATGCAGAAGAGTTTTCATTCTCCTCTGACTGTCCTATGAGGCTGTAGGACCCTTGACCCTACATATATTTTTTCCCAAGGAAGTGGGGTTTCCCTTTAAAGTAGAAGTCCACACTAACTCTAAAATCCCTGCATCTAAAGACCTTCACGATCTAACACTAACTTATCTAACCCTGTAAAGAAGAAATCGGTATACATATCTTTATTGAAACCGATCCCACACTGAGCTGTCAACCGCGGCTTCGCTGTGTAGATAAGTCCTCTGCACCTATCAGGCAACAGAAGCCCTACAGTAAATCTATGGATGACGTCACTCACCATTCGTTTCTCAGCCGTTGTCAGCTATGTCCTCTGCAGATCTTTCACCATTGGAGATCGGATCGGGTTGGCTTCAAAAAAGGTATGTATACGGTTTCTTCTTTACAGAGCTAGATAGGTCAGTGTTAGATCGTGGAAGTCTATAGATGCAGGGATTTTAGTTTTAGGGTAGACTTACACTTTAAGGTTTGCTCACCCCGAAAACTTCAGAACATCGTATTTTATCATCAACAAATTCACATGCGGAAAAGACCAAAATCAAATTACTAGAACACGGAACTAAACTGATCATCTAATGCTATAATATCCGATCATCTAATGCTATAATCCTAAAGACATTCCAGGGTTTATGAAGCAGTAGACAAAAATGTTCCTTAAAGCTGATCTCCAGGTTTTCTGTCACTTTAAATAAGTCATGTAGACCAATTTGGTCCAAGGATCGGTGTAAAGTGGCAGGAAACTAGGAGATCAGCTTGAAGAACCAAGTTTGGAACAATGTACTTCTAGCGTCTACTCCCTTTTCTGCCGCTATCTTTCCCACTGACATTTTGCTTCCTCCAGCTGTTTCAAGTCATTGAAGTCATTTTCTTCCCATGCCCCCACTGCCTTTCACATACCGGAATACACTACATTCCACTATGTGCTACACATCTCAATGCTGTCAGATTAAAAGCCACTAGGAGAAAATACAATATCAACATTATATCCTAAAATGGAGGAAAACAGAATACGGTAGTAACAAGATTTTAGTTTTAAAAGTATTACGATAATATTTACTGCTGTATAGATTATGGGTAAAAAGTCAGACTTAAAAAATTAAAAGTACCCTTATTTTTAAAAAAATGTAAATAAAAAAATAGTTTTGGATGGATTACTTTGCCTGTCAGGATTTTATCGTTGTCCGTTTCTCCAGAAGATTCAACCTCTTTATTTGTACCGGTCACCATATCAAAAAGGGAAGAAAAATTCAACATTTTACAGCAGTCCTTAGAACAAAGAGGTGAGGGTAAGACCCCGTTCACACTGGGGCGAGCCGACTTTGCCAGGCAACCTGTGAAGTCGCGGTGCGCAGCTCGCACCGTGACCTCGGAGCGGCCGGCACGGACTTCATATAATTGAAGTCAATGCAGGTGGCTCCGGGTCGCCCCAAAGAAGTTCCGGACCCTTTTTCTAAGTCGGAGCGACTTGTGTCGCTCCTATTAGAACGGGTCCACAGCTTCTCTATGGCAGGCGACCTACGGCGACCTGTCAGGCGACCTCGCCCCAGTGTGAACCGGCTCTAAATCTTCCATTCTAAAGGCTCGTTCTCATGTGCAGCAGCCCTTGCTGCCCCTATGAAAAGCAATCTGTGGTGGATCACTTCTCAGTGGCATTTGACAGATAGTGAGGACTGAAACAATTGCAGGTAAGCAGCTCAGGTGGGAAGATGTGATCAGTTGCAGGTCAGATCCGTAGTCTCCAGCAGTATCGTCAAACACAAAGTGATGAGCGCACTCCGATGTAAGGAAACGTGAAGTTTATTCACCACTGTAAATCCAAACTGGACATCAATACATCACGGACAGGGACAAAGGTTGACGCGTTTCATGAGTTTACACTCGCTTACTCATAACAGCCAAATAGTGAGGAGGCCCCACCTATTTTAACCCTGAAAATGTCAGCCCACCGAGCTACAACCAGCTTGAATATGTCGCATTCAGGGGCAACACTACCTGCGAAATGCGACATGTCGTTTAACTTTTTTTTGTAGCATTTGTACAGCCCTGAGCATTGGTGGCACATCTGAATGAGCTCAAAGCAGGGAAAGCAGCCTGGTAAAAGATATAAAATGGTCCTAATGGAGTGTTTAATAAATGTCAGTAAAGCCGGCTATAGGCAGTTCAAATCTCAGCCGGTTCAGCAGGGACCAGTCGAGATTTGAACCATGTATAAGCAGGCTGATTGTACCCACGTTAATCAATTGATCAACTTGAGTACAATGTTGGATTTTTCTACACACGGTTACTGCCAGGGACTACAGCCGATAGCAGTAACCACCGTTTGCTGCTAGCCGGGAAGGCTCTCCGAACCCCCAGCTGGCAGAATACAAAAGCACAGTGGAAGGAATTCCCCCATCAACACTGACTGTGATTTTCAAATGAAATTGTATCATCAATGGCCAGCCCGGCCATAGACGGTTCAAATCTCGGCCCGTTCAGCAGGAATTGGTTGAGATTCAAACCATGTAAGGGCAAGGGGAATGTACCCAAGTTCATCGATTGATCAACTTGGATACAACCAGCCTGATAGATTTTACACGAGTCTATCGCTAGCAGCTGGTATAGCCGCTAGCAATAATCACCAAGATCTCTCCCCCCCCAGTAGAATACAATGGCTCGGTGGGAGGGATTTCCATCAACGCTGTTTGTCACCCGTGGTTGCAGGAAAGAAGTTTGCACCCTGTATGGCCTGGCTAAGCAGTTTCTGCTGAACCGGCCAAGATTCAAAACCGTCGTAAATTAAGTCTGATATCCTGGAACAACTTGTTCAAGGAGGGGTGGATGATTGCCCATGTTCCAATGACCACCCTGTCCCTTTCTATAACCATATCATACCATATAATTCATGGTCACGGTTTTAAACATTCCCTCATCAATGGAAGATTGAACAGTGGATTAAAATAGCACAGCGATAAGTGAACAGCACTCTCTGCGGGGAACGCTTCCTTCCTCGGGCTGAACTCCGCCAGATCATTATGTATATGTACATTCTTTTATGTTTACACATTTTAGAAGTAGATTTTCAGATGTCAGCCCCTAACAAACCAAGCCGTGAAATGGACGCAGCTAAACAGCTTTGGAATGCAAACCTTCCAAGCAGATAATATTTTGGCAACAGGAGCCTCCTCTGGGATCAAGGACCTCAGGTTTTCAGCTAGCAATTTCCCTTAACGTCATGACCTTTGGTCCTGATAAAAAGGACTCTACAGTCCTGTTTTTCTGACCTTTTAAATGGCTAAAAACTTTAAATGACAAGACAAGATCCTATGTTCAACACCCATAGATGCACCCATGTATCATGCAAGCATGAATGACACCCTGCAGCTGAAGTCATCTCAGGGAACAACTGCTATGAAGGCCACTACACACCACATGCAGTCCAGTGCGTTTTTTTCCTGCATCAAAAACTCATGGATAGTAGGTAATGTGGCTTTCAATGACAGTTCACACCAGTGTGGTCAGTTCCATTGCATTCCAGTAAAAAAAAAAAAAAAAAGTAGAACATGCTGCTTTTTTTCTGCACTGAACGTGGTAAAACGCATTAAGAACACACATATCCTTATATTATTTTTATTATTATTATTATTATTATTATTATTATTATACAGGATTTATATAGCGCCAACAGTTTGCACAGCGCTTTACAATGTGGGGGAAGACAATACAGTTCAATACAGGAGGAATCAGAGGGCCCTGCTCGTTAGAGCTTACAATCTAGAAGGGGGGGGTCAAGTGAAAAAAAAGGCAATAACCTAGGGGGATGGGCTGATGGAGAAAATGGAAGTATAGTAGTTCGGTGTGGGTAGGATAGGCTTCTCTGAAGAGGAGGGTTTTCAGAGATCACCTAAAAGCTAATAAAGTAGGAGATAAATCAGACAGATAATGGTAAGGAGTTCCATAGGATTGGAGAGGCTCTGGTAAAGTCCTGGAGGCGAGCATGGGAGGAGGTGACGAGGGAACTAGAGAGCAGGAGGTTTTGAGAGGAACGAAGAGAAGCGATTAGGTTGGTATTTTGAGACTAGGCTAGTGATGTAGTTGGGGGCTAAGCTGTGGATGGCTTTGTAAGATGTTGTTAGTATTTTATATAAAGTCCAGGCAAAACCTAAACCCGCTCTCTGCCACATTCTAAACCTAATCAATCTAACCCTGTAAAGCAAAAATCACTGTTTTTACCTTTTCTACAGCCGATCAGGTCCGGTCCCATCCCATGCTGAGCTGTCAGCAGCGGCTTCAGCATGGAGGCGGGTGCAGGAGAGGCATCCGACAACAGAAGCCCCATAGTAAGTCTATAGGTGACGTCACTTCACACTCATTTCACAGACATTGTCGGTCCTCTCCAGCGCACAGCTTCCACCGCTGGAGACCGGACTGGATCGGGTGCAGAAAAGGTAAGTACAGCGATTTTTGCTTTACAGGGCTAGATAGATTAGGTTTACAATGTGGCACAGAGCAGGTTTAGCGTTCATTAGCCTTAAAGGAGAGGTCCAGGCAAAACCTAAGAAAAGTTGATCCATCAATCGACTTGGGTGCAAACAACATGTCGGATTTTTATATGTGATTACTGCCAGTGGCTTTAACCGCTAGCAGTATTCTTTGTGTTCTCCCGGCAGGGATGGCTCCTCAAACCGCACCCTGCTGGAAGAACACTATAGCTCCACAGGAGAGAGATTCCCCCATCAACTGTGTTGATTGAGGGAATCAAGCAAGTTTATGTCCTGCAAAAAAAAAAAAAAAAAAACACATCATGCATGGCCTGCATTACAGTGTGACTTGGCCCCATAGAAATGGCAAAATCTCAAAGTTACACTTCATAACCGCACTGAAAATCCTGTCAAAATCACAGCAGGGTGAACCTAGATTTACATTAGGGCTGATAGGGATTTTTTGCCATCTTTTAATTTCAGAAGAAATGACCAAGACACTGCATTTTGGGCAAGATCAACATGTATTTTCTGAAAATTAACGCTGGCCATACACTAGCCAAAAAATCGTTCGAAAATCTGTCATTTGGTCCGATCGTTTGTTTTTCGCCCAGTTAATGGGAACAAATAGAAAATCGTTTTTAACTTTTCAGAGCCGAAAAATGAAAGGAACAGTTTGGTAAACCTGCCGAACGAACGATAACTTGAAAGGTTAATGTGTTTCTCGGCCGAACTGTTTGCACTAGGTATATGTGACAAACTGAAAGAAAAACGTCCATTGAACGATTTATCGTTCGAAATTCGGTCATTACATGATGGCACCATTGTCTGCTCTCACAGCCGATTTTTCGTTTTTCGAAAATGTGTTCGAACTATTTTATGGCTAGTGTATGGCCAGCTTAAGCCTCAAAATGTTAAAACCAACACAGCCACAACATCGAAGGACTAGTAAGCTGTAATATATTACATATATGTATTTTGAGGCGTTTTAAGGCTAGGTTGAGGCTTTATGGGGTTCAGTGTTAAGGGGGAGGCTAGGAGTAAATGGCTAGGACTGGTATGAGCACTTCTAAGCCACAGGTTTGAACCAACCATGTATCAAATGAAATCTTCATCTATATACTTCCAGGTCAGTGAGTCTGAAAGTAGTGAATCCAAAGCAATGGCATGGCCGCCAGGCAACTATCGCTCTCAAAAGTTGAGTTGGGGAGTTGATCCATATTTCTCCCTTTACCCATCACTCACATTTCACAGCTAAGTTCAGGAATGCAACCTTTGCCTTTATGGCTACACATAAACCAGAAGCTAAAATACCTACACAAAGACACCGCACATTCCACAGACTGATGAGTGCTGTAGAGTAATGCAGGAATCCCAGCAGAGGACACAAGATGGAAGACACCATTGACATGTGCAGTCATGCACAACACAACCCCTCAACTGGTGTGACAGGTCCAGGTCAGCAGGATGCTGTTGCACACGCATTCCACCAGTATACCGCCACGCTCACTTTCTATCCAGTTCTGGAATGTAGCCAAGCTGCATTCACCAGGACATTGTACCCTAATCTCTGGCACACTCACAGAGATCATGCTGCTAGAGCGGATTTAATTAAGACGGATAAAAAAAACGATTGTATTATTTATGCCCGAGCATAAATTGTGGGTGAAATCAAAGTTATAAGAAAAAATTTCAAATGAATGTCCAGGCTCATGGTTTAACAACTCTGCCCTATATAGCATATGCACTTTTTTTTGTTTAGTTTTTTTTTAATGAACTTAATAGAAATTTTACACAATTACATTTATTAAATTCTATTGGTTGCAGCATGGTGTGAGGTGGGGGATTGCGTTGCGCTGTACTGAAGTATTTTTTTTCCAACGCACACGACCACCACGCAGTGGTGTGAACTGGCCAGGTAGGAGACAAGGCAGTTTGTCCCATCTTGCGGTGGGACTGCGCCGGAATAGCCACCCAATGCAGTCCTACCACACCTGGTGTGAATGGGCCCTGGTGCAGAAGAACTGATTTTCATACTTGTGCCATTCTATGACTCAAGAGTAGTACTGAAAGCAAATGGTAAGCACAACAGCCAGGCAACTAGCATTTTCAGCCCTCATACCTTTCTAGGATAGGTTTACTTTAAAGGATATGTAAACCCAGTAATTTATATTCCTGAAATGTGCTTGCTGTAACATGTACGATTATGAAAAATTCTTAAATCCTTCTATTGCTTCTTATGTGTGAGGCTGAGTATTTCAAAAACTGCTAACATACTGGGATTTTCACGCACAGCCATCTCTAAGGTTTACAGAATGGTCCATAAAAGAGAACATATCCAGTGAGAGCCAGTTGTATGGACGAAAATTCCTGGTTGCTATCAGAGGAGAATGGGCAGACTGGTTCCAGGTGATAGAAAGGCAACAGTAACTCAAATAACTACTCGTTACAACCAGTATATGCAGAATACCATCTCTGAATGCACAACACATCAAACCTTGAAGCAGATGGGCTACAGCAGCAGACGAACCACACTGGGTGCCACTCCTGTCAGCGAAGAACAGGAAACTGAGGCTACAATTTGCAGAGGCTCACAAAAAAAAAAAAAACATCGGACAATAGAAGATTGGAAAAACATTGTCTGGTCTGATGGGTCTCAATTTCAGCTGTGACATTCAGATGGTAGGGTCAGAATTTGGCATAAACAACATGAAAGCCTGGATCCATCCTGCCTTGTTTCAACAGTTCAGGCTGGTGGTAGTGTAATGGGGTAGGGGAAAGTTTCTTGGCACACTTTGGGCCCCTTAGTACCAATTGAGCATCGTTAAAATGCCACGGCCTACCTGAGTATTATTGCTGACCATGTCCATCCCGTATGGTTACAGTGTACCCATCTTCTGATGGCTCCTTCCAGCAGGATAATGCACCATGTCACAAAGCTCAAATCATCTCACCACTGGTTTCTTGAACACGACAATGAGGTCACTGTACTCCAATGGCCTCCACAGTCACCAGATTTCAATCCAGTAGAGCACCTTTGGGATGTGGTGGAAAGGAAGACTCGTATCATGGATGTGCAGCCCAAAAATCTGCAGAAACTGCGTGATGTCATCATGTCAATATGGGCCAAAATATCTGAGGAATGTTTCCAACACCTTGTTAAATCTATGCCACGAAGAATTAGGGCAGTTCTGAAGGCCAAAGGGGGTCCAACCCAGTACAGTACTATCAAGGTGTACCTAATGAAGTGGTCGGTGAGCTTGTGTGTAATATATTAGCCAGGTGACGTCACCTGTGACATGAGGGGACGGGGTCTCCTGATGACGTCACCTGGCGGCCACGCCCACAATGGCTATATAGCAAGCTGCAAAGACCGGCATAATCACCGGAGACATTGTCTGAGGAGGACCGGAGGAAGAAGAAGAGCCGAGGGCAAAAGAGCAGAAGATTGGACAGCAGAAGAGCGGACAGCAAAAGAGCAGAAGACAAGAAGAGCGGAGAGGGAGAAGACCAGATCGGAGAAGTCCGAATGAAGATTTTTAATAAACTTTCCAAAACGTCTCCTGTCGTTATTCACATACATTGCCTTTTATGGGGTGAATGGGTAGGGGTACAGTGTACCCCATACCCATTCACATAGGGAGGGGGTCCGGGATCTGGGGGGCCACCCAGATACTGAGAAGCTCTCTGCCCGTAGACCCCCACAGCCACCGGCCAGGGTTGTGGGGATGAGGCCCTTGTCCCCATCAACATGGGGGCAAGGTGCTTTGGGGTGGGGGGTGCAGAGCTCCCCCTGCCCCAAAGCACCAACACCCCCCCCCCCATGTTGAGGGCATGTGGCCTGGTATGGTCCAGGGGGGGTGGGGCCACTCGCTCATCCCCTCCCCCTTCCTGCCCTACCGGGTCTGGTATGGATCTTGGGAGGGACCCCACGCCGTTTTTTCGGCATGGGGCTACCCTCAAATTCCATACCAGACCCTAAGGGCCTGGTTTGGAACCTGGGGGGGACCCCGCACTTTTTTTTTCCCCATTTTTGGCGTGGAGTTTCCCCTCAAGATTCTCACAGCGCAAGTCGCACCGCAAGTCGGATCATCCTGATCCAACTTGCGGTGCGCCTTCCATTCAAATCAATAGGCTGCTATAGGGAACCATTGATTTTGAATGGAGGCAGAAAAAACGGGGCTAAACGCAACGTGGCCAAACGTACAATAACGCCAATGGAAAAAGCTACTGAAAGCACATTTAATAGCTGCTTTTTCCCAGCGTCAGAACTAGCTGTGCAGCACGTTTTTTTCTAATGTCCCGTGTACATGGAGCCCAACAAGGTGAAAGTGTACATAAACGTAAGGGGAATGTATAAACCTATAGGTATAAAACATAAATAAATCCTAATTTATTTGCTTCATGCCACAGCACATTTCAAAGATCTCGGCCTCCATGCACGGTATCTTGCAAAGAGGCGATTATTTGCAATTATTGGGACCACACCTGTCCCGACAAATTTCTACAATAATAACGCAGAATTTTTTGACACGATCTGTCCAGGTCTCAGCTTATGGGTGTGTAAGACTTTTGTTACATGATTAATCTCCAACTACTTCTTGTTAATGTAACACTGGCGCAACAATCAGAGTCATTATAAAATATTAAATGAGCATTAAAGTTGTGAACACCCACACCTCTCACAAGACAATTATTCAACTCCCAAGCTGACAGAGTCAGGAAGAGCCCATCATCGGAGGAAGAATGGACATTCCAGCCGAGGAACGTGTGCTGCCGCAGAGGAAGAGGAGTCACATCTCATTCTTTGAAGGTTTGCCTTTTCCTTCCTGTCCTCTGTACCAACCCCTCCGGAGAAGACCTAAGTATAACCAGGAACCCCGCAGGAGTCGGATCCCGTACAGGAACAAACAACACTTCTGCATTGACCGGCAAGTGACAAGAGGTGGAATTCCAACCAAGAAATTGTGAAGCACCTTAATGTTGTAAAATACAGAAAACTTCCCTGCCTTCCTTTCTACTATATAAACTCCTTAGAGAGGAAATACTGTTCTTATTTTAGATCCAGAACCAGTGACGTCAACAGTGGTTTGTAGATCCACACTAAGGTTTTTTTTTTTTTGTCAATCCTTTTTAAGTAAAAAAAAAAATTTAATTAAAAGTATAAAATGGTCACACTGCAAACAAGAAAACGCAAAACTCGTCTGCAACATAAACATTAGCTTTACATTAGAAAGAAAGGCTTTAAAATGAGCAATAGCGAATATAAAGAATTACCATACAAGTAGTTTATACAGGACATAATAAGAGAAAAAAAGAACACAATGGAAAAGGAGGAAAAAGGGGAACTCTAAAGGGTATTACTCCATGAATGTAGCTTAAGGTGCCACCTTAAAGCCGATCTTCACTGCATCTGAGCACCACAAACCAAAAATACTATTTAATTCATTTTTGGATATTCAAAGCAAACTCCCCCATCCATCTATATCCCCATGCTTTTTTTTTTGCTGAGAAATCACTTTGAAAAGCACCTGGCCATCTTGAGTAATAGAAAATGATACATGTAGCATTTACTTCCTGGAATCCATCTGCCCTTAGCTCAAGTATGCAGGACAGTGCTTAGCTGAGAAAACCCTTCCCCTCTCCTAAAAGTTCCTGTGACATTATATGCCTAGGCAAGAAATCAGATAGTAACTTAGGCTCCGTTTCCACTGTTGCGACTTGTAGTGCGACTTGACACATGTCAAGGTCACACAAGTCAAAACCTATTATTTTCAATTAGGCCCGTTCTAACTGCTGCGACTTGTAAAAAGGTTTTTGCACTACTTTTGGGCCGACTTCAGTGCGACTTGTCCCTCAGGTAGAAGAAAGTCACACTGAAGTCCTCAGAAGTAGCCGCAAACAAGTTACACTACAAAGTCGCTCTAGAAGTAGCGCGACTTTGTAGCCGCAATAGTGGAAACTTAGCCTTAAGCCCCGGTTCACACTTGTGCGTGTGCGGGGTTCGCATGTAATGTCGGAGCGCACTGCTCCGACATTACATGCGATCGGCTGTGCGGTGCGAGTTTAGCCATACAAACTGTATGGCTAAATTCGCATCGCACCCGCAGCAAACACGCACAGGAGGCATTTTTGCAGCCGCATCAGGATCGGATCGCACAGCGGTTCACACTTGTGCGATCCGATCCTGTGCGAACTGCACGATCGCACTGCGATATGCGATCAAACTGGGGGTGTCGTTAAGATTACATTGACACCCCCAGCGTATCGCATATGGCAGTGTGAACTGCAAGGGGGTGCGTGTGCGATGCGGGAACAGGCTGCGAGTTCGCAGCCTTCCCGCATCGCATCAGTGTGAACCGGACCTAAAGTGATTGTAAAGTCTTGTTTGTTTTTTTTTTTTAAATAACAAACATATTATACATATTATACTGTGCAGTTGGTTTTGCACAGTACAGCAAGTATCCTCTTCTTCTCGGGTCTCTTTTCACTGCTCCTAGCCCCTTCCTCCTGTTGAGTGCCCCCCACAGCAAGCAGCTTGCTATGGGAGCATCGGAGCCGAGCTGCAGCTCCGTGTGTTCATTCAGACATGGAGCTGCAGTTAGTCCCCACCCCCTCTCTCTCCGGATTGGCTAACCGTCTTTAATTGACAGCCACAGGAGCCAATGGCGCCGCGTCTGTGTCTCAGCCAATCAGGAGGGAGAGTCCCAGACGGTTCAGGGACTCGTGGATATTGCTGGACAGAGATGGAGCTCACGTAAGTATTCACAGCAAACATGTGAAAGAAGGTGCTCTGGTCAGAATTACATTTTTTGGCCTAAAAGCAAAAACGCTATGTGTGGCAGAAAACTAACACTATACATCACTCTGAACACTCCATCCCCACCGTGAAACATGGTGGTGGCAGCATCATGTCAGTGCGATGCTTTTCATCAGCAGGGACAGGGAAGCTGATCGGAGTTGATGGGAAGATGGATGGAGCCAAATAAAGGGCAATCTTAGATAAAAACCTGTTAGAGTCTTCAAAAGACTTGAGACTGGGGCTGAGGTTCACCTTCCAGCAGGACAATGACCCTAAACATACAGCTGCAGCTTCAATTAAATGATTTACTGTAGAGCAAAGCATATTCACTTGTTAGAATGGTCCAGTCAAAGTCCAGACCCAAATCCAATTGAGAATCTGTGGCAAGAATTGAAAATTGCTGTTCACAGAAACTCTCCATCCAATCTGACAGAGCTTGAGATATTTTGCAAAAAAGAATGGGCAAAAATTTCACTCTAGATGTTCAAAGCTGGTAGAGACATACCCAAAAAGACTAGCATCTGTAAGTGCAGCGAAAGGTGGTTCTACAAAGTATTGACACAGGGGGGCTGAATACAAATGTAGGCCACACTTTTCAGATATTTATTTGTAAAAAATGTTTAAAACCATTTCTCATTTTCGTTCCACCTCACAATAATGTGCCACTTTGTGTTGGTCTATCACATAAAATCCCAATAAAACACATTTATGTTTTTGGTTGTAACATGACAAATGTGGAAAATTTCAAGGGGTATGAATACTTTCTTTTCAAGACGCTGTATTAACTAATGCTAGCAGCAGAAGGAATAAAATTAATCAATATTGGTTGGGGGGGGGGGGGGGGGGTAAAGTTCCACTTTAAACCAGGAGTTGAAGGAAACCGATCCCTCAGTGTTACTAAAGTTAAAGGTCAGAATCAGATAGCAGTTTAACCACCGACCAGTCACGTTGACTGTACTGCGGCAAAGTGGCTCGTTCCCGTCCAGCGGCGTAGACCTACGTCGCTGGACTCCTCCCCTTGTGGGCGGTGCGCGCGCGCCGCTGGAGGCTCGCTCCCGCTGTATTCAGTCACCGCGGGAGTCGGGCCAGGGGAGGAGCAGCGGTGATCACCGCCGCTCTTCCCCGATAGTCTGGGAATCTAGTCTGGAGATCCGCCCGCTTGTGTAAACAAAGCGGGCCGATCTCTTAAGTGACAGGCAGGGTCAGATTGCAGGGTTCAGCATAACCTGAACCTGCGATCTGTCCCTGTGTCACTCAGTCACCTCCCCCCACACACGTTAGTAAGCACCAGGCATACATTAACCCCTCCCCCTCCAATTAACCCCTTCCCTACCTGTGTCATTTTTACAGTAACAGTGCATATTTATAGCACTGATTACTGTAGTAATGTCACTGGTACCCCCAAAAGGGTCAAAAATGTCAGTAAAGGGTCCGATCTGTCCCCCGTAATGTCGCAGTCCCGCAAAAAAAAAAAAAAAAAAAAAAAAAAAAAAAAAAAATCGCAGATCACCGCCATTACTCGTTAAAAAAAAAAAATACCAAAAATGACAAAAATCTTTCCCTTAGTTAGTAAACGCAATAACTTTTGCGCAAACCAATCAAAATACGCTTATTGTGATTTTTTTTACCAAACATAGGTAGCAGAAAACAAATTGGCCAAAAATTTAAAAAAATTGATTTTTACATTTTTTGGGGGGGGGGAATTTCTTATAAAAAAATGTGAAAAATATTGTTATTTTTTCAAAATGTACGCTATTTTTTTGTTTATAGCGCAAAAAGTAAAAATTGCACAGGTGATCAAATACCACCAAAAGAAAGCTCTGTTTGTGGCAAAAAAAGGACGTAAATTTTGTTTGGGTACAGCATCGCACGACCGCGCAATTGTCAGTTAAAGTCGCACAGTGCCGAATCGCAAAAAGTGGCCTGGAACGTAAGACAGCAAAATCCTCCGGTGGTAAAGTGGTTAAAGCCAAACATCATTTTCATTTTAAAGGGTTAGTTCACCTTTAAAGAAAAAATGTAAAAAAGGTGAAAACTACTACTAGGACACTTTTCCGCGTCCACACTGTACTTACCTCTGGGTTTGCTGAGCAGTCAGCGCCCCCGCAGCCGCTCCAGCAGGCCTGGGATTTAAAATCCCCGCTCGGCTTTCTCTTCTCCGTCAGTGCTTCCAGGACAGACCAGATGGATTCCGATTGTCATTCCCGCCACACTGACAGCGCTGACCAGTTAAAATCCATATGGTCCTTCCTGGAAGCGCTGATGGAGAAGGGAGAGAAGAAGGGGCCATACACAACATGGGAACATAAATGAAAGATAATGGAGGAGGACTCTTCAGTGTAATGGAAGATACAACTTTAATGTACAGTGAGTGGATAGATGACTCCACAGAACATCTACTTTCCTCTTAGCTCCTGATCCTCTGAGCACAGCTGACACAGCACTGTCGGGAAGATCTCTCTCTCTCTCTCATGTATGCATTTTATCAACTTGAATGTCCATTAACATGCATCTTTAAATCAGATACCGCTAAGTAAAGGAAAAGGCTTTTCTCCAATACCTTCAACTTATACACTGCTCTGGAAAATGCTTAGCGATGAAGCAAAGCAGAGCCTTCATAAAGCAAAAAGGCATATAAAAGGTCATCCATAATTTTTAAAAAAAAAGAAGAAATACAACGATCCCCTCATTCAAGGAAAGAGGACAGAGCCATGCATATCATTTCTTTATGTTCTAGGCCAATGATGGGGAACCTTGGCACCCCAGATGTTTTGGAACTACATTTCCCATGATGATCATGCACTCTGCAGTGTAGTTGAGCATAATGGGAACCGTAGTTCCAAAACATCTGGGGTGCCAAGGTTAGCCATCACTGTGACCTAGGCAAACCTTGCATTCAGAACCGCTGGTGGGTATATAGATATAGAGAGAGATAGATCTAGATAAATACTATTAGAAAGCCATTTCATCCACACTGCATTCAGTTGTCTCAAGTTAGTTGGCCATCATCAATGATGTCCATGGACACAATGACACCTATGGTAAAAATTGTAGAATATACAACCTCGTGCTACATAATTAAGCTTCATTTAATGATGAAGGAACTCAATTATTAATGTATCTTAAATAGAAAACTATCTTTAGGACCGGTTCACATTTGTGCAAGTGCGGCGATCGCATGTAATTCGGAGCGCACTGCTCCTTCATTACATGCGATCGGATGTGCGGATGCAAATTCACCCGCACAAAAGACGCACAAGACCCTTTTTTCCAGCCGCATCAGGATCGGATCGCACAGTGGTTCACACACTTGTGCGTTCCGATCCTGTGCGAACTGTCAGATCGCACTGCGATATGCGATCAAACTGGGGGTGTCGCTAACATTTCCTTGACACCCACCGCGTAACGCATATGGCAGTGTGAACTGCCAGATGTGCGTTTGCGATGCGGGAACAGGCTGCAAATTCGCAGCCTTCCCGCATCGCACAAGTGTGACTTAGATAGATTTTTATTCCAAAAGCATTTTGATTTTTATTCCAAAAGCATTTTATTAAAATAAACAAAAAGAAAGTGATTGTAAACTCTTTCAATAAAAATAACAAACATGTTATACTTACCTCCACTATGCAGTTGGTTTTGCACAGATCAGCCCAGATCCCCCTCTTCTCAGGTTCTTCTTCGGCTCTCCTAGCCCCTGCATTCCTTTGAGTGCCCCCATAGCAAGCAGCTGGCTATGGGGGCACCCAAGCCGAATCACAGCTCCCGTGTATCCATTCAGACATGGAGCTGCAGTTTGGCCCAGTCCCCTCTCTCTCCTATTGGCTAGTTGACTCTGATTGACAGCAGCAGGAGCCAATGGTGCTGCTGCTGTCTTAGCCAATGATGAGGGGAGTTCCAGATGGCTGAGACAGTCGTGGGCATTGCTGGATCGAGATGGGGCTCAGGTAAGCATCAGGGGAGGCTGATGCTTACCTGAGCCCCATCTCGATCCAGCAATGCCCACGACTGTCTCCGCCATCTGGAACTCCCCTCATCATTGGCTAAGACAGCAGCAGCACCATTGGCTCCTGCTGCTGTCAATCAGAGTTGAAGCTTTCTTACTTTACAACCCCTTTAAATAATAAAAATAAGTCTATAATTTATATCCACCCTGGTATTAACCACTTACAGACCGCCCACCCACCCACAATGTACTGTGGACGGGCGGCCCGCACAGAGAAAATGTCCCCCACTGCCAACACCTGCTGTGATTGTACACAGCGGGGATCTGTTAGCAAGTCCGGGCCAATAATTAAATGGCTGAAACCTGCTGATCGGCTTTGTACAATCACAGCTCAGGGCTCTATGTTGACCATCAATACAGGGATCTGTACAGAGGAACAATCTCTCGGTTTCTCTTCTCTGCAAAGCAGGGATAAGAAACAAAGATCTGTAATAAAATGCAGCACACATTACACATTGCTAGGCACGCATTTAACCCACTGATCGCCTTAGACGTTCACCCTTTCCCAGCTAGTGTCACTAGTACAATGACAGTGTATAGTATTAGCACTAATCACTGTATTAGTGCCACTGGTGATGTCAGTGGCAGTTAGTCATCTCCCCCACTCACCAGCGTCATTTAGAGTCAAGATTTCCGGCTGCACTATAGCAGCCCCATTATAGTTTGTTGATTGCAGCCATTAGTAGTATTAAAGAATAATAATAATATGATTATATATATATATATATATATATATATATATATATATATATATATATATATATATATATATCACACACACACACACACACACCCATATAAACACACACACCATAATTTGTAGACACTATCTTTCATGCAAACCAATCAATATACACTTATTGGGATTTTTAAATCAAAGACCTGTAGCCAAATAGATTTTGGACAACATTTATAAAGAAATTTGATCCTTTTTATTTTTTTATTGGATAGGTTTTATAGCAGACCATAAAAAATATTTTTGTTTTTTAAAATGTAAGTTTTATTTTTTCATTCATGTTGCAAAAAAAAAAAACAAAAAAACAAAACAGTGTCGATCAAATACCATCAAAAGAAAGCTCTATTTGTGTGAAAAAAAAAAAATAATCAAAATTTTGTTTGGGTACAGTGTTGCATGACAGCGCAATTACCGTTTAAATTAGCGCAGAGCTAAACAGCATGAAAAAAATGGCCTGGTCATGAAGGGGGCAAAACCTGCCAGCACTCAAGCGGTTCAAAAAATTAGGAGTTACCTACTCCTCTATGGATAGTGGGCTGAGCCATGCAAATCAATTCTGTACGCGCTGCTTATTTATAGCAGAAATACAGTCTAATATTATACAGTCCCATAAAAACAATAAATTAGGTGAATAAAAAGGAAAATGAAGTACAAGTCCAAATATTGTGAATGACTCCTCTGGAGAGATTGGCATTGAATGTATATACTGCTTACCAGAAACAGCAAATATAATCGCCTGATAAGAAGATTGTAACTCTCTGGATCAGCTGTAAATCCAGCGGCGTGCTGATGTCACCTACACGTGAGGGCGGGTGTTTGGAGCCAACCGGCCGGCGGCTTTGATTCAGCGCTTTCTTCTTGACATTTTTGTAAGTGTAACCCTTTTTTATGTGCAATAAATGTAATGGTTTTACGCTATGGGGCTTTCTATTTTCTACATGTGACCATTCATTGATACATGATTGAATATCCTTGGATTCAACTTTTCCTCTGATTGGGACTGGTTTATTTTACGAGTTTGAGGGGCACTTCATTGAATCCACATCCTTGGGGATTTCTAAATCTCTGGCTCCTAGACAGTTGCCTGCACCATTTCTATTTATTTCTGGTAAGCAGTGGTATATGTTGGCGGTGGTCACTGTTATGGACTGAACCTGTCGCATGGGATAGATCTGTGGCGGCTTTGAACTTTGTTCTTTTATGCCATCAACCTTTTTGTATCTGGTAAGCAGCCTGTGATGTTGGTGGCGGTTTTTCACTATACTTAGCACCTACTCCTAACTCATTCACCTAGGGCAGGGATCCTCAAACTACGGTCCTCCAGCTGTTGTGGAACTACACGTCCCAAGGGGCATTGTAAAACGCTGACATGCCCAGAAATGACTAGGCATGATGGGAATTGTATTTCTCTAACAACTGGAGGGCCATAGTTTGAAGACCCTTGACCTAGGGGATCTATATCTAGTGTATGCACCTCTGTATCAAATACAGTATCACGCTATGAATATTTTATTTTATATGCACATGATTGACGCCTATTGAGTTTATCGTGTCGTCTGAGGCCTGGAATCCCTCCTAAGGGTCTTCCCCGGGATTTACAGCTGATCTGGAGAGTGAGCCCCCGTTCACATAGGGGCGATCCGACTTCGGGTGGCGACCTCCAAGATCGCGGTGCGAGCAGCGCGCCGCGACCTTGGAGCGGCCGCCACGGACTTCATAACAGTCTATGGCGGTCGCCTCCTGGTCGCCCCAAAGAAGCTCCGGACCCTTTTTCTAAGTCGGAGCGACTTGTGTCGCTCCTATTAGAACGGGTCCGCAGCTTCCCTATGGAAGGCGACCTGTGGCGACCTGTGAGGCGACCAGGTCGCCTCACAGGTCGCCTCTATGTGAACGGGGGCTTACCATCTTCTTATCAGGTGATTATATTTGCTGTTTCTGGTAAGCAGTATATACATTCAATGCCAATCTCTCCAGAGGAGTCATTCACAATATTTGGACTTATACTTCATTTTCCTTTTTATTCACCTAATTTATTGTTTTTTATGGGACTTTATGAGGACTCTCATATGTACAGTGCCTTGCAAAAGTATTCGGCCCCCTTGAACTTTGCGACCTTTTGTCACATTTTAGGCTTCACACATAAAGATATAAAACTGTAATTTTTTGTGAAGAATCAACAACAAGTGGGACACAATCATGAAGTGGAACGAAATTTATTGGATATTTCAAACTTTGTTAACAAATAAAAAACTGAAAAATTGGGTGTGCAAAATTATTCAGCCCCTTTACTTTCAGTGCAGCAAACTCTCTCCAGAAGTTCAGTGAGGATCTCTGAATGATCCAATGTTGACCTAAATGACTAATGATGATAAATAGAATCCACCTGTGTGTAATCAAGTCTCCATATAAATGCACCTGCACTGTGATAGTCTCAGAGGTCTGGTTAAAGCGCAGAGAGCATCATGAAGAACAAGGAACACACCAGGCAGGTCCGAGATACTGTTGTGGAGAAGTTTAAAGCCGGATTTGGATACAAAAAGATTTCCCAACCTTTAAACATCCCAAGGAGCACTGTGCAAGCGATAATATTGAAATGGAAGGAGTATCAGACCACTGCAAATCTACAAAGACCTGGCCGTCCCTCTAAACTTTCAGCTCATACAAGGAGAAGACTGATCAGAGATGCAGCCAAGAGGCCCATGATCACTCTGGATGAACTGCAGAGATCTACAGCTGAGGTGGGAGACTCTGTCCATAGGACAACAATCAGTCGTATACTGCACAAATCTGGCCTTTATGGAAGAGTGGCAGAAGAAAGCAATTTCTTAAAGATATCCATAAAAAGTGTCGTTTAAAGTTTGCCACAAGCCACCTGGGAGACACACCAAACATGTGGAAGAAGGTGCTCTGGTCAGATGAAACCAAAATCAAACTTTTTGGCAACAATGCAAAACGTTATGTTTGGCGTAAAAGCAACACAGCTCATCACCCTGAACACACCATCCCCACTGTCAAACATGGTGGTGGCGGCATCATGGTTTGGGCCTGCTTTTCTTCAGCAGGGACAGGGAAGATGGTTAAAATTGATGGGAAGATGGATGGAGCCAAATACAGGACCATTCTGGAAGAAAACCTGATGGAGTCTGCAAAACACCCGAGACTGGGACGGAGATTTGTCCTCCAACAAGACAATGATCCAAAACATAAAGCAAAATCTACAATGGAATGGTTCACAAATAAACATATCCAGGTGTTAGAATGGCCAAGTCAAAGTCCAGACCTGAATCCAATCGAGAATCTGTGGAAAGAACTGAAAACTGCTGTTCACAAACACTCTCCATCCAACCTCACTGAGCTCGAGCTGTTTTGCAAGGAGGAATGCGCAACATTTTCAGTCTCTCAATATGCAAAACTGATAGAGACATACCCCAAGCGACTTACAGCAGTAATCGCAGCAAAAGGTGGCGCTACAAAGTATTAACTTAAGGGGGCTGAATAATTTTGCACGTCCAATTTTTCAGTTTTTTATTTGTTAAAAACGTTTGAAATATCCAATAAATTTTGTTCCACTTCATGATTGTGTCCCACTTGTTGTTGATTCTTCACAAAAAATTACAGTTTTATATCTTTATGTTTGAAGCCTGAAATGTGGCAAAAGGTCGCAAAGTTCAAGGGGGCCGAATACTTTCGCAAGGCACTGCAATTAATTTTTGGTCCTTTCATTTTAGCGCAGCTTTTTCTATTTATTATGCTTTTAGGATGTTTGTCACATTTAAGTTGCTGCTCTGAACTCTTTTGAGTTTTTTGGTTGATTATTTAGCGCGGTTACCATTTACATATTTTTTAATATTATACAGTGGTTTACTAACAACTGCATACAGCTGTTTAAGCGCATTATGTACTTCTTCTTTTTCATTGCTAGCTCCTTTGTAGATGTATTCACTTACAGGAACCAAGCGCAGAGGTTATCTTCTTTGGCTACTGGATAAATAGCATCCAGCTCATTTTCTGTAATCCACCTTTAAAAACATTCAATTTGCAGACTACAGAGTGCAGAGTTGCAACTGGCTTTGCTCCTTAGTGGAGAATGAGCCATTCTAATCATAGTGGAATCTTTCTAACAAATACAATCCACAAAAATGCAGAGGAGGCAAATGCATGCCGCTGAGAACAGAACATTATCTGTGTACGCTGAAGAATAACACTCTCATTTCGGACACACAAACACTTCATAGAAGGTCATGAGTGCTGAACGCATACGGGTATTAGGGTTATTGGTGCAGAATAATAATTATCACCACTGTGGTACAGTCCCCAATACTCCGCTTTCCTGCACTGGAATGCTGTGAGACCAATAACGAAAAAGGGGTCTTTTTTTTTTTTCTTCATGTAAGTATTTAAAAAGAAGTGAATATACTTTTCAAAAGGCAACTATCAGAAGTACTTCAGGAAAATTACACTTTTTTTTTTTTTTATAAACACAAAGTTGTCACTAAATAATATTACTCACACATGCCATGGGTATATGTGGAATTACACCCCAAAATACATTCTGCTGCTTCTTCCGAGTTCAGGCATACCCCATGTGTGAGACTTTTGGGAGCCTAACTGTGTACAGGACACTGAAAACCAATCAACGCCTTTATGCTTTCTAAGGGCGTAAATTGCGCATTTTACTTCCTCACTACCTATCACAGTTTCGGAGGCCCTGAAATGGCCAGATAGCACAAAACTCCCCCAAATGACCCCATTTTTGGAAAGTAGACGCCTCAAGCTATTTGAGAGGCATGTTGAGTCCATGGAATATTTTCATATTTTGCCACATTTGGGAAAATTACAATTTTTTTTTTTTTTTACACAAAGTTGTCACTAAATGATCTATTGCTCACGCATGCCATGGGTATATGTGGAATTACACCCCAAAATACATTCTGCTGCTTCTTTCGAGTTCAGGCATACCCCATGTGTGAGACTTTTAGGGAGCCCAACTGTGTACAGGACACTGAAAACCAATCACCGCCTTTAGGCTTTCTAAGGGCGTAAATTGCACATTTTACTTCCTCACTACCTATCACAGTTTCGGAGGCCCTGAAATGTCCAGATAGCACAAAACTCCCCCAAATGACCCCATTTTTGGAAAGTAGACGCCTCAAGCTATTTGAGAGGCATGTTAAGTCCATGGAATATTTTAATATTTTGCCACAAGTTTTGGGAAAATTACAATTTTTCTTTTACACAAAGTTGTCACTATCATTCCAGTGATATCTTTGTGTAATTGTTTTTTTTTTTGTCATTTCTATTCAATTGTGACAAAAAAAAAAATTAAATATTCAATGGGCTCAACGTGCCTCTCAGCAAAATCCTTGGTGTGTCTACTTTCTAAAAAGGGGTAATTTTTGGGGGGGGGGTATTTTTTGTACTGCCCTGACATTTTGGCACTTCAAGAAATGAGATAGGCAGTCAAACTAAAAGCTGCATAAATTCAAGTAAAAATAACATAGTTTATAGATGCTATAGCTTTTGCGTAAACCAATAAATTCCGCTTTTGTAATTTTTTTTTACCAGAGACATGGCTGAATATATTTTGGCCTAAATGTATGACAAAATTGAGTTTATTGGATTTTAAACAAAAAGTAGAAAATATCATTTTTTTACAAAAAATGTCAGTCTTTTTTTGTTTATATTGCAAAAAGTGGTGATCAAATAACACCAAAAGAAAGCTCCATTTGTGGGGAAAAAAAGGACGCAAATTTTGTTTGGGTACAGCCTGTTTGGGACCACGCAATTACCAGTTAAATTAACAAAGTGCCAAATTGCAAAAAGTGCTCTGCTCAGGAAGGGGGTAAAACCTTCCCAAGCTGAAGTGGTTAAACGACTAGTTCTGGGGTTTCTTTCCAGCCAGTAAAAGGCCCCTGCCAAAAAACTGCTGATAAAAGCCTATGTGTGCATGGACACATAGGATAACATGCTGGGGAGTTTACTGGCTGCACAAAAGTCCCATTACGGGGACATTTTGAATACAGTTTGGAGTACTCAGGAAGAATGAGGAATTCCAGTTACAAAGAGGAAAAGGGATTTACATTTTACCAAGAATGTTAAAGCGATATTAAAGTCTCTTTCTTTTTTAAATAACAAACATGTTAAACTTACCTGCACTGTGCAGTCCAGATCCTTCTCTTCTCGGGTCACAGGTCAGGGCTTCTCCCTCCTGCCAGGTGCCCTCACAGCAAGCAACTTGCTCTGGGGGCACCCAAGCAGGCACACTCCTGACCCCTGCAGCTCTGTGTGTCCATTCACACATGGAGCCACAATTCGACCCGCCCCCTCCGTCTCCTGATTGGGTCACTGTGATTGACAGCAGAGGGAGCCAATGGCTCCCACTGCTGCCAAAATCCAATTAGGAGTGTGAGTCCCAGAAGAGGCAGGGCTCTCGTGGACATTGTTTGATGGAGAGGGGGCTCAGGTAAGTATTAGGGGGGCTGCTGCACACAAAAGGTTTTTTACCTTAATGCATAGAATGAATGAAGGTAAACAACCTTGTGCCTTCACAGCCACTTTAAGTCTTTATATGGGGCCTGGAATTCACAGGCTAAGAGAGACTCTGGGTTGGAAAGAGCCTTCGGGTGGGAAGGAGCCTCCATTCCTGATTATAGGGATTTTGGCCCTGACAGGATTAACCCACCTACAGGAGAGGCCCAAAAAGTACCTGGAAACTGTTTGAAGGGGTCTATGAGGTGGAGTGTGAATCAGGACACATTTATGAGACTGTGTGGTGTACTGCTGGTGACTGAGACACTATGGTGACCTTGCCTTTGAACCCCTGATGCAGGCAAGGACATAACCTTGTTAAGGGACACGTTTTGAGGCCGGTGAGCCACAAGTTTGATTTTCTAGGGAGTCTAGACTGTTTTATTTTGTGTTGCAAACAAGCCGTTTTGTTTTTTTGAGAAATAAAATACCAATTTTGTTTTGCCAACATTGCCGTCTGACAATTCCGGGCTCACCAACATTACAATCTATTATAAAGTGGGGAGTAGCTTGTTTTTGGACATTCATATCTGTGCAAACACATCAGAATGACTCCCATCTACCGCCAGAATTTAGTCCAAAAGATAGGGATGCAGCACAATTACTACTGAATTTTCTGTTAAATCTTTCATCAATTTCAATGCCTAACACAGGAATGACAGTTTTGGGTGTTTCCGTCTTTATAGGTTCACATGCCGGAAAAGTAACAATTGTCAATAATTTAAACTGCAAGCATTTTAGCCCCAAAATACTTCAATGGGAGCACCTGAAAAACGTTCAGTAAATGCACACATCACACGTTTGTTTGTTTTTTCCCTACTAACTAGCTTTCCACCGGCTAAAAATAATGAGGCATCCACAAAAATCTCTTAAAGAAAAAAAATAAATAAATCACCTGAAAAACAAAAAGAGACACTCAACTCAAGTGTGAATGCACCCCGAGGAGGAGGTGCTTCCTTTTCCTTGTTATTTGAAATTACCAAGTTGAATTAAAGCGTTTGTTAGGCCCCTTCACACGGGCTTTCCGATCAGGTCTGCCTGTCAGTTTTTCAGGCGGACCCGATCGGATACTCCATGCACCCCTATATTGCTGTGGATGTCAGTGGTGACATATCCGCTGAAATCCGCTGCTATCCGATCCGACCCTGTCCGTGAAACCCAGATGGCTGGAAACCCCATTTTCCCTCCGTCCGGAGGATCGGATAGGAGCGGATGAAAACGGATAGGCGGTCCGTTTTCATCCGATCTCCCATAGAGGAAAGCGGGGCTCTGACAGGTCTGTCTCTGCAAAGTAAGCAGAGACGGAGCTGTCATCCACTTGCTCAGTGGGGATCAACGGCTCAATCCCCGCTAAGCAAAACGGAGTCCACCGGGCAGAAAGCCTGTGTGAAGGGACCCTTACCCCAACACTTCATATTCCTGATATGTGCCTGCTGTACCCTGTAATTCTATGAGAAAGTATCCTGTTCTCTTTGTATTGCTTCCTTTATGTGAAATCCCTGGTGTTCCTGCTAGTCCCCTTACTTTCCTATTAAAAAACTGACCACACTAAGCAGAAATGCACACCGTGGCCGGTTCACTAGATACAGAGTTGTATAGTAACTAAGTAGAACTACTTCACTACTGTAATTAAGTACCGAAAGGCGGTATCTGTACTTTCCTAGAGTAGAATTTTTTTCTCCTACTTCCACTTTTACTTCACTACATTTTTTCGATGATTTCAATACTTCTACTCTGATATATTTTTTTGTGCTGCATAGTTACTCGTTACTATTATAAAAATTACCACTGCCAGAACAGTAGATGGCAGGTTTCATGAAGCTCAAAACATGTGTATTATCAGCGCATACGAAAATAAATGCTACTGTATGTATAAATAAAAGCTGCATTTGAAATAATAAAAAACAATATGATGTTCAAACTTTCTTTAATAACTACATAACACAGTACTTGTACTTTTACTTTCAGTACTTGAGTAGCAAATTTTTTAAAAAAACTACTTGCAATACTTAAGTACAAGAAATGTTGAATACTTTAGTACTTCTACTCAAGTCACTTTTTGATCGAGTACTTGTACTTTTACTCAAGTATGGGTTTCGAGTACTTTATACAACTCTGACTAGATATGCTGGGACCTGTGCGCTCTCCCCCAATGATCAGACTTGTCCTGACTTGCCCTCGCTGCACTACCATTCAAAGGGAAGCTCAGTGTGCTGCTTCTCCTCCCCCCCAGCTTTTTAATGCAGCTGAGCACAGAGGGACTTATGACTTATAAAAAATAAAAAAAAAAGGTATTTAGAATGTTTTTTACATCTATACAAACATGTTTGACCTTTCATTTTTATTTTAAACTGAATGTATTGTTTTACAAGGTGATTGTTTACCATCACTTAAAGTAAAATTTACTCTGTACACCTGTGAACTTGAAACGGGGCAGGAAAGGCTGAAATGGTTGTTCCTGCGTTTCGACTAGCCTAGTATGTTGTCTTTTGGCGGGGCAGGGATTGATATGTATGGCGTGTACACAGTGCAAAGTTCTGAGAAATGTATTCGCTCTGAATGAGCAAAACCAACCACAATCTATCCAAGCCACACCGATAATAACTGCAACAACCAGCAAAAAACAGTTCTACATTACCCATGGCAACAGATCAATTTCTAGCAGTGTACAGCGAGCAGACTAATGCTCTGGATTATAAAATACATGCCCTCTATTCCTAAAAAGCTACAAATAATCTAAAGCAGTGCTAACAGATCACCAACACATTTCAAATGCTGAAATCTTGTACAGTAGCATTGCAAGTTTCCCTGCCATCTGCATCTACTGCAGTCAGTATAGTGAAACACGCCAACCTTAAACAATCGACATTCCAATCTAATATCTTTAGTGCCGGTTCACACTCTTGCGGCTGCGGCGATCGCATGTAATATCAGAGCGCACTGCTCCTTCATTACATGCGATCGGATGTGCGGTGCGAATTGAGCCATACACTTTGTATGGCTAAATTCGCACTGCACCCGCAGCAAAGACGCACAGGACCCTAATTATCAGCCGCATCAGGATCGGATCGCACAGTGGTTCACACTTGTGCAATCCGATCCTGTGCGAACTGTAAAGATCGCACTGCGATATGCGATCAAACTGGGGGTGTCGTACGGTACGGCGGCGCTTTTCCACTGCATAGAACGGCGCTTTTCCACTGCATCGTTCGGTACAGTACGGCTCTGAAAAAACAGTACCTACTCGATTGTGGTTCCAACAGGTACCAAACTGGTACCATATCCCACAATCCTTTGCATGCAGTCACTACTAGCCACTGATTGGTCAGAGAATCCCACCCACCCCGTTGTTATCCCACCCACATAACTTTAGTAATACTTTAGTGGAAAAGCAAACCATACCGTACCGTACCGAACCGTTCCAACACCGTACCATGCGGTACCAGCAGTGGAAAAGCAAACCGGGCCAAGCAGGGCCGAGTAGAGCCGAGCCGGTGTTTGCAGTGGAAAAGTGCCATAATGGTGTTTCTTTGAAGGTGGTTCTTCGTGTAAGAAAAAAAGGGGGGGAGGAAAATGGAAAAATCCTTGGGAAAGGATTCACCGCCCAGTATCAAGACTGGCGGAGAAAGGACACCATAATTTGAATACCTTACGGTAGTTTAACCGGTGAGCCAAGCAACTGGAACAATATATCATGTAAGGCTGGCCATAGACGGTCTGAATCTCAGCCGGTTCCTGCTGAATGGGCAGGCTTATTGTACCAAGTTGATTGAACCAGCCTGCAGGATTTACTTATACTGATTATCGCTAGTGGCTACTAGCAATCACTGTCTTCTCCTGGTGGTAGAATACAGTAGAATACAATGTCTTGGCAGGAGGAACTCCCCTGTCACTGTCTGTGTTGATGGGGGAATCATGCAAATTTCCTTCTTGCAATCCATGGTTGCAGGAAAGAAATTTGCACCATCTATTACATGCCTAAGTTATACATTCTTCAAAGTCACATTTTTTCGAAAGTTTTCTCCACCTTTCATTCTTCAGAAAATGTTTATCATTGGCGGTGCCAAACAATACCACACCCTGATTAAATGTATCATAGGTTAATGCTTAGAATGTCTGCCAAATGCTCATGTTGATGCATCGTGTTGCTGAGAATCTCACCAATCAGGAAAAAGAAAACATTAATATCATTAAATGGGACAAACTCCAAACTGTTAAGAAAATGACTGAACAGATCCTATCCCTTCGTTATGGTATTAATGTGTGAAGACTTCTTTTTCCATAATACAGCTACATACATTGGTTTCTGCATGTCCAACACCTGCTTTAAAAATTAAGAGGCTGAGACAACTGCTGGTTCAGGCATCTGGGTGGATCCCAACTGTAAAGTCAGGGTCTTTCCCGAGCCTGGACTGGCAAAGCAATGCCAGAAAACAGCTTTGGCTAGACTTCTCTTTTCATTAGTTTTTAATATTGTAAGCAAACTCACCCATCCCGCCATCCTTGTCTCCGTGCTTTATTTTGCTGAAAATTAATTTGCATTTCTGGCAATAGCAGCCATCTTGCATAAGGGAAGATGATTTCTGTAGCATTTACTTCCTGGAATCCATCTGCCTATGCTCAGGCATGCGGGCAGTAGGGTGTGCTTAGCTGAGAAAACCCATCCTCACCTCCTGAAGATCCTTGGCATGTATGACATTTTTTGCCTAGGCCTGAAAACCTGAAATGCCAGCCCATTAAGAGGTTTTTGATGTCAGGAGGCGAGGTTGGGTTTCTGATCATGTGACCGCTGTGATTGGCTGTCAAAGTGGTCACATGATCGGAAAGCTCCAGAACGCAAGTAGAGATCGGGAGCTTTTCGTTAGCCGCCAGTAACTGTGCGGGAGCGCGCAGGGCGTGTGCTCCCAGCACAGCTCTGAACATTCTAGTACACATTTGCGGCCTCTCTGCATTAAAGGAGTTTTAAAGGCAGAAGGTTTTTTTCATCCTAATGCATTCTATGAATTAAGATAAAAAACCTACTCTTTCCCCCAGTGGCAGATCCGTGATTTCTTGAACACTAACAATGGTGACGGCTCATTGTCGCATCCTTTGACACGGTTTGAGATCCTATGCTCTCAGACTACTCCTCAACGCCATGTCATCTCCACTACTCAATTTACTCTTTACAAAGATACTACCGAGCAGTGGTAAATTTTGCAACACTTGGGCCTCGGATCTGCAGAGAGACCTTTCAGATATAGACTGGAAACACATCTTCCAGACAGTGCATAAGGCTCGGTTCACACTTGTGCGATGTGGGAACGCTGCGAATATGCAGCGTGATCCCGCATCGCATCCGCACCTCTGGCAGTTCACACTGCCATATGTGATACGCAGGGGGTGTCAATTAAAAGTTAACGACACCCCCAGTTGCGATCGCATATCGCAGTGCGATCTGCAAGTTCGCATAGAATCGGATCGCACTAGTGTGAACCACTATGCGATCCGATTCTGCTGCGAATAAAAAAATGCCTCATGTGTGCGTTTGGCGCGGATGCAGTGCGAATTCAGCCATACAAAGTGTATGGCTGAAATTCGCACATGAGATCGCATGTAATTAGGAGCAGTGCGCTCCAAATTACATGCAATCTCCGCATCCGCACAAGTTTGAACCGGCACTAAGGGTAATGTAGCCAGCCACTCAGGAAATGTAGCCCAGCTCCCGTAATGTAGCCACTCAGGAAAACAACTATAAATTGTTGTCACGATGGTATAGATCTCCTACTCTACTACACAAATTTTATTCAGACTCCTCGGAGCAATGTTGGCGCTGTTTACAAGATACTGGCTCCCTGATACACATTTGGTGGTCCTGCCCAAAAATTCAACCATTCTGGCAGTGAATTTGTGATGTCATAGAACAGGTATCGACGCTCTCTCTTACATTCTCACCAACTCAATTTCTGCTTCACCTTACGGAATCTTCAAATACGACTTATTGTAAATCCCTTCCCATGCATATGTTGAATGCAGCCAAACTATGCATCCCCTGTCATTGGAAATCCGAAAATGTCCCCTTGATCTCTGAATGGTTCCACAGGATTAACTATATTGCGGATATGGAAGAACTTCTATCCTGTGCAAGTGACAACCCCACTCATTTTTACAAAACCTGGGCTTGCTGGTTACACTTCCGATCATCCTCAGAATATACAACCTTAGCGTCCTAAATGTCCTATACATATTGCCCTGTTCTGAAACACTTGGTTACCTCCCACAAACTATAATGTTTATCATGCTAATGACTCCTTATGTTTGATTACACCCCGTGAGGTACCCTACTCCCGAGTGATATTCGGACAGAGACCGGACTCCCCCTCTAAACCGGAGGTGTGGGGAGTTCGGCCCTTGTCCTTTCCTACTATCCTCGCTCATGTGATATCCATATTATTAATTGTATGGTGCTTTGGTATTTAGCTCTTGTTTTCCTCCCTGGTATTTATTAGCTTGTACTTGACGCTTCTCTTTTCCTGAATTCCCCTATATCCTTTACCCTCCTTCTTCCCTTTTCTTGCCTTCTAATTATACAGTACATTAAGACCCCGTTCACACTGGGGCGACCTGGTCGCCTGCCATAGAGTAGCTGTGGACCCGTTCTAATAGGAGCGACACAAGTCGCTCCGACTTAGAAAAAGGGTCCGGAGCTTCTTTGGGGCGACCTGGAGCGACCTGCATTGACTTCAATGATATGAAGTCCGTGCCGGCCACTCCGAGACTTCACAGGTCGCCCCGGCAAGTCGGGTCGCCCCAGTGTGAACGGGGTCTTATCTGGAAATAATTATAGACGAATTGTTAGCCACTTCCTGTTGTAATTACATTGTTATTACTTACAACTGTCTGTGCACTGTTTACTATGTTTGTTTTGAATGACATCTCAAAAAACACCTTTTTTTGGATAAAAAAACCTGTGTGCAGCAGCCCTCCTCAGCCCCCCTAATACTTACCTGAGCCCCATCTTGTTCCAGCGATATCCACGAGTCCATCGGCCGTCGTCTGAGACTCTCCCTCCTGATTGGCTGAGACACAGCATCAGTGCCATTGGCTCCCGATGCTGTCAAAGTCAGTTGGCCAATCAGGAGACAGAGAGGACGGGGCAAAAAGGCCGCTTCGTGTGCTCATTCAGCTCAGCTTGGGTGCCCCTATAGCAAGCTGCTTGCTGTGGGGGCACTCAGCAGGAGGGAGGGTCCAGAAGCAGCGAAGAAGGACACAAGAAGAGGAGGATCCGGGCTGACCTGTGAAAAACCAGCTGCACAGAGGAGGGAAGTGTAACATGTTTATTATTTAAAAAGAAAAAAATGCGAGACTTTACAAGGCCGCATATATGCGTACTGCTGGTGTGCAGAAGTTTATATAAAAAAAAAAAAAAAAAAAAGTTTAATACAAGTAAATATGATCTACTTTTCTGTGTGATAACTAATTCTAGCAGCCTAAGGATTAAAAATAGTCAATGCTGATTAGGAGGGTTTAGCTCTGCTTTAAATCTACAACTCTCAACATCCACTAAGCCAGTGCCCCGATGAGGGATATGCAAGGGGGTGGTAAAGAGGGTGTTCTACAGACGGGGGATGGACCTTAACGCTGGTCTCCATTCTTGTTAGCGCACAGCAGAGGGCTGGAAGTGATACATAAAGAGATCTGCCAGTGAAAGCAATCACCCACATGGAGAAGACACACAGACTGTTACTAGTCTGAACATACAGTATTTGTGGCTGTTGACTTTTTGTTTTTTTTTACAGCCTGGTACTCCTCTTTAAGCTGGCCATAGATGGATTGGACATTTCTGTAGGAACCAACTGCATTTTGATCAAAGTTTGGCCTCCCCTTTTTGACAGCTGTCAATCATTAAATCAACTTCTGTCGAACGGAATGTTGGAAAACTTTTGTCGATCAGCGGTTTCAGTGGGTTCCATCGGGAGCCCCGCAATACGCAAGCTCCCCCTGTAGGGAAAAGCCATTAAGTGCACACTTTAACAGTCATTCTGTGTTACTGCCTGTGCAAGCGGAATTCCGGCCTATTTTGCAACTTTAGTGATTCCTGGAGTGCTCGCTATGCTGATCAACAATTGGGCATTTTAAATTTTTTTCAGGGATCCCTTACCTTATTTTCAGGGCATTTTTATTGTACTTCCTCCTTCTCCCCCTTCTGTGGCCCGCAGCCACCAACATCCCTTCCACCTTTGCATTGCATCCTGGGAGCTGTTTGTCATCACTCCCAGGAGGCTGGAATCAGGAAGAACTCCCAGAACACTCCCTGGAATCAGGAAGAAGGACACAGCAGATTACACTGCAGCTTCAGATGCCCAAATCCAAGATGGCCTCCCTCAGACAGCATTTTTAAAAGTAAGATTTTGACTAAAATCCAATACTACTGGTATACACCTTGTAAGTATGAGAATAGCGGTTCTGTAAAGGGTAATAGATTAGTATTATAGGGGTATTTTTAGGTAAAAAAGGTATTTGAGGCCGGAACTCCGCTTTAAGAAGAGACGTTTGCCCACATGACTTTGAACAACAGGCAAGGAGGGATCAGCAGAAACTTGGATTTAGCTTTGTGCATTTGCATTAAGCATGTGCTGCATCATGGGCAATGCTGGGCATAGGGGAAAAATTGGTTACACGCTCCCCAAATAGAAAAAAGGGGGAAGGGTGCACCACAATGAAAAGTAATTTACGGTACAAATGTATCTATTGCAAACTGAGTGGGTTTAAAGTAATGTTTTCTGGTGTATTAAAGGCATGCTTTGCTTTATTTCAAGGGTTTATTACTTTAACAACAAAGACACCAAATCCAAGGGTCATTATCTCTGGTTTACAGTGGTGTCAATAGGTACTTGACATTATCTACACACTGGCAAACACACACTCCAGATCTTTAATCACTGTGATCTAGAAGACTCTCAGAAATGGGCTGTATACAAGTGGTGATCCAAGAAGCCTTTGTGATGAGTGAACATGCACTCAGCCATTAGTGAGCTGTGCCGGCATTAGCCACCTCCACACACATAAAAAAGAGGATTAGCGTATTTAACGATTTATCACAAAACCCATGCAGTACCTGAACACTTGGTCTTCATTATTAATACCTCTGCTGGAAATCAAAACAAAAATAAAAGAGCAATTATGAACATTTCCAGGTGTGTTCTGGACAACACTAAAAATTGCAGACGAATCCAGCCAATATAAGCATCAGAGCTTGTTTAACCTCCAGTGAACATGATCTATGAATATTTTCTCTTTCTGACTTGGTCCGGAGGTCTACTTTAACATTTCTGACCTGTGAAGAATATTCTGCAAATTATTCAGGGATCTGGCTGTGGTCTGAATGTTTCATACTGCTTATCCAGGCCAGACCCCGGCAATAAAAGAAAAGATAGCACAAGAACAGGGAATGCAGAGATAACACCAAAACAATGGTATCAAATTAAAGCGGTTGTAAACCCAAAAACACAAAAAAAAAAACCTGCAAGACAAAGGCATAATGAGCTAGTATGCATCGCATACTAGCTCATTATGTATTACTTACCTTAGAACGAAGCCCCGACACGGACTCCCGGACATCGCTGCGGGCGCTGCCATGATCCCTCGGCGTCTCTTCCGGGTTCGGCGGCTCTGGCGTAGTGATTGGCCGGAGCCGCGATGACGTCGCTCCAGCGCATGCACACGGGAGTGATTTTCCGGCAAGCTTCCGGCAAGGGAAGCTGAAGGTCCGCCGGACCTTCAGAGCGCATGCGCCGCTCTCGTGAGCGGCTGCATGCACTGCAAATATCTCCTAAACCGGGCCAGTAAAAGTAAAAAAAAAAAAAAAAAAAAAAAGCGTAATACTACCGCTTTAATGCAGATCTTCAGACATACAGTATCTCACAAACGTGAGTACACCCCTCACATTTTTGTAAATATTTTATTATATCTTTTCACGTGACAACACTGAAGAAATGACACTTTGCTACAATGTAAAGTAGTGAGTGTACATTGTATAACAGTGTAAATTTGCTGTCCTCTCAAAATAACTCAACACACCGCCATTAATGTCTAAACCACTGGCAACAAAAGTGAGTACACCCCTAAGTGAAAATGTCAGAATTGGGCTCAATTAGCCATTTCCCACCCCTGTGTAACGTGACTCGTTATGCCTCCTACACACGTTCAGATAATCGTACGAACATAATCGCTTTCAACTTGATCGCACGATTATCTGATTGTTAGTACACAGCTTTCGACACGACAGTTCGTCCAACAAAATCCGAAGGGACAAACATGAAAACTTCTGTCGTACGATAGCCTAGCGTACGACAATCGTGTAATCAGTACAGTATGCGCCCCCTAAAAATTGATAGACAAAGACCGCGAATGATCAGAAACACTAAAATATCACAGAAAAAGCCTAGCTGCCATTGTTTTTGTTTTGCACCATCTGATACGTAGCTAAGCAACCAGGAAGCTTTTCCGGAATCGTACAAAAAAAATCCTACGCTCATATGCATTGTTGAATTCGATATTAGTATCATGCAACAAAATGCGAACGATAAGTCGTCCGAACGTGTGTACGAGGCAGGTATTACAAGGTCTCAGGTGTGAATGTGAATCAAGTGTGTTAAATTTGGTGTTATCGCACTCTCTCTCATACTGGTCACTGGAAGTTCAACATGGCACCTCAAAGCAAAGAACTCTGAGGAACTGAAAAAAATTATTTTTGCTCTACATAAAGATGGCCTAGGCTATAAGAAGATTGCCAAGACCCTGAAACTGAGCTGCAGCATGGTGGCCAAGACCATACAGTGGTTTAACAGGACAGGTTCCACTCAGAACAGGCCTCGCCATGGTCGACCAAAGAAGTTGAGTGCACGTGCTCAGCGTCATATCCAGAGGTTGTCTTTGGGAAATAGACATATAAGTGCTGCCAGCATTGCTGTAGAGGTTGAAGGGGTGGGGGGGTCAGCCTGTCAGTGCTCAGACCATACGCCACACACTGCATCAAATTGGTCTGCATGGCTGTCATCCCAGAAGGAAGCCTCTTCTAAAGATGATGCACAAGAAAGCCTGCAGTTTACTGAAGACAAGCAGACTAAGGACATGGATTACTGGAACCATGTCCTGTGGTCTGATGAGACCAAGATAAACTTATTTGGTTCAGATGGTTTCAAGCATGTATGGCGGCAATCAGGTGAGGAGTACAAAGACAAGTGTGTCTTGCCCAAAGTAAAGAATGGTGGTCTGGGGATGCATTAGTGCTGCTGACACTGGGGAGCTACAGTTTATGGAGGGAACCATGAATGCCAACATGTACTGTGACATACTGAAGCGGAGCATGACCCCCTCCCTTCAGAGACTGGGCTGCAGGGCAGTATTCCAACACGATAACGACCCCAAACACACCTCCAAGATGACCACTGCCTTGATTAAGATGCTGGGAATAAAGGTGATGGACCGGCCAAGCATGTCTCCAGACCTAAAACCTATTGAGCATCTGTGGGGCATCCTCAAATGGAAGGTGTAGGAGCGCAAGGTCTCTTAACATCCACCAGCTCCATGATGTCATCATTGAGGAGTGGAAGAGGACTCCATTGGCAACCTGTGAAGCTCTGGTGAACTCCATGCCCAAGACGGTTAAGGCAGTGCTGGAAAATAATGGTGGCCACACAAAATATCGACACTTTGGGCCCAATTTGGACATTTTCCCTTTTGTTGCCAGCGGTTTAGACATTAATGGCTGTGTGTTGAGTTATTTTGAGGGGACAGCAAATTTACACTGTTATACAAGCTGTACACTCACTACTTTACATTGTAGCAAAGTGTCATTTCTTCAGTGTTGTCACATGAAAAGGTATAATAAAATATTTACAAAAATGTGAGGGGTGTACTCACTTTTGTGAGATACTGTAACAGCAGCACTTGCCAGGATGATAAATTACAGAATTATGTACTTGCCAGCATTAACTTTACAAATTCTTTTCCGGACAAAAAACCCATTACAAAATCGATACTACATTTCCAACCTTTAAGAATTGTTATATATTAGAACATTTTTCAATAGAAAATGGAAGCAAACGTGAAAGCCATTAAATGTTTAAAAGTAAAATCCTTGCCTAAGGTCAGACACCATAAAGGCGCTTATTATTCCATTTATTAATCAGAAAACTCGCCAAACAGACTATACCACATAGGCTGCTGTAAATGGAAAGTCTTGACACTGGTAGTGATAAAGTAACCCTGTCACCACACATTTACGCCCCCCCCCCCCCCCACGCATGCTGTGGTTCCTCCAACAAGCTCGCTCGTGTAGCAGTATTATATAATCCACAGAGCATACTGCAGGGAGGCAGGTGAATACATGCTACAGCTGACAGCAGCGTTTCAACACAAGTGCTACCAGAAAAGTAATTAGACTAATTCTTCTTTTATGGGTATGTATTTATTTTTTTTACAAGTGACCCTGAGATAGAAAGATAGACACACACACACTGTTCATACTCACACCTGTATGGACTTACATACATACACATATATACCTGTACATATACACATGTACATATACCTACTGTAGCAGAGCGTCCCAGAGAGAGCCAGGAAAAGTCCTGTTCGGGGTTTATACATCACCCAGGCATCTCTCGTATACCTTTAGGGATCTCTGATCCATGATCCAGTTCAGATCTTGCTCCTCTTCCCCAGGCCAATTTAAACCCACCTGAGACAGACAGCATCTCTCTCTCAGCCTGGAAACACAGACAACGTTTGTCTAGGAGAGCAGAAGGTTGGTAACACTGTCAGTGTGTGTCTTTGGAAGCTGACAAGCTGTAGGCTTGCTCAGTCTGTGTTAGTTAGGGACTACATTGTGTGTAGTAAGCACCGGGACACGGCTAGGCTTTTGTTTATTATTATTATTCCTGTTTGTTTTCCTTAAAGCACTGTACAGCACCTGTTTATAAACTTGTATATAGCACCAATAAACACCGCACTGTTTGTCACTACCTCATTGGATTTGGTATCTGTGCCTGAAAGACTGCTCATCCCAGGGAGCTTTGCACCGGCTACCTGTTCCCCAGCTTACACTACACACACACACACAAACCAAAGAGGCCAACAGGATGTCAATCCCAGTTCCAGCATCCTAAATAATTGTCAGAAGTAATATCTCTCATTTTATATTTCATTTATTTCAAGTACTTATATAGCGCCAATAATTTAGGCAGCACTTACACATTTATTGTGCATTTATATCAGTCACTGCCCTCAAGGAACTTATACTCGAAGGTCTCCAACTCACAACCATACATATCCATACTAGGGCCAATTAAAGAGGTTGTAGACTCAATTGTTTTTTTTTTCTTTTTCACCCTGAAAGAGAAACACAATGTGCTAGTATGCATCGCATACTAGCTCATTATGCAATACTTACTTTAGAACGAGCCCCCGCCGTGCCGCCGCTCATCTCTATGACAGGCGACATGTTCAGTCGCCCGTCTTCCGGGATCGTGGCATCCGGCCATCTGATTGGCCGGAGCCGCGGTGACGTCACTCCCGCGCACGCGCGCGGGAGCCGACTGTCACAGCACGGGACTCTGAAGGAACGGCACCAGCGGCCGTTCCTTCAGAGCGCATGCGCCAGTGATGTCACTGGCTGCATGTAAGGTAAATATCTCCTAAAAGGTACATGTTTAGGAGATATTTACAGTACGTATAGGTAAGTCTTATCATAGGCTTACCTATAGGTAAAGGTCTCAGAGGAGGGTTTACTTTCTCTTTAACCTACCAGCATGTCTTTGGAACATGGGAGGAAACCCCACACAGGCCCAAGGAGAACATGAAAACTCCAGGGAGGTAGTGCTATCCCTTTTAACAGTTATTGGTGTAAACAAAGAAGTCCCACCAAACACAGATATGATGCTGAAAGCAATTATCCACTCTTCTTTAATGGTGTTCTCTGCGAATTGGAAAGTATTGTGACCATACAAGATATGGCACTAAAACTGGATATCGGACAATCCTTTATAAGCCATAAAAAAAAAAAAAAAAACGTAATCTCGATTAAGTCACATTAAACTGTGTCTTGGCCATAATCACATTTCCCTTTCATTCATAATTGAACTAGAAGTTGATAAGCACCGTCCCTTCCTTTGGCTCTGCTTTTCCATGTTTACAGTGGAAATTCCTAAGAACTACAGAAAATATAGAACACAGATGCAATGTTTACACACTGGTATTGGAAAAATGCAGTTCGGAAATATGAATAACTAGAACAAATCCTTGTTCATCCTGATGCCTAATGTACTGGAAATTCCTTCTAGTAAGAAAAAGAATGTTCTGGTTTTCATCATGCTCATCACCAGTGTATCTCATACATACACAACAGGGCCTGGACTTATGGAAGACCGCATGCGGTTGTGTCTAAAGTGTACATTACTAAGTTAGGACAATTTGGCAGAGCCAAGGTTTTAAAGTGTCTACAAGCACCATTTTCCTCTGACTATTTCCTTCTCTGGCTCATCAATGCCACCTATGACCCATTATGTTCAACAGCGTTGACACAATTCTATCAGGTAGCAGAGAAGAGCAGAACGCAGGAGGAACTTCTCCATGACGAAACTTCACATTACGATGGAAAGGTGGATGTGTTTTATTCACATGATGGAACCTGCTGTTTAGAAGTAAACTGTGTGCAAACTGTTAGGGCTCTTTCACACGGACGTTCCGTATGTCGGTAAATCACCCCACCCATTGCAGATGATTTACGGACATAATGAATGTCTATGGGATTGCGGATGACCATCCGCTGACATCCGATTTTCGTCCTTTCAGTTCTGTTCTGTTTTTTGGAACGGAACAGAACCCTATTTTTGTTCCGTTTAAAGAACGGAACGGATGCAAAAATTGGAATGTCAGCGGCGTCATCCGCTGACATCCGCAATCCCCATAGACATACATTATGTCCGTATATCATCCGCAAACGGATGGGATGATATGCGGACATACGGAGCGGATGACACAAGTGTCATCCGCTCCGTGTAAAAAAAAAAAAAAAAAAAGCGGAAAAAAAAAAAAACTGAACGGCCATGTGAAAGAGCCCTTATACTGCTATAAAAAAGATTCTAAAAGCAAACAAAAATGCTAATTTTCCACTCTGGTTTACTTACAGCAAGGGTGCTCAACCTTTTGAAGAGCAAGGGCCACCTAAAGTGGAAGTTCAACCAAAACCTAAGGCCGGCCATAGACGGGTCAAATCTTGGACGGTTCAGCAGAAACCAGAGGAGATTCGAAGCGTGTGGGCAGGCTGCATGTACCAAGTTGATCGATCAACTTAGGTACAACCAGCATGTCGAGTTCACTTGCGATTATCGCTAGCGGCTGCTATAGCTGCTAGCAATAATCTGTCTTCTCCTGGGGGGAATGCTTAAACGTCATCAGTGCAAGATACTGGCTATAGGACCCGAGAGTCCAGAAGAACAGTACAACCATTAAGATGGTGGTGCAGTAGAAAAAAACAAAGCACCATAGCGCCAATAAAACAAATTGTACACGGATGAGGCCCAAGAAGCCTAAACAAGCAACTGTATGCCCGTTGGCAACAATGGACCTGTACAATTATGGTTATATCTGTGCTGTATACCAGCAGACTTGGATGCGCAGATGGCTAAACGGGGCAAAAAGAAATTATCTGCTCGCCTCTGCCAACTAGAAGGGAGGACGTATAAACACCTTCAGTTAGAAAACCACTGTGGTTAGCTGGTATTGGACACGGAGTAACAGTGTAGAATTAAATATTCTCTGACATTAGGAACAGAGCAGCAGCCCAAGTGAAAACGTGATGCTAGTCATGGTAAAGGAATGTCAGAACCCACAGGGTAATCTGGGGGAGCTCCTCTTCTAATGAAGGGTTGCATAGTGACCTCTCTCAAGCTTTCTTTAAAAGTTGTATCTCTGCACTTACACCACTGTCAAGAGGTGATGCCTTCTAAATTAAATGGTGGCTTGCCAGTACATGTTTGTTCATATTGTATTATACTCCCCCTCTGATTTTTCTCATTCCACTAAAGACAATCCTCCCAGAACATCCCATCAGGGACTCGTCAATGTTTTATTATTTGCTAACCGATAGTAAAGCTACTCATTGCACCGCTGATGCATTTTTCCCCTCCTTCACAGAGGATCATAGAATGACATTCCGTGCAGCAGAGATTATACTCCACCAAGTTGCATGTATCCTTTAAAGTTTTCGCAAACCTGATAACTAAAATCGTATACAAGTTTTAACATGTTATGCAATTTCAAAAAGTTATAATGAATATAAATCTACAGTTTGTATTAAAACAATACCCATTAGGGCACAGGCACTACCTGTTATAGGGTGACAACGCTCTGTCAATAACACAAAGGATATAAAAAAATAAAAATAAAAAAGGATTAAAGAAAGAAGATAAAGGCAATTGTTTATGACACACAGTGCAAACTAAATGTCATTCAGTGAAGCGAGCCATAAATCGAATAAATTCCGGCCAGTTCAGCAGGGACTCGACGCATTTTGATCAAGAAGGCTGGCTGGTTGTACACAAGTCCATCGATCAACTAAAAAGCCTGTTGCAAAAATTTCTCTCGATCAGTGCCATCATCTAAACCTGGCAGTGCTGATCAATGTAATTTGACTGCCGGTAAGTTTACCCACTGTCAGAATACAATAGCACAGTAGGAGGGATTCTCCCATCCACATTGTGTGTGGATGGGGGAATCGAGTAATTCTTTCAACCTACTGGTTAAACCAAAAAATGACTTGTGTGGTCTGTCTAGGGCCCCTTTCACACTTACGAGCCATTCAGATCAGCCTGTCATTTTTTTTTTAGGTGGATCTGAACAGATGCCCCATGCATCTCTATGGGGCAGCGGATGTCAGCGGAGACATGTCCACTGACATCCGATACGATCCGGTCCGTCTAATCCGGACAGATGGAAACTCTATTTTCCATCCGTCTGGGGGATCGGATCGGATGAGAACGGACAGGCGGTCCGTTCTCATCCGATTCCCCCATAGAGGACAGCGGGAACCTGACAGCTCTGTCTCCACACACAGAGCAGAGATAGAGCTGCCATCGGCCTGCTCAGCGGGGGATCGGCGGTTCGATCCCCCGCTGAGAAAAACGGAGTCCGCCGATGGAGCGGACAAGGCCAAAGAGGACTTCGGGTTTACATTTATTTTAAAGGTAAAAATAATAGCACCTTTTTGTAAGACATTAAAAGCTACTCTTGTATCATTTCTCTGAAAGCAATGTCGTAGTGCATATGCTTATTGGTACAAGGGATTGTAACTTTTCCCCCCTTATTGAACATTACGGGTAGCAACATACAGGAATAATGTTAAAGAAGAGATATAAAGCATAAACAAAAAAATATTGAATGCTTGAAGTACACAACTGTATGACATGGTCAAAGCAGGTTTAAATTTTATTGCATAGTTACATTGGCCCAGTTTGGACCAATATAAGTACTTATAGCTCATACCTGAGCAATCCTTGTGTAAGCTACAAATCACTATAGTAGTTGCTGGCAAACTTTCGGGTCCAGTGCCAAGCAGGTGGAATTCTGCAAAGTAACCACAGGTGGCTGCCTGCTGTCTGCTCAATGATGGGTTAAAATGTAAGTGCCACACCACTGCCAAGAGGTCCAGGTACAAATTTTTTCCATTTAGGTTCAGGGGTACAATTCAAGAAATAGCCAATGTATTTAGGGGGTCTAAGTGCCTCATTCATCAGGGCTTGACTGGCAGCAAAGTGAATTGGTGAACTGGACCTACAATCAATGGTAATTTATTCCAGTGTGAGTTGAAAGCACACACCCGATCAGCAGCAGGTTCAGCCGCCAAAACAAACTGCTGATCAGGCCCGTGCTTGCAACTCACACTGGAATAAATACCATTGATTGTAGGTCCAGTTCACTTTACTGCCAGTCAAGCCCTGATGAAGGGGACACTAGGCCCACTAAACACGTTGGCTATTTCTTGAATTGTCCTCTGACCTTTAATGAAATAAAAGCTGTATCTCGACCTCTTAGCAGTGGTGTGGAGCTTAAATTTCAACCCTTCCCACATTACACTACAAGCCAAGGAGACTGTGGAGATTCTCGGGGGTGTATTAGCTGCCTACCCAGGAACCAGATCATTTACACCAACAATAATACCTTAAGATAACAATGCCAGAAAAATAAACTTATGGGGCCAGCACTATCTTTCCACTTTCCTAGCCTGCTCAATGAGGACACCATTCAGAGACAGTTGATTTAATTTAATGTAGATGAGGCATTTGATTGGACAGAGGAGGCGATAACGACATTACTGCCCTGCCTCCACACCTTTTCCAATCACAACGCCTTTTATTCATTGAAAAAAAAAAAAAAAAAAAGACAGAAAATAAAAAGTAAAAGAAAAAAAGAAAAGGCTCTCTCTGAATGGTGGTAGTGCCAGCCCCGTGTTTACTATACAGAATTATAGCTGCTCTGCACCGGACCTGGAAGATTGACATCATCAATGTCGTAGCAGCAATTGCACCACTGTAACTATGCAAAATAAAATAAAAGTATATTACTGTATTCTATAATTTATATATATATATATATATATATATATATATATATATATATATATATACACACACACACACACACACACACACACACACACATATATACATATACACATACACATATTATTATATATATATATATATATATATATATATATATATATATATATATACAGTGGGTACGGAAAGTATTCAGACCCCCTTAAATTTTTCACTCTTTGTTATATTGCAGCCATTTGCTAAAATCATTTAAGTTCATTCTTCTTCCTCATGAATGTACACACAGCACCCCATACTGACAGAAAAACACAGAATTGTTGACATTGTTGCAGATTTATTAAAAAAGAAAAACTGAAATATCACATGGTATGTATATTTACTAAGTATTCAGACCCTTTGCTGTGACACTCATATATTTAACTCAGGTGCTTTCCATTTCTTCTGATCATCCTTGAGATGGTTCTACACCTTCATTTGAGTCCAGCTGTGTTTGATTATACTGATTGGTCTTGATTAGGAAAGCCACACACCTGTCTATACAAGACCTTCCAGATCACAATGCATGTCAGAGCAAATGAGAATCATGAGGTCAAAAGGAACTGCCTGAAGAGCTCAGAGACAGAATTGTGGCAAGGCACAGATCTGGCCAAGGTTACAAAAAGATTTCTGCTGCACTTAAGGTTTCTAAGAGCACAGTGGCCTCCATAATCCTCAAATGGAAGACGTTTGGGACGACCAGAACCCTTCCTAGAGCTGGCCGTCCGGCCAAACTGAGCTATCGGGGGAGAAGAGCCTTGGTGAGAGAGGTAAAGAAGAACCCAAAGATCACTGTGGCTGAGCTCCAGAGATGCAGTCAGGAGATGGGAGAAAGTTGTAGAAAGTCAACCATCACTGCAGCCCTCCACCAGTCGGGGCTTTATGGCAGAGTGGCCCGACGGAAGCCTCTCCTCGGTGTAAGACACATGAAAGCCCGCATGGAGTTTGCTAAAAAACACCTGAAGGACTCCAAGATGGTGAGAAATAAGATTCTCTGGTCTGATGAGACCAAAATAGAACTTTTTGGCCTTAATTCTAAGCGGTATGTGTGGAGAAAACCAGGCACTGCTCATCACCTGTCCAATACAGTCCCAACAGTGAAGCATGGTGGTGGCAGCATCATGCTGTGGGGGTGTTTTTCAGCTGCAGGGACAGGACGACTGGTTGCAATCGAGGGAAAGATGAATGCGGCCAAGTACAAGGATATCCTGGACAAAAACCTTCTCCAGAGTGCTCTGGACCTCAGACTGGGCCGAAGGTTTACCTTCCAACAAGACAATGACCCTAAGCACACAGCTAAAATAACGAAGGAGTGGCTTCACAACAACTCCGTGACTGTTCTTGAATGGCCCAGCCAGAGCCCTGACTTAAACCCAATTGAGCATCTCTGGAGAGACCTAAAAATGGCTGTCCACCAACGTTTACCATCCAACCTGACAGAACTGGAGAGGATCTGCAAGGAGGAATGGCAGAGGATCCCCAAATCCAGGTGTGAAAGACTTGTTGCATCTTTCCCAAAAAGACTCCTGGCTGTATTAGATCAAAAGGGGGCTTCTACTAAATACTGAGCAAAGGGTCTGAATACTTAGGACCATGTGATATTTCAGTTTTTCTTTTTTAATAAATCTGCAACAATGTCAACAATTCTGTGTTTTTCTGTCAGTATGGGGTGCTATGTGTACATTCATGAGGAAGAAGAATGAACTTAAAGAGGTTGTAAACTCATTTAAAAATTTTTTTTTTTTTTTACAACCTGCAAGAGAAAGACATAATGAGCTAGTATGCTTCGCATACTAGCTCATTATGAAATACTTACCTTAGAACGAGCCCCCGCCGTGCCGCTCTCTTACCTGTATGACGGGCGACATGACATGTCGCCCGTCTTCCGGGATCGCGGCATCCGGTCATCTGATTGGCCGGAGCCGCGGTGACGTCACTCCCGCGCACGCGCACGGGAGCCGACGGTCACGGCACGGGGCTCTGAAGGAACGGCACGGTCAGCCGTTCCTTCAGAGCGCATGCGCCAGTGACGTCACTGGCTGCATTAAAGGTAAATATCTCCTAAACGGTGTAAGTTTAGGAGATATTTACAGTACCTATAGGTGAGCCTTATCATAGGCTTACCTATAGGTACAACTTCCTGAGGAGGGTTTACTTCCTCTTTAAATGACTTTAGCAAATGGCTGCAATATAACAAAGAGTGAAAAATTTAAGGGGGTCTGAATACTTTCCGTACCCACTGTATATATATATATATATATATATATATATATATATATATATATATACACACACACACACACACACACACACACACACACACACACACACACACACACACACACACACACAGTGCATTGCGAAAGTATTTGGCCCCCTTGAACTTTTCGACCTCTTGCCACATTTCAGGCTTCAAACATAAAGATATAAAACTGTCATTTTTTTTTTTTGAAGAATCAACAACAAAGTGGGACACAATCATGAAGTGGAATGAAATGTATTGGATATTTCAAACTTAACAAATAAAAAAAACTGAAAAATTGGACGTGCAAAATTATTCAGCCCCCTTAAGTTAATACTTTGTAGCGCCACCTTTTGCTGCGATTACAGCTGTAAGTCGCTTGGGATATGTCTCAATCAGTTTTGTACATCGAGAGACTGAAAATGTTGCCCATTCCTCCTTGCAAAACAGCTTGAGCTCAGTGAGGTTGGATGGAGAGCATTTGTGAACAGCAGTTTTCAGTTCTTTCCACAGATTCTCAATTGGATTCAGGTCTGGGCTTTGACTTGGCCATTCTAACACCTGGATATGTTTATTTGTGAACCATTCCATTGTAGATTTTGCTTTATGTTTTGGATCATTGTCTTGTTGGAAGACAAATCTCCGTCCCAGTCTCAGGTCTTTTGCAGACTCCATCAGGTTTTCTTCCAGAATGGTCCTGTATTTGGCTCCATCCATCTTCCCATCAATTTTAACCATCTTCCCTGTCCCTGCTGAAGAAAAGCAGGCCCAAACCATGATGCTGCCACCACCATGGTTGACAGTGGGGGTGGTGTGTTCAGGGTGATGAGCTGTGTTGCTTTTATGCCAAACATAACGTTTTGCATTGTTGCCAAAAAGTTCGATTTTGGCTTCATCTGACCCTAGAGCACCTTCTTCCACATGTTTGGTGTGTCTCCCAGGTGGCTTGTGGCAAACTTTAAACGACACTTTTTATAGATATCTTTAAGAAATGGCTTTCTTCTTGCCACTCTTCCATAAAGGCCAGATTTGTGCAGTATACGACTGATTGTTGTCCTATGGACAGAGTCTCCCACCTCAGCTGTAGATCTCTGCAGTTCATCCAGAGTGATCATGGGCCTCTTGGCTGCATCTCTGATCAGTCTTCTCCTTGTATGAGCTGAAAGTTTTAGAGGGACGGCCAGGTCTGCATAGATTTGCAGTGGTCTGATACTCCTTCCATTTCAATATTATCGCTTGCACAGTGCTCCTTGGGATGTTTAAAGCTTGGGAAATATTTTTGTATCCAAATCCGGCTTTAAACTTCTCCACAACAGTATCTCGGACCTGCCTGGTGTGTTCCTTGTTCTTCATGATGCTCTCTGCGCTTTAAACAGACCTCTGAGACTATCACAGTGCAGGTGCATTTATACAGAGATTTGATTACACACAGGTGGATTCTATTTATCATCATTAGTCATTTAGGTCAACATTGGATCATTCAGAGATCCTCACTGAACTTCTGGAGAGAGTTTGCTGCACTGAAAGTAAAGGGGCTGAATAATTTTGCACGCCCAATTTTTCAGTTTTTTATTTGTTAAAAAAAGTTTGAAATATCCAATAAATTTCATTCCACTTCATGATTGTGTCCCACTTGTTGTTGATTCTTCAAAAAAAATTACAGTTTTATATCTTTATGTTTGAAGCCTGAAATGTGGCAAAAGGTCAAAGTTCAAGGGGGCCAAATACTTTCGCAATGCATTTTATATATATATATATATATATTATATATATATATATATATATTTATTATTATTACAATTAATAATACTTAAAGTAGAACTATAGACAAAACTTCTCATTTGCGATAAAGAGGGTTATAACCCCTGTCAATTTTTTGTTTTCCTTTCTCTCTTTTCCAAGGAAGATTTTTTTGCTTTTTACTATCCCATTGGGGAGATTTCCCTTTACTTTCTGTCCCATAGCCAAAACAGGAAGTGAGAGTAAATACCTGCAAATTAAGGGAATTGGGGACCCCCAGGCCACAAGAACTAGTGTCCCCATTGGAAGATTTCCCTTTTATTACTTTTCTGGGGACAACCCAAAATTCCGGATTTTCTTTTACTTTCAATAAAAATGGTAAACAGGACAAGTAGAAGAGGGTGAATCTCCTTAAAGGGTTACTAAACCCACAACAGTAAAATCAGTCTGTATATGCCGTAAAGCATGCAGGTTATACTCAATGTGGAACCTAAGGGGTTAATCCTCTGCATTGTGTATAAAGGCTGTTTGATCCTGTCTCTCTGATCCTCCTCTTTAACCGACTCCAACCCATCTTGTGCTAGAACAGAGCATTAGGAGTCAGGCTGCACATGCTCAGTTTGGCGGTATTGCTAGAGAATTGTTTCTTTTTTTTTCTTGGGAGAGTGCATGTGTTTAGCACAGGGCCAATCAGCGCTGTCTAGACAGAGGGTCAGAGGGGAATGAAAACTCCTCCTACGAGCTTTACTAGGAACTGATGCAAGTCACAAGACTGCTATATACTGCTGATGAGAAAAGGTATTTAGCAGTTTATTCTTTCTAAAATAATTGCATTTCCATGTTCTGTGTACTGTGGGAGATCAGATATAGTGAATGCAGGTTCTGGGTTTATAAACACTTTAAAAAAGGGGCACCGACAGCAATAAAAAAAAAAAGACTGACTGGGGTTCTAACTAGGGATAGACCGATATGGTTTTTTCAGGGCCGATACCGATATTTTGGTTACAACGTATCGGTGTCGGCCGATATTTTGAACATTTAAAGTTTTGAAAAATAAAGACAATTTTTGACACAAATCTGATACTGGGCATGTTAATTTTTGTTTAATGCCTAATGGCTGGCTTGCTGGCACCGTGTGGTGGGTGCCTGGCTGTCTGGCACCCTGTGGTGGGTGGCTAACTGGCACAGGGGCTGCGAGTGGCTGGCTGGTACAGTGCCTGTGGGTGTCTGGCTGGCTGTTACAGTGCCTGTGGGTGTCTGGCTGGCTGGTACAGGGCCTGTGGGTGACTGGCTGGCTGGTACAGAGCCTGTGGGTGGCTGGCTGGTACAGTGCCTGTGGCTGGCTGGTACAGGGCCTGTGGATGTGGGTGGGTGGGTGGCTGGCTGGCACTGGGCTGCTGTGGGTGGGTGGCTGTTTGTATGGCTGTGATACACTCCCGCGCAACTAGTCCTGACTCCAGATGAGGCTGTCCAAGGCGAGGGAGGCGGCCTAAGAAGGCAGAATGTCACAAAAATATTGGCAATATTGGCCAGTTCCGGGGCCGATACCGACATATCGGTGAAAGTGCAAATCGGCCTTGCCGATAATCGGTCTATCCCTAGTTCAAACCCATCTTCCCTCTATTCAAAATAAAATAAAAGTTTTGGCTTTAGTCATACTCTAAAAACTTAAAGTGGAGTTCTGGCCTATTTTGCAACTTTAGCGATTCCTGGAGTGCTCGCTATGCTGATCAACAATTGGGCATTTTTAATTTTTTTCGGGGGTCCCTTACCTTATTTTCAAGGCATTTTTGATTGTCCTTCCTCCTTCTCCCCGCTCTGTGGCCGCGGCCACCGATATCACTGCATTGCATCCTGGGAGCTGTTTGTCATCACTCCCAGGAGGCTGAAATCAGGAAGAACTCCCAGAACACTCCCTGGAATCAGGAAGAAGGACACAGCAGATTACACTGCGGCTTCAGATGCCCACATCTAAGATGGCCGCGCCCAGACAGTGTTTTTAAAAGTAAGATTTTGACTAAAATCCAATACTATACACCTTGTAATGTAAGTATGAGAATAGCGGTTCTGTAAAGGGCGGTGGATTAGTATTATAGAGGTATTTTTAGTTAAAAAAGGTATTTGAGGCCGGAACTCCGCTTTAAGCTTTAAGAAAAATATAAAGACTCAGTGAGGAAAGCAATAGAGTAACATTGCATTGAAAGAGCACATAAGTAGGACAAAAGTGACCCCCCTCTACTGAAATGAGAGGATAACCTAGTTTATGTTGATGTGGGATTGTCCTCTCATCACCTACAGTCAAAATGGGAAGAACTACTAGTAAAATGCTGTGATTGTTAGGAAGAAAAAGGGGGAGGGTAGTAAATTTCAGGGGTAGGTAGGGAGAGATACACTAACTATATCCCTGTGACACCATGAAAAGCCCATCACACCCAGTCTGACACCGTGTCTGACACCATGTCTGACGCAATCTCTCAAGTATGGACACAGACAGCAATAGAAATCAACCCTTCTCTACTACATCCCAAATAAACTGGTTTAAAGGCCAGCACCAGCCAAAACTAAACTCCACGCTACACCTCCCTGATAGTTTAGTCAGAGCGGAACATATCCCATCCATCTGTAGAGGGGAGGCTATAGAACGGCGTGCTGAGCACGGTCATAAAAGACAAATACACAACCCAGGCCAAGGAAAAGAACAGCTCAGCATGACCGGACACTGCTTAGTACTCGCTGTTTATCCAAACATTTCCTTTATTTATCCAGTGTGCTGAATCGTTACACCACGGGTACATTTGAGAAGAAAAACAACCTTATCGGTTATCTTTTACCAGGTACACATTATTAACTAAAGTAATCCTAATCAGCAAACACCAACAAGTGGTGGTCCAAGACTGTTCACTAGAGAGCTTTAGACTCCATGTACACGGGACGCTGGAAATGGTCGTTTAGGAGCAGTTGGGCGTTTTTTTCAGAAGCCCCTGAACCCATCTACATTTTATCTTATCTGTCCATGTACACCAGGTCGTTTACAGTCATTTGCAGGCAGTTGCGTTCAGGGACTTTTTTTAGAACGCAATTATTTGCGTTCGAACGTGTGTTTCCCGGCGTTTCAAATGCACAAACGCGTCCGAACGCATCTAAACGCGTCCGAACGCGATGACCCGTTTTTCCAGTTTTTCCATTTTAAAGGGGAATAATTTTTTTGACCTCTAGGAACGCTTCTAAACGCAAACGCCCCCAAACGCCGCTAAACGCGAGTACAAACGCGACCGAACGGACGTTTCAAACGTCCTAAAAATTCCAGCATTCAAAGGGACTTTTAACAACGTCCCGTGTACATGGAGCCTTAGGCCCCTTTCACACATACGCTCCGATCAGATCTGCCTGTCAGTTTCTTAGGCGGATCTGATCGGATGCCCCATGCATCCCTATGGGGCAGCAGATGTCAGCGGAGACATGTTCACTGACACCCGCTGCCATCCGATCCGATCCTGTCCATCAAATCCGGACGGATAGAAACCCTATTTTCCATCCGTCTGGCAGATCGGATGAGAACAGACAGGTGGTCCATTCTCATCCAAATCCCCCATGGGGATCCGACAGCTCCGTCTCTGCACACAGAGCGGAGACGGAGCGGTCATCCGCCAGCTCAGCGGGGATCGGCGGATCGATGCCCCGCTGAGCAGAAGGGAGTCCGTTGGCGGAACAGACTGGTGTGAAAGGACCCTTAAGATGGTCATACACAAAGATTCATGTAGAGCTATAGGAGAGAATTCACTCAATTCCCCAATACACGCTTATCAGCATAGATGGACGGATCTGTAGTGCCAACCATTGTATTCTGCCAGCAGGCACCCACGGCCGTCAGAATACCCAGTGCCTGCTGGATACAGGTGTTTGGCTGAGAATTTTCCACCCGGCTCCCTTCACAAAGTTTATTGAACAATCGACAATTAAGGTTGGTGGCGTCAATATGGTAATTCAGGAAACTAAATTCAAAATTTGATCTATTAACCAGTTCTGGACTGGAAGGATTTGCCCTCTTAATGACCAGGCCTTTTCTTGCAATTCGGTATGGAATTACGTTAACGGAAAACTGCGCGGTCGTGCAACGCTGTACCGAAATAAAATTGATATCCTTTTTTTCCCCACAAATAGAGCTTTCTTTTTGGCGGTATTTGATCACCTCTGCAATTTTTACTTTTTGCACTATAAACGAAAAAGGGGGAAATGGGGAAAGATTTATGTAATTTTTATTTATTTATTTTTACTAGTAATGGCGGTGATCTGCGATTTTTAGTGGGATTGCAGCGGACAGATCGGACCCCTGACTGACATTTTTTGACACTTTTGGGGGGACCAGTGACATTACTACAGTAATCAGTGCTAAAAATATGCAGTTACTGTAATAATGACACTGGCATGTAAGGGGTTAACCTAGGGATGATCAAAGCGTTAAGTGTGAGCCTAGGGGAGTGTTTACTAACTGTATGGGGGATGGGCTTGTGAAATGCCCACAGAGACCTGTAATCCTATATAGGAGGATCACAGGCACTCTGTGATCATTTCAGAGAGAAGGACGGTCAGCTGTGTTTACAACAGCCGACCGTTGTCCTCTCTCAGCAGGGAGTGATCGCAGGTGCCTGGCGACAATTGCGGCCACTAGTCCCATGCATCGGCATCCCCGCTGCCTAGTGAGGGCCGGCGCGTACTTGCCCCCCAGCACCAAGCACGCAATCAATGTAGAGCTGAGTCGTTTCGCGCAGCTAAGCCAACCTGCCACAAAAAAACTGAGGTGGGCGGTCGGCAAGTGGTTAATGCCCAGTTTTAGAACTTGGTGGGGGCGAGAGCGCGCCCGTCCTAGTTGGGCGCTCATCCTATTGGGGCAGGAGCGTGCAAGCAACGCGTGCTCGCCCCCCCCCCAGCACCACGCGACCGCCATAGAGCTACGTCGTTTCGCGCAGCCGAGCCAGCCACAGTAAAACTGTGGCGGGCGGTTGGCAAGAGGGTAAAGGCCAGTTTTAGAACTTAGGGCCTTAGGCAGTGTAAAATGACCAAAAACTGTTCACTCATTTATTTTCATCATCTTCACAAGAAAAATCTATTTTGATTAGATGCCAAGATCAGCAGCTTTCTTCTATTCATGTATCCTGGAAAATCAGTAAATAGGTGTCACCTCACAACAAAGATTCAATTATTTTGATAAACAATGTGTTTGGAGCCGGAGGCCCCTAAAGACATTCATGTCAATGGTGAGAATACCCAATAATCTGGGACAGCAAAGGACTAAAAATGGATGTAGCCTGAAATGTGTCTAGAAAATGCTCTGTTGGATTCACAGGACTACACAGCAGGGATTACTGTAACAGAAGATTTGGAAAGACAGTATGAGAATTCTAACTGAGCAGTGTCCTAACCCAGGGGTTCTCAGTCTTTTAAAGAGTTAGGGACATTTAAAGTCTCATTATTATTTTTAAAGAAAAAAAAATAACAGATTTAAACATATCTGCTCTGTGCAGTTGGTTTTGCACAGAGCAGCCTGGATCCTCCTCTTTTCGGGTCCGTCTTCGGTGCTCCTGGCCCCTCCCTCTTGTTGAGTGCCCCCACAGCAAGCAGCTTGCTATGGGGGCACCCCAACGGAGCCACAGCTCCGTGTGTCCATTCAGACACGGAGCTGCGGTTCCCCCCCAATCTCTCCCGATTGACAGCAGCATGGCTGTGCTGTTTTTCAGCCAATCAGAAAGGAGAGTCCCGGATGGCAGGGGCACTTGTGGACAGCGCTGGATAGAAATTTTCATTTCATATTCATTTCATATTCCTGATATGTGCCTGCTATACCATTTTCTTGTGCGAAAAAGTATCCATTTCTCTTTGTTGGATCTTGGCTTTCCTAAATAAAACTGACCACACTCAGCATGAGCGCACAGCATGGTCAATTATCTAGTGGTGCTGGGAACTCTTTACGCTTGTGTTGACTACCGACCCCAACCCTGCCCCCTCCGCAGAGCCAATAACTAAGAAGACCAGTGTTCGGCTGTTTCTCCACCCTCACCTCTCTATGCAGCTGAGAACAGAGGGGAAATAGGGGAAAAATAAAAGGCTTTTATAATGTTTTTTAGATCTATACAGAAATGTTTTACCTTTCGTTCTGATTTGAAGTATGGATCATTTTACAAGGGGAGGGTTTACACATACTTTAAAAGAAAAATGGAAGATGCCATTGATTACTACCTTCTAAAAACGTATCTGGCTTCAATATGTTCAGAGTCGACAATCCCAAGCAAGTATGTACACGGTTAAAAAAAAAAAAAAAAAAACGCATCAGATCTCAATGGGGAGAAAGCTCATGCTGGATATCTATACTGGTATGGACTGGGTAATGTGTTAGGAAGGAAAGGATGCCACATCATTTGATGGAAATGAAAATGATCAACTTACAGAAGGCTGAATTCAAAGACACCCTAAAAATCAAAGTGAAAAAATTATGCAGCAGGCTAATTCATTTTGCTGAAATTTTATTGCAGCAACTCAAAATGATATTTAGTAGTTTGTATGGCCCCCACGTGCTTGTATGCATGCGTGACAATGTGGGGGCATGCTCCTAATGAGACAACGAATGGTGTCCTGGGGTATTTTACCCCCAGATTTGGAACAAGGCATCACTGAGCTCCTGAACAGACTGAGGTGCTAATTGGTGGCGTTGGATGGACCTAAAACACAATGTCCCAGAGGTGTTCTATTGGATTTAGGTCAGGCGAGCGTGGGGGCCATTCGATGGTATCAATTTCTTCATCCTCCAGAAACTAGCTGCATACTCTCGCCACATGAGGCCGGGCATGGTCGTGCACCAGGAGGATCCCAGGACCCACTGCACCAGCATAGGGTCTGACAATAAGTCCAAGGGTTTCATCCCAATACCCAACGGCAGTCAGGGTGCCATTGTCTAGCCTGTAGAGGTCTGTGCAGCCCTCTATAGATATGCCTTCCCAGACCATCACCGACCCACCATCAAACCAGTCATGCTGAACGATGTTACAAGCAGCATAACGTTCTCCACAGCTTCTTCAGACCCTTTCACATCTATCATAGGCAGGTCCAGTGACGGTCCTGCCTATTTTGGTGTTCAATGGCAAATGCCAATCAAGCTCCACGGTGTCGGGCAATGAGCACAGGGCCTACTAGAGGACGTCGGACCTTCAGGCCACCCTTAGTAAGTCTGATTCTGATTGTTTGGTTTAGAGACATTCACACCAGTGGCCTGCTGGAGGTCATTTTGTAGAACTCTGGCAGTGCTCATACTGTTCTTTTTGCAGAAAAGAGCAGATACCGGTTCTGCTGATGGGTTAAGGACCTTCTACAGCCCTGTCCAGTTCTCTAGAATATCTGCCTGTCTCCTGGAATCTCAACCATGCTCTTGAGACTGCGCTGGGAGACACAGAAAACCTTCGGGCAATGGCACCTATTGATGTGCCATCCTGGAGGAGCGCCTGTGCAACCTCTATAGGGTCCAGGTATCGCCTCATGCTACCAGTAGTGACACGGACCCTAGTCCAATGCAAAACTAGTGAAAAAAACATTCAGAAAAATTCATAGGAAAAAAATAAAGTCAGTGGCCTCCACTTGTAAAAATGTTCCAGGTTTGGAGGTTGTCTCATTGTAGCCCATGCAGTGCACCTGTTTATTTCATATACACCAAAGCAGCTGAAACTGATTACCACCCCTCTGCTACAAACTGACCAGATCAGAGCAATATCCCAGGAGTTTACTTGACTTGATGCTAAACTCTAAAAAAATTAAAGGAACACTTTTTAATCAAAGTAAAACCAGAACTTCTGATCTCAAATGTCAGACAACATTGAGTTTGCATAAAGGCCATGCAACTAGCATTTTCAAAAGAAGAGATGCACAGTGATAGCCTCGATATTCTGCCAATACAGATTTCCTGTCAGTCAATTTATTTGTCTGCAAGATATGTCAATATATAGCTATGGAAAATGTGTTCAGAAAAGACATGCAAACCCTGTATGATACCCTCTAGGTGAATATGAGAATGTGGCTGACATTTTAATATAGTATACGTTTTATGCATTTAAGTATATGAAGGAAGCTCTAAGTTGACCCAGATGTCAAAGGCCACTTTTCACAGGGCAGATTTGAAAATTAAGGTAGGAGTTGATTGGTTGCTTTGAAACCGTGTTCCCTAATAGCACATTGATAAAGAGGATTACAACATCACATTTCACAGGTGGTCTGGCATTTTAGAGTGAGATACATCACAGTAACATTTATTATTACTTTTACCAAACTATTCATGTGAGCACACTCTGTTCTCCCATTACACCAAATCAAAACTAGTCTTGTAGGCGTTGTTGCAATAGTCGCACATTGTAGGTTATATTCAGAGTCATATAATGGGAACAGGATAGACAAGTAGAAGGATCCAGTTTCTTCTTCTAGCTTCCAGGAATCCACATTCTTCATCTGGTCTTTATTGTATCCATCACACACCTTTTATTGTGAAATGTCCTGCTTTAAAGACATCCCAGAGTCCTTCTTGCTTCTTAATCCAGGTGGTGTATAAAAGGTTTGCATCTCAGTAACCCTATATAACAATCATATTAGGGGAACCTGAAGAACCAACCATCAGCAACATACCCAGCTACGGCCATTACATATTTCTGGTAGTCACGATACCAGACTGTGACCACTATTTGTTAATGACAGGTCTGTCAAAAGTTAAATGTTGCTGTTCAATAAATAGAATTAAAAAAAAATAAATGTTGCTGTATATTGTAAGTCACTACAAGCAATAAATATGATCCAGTGGTCTCCAAACTGTGGCCCTTTGCTTGCCTTTATCAGGCCCTTCGGACACTATTCCTCCCATTGATACAAAGCACTACTCCTTCTACACCAACATGGGCCATAATTACTGTCACAATACCAGCAATAGGGTACTATTCCTACCACTGACCCCCAACAATGGGGCCCTATTCTTCCCACTGACATCAATGATGGGGCATTATTTCTTCCTCCGATACCAGAATTGGGTATACCTCCCACTGACACCAACTGCAGGGCCCTCTATTCTTCCCACTGAAACAATGATGGGGCACTATTCCTCCCCCTGATACAAACAATGGGGTAATATTCCTCCCCCTGATATAAACAATGGAGCAATATTCCTCCCCCTGATATAAACAATGGAGCAATATTCCTCCCCCTGATACCAACAATGGAGCAATATTCCTCCCCCTCATACAAACAATGGAGCAATATTCCTCCCCCTCATACATACAATGGGGCAATATTCCTCCCCCTCATACATACAATGGGGCAATATTCCTCCCCCTGATACCAACAATGGGGCAATATTCTTCCCACTGATAAAGATAAGGCATTTTTACCTCCATTGACACGGGGGCATTTTCTACTCCCACTGGCCAAAGTTTGGCCCTTCAAAGTTTGAAGGACAGTAAACTGGCTCTTTGTTCAGAAAGTTTGGAGACCCCTAGTATAGTCAATAAGCAACTAAAGATGTCTGCAATAGCAAACACTGCATCTGGACTATAGACAAATATTTATACAGCGCTATATAAAATCAAATAAAGTGACAATGTGCATCATATAAATCAATAAACTCGCTTACAGTGCAATATATATTCCTCTTAGGTGCAATATATAATGTCAATAAAGTGCATTCAAAGTAAAGTGCATAAAAGTCCCACTAAAATATAAATATAACCGTGGTTTAAAATTCAATAAAGTGCTTGATAGATGTTTCCATATAAAAGTGCAAGTGACACCACCACCGTTTAGCCACCAGATGGCCTCTCACCTCACTGAAGCATTAAACCAGCATTGAATCCTCCAAAAATGCCACGTCCTGGATCAATCTCTCACCATCCCATGGACATGATATGTGAATAAAGATAATGAGGCATCTAAGTGTACACTGCTATTATCCTTTAATTCAGGGATCTTCAAACTACGGCCCTCCAGCTGTTGCGGAACTACACGTCCCATGAGGCATTGTAAAACTCTGACATTTGCAGACATGACTAGGCATGATGGGAATTGTAGTTCCTGAACAACTGGAGGGCCATAGTTTGAAGACCCCTGCTAATTGATTCACATTCAAAGTAGAATTGCACTCACATGAATCAGCACAATGGGCTTGAACTGCATCTGGATTACAGTCAACTTTAGCCAGAAAACTGAACACCAGGACAAGAATAAAAGGACCACAATATTTTTAAATGATTTATTCACTAATATTATTACAATGCGTTTTTAAATGCAGTTGGTGTAAGTACCCAAACCTGTCCTAATACTACCATCCTGTAATCATCTGAACAACTGGTTTCAAACACAGAGAGAGTCAATTCACAATAATGTCAACCTGAAGCTGGCCACGCAGGATCGAATGTTGGCTGTTTCCTACTGAATCGCCCAAAAATGAATCCATAGGTGGCCCCCCCATCGCCACCACCTGGCTTGCCAAGCTTGGATCAGAAGTTCGCTGGCCTAAAACCTCTATACCGGTGATCACTAAATGGCGGACCGCGGGCCACATGTGGCCCGCGTCATGTTTCCATTCGGACCGCCGCGGTACCGCTATTTAGCAGCCTTTTCTTCCCCTGCCGTCGCTCTGTAATCCATTGCTCACAGAGCAGACAGCAGAAGGCAGGACAGTTCTGGATGGAGGGCGGAGCTGCCCGAGTTTCACAAGCAGGGATTGGCTGCTAGGATGAAGGGCAGTCCTAGCAACCAATCACGATCTTGCAACGCCCCCCTCCATCCAAATATGCTGTGCCTGTGCCTCCCTCCAACCTTCGATCTGTGTAGGCAAGGTAAGACAGTAAGGGAGGGGGTGAAGTCCCAGGGAGTGAGGACACTAGTTTGAAAAGCTGTAAATGAGGAATGTGTGTGCTGAGGACAGTGATGTGTGTGTGTGTGTATTTGAGGACAGCGAAGTGGAAGAGCTGTGGTGTGTGTATGTTGAGGACATTACAGTGGACGACAGAGGATTTTAATGTGGGGTGTGGGGGGAAGGTTAGGACATTCAAGTGGGGAGGCTGAGGACTGTGATGTGGTGGGCTGAGGACATCATAGTGGGGGGGGGGGGGAAGCTAAGGACATTAAAGTGGAGCCCTGAAGACTGTGATGTTCGGTGGGCCCTGAGGACATTAAATTGGGGAGGCTGAGGACTGTAATGTGGGGGGGAATGATGACTGTAATGTGGAGAGAGCGGAGGAAAATAAAGTGGGGGACTGAGGACTGTAATGTGTGTGTGTGTGGGGGGGGGGCATTAAATTGGGAAATTGGGGGAGGCTGAGGACTGTAATGTGTGTGTGTGTGCGGGGGGGGGGGGGGGATATTAATTTGGGGAGGCTGAGGACTGTAGTGTGTGTTTGTGTGTGTGTAGGGGGGGACATTAAATTGGGGGAGGCTGAGGACTGTAATGTGGGGGGGACTGATGATTGTAATGTGGAGAGAGCGGAGGGCAATAAAGTGGGGGACTGAGGACTGTAATGTGTGTGTGTGTCATTAAATTGGGGGAGGCTGAGGACTGTAATGTGGGTGGGCTAAGAAATGTAATGTGGGGGACAATAAGCAGAGTAATGTGAAAGGGGCTGAGGACAGTAATGCGGGGTAGCTCAGGATTGGATTGTGGGGGGGGGGGGGGATTGTGGGGACAGAGAACAGTAATGTGGGGGGGGGGTGATGTAAATAGGGGCAGAGGATAGTACTGTCAAGGGGGGGAGGGTCGATGACAAGGAAGTGTGAGAACATTACTGTGAAAGGAGTGGAGGGGGGTGATGTAAAGGGGAACCTGAGGACCCTCATCAAGAGGAGATCTTAATGTGAAGGCGCGGAGGGGACTGTGATGAGCAGTGGGGACTGAGGGATTCAGATCTGTGCATGTGGCGCACACATCGCAGGCTGAACTACCCACGAGAAACATAGAGAAAGAAGTCCTTGACCTTTTTTTTCCAAAATCGCACAGAACTGAAATGCTGTTTGGCACATGCGAAAAGACACCACGGGTTCCGACATGATATTCGGACCTCTGCTACAAGAAAATTTTACTGACCGGACCTCGATACATTTTAATTCAATACCCCTGCTCTATACAATAGTCTCTCTACAGCCTTCCTTCCATGCCATCTCTGTATTTTCAGCAGAATGAGAAAAGGCAGTATTTAAACTAGTGAATACCCTAGCATGCACAGGCTCAAACCCATAATGAACAGAAAAATGAAGGTAGCCTACGGAAAATAAACCAAAGGACACAACTGAACTGAATTCCGTGTGGAAGGGCACAGCTTGTAAAGGTGTCAGACAATGAACAGTTGATAAAATATTTACATCCTGACACTATAAATACCAAATTGCAATGCAAGGATAAGGATGACTGACGGTCACTTTCAAAAACAACCCAGCAACTAGGAAGCTCCCATATCTATAAACTGACAGACTCACAAAAGCGAACACTCAATGGATAATGTTCGCTTTCTTTGAAAAGTACATAACAGCTTGACATACCTCAAATTAAAGACAGAAAAAAAAACCTTTGAAGCGCCAGTTTGCCTGCAGGCATATAGGAATACTTCTTAGGATTATACACAAACTGCAACAAAATTTGTTAACACAGACTTGAAAGCAATAGTTTACATGAAGCATGTTGCAATAGACGCAAATTTGACATGGCAATTTAATCATTTTCATAGGTTTACCCAAATTGAAAAGATGTTTTCTTGAGCATGTCCACAAATCAAAGCACTTAAAACATCTACAGAAATGTCTCATTAGTGCAACATAATGCAAAATCATTACCTGGACATCCATTTTCAATATGGATTCCATAAACCCATTATTAAGCAATGTTACATAGATAATACTGTTGAGCAATTAGGCTGCATCATCTAGGGGTCTCCAAATGAGTTTACTGTCCTTCAGACCTAAGAGGGGCCAGACTGTGCCCAGTGGGAGTAAACAGTGCCTGATCTTTGGTATTAGGGGAAGAATTATTTGCTGTCAGTGGGAGGAATAGTGCCCCATTTGGTGTCAGTGGGAGGAATAGTGCCCCATTTGGTGTCAGTGGGAGGAATAGTGCCCCATTTGGTGTCAGTGGGAGGAATAGTGCCCCATTTGGTGTCAGTAGGAGGAATAGTGCCCCATTTGGTGTCAGTGGGAGGAATAGTGCCCCATTTGGTGTCAGTGGGAGGAATAGTGCCCCATTTGGTGTCAGTGGGAGGAATAGTGCCCCATTTGGTGTCAGTGGGAGGAATAGTGCCCCATTTGGTGTCAGTGGGAGGAATAGTGCCCCATTTTTGTTGTCAGTGGAAAGAATTATACCAAATCTTTGGTGTCAGTAGAAGGAATAGTGCACCATTATTTGTGTCAGTGGCAGGAATAATGCCGCATTGTTGGTGTCAGTAATAATGCCTCAAAGGCCAGCTAAGGCAAGCAAAGGGCCACATCCGGTCCCAGGGCTGCAGTTTGGAGACCACTGAACTAGATCAATCTAGTTTAGGTCCACAATGACTTTCCTAACACATGATGTGAACCCCTACCGTATGCCCTTTTGGGCCAGACTCAAAGTACTGACATAAGAGGGTCAAGCAGGGCAGCCATAATTTTAAGGTCAAGTTGTCAGTCTGCATATTCTCTCATGACTGGTTTCCCTTAAACTGACAATTTTCCAATTCAAATATTTCCAATTTTTTGCAGAAGTTTCCAATTTTGGAGTAATGCCTCGTACACACGCACCGATTGTTGGCCGTAAATTTTTGGCCAACGTCCGATCGGCCGATTGTCAGCTTGTTAGTATGATGCTTTCGACAACCGACTGCGACTTTTCGGCCGAACAAAATCTGGTGTGTATGCTATAAAATTTTTGTTGGCCGTCAACAGAACGGCTGATTGTTCGTCAGTCAGTACAGATTTCGGCAGACAAAAATCTGATGAGCAAGACTGGGCATGCTCAGAGAAGAAAAAACACACGGAAAGTTAACCAGCACATGACATCACTTCTGAAGTTGGTTGTTGTTGGCCGAAAAAATTAGTGTGCAGTCTAGAGCACATTTCAACCAACGCAACAACACTGGACAAAAGTCGGCCGATCGGTCGGCCAAAAATAGGTGCGTGTGTACGAGGCATTAGGATGGCAACAGATGGATCTTGTCCCCAATTCAATCAATATGAAATTACAGAAATGTGTGTGATATATAGACTTCAACTTTTGCACATTTTACTTAAATTTTAGGTCACTTTCATTGTGATATATCATGCCACTATTTTGCTTTACTGTATTACATTAATTGACATTATAAGTTTCAATACACATATGGGTATTCTGATCAGATTTCTGTATTTTCACATTAATTTAACATTTGATTATTTCATATATGAAATTCACACACGGTTTAAGGAATTATTAATGGCTACCTTAAGGGTAATCATTTAGTAGCGCTGTACATATTGTTATATTGTGGTTTATATTTGTCTTGTGTTGTGCTGGCTGCTTATTCGGACATTATCGCAGTATTTTCTCCCATTTTTAAAGTGAATTTAATGTAGGAAGGAAAAGTACCGGCAACAGACAAGGCTATCCAGAAACGTTGTCCTAAATAGGTAGAATACAAATTTGCTTTAAGACAAAAGAAGGCAACGTACTATATAATATGTTTTGTTCAGTATTATTCTTGATCACATCCTTATGAGCCATGTGACTGACACAAGTTAACCACAGAATTTCCCAGTAGATATGGAAAAATACAGTACAAATGGTTTGTTTTCCTGTCCAAGTCTGACTGACTGGAATCCCCACAAACACTAATGGCGCTTTTCCACTGCATGGAACCGAACGGTTTGGCTCGCTTTTGTGCTTTTCCACTGCTGGTACCGCATGGTACGGTGTAGGAACGGTTCGGTACGGTACGGCAGCGCTTTTCCACTGCATGGAACCGAACGGTTTGGCTCGCTTTTGTGCTTTTCCACTGCTGGTACCGCATGGTACGGTGTAGGAACGGTTCGGTACGGTAGCGCTTTTCCACTGCATGGAACCGAACGGTTTGGCTCGATTTTGTGCTTTTCCACTGTTGGTACCGCATGGTACGGTGTAGGAACGGTTCGGCTGCGCTTTTCCACTGCATGGAACCGAACGGTACGGCTCTCAAAAACAGTACCACCTCGATTGTGGTTCCAAGAGGTACCATACCCGGTACCATATCCCACAATCCTTTGCAAGCAGTCACTACCAGCCACTGATTGGTCAGAGAATCCCACCCACCCCGTTGTTATCCCACCCACTTAACTTTAGTACTACTTTAGTGGAAAAGCAAACCATACTGTACCAAACCGTTCCAACACCGTACCATGCGGTACCAGCAGTGGAAAAGCAAACCGGGCCAAGCAGGGCCGAGTAGAGCCGAGCCGGTACTTGCAGTGGAAAAGTGCCATAAGCGCACAGAATCAGAGCTGATCTATTTCAGTAAAAACTTTCCTGGGTACTGGTAGTCAAAGCCTTTCCAATCTCTGTAGGGTAAATCAGAGCTTCAACCTGCAGTAGCTGCTCTGTGTATTGTAAGAGGACACTGATCAGATCCAGTTCTCCAAATTGCTGGCTGCATGCATCAGCTGAGGCGATATACACAGAAAACAGAACTGAAAGTGTTATCGGTTGTATGAATTGTCACATAACTCAAGATTATCCTATGAATTCCAACATTTATTCCATCAAGAAAATGGATACATGCAACACACCAAGTTTTAGAACACTTTGATATATATTCAGTTTTGCTGTTGTGCATACGGTTTATTTTCCCTTATGCTATGCTTTTCGTTATATTAATCTGAAACTCCAGTAGTAACTGGGGAGAGAAGGGTTTAGTGGTGTATGTGGTTGACATATTGGAATTTGAATAACGGAACTCAGTGAGTCAGGGATCACAATCTCAGCCTGCTGCTGTAGTAACTGCTAAGTATGCCATTTACACCAGTGATGGTCAGGAATCAGAAGACTGCACTCCTCAATTTTCAAATATCTAGTTAGGGAGATAGCAAGAAAAACCCAAAATGCAAGTTAAAGATTTTACTTTTTTTTTCTCCTTTTTTTTTTTTTTTTTTTTTTTTAATAAAGATTTGTAGTGTGTGGAAGGGCTGAAAACCCTTGTGGGTGTTCTACAGTCAGAATCTTAAGAACACAATACTGTAGGCCAAGTGCAAAAAGGTACCAAACATCACAATTACTTTATTCAAATTGAAATTCATATATAGCTAGCTATTGTAGAATAGCACTACTAAACTACTAGAAAATTGTTGAACTGGAAAAGTTGTACATATAATACCCACATTATTTCCTTGCAATAAAAACAATTTCCATCTACACATCACAAGACAATCAATGGACTTTCGTGCAGCGCATTTCATGTGGATGCAGAACTAACTACAGACAAAAGATATTGAATCATAAAAAAACAAAATCAAGAACAATGGAGAAGCATAAAACTCATAGCAAACCAGACAACTCTCATTTCTAGAATATCTTCAGATATGCCATAGAGTCTTCAAAGGGGGCACAGTGGCATATCTGCATTGAAAGGGGGCACAGTGGCATATCTGCATTGAAAGGGGGCACAGTGGCATATCTACATTGAAAGGGGGCCCTGGCATATCTGCATTGAAAGGAGGCACACTGGCATATCTGCAATGAAAGGGGGCACAGTGGCATATCTGCATTGAAAGGGGGCACAGTGGCATATCTGCATTGAAAGGGGGCACAGTGGCATATCTGCATTGAAAGGGGGCACAATGGCATATCTGCATTGAAAGGGGGCACAATGGCATATCTGCATTGAAAGGGGGCACAGTGGCATATCTGCATTGAAAGGGAGCACAGTGGCATATCTGCATTGAAAGGGGGCACGCTGACAAATCTGCATTGACCACACCGTCCATCTACTCTTGGTCCAGCCCCCGGGTCCAATATATGAACCCATTGCGGCCCTCGAGTCAAAAAGTTTGCCAACCCCTGCCATAGACGCTAGACAGAAGTTCAATCATGTATGCATAGCTCATCAAGTAAACATTCGTAACAGATTTATTTCTAGATATTCAAACTCGTACTGCACAAATGTGTATGTCTGTGCTCCCAGCAGGCCTATCCAGACACCAGCCTGTTTTGGAGGAACATTCTCTATAGGTCAGAAAAATCCAGGATTGCCAGCTGACTACTAGTATCACAAGAATGCCTATAAGCATCATTAATAGGTACCTTTAGAAAATGAGATGTTATGTGCTACCAGGAAAAAAAATCCTACATGAATCCAGTTTAATCACAAAACTATTTAAAAATCTGTATTAAAACAAAGCAACGCAAGCTAGAAGTAACATATTTCAGCCCAAAATACACTGGGAACCTAGGACATGGTAAAGCGATCATAAAAACAGTGTTCCATCTGCAAATATATAGAAAAGACACACAGATAGAGGTCATGCTTTTACTTGTTATTCATATATATTTCGGAAACGTGGAAAACAATTCTGACCATAACCAAGAATACACTGATAAAGAAGAAGAGTTAATAAATAGGAGGAATATACAGTCAAACTTTTCTTCAAGAGGTTTTTCAATAATAGCCACCTGGAAAAAATGGGTTGCAGTATCATAATGACTGCAATAGCTTGGAACATTTGAAGACATTTCCAAATGTGAAAAAGGCAAAGCATTAGAAAAGCTCAGTAGTACGATACTTACTTCACTAGCCTCTTTTCGTAGCCCTTTACTGCTCCTCAACCAGCTTCTGCTTAGCTCACTCAATTCAGGAATGGGCTGAACCTTCAACCTCACTGTATCTCCAGACTGGCGGATCATCTCCACAATTTCATCTCTAGATTTATTCTCCACATTACGACCATTTATTTCCACCAATCGGTCACCAGGAACCAAGCCCAATGCAAGGTCTTTTGTACCAGCACCTGGCTCTGCAAAGTGGACAACTCTCCTATACACTTGCCCATCAGGTGCCCTGTCTAGCATAGTTGTCCTACGTAGCGAAAAGCCAAAATCTCCAGTGTTTCTTCTCTGAAGCTCCAGTTCTCTCGGTACCGGTGCCTGTGGTGGGAGCACAGAGGGCAACCTCAAATCTGCTGGAAAGGTTTTCCCCACTACTTCGGGGACTTTGACAACATTCGGACTGTTGTTTGATGGGATCACTTGCACTGAAGGCACAGAATATTTATTGATTTCTGCATCAAATGCTCTGATTTCAACCTGTGGGGAAGGAGCAGCAGATGTCTCTGAAGGGGTGGAAGTTTCAGACAGGCTTTCATCTTTGCTCTTTTGAGAGAAGGAGAATCTTTTGACCATTTGTGCCACTCCAGAAGAATTCTGTTTAGCAAGGGAACCAAACTTAGCAGCACGCTGAAGTACACTACCCTTAAAGTTGGTCTCTTCAGTCTTCAAGTCATCACTGGAGCTAGCAGTACTAAGGTGTCCAGAATCATAGAGGACACTTCCTCTATTGCTGACATTATCCGAGTCAATGTCCGTAAGGTTAAGCTCAGAACTGCTAGCTACCTTAATGGGGATAGGATTAGATATTTCCAGTTTGGTCTTTGAGTCCCGTTTAGATGAACGATTAAGGTTAAAAAATCCTCTCCTCATGCTCATCTCTTCCAGGCTCTTCAGCTCCGCGGCGGACATCCTCTCTTTCTTTTCTTTCTTTTTCTCCTTTTTGATTCCATCCTTCTCTTTATCCTTTTTCATCAAGTTGAACATGTTGGAATGTCTTTATAACGCAATGTGCGGAATCTAAAACCCTCTGGCGATCAAAATGCTCCTTCTGGTGTTTCTCCAAGACTCATAGATAAATATTTCTCTAGAATAAAAAAAAGAAGGAGAGATCACAATGAGATAAGAATGACTTCACGGATGGTTAAACAGAGGAATACTGCTGAAACTGACCCAGATGCTGCCACTAACAATAGTACAGTATTTCCATTGTGTGCCCTTTTCTGCAGAAGTCACTTACTGGAGCTAAATATCAGCACGCTCACTTATGTACGCAATTAAAGCAACTGAACTGAAACGCTCTTTAATAAAAAGCAATGGATTATTTATTTCTTCAAATACATTTTATATATTAAAAACACAATAGGAACAGTTCTTTACAGCAAGGCAAATGGGATCTTTGATGTGCCCAGAAAAATGTGTGATTTTCACTCTACTTTACGTCAGAGCTCCAAGCACACCACTGAACACAGAACTGAAACACATACAAATGGTTAAGACCCCGTTCACACTGGGGCAACCTCACTTGCCGGGGCGACCTCACAGGTCGCGATGCGCAGCTCGCACCACGACCTCGGAGCGGCCGGCACGGACTTCATATCATTGAAGTCAATGCAGGACGCTCCAGGTCGCCCCAAAGAAGCTCCGGACCCTTTTTCTAAGTCGGAGCGACTTGTGTCGCTTCTATTAGAACGGGTCCACAGCTACTCTATGGCAGGCGACCTACGGCGACCTGTCAGGCGACCAGGTCGCCTGACAGGTCGTCCCAGTGTGAACGGAGTCTTAACCTGCTAAACAATTTGTAACTATTTTCAAGTGCTCTTGTGATGCACACACACCTGCCAGGCAATATATAAACAGAGAGTAACAATGCAATTCAGTCCTAGTGGCTGAAACAGATTATCATAGCACCAATGTGGTATGCAATAGAGTCTGATTGGTTCACAGCGCTGACACTAGGCACTCTTAATCCGATTTCTTGGGGATGGATATATAGTTATTGAACACGTCACCATTTTTCTAGGTATATACATTTCTAAAGTTGCTACTGACATGAAAGTTTCACCACATGTCAGTAACAACCTATGCATTTCAGAAACCAAAACGTTTCATGCATAATAAAATAGAATGACACAGTGAAAAAGTATTGAACACATGAAGAAAGTGAGGTGCAAGAAGGCATGAAAAGTCAAGACACCAGCTGAAATCTATCAGTAATTAGAAAGCAATCCCGCCCCTTGTCAGTGCAAATTAATATCAGCTGGTTCAGTCTCAACTGATCTCATGACTGGTAAAAGAAAAGACCTTCGCAACCTTATTTGTCTAAACCTATGAATGTTCCAGTGAGCACAGTTGGGGCCATAATCCAGAAGTGGAAAGAACATCATTTCACTGTAAACTGATGATGACCAGGTGCTCATTGAAAGATTTCTGACCGAGGAGTGAAAAAAAATATCAGAAGAGTTTTCCAAGAGCCAGGGACCACTTATGGAGAGCTTCAGAAAGAACTGGAATTAGCAGGTACAATCGTTTCAAAGAAAATAATAAGTAATGCACTCAACTGCCATGGCCTGTATGCATGCTCACCCCGCAAGACTCCATTGATGAAGAAAAAGCACAACATTCGGACAAGTCTGTGAAATACTGGGATAATATAGTCTGGTCAGATGAAACCAAAACTGAACTCTTTGGATGCCATAATAGACACCATCTTTGGAGGTCAAATGGCACTACACATCACCCCAAAAACACCCCCATACCAACATGAAGTTTGAAGGTGACAACATTATGGTGTGGGGCTGTTTTTCAGCATACGACACTGGCAAATGTCATATAATTGACGGAAGGATGAATGGAAAATGTACCAAGACATTCTTGATCAAAATCTGCCACCATCTGCCAGGATGAGGAGGATGAAACGAGGGTGAACATTTCAGCAAGACAATGATCCCACTACGTCAAGGAGACTCTCAATTGGTTTCAAAGAAAGAAAATAAAGCTGCTAGAATGGCCTAGACAATAACCTGACTTGAATCCAACAGAAAATCTATGAAAAGAACTAAAAGATCAGAGTTCATAGATGAGACCTACGGAGCATTCAAGGTTTGAGTGGAAGAATGGGCCAAAATCACACATGAGCAATGCATGCGACTAGTGCCTTGAAGCGGTCATTACCAACTAAGGATTTTGTACGAAGTATTATGTTTCAGTTAGCGTGTTCAATATTTTTTCCCTGTGTCATTCCATTTTATTACACATAACCTAATTTATGAATGTATTAGTTTTGGTTTCTTTGTATGTATGGATTGTTACGGACATATGGTGAAAATGTCATGTCAATAGAACCTTTAGAAATATATTTGCTTAGAAAAATGGTGACATGTTAAATACACACACATACATACATACACACACACACACACACACACACATACACACATAGTATCTCACAAAAGTGAGTACACCCAGTGGTGGGATTCAGCCGGTTCTCACCGGTTCCACCGAACCTGTTACTAACATTTTACAAGTTCGTGGAACCGGTGGAAGCCGAGAGCAGCGGCAGAGACGGCTCTTTAAATAGGCAGTTGCTAATTAAAGAGCTGTCTCTGGGGGTGGACAGCAAAGCTTCCTGCTCACCTCTGCGCTGGCTGCTCCTTGTCTTGAGTCGCCCCCCCCTTCCTGCTCCACTAAGCAGCACAGTCTCCTCTCCTCCCCAGCCAGAGTCCCGACCTCACTCCCCCTCTCCCTCCCCCCCAGTCGGCTCCCGCGCAATTCAAGTGAATGAACTGAAGCACACAGCCAGGTGCACTAAGAGAGCCGGAGGACACAGCAGGGATGTCTGCAAGGCTAGCCCCCCTCCTCCACCCTGTCATACACAGTAACACAGGTCACCCTCGGAGCTGATTGCCCATCCATGCTGCTGCTGGAAGAAGCCCAGGTCGGTGACTGTGGATGAGTGTCCTGCAGCTTTGTAAAGGTGAGTGAGATGACCCCATCCCCCACACACCATCCCATACCCCACACTATCTCCCCTGGGGACAGGGACCCCTTCTCCCCTAGAGTCAGGGACCCCTTCTCCCCTGGAGTCAGGGACCCCTTCTCCCCTGGAGTCAGGGACCCCTTCTCCCCTGGAGTCAGGGACCCCTTCTCCCCTGGAGTCAGGGACCCCTTCTCCCCTAGAGACAGTGACACCTTCTCCCCTAGAGACAGTGACCCCTTCTCCCCTAGAGTCAGGGACCCCTTCTCCCCTAGAGTCAGGGACCCCTTCTCCCCTGGAGACAGTGACCCCTTCTCCCCTAGAGTCAGGGACCCCTTCTCCCCTGGAGACAGGGACCCCTTCTCCCCTGGAGACAGGGACCCCTTCTCCCCTAGAGTCAGGGACCCCTTCTCCCCTTGGAGGCAGGGACCCCTTCTCCCCTGGAGACAGGGACCCCTTCTCCCCTAGAGTCAGGGACCCCTTCTCCCCTAGAGTCAGGGACCCCTTCTCCCCTAGAGTCAGGGACCCCTTCTCCCCTGGAGACAGGGACCCCTTCTCCCCTTGGAGGCAGGGACCCCTTCTCCCCTTGGAGGCAGGGACCCCTTCTCCCCTTGGAGGCAGGGACCCCTTCTCCCCTTGGAGGCAGGGACCCCTTCTCCCCTGGAGGCAGGGACCCCTTCTCCCCTGGAGGCAGGGACCCCTTCTCCCCTGGAGACAGGGACCCCTTCTCCCCTTGGAGTCAGGGACCCCTTCTCCCCTTGGAGGCAGAGACCCCTTCTCCCCTGGAGTCAGGGACCCCTTCTCCCCTGGAGACAGGGACCCCTTCTCCCCTAGAGTCAGGGACCCCTTCTCCCCTGGAGTCAGGGACCCCTTCTCCCCTGGAGACAGTGACCCCTTCTCCCCTGGAGTCAGGGACCCCTTCTCCCCTGGAGACAGGGACCCCTTCTCCCCTTGGAGTCAGGGACCCCTTCTCCCCTTGGAGACAGGGACCCCTTCTCTCCCTGGAGACCTGGAGACAGGGCGCTGGACAGGGACCCCTTCTCGCCTTAAGGCTTCTCCGTGGCCATCTCCCACCAGGAGCTCCTTCCCTACAGGGGGTTCTGGGGGACCTACTGCTGCCCAACGGGGATGATGAGACCCCTGAGGTGAAACTCACACAAAGCAATTTTTTTTATCATTTTAGGCCAATTTGTTTTCTGTTAAATCTTTTTGGTTAAAAAAAAAAAAAAAAATCGCAATAAGCGTATTTTGATTGGTTTGCGCAAAATTATCATGTCTACTAACTACGGGAAAGATTTATGTCTTTTTTTTTCTTTACTAGTAATGGCGGCGATCTGCGATTTTTTTTTTTTTAGCGGGACTGCGACATTTTCGGCGAACAGATCGGACCCCTTTACTGAAAGTCGGAACTGGTTACTAAAATTTTTGAATCCCACCACTGAGTACACCCCTAACAGTTTAGTAAATATTTTATTATATCTTTTCATGTGACAACACTGAATAAATTACACTTTGCAACGCGAGTGTACAGCTTGTTTAACAGTGTACATTTGTTGTCCCCTCAAAATAACTCACACAGCCATTAATGTCTAAACCGCTGACAACAAAATTGAATACACCTCTAAGTAAAAATGTCCAAATTGGGCCCAATTAGCCATTTTCCCTCCCCGATGTCCTGCGACTCGTTAGCATTAAAAGGTCTCAGGTGTGAATGGAGAGCAGGTGTGTTAAGTTTTGGTGTTCATGCTCGCTCTTTCATAGTGGTCACTGGAAGTTCAACATGGCACCTCACGGCAAAGAACTCTCTGAGGATCTGAAAAAGAGAATTGTTGCTCTATATAGAAGATGGCCTAGGCTATAATAAGATTGCCAAGATCCGGAAACTGAGCTGCAGCGCGGTGGTCAAGACCATACAGCAGTTTAACAGACAGGTTCCACTCAGAAAAGGCCTCACCATTGTCGACCAAAGAAGTTAAGTGCACATACTCCGCATCATATTTAAAAGTTGTCTTTGAGAAATAGAGGCAAGAATGCTACTAGCATTGCTGCAGAGGTTGAAGGGGTGGGGTTGCCTTTCAGTGCTCAGACCATACAAAGCACACTGCATCAAATTGGTCTGCATTTGATGCAGTGTGCCGTGGTGCACTTGAAGGTGTGTATGGGGTCATTATGTTGGAATACTGCCCTGCGGCCCGGTCTCGGAAGGGAGGGGATCATGCTCTGCTGTTTCATTTATGGTTCCGTCAATGAACTGTAGCTCCCTAGTGCCGGCAGCACTCATGCAGCCCCAAACCATGACACTCCCACCACCATGCTTGATTGTAGGCAAGACGCACTTGTCTTTGTACGCCTCACCTGCCGCCACACATGCTTGACACCATCTGAACCAAATAAGTTTATCTTGTTCTCATCAAGCCACAGGACATGGCTCCAGTAATCCATAATGTGCATTATCTTTAGAAGAAGATTCCTTCTGGGATGACAGCCATGTAGATCAATTTGATACAGTGTACGGTGTATGGTATGAGCACTGACAGGCTGACCCACCCCACCCCTTCAACCTCTGCAGCAATGCTGGCAGCACTCATATGTCTGTTTCCCAAAGACAACCTATGGATATGATGCTGAGCAAGTGCACTTAACTTCTTTGTTCGACCATGGCAAGGCCTGTTCTGAGTGGAACCTGTCCTGTTAAACCACTGTATGGTCTTGGCCACCGTGCTGCAGCTCAGTTTTAGGGTCTTGGCAATCTTCTTATAGCCTAGGCCATCTTTACGTAGAGCAACAATTCTTTTTTTCAGACCCTCAGAGAGTTCTTTGCCATGAAATGCCATGTTTAACTTCCAGTGACCAGTATGAGAGACCTTGTAACACTAACAAGTCACATTACACCAGGGAGGGAAAATGGCTAATTGGGCCCAATTTGGACATTTTCATTTAGAGGTGTACTCACTTTTGTTGCCAGTGGTTTAGACATTAATGGCTGTGTGTCGAGTTATTTTGAGGGGACAGAAAATTTACACTGTTATACAAGCTGTACACTCACTACTTTACATTGCAGCGTGTCATGTATTCAGTGTCGTTACATGAAAAGATATAATAAAATATTTACAAAAATGTGAGGGGTGTAATCACTTTTGTGAGATACTGTGTGTGTATATATAATTATTATTATTTTTTTTTTACTTTAAAGATTTAAGTCAGTCATTTTTCGCAGCAGTACTTAAAACAAAGGGTAACTCCAATCAAACTACTAAATACACAAAACGGCTATATGTTTTGAAAGTAATAAAACCGCATACTGTCCGGCAGCGAGAATCGCTCCTTAAGCTGCTCAAAAGTCAGGAGGGACCCCTCCCGCAAAACATGCGTAAGGTGAGTCACCCCGTATACTCGCCACCTATCTGCCTGGTCCAACTTACATAATTCAGGATAAGTCTTATTGTCCCAAATCGGACTGAAATTAGTGTAGCCCATGGCTCCCTGAAGTTGTTTAGTTTTGTCCCATATTTTTTGTAATAATCTATATGTCGGGAAACGCTTGTTGGGTTTAGTAAAAAGCTGCGCCTCAAGACCTTCCGGCACCCCACGCGCACCTGCAAACCACTGCATAACCCCCAGTGCCGCCCCAGTATGCGTCCCGGACACCGCCCCCACCAGATGCTGCAACTGGGAGGACAGATAGTACAACCACGGATTGGGAAGAGCGAGGCCCCCCCCTTCGCGAGGTTTCTGTAATTGCTCCAAACGTACTCTAGCTGCCTTACCCCTCCACAGAAGGGTTCGGAATAGAGTATTAACTATGCGAAAGGTGTGCAGTGGAACTACAGCAGGAGAATTATGGAGGAAATATAATAATTGCGGCATCAATACCATCTTTATAAGGTTAACTCTACCGGCTAGTGAAAGCCAGAGTTTGTTCCAAGTCCTGATTTTATCACGGAATCTGGTGAGAAGGGGACTAATATTAAGTGAGCCATACTGGGTTGGATCCGCAGAAACCACGACTCCCAGATATTTAAACTGCTGGACCACGGGGACCGGACAGTGGGGACCCGGGGAAGGGGCAACCTGCAGAAGGGCCGATTTGGACCAGTTTATAGTGAGTCCGGAAAACCGACCAAACTCAGTAATAACCGCCATAACAGTGCTCAGGGAAACATCAGTATCTCCCAACGTCAGGAGCATATCGTCCGCGTAGAGCAGGACTTTATCCTGATAGGGACCATAGCGGAACCCCACGATGGACTGCTGGGCCCTAATGCGCGCTGCAAGGGGCTCTATCGCTATGGCAAACAATAGGGGTGACAGCGGACACCCCTGCCTCGTCCCTCTTCCCAGAGAAAAGCATGCAGAGACCCTACCTCCCTCCCTAATGGAAGCCGTCGGTTGATAGTACAATAACTTCACCCAGGACAGGAAAATAGGGCCAAACGGCTATATGTTTTACCTTGTCGTGTACACACTACAGTCAAACATTAGAAATGTAGTTCCTAATTCTAACTTCTCATTTCAACAGGTACAGCTTCCTATGTCACCCGCTTGCAGCACTGGTTTTGGGCAGGGAGTAAACGCTCATGTAAGCATCATGTAGGTAAGATGCAGGAATGCTAAACCAGGGAATGGCAGTCCCATCAGAGTCATTTCAATAAACAGCCAAGGTGTATAAATCACAGGAATAGCTGGCCAAAATCCTTTGGCAGGTACAACAGTAAACATGAAAAACATTTTTTTTTAATCATTTTTATTGGCTTTCCCTTCCACACAGGCGGGTCCTGTTGCAGTCCACCCGCTCAGCGGGGAATCTGTCTGCTGATCCGTGTCCGCTCCGTATTTGCAGAGCAGACAGACACAGCCGACTCTTCTGTTAAGGCTGTTGGATGTAAAAGGGCCTGTCCATTTACATCTGACTGTCATCCAAGCAGATCTGCCAGATGAATAGGGAACACATCCCCATCTCTCTGTTTTTAGCATTAGAGATGAGCTCAGGCGTGTTCGAGTTGCTACGTGCCTGATCCCGCCAGGAAGTCAACACTGCACTCCACTAATCACAGGCAGTGAGACATTTCCCGATCTGTGCAGTTGCAGATTGGGAAATGTCTCACTGCCTGTGATTAGCAGAGTGCAGTGTCGGTTTCCTGGCGGGATCGGGCACGTATGAACTCGAACACGCTCAAGCTCATCCCTGTTTAGCAGATAGGATTGGATCGGATGTGGGCGGGTGCCAACAGACACATGTCCACTGACACTCGCTGCTCCATAAAGAGCAATGGATGGTTCGATCGGGTCCGCCAAAAAAACTGGAGGAAGTATCTTCCTTTTCACCAGGTTAATCCTGTCAATGAGAGAAAATGGCAGATTCCCCCATGCCTAAAAATTATTATTTCATGAGTTGCAATAATGGGAATAAGTTGAATTTACAAAAATCAGATAGCAATACCCAAATATCAAAAAGTGTCTGTCCATTTTAGGAGTAGATTTGAGTCAACTAGGGTCAGTAGGAAATATCAGGTACTTATTCTAATTTACCTGCAGTCCAGAAAAGTCTTCAAATTGGGAATAGCGCCTAAAAGCTTTTCTCAACAATGGTTCCGGATCCCTGAGTTAGAGTACAAGGTCATCTGCGTACATTGTTAATTTCTCTTCTATGGGGCCTACTTGTATCCTGAACACCTATTCAGAGAACCTCAATACTGGGGCAATGGGTTCCATCATTGCTAAAAAGGCCAGGGAGAGGGGACAACCCTTCCTCGTCCTCCACCCTATTGAAAAAGGGAGAAAAGAGCTTCCCCCATTTTATTTGATATATTGGAGATTTGTATAATACATTGATCCATCTGCGAAAAACCCGGGCCAAACCCTAGTACATCCAAAACAGAAATCGTGTAGCCCCAGTAAACAGAATTGAAAGCTTTTTTGATATCAAGGGTCACCAGTACTCTAGTATCACAGTAACTGAGGGCAGCTGTAAGTGAGTGAAAACTCTACAAAAGATAAACATCAGTTGACTTACCAGGCAAGAACTCCGTTTGATCTATGTTAACCAGGAAGGCAAGCACCTTCATCAACCTGGTGGCCAGGACATTTGCAAATATTATTAAAGTGCAGTTCAGTAACAACATAGGGCGATATGAGGAATAAAAAAGAACCTCCCTGTGGACCTTCTCAATCTAATGATGTACAGAGGTCACTGCATTGCAGGTCACATGGCTGCACACCAAAGAAACAATTCTGCGCATTTTTTCAGGAAAGGTCTACAGGCAACAGCTTGCCTGACATCAAATTGTCCATAGATCACTTACTTTAGATTTCCATCCAAAGATGGACACAGACACAATTTATCTTCTACCACTGGGAGTATTAACATTCTTTCAGTAAAAGGGGGTTTCCTAACTGGCTGCCTTTACAGTGACATCAAACAGAGAACAGGCCAGGAAAATCCAATTAAACCTCTTACACATGTTTTTCATGATGAGCTGATAAGCTGGTAAACTTCTTTTCAGCAGATTTTCATCTGATTAAGAACTATGATAAGCAATGTGTACCTTTTCCTCGAATAGCACATTTGATATGGCTTGGGTTATTTAAAGTAGAAGAAGTAGAATGAAATAAAATACAATCATCCACCTTAAAAATGTTGCGGTTATAATTCCTGCATATGGTTACTAATAAATCTCAATACAAATAGCTTTTCCCCTAAACTTTTTCCAAGCGGTCATGTGATGGCAAAGCTCCAGCAAGCATATGTGTGCGGCTGGTTGGTGTGAATTCCACAACGCCTACAACTATGGACACCAGTGGAATAATGTCACTACTTTAAAGGATAAATTCACTTTTCCCAAAAAAATAGTAAATGCACTTTTTTTTGCAGGTTAAAAAATAAATAAATAAAAAAAAGGCTTTTTTTTTTCCTGGGGAACTGTAAAGCATTGCACTCACGATAACCGCCTCCGGTACGGGCCAGGCACTTACACTGACAGGAAGCTCTATGATCTACCTAGAACAGTGGTTCTCAACTCCTGTCCTCAGGACCCACTAACAGGCCAGATTTTAAGTATTACCTTGGGGAGATGCAGACTAGAATACTGAAATCACTCAGCAGGAAATTATATCACCTGTGATGTATTTCAGTTATCTTGCAAACCTGGCCTGTTAGTGGGTCCTGAGGACTTGAGTTGAGAGCCACTGACCTAGAGCGATCAAACGCACCCTAGTAGTTCATTGAGAGAACTACAAGTTGGCAGCCACAAAGGCTGTTGGGACTTGTAGTTTTCCCATTCACAGAATCCTTTTTTTTTTTTTTTTTTTTTCCTTTTGGGTGGTGACCGTAAGCGGGGAGAGAAAATTTCCTGCTTACAGTCAAAATGGAGACTGGGTGGTAGCTGGTGCAATTGTAACTGATTACACCCTGAATATGGATGTAAAATGTTACAAAAAGGTGAACTTAGGCCCTGTTCACACCTGAGCGTATTTCAGCTCGTAAAACATTCATCTCTAAAGTCTCAAAAACGCCCAAAAAACAAAATCCCTTTTCATTTCACTGGCCTCTGTTCACATCTGAGCGTTTTGTCACCTAATGCAAAACGCCTGAAGCTCAAAAAAGTACATGAGCTTTTTTTTTTTTGGCAGATTACAAGCGTTTTTGTTAAATGTCAATGCCTGCCTGCAAACACCTGCAAAAATTGCCTGAAAAAAGCCTGAAAAAAAACACATGAAATACGCCTGAAAAAAAACACATGAAATACGCCTGAAAAAAAACACATGAAATACGCCTGAAAAAAAACACCTGAAATACGCCTGAAAAACAACACATGAAATAAGCCTGAAAAACAACACATGAAATAAGCCTGAAAAACAACACATGAAATAAGCCTGAAAAACAACACATGAAATAAGCCTGAAAAACAACACATGAAATAAGCCTGAAAACACCTGAAAAAGATACGCTCAGGTGTGAATGTAGCCTTCTAGTTTAAAAGTTATTTGTAAAGTCTCTTTTTTTCTTTTTTTTAACAAACATGTTCTACTTACCTGCTCTATGTAGTGATTTTGTACAGATTGGCCCCGATCCTCCTCTTCTCGGGTCCCTCCTCTGCGCTCCGGGTCCCTCCCTCCTGCTGAGTGCCCCCACAGCAAGCTTCTTGCCGAGCCACAGCTCCCTGTCACCATTCAGACAGAGAGCCCCCCCCCCCCCCCCTGGATTGCCTGACTGACTGATTGAAAGCAGCCAATTGCACCACGCTGCTGTCGCCCAATGAGGTGGGGAGTCCCTGGCAGTGAGAAACTCCTGCAACATCGCTGAACAAAGATGGGCTCAGGTAAGTATTGGGGGGCTGAGGGAGGCTGCTGCACACAGAAAGCCTTTTTATCTTTTTATAGAATGCATTAAGATAACAAAAACCTTCTGCCTTTACAATCCCTTTAAGGCTGGAGTGGCCTTGTCCCTGCACAGACACATTCTCTGATGCTTTGCAGTCAAGTGACTGGAAAAAGAACATGGAGATATATTAGAAACTATATGCAGGAAATAATCAGGGAGTCATTATTTATTAGCTTGCAAACATGCATACTGCATTTTAGTCACACTGTACCTCAGTACATGCCAGCACATTTTTTCACGGCATCGCAGTGCATAGAAGTGACAAAATGTTGTTTGCTGACATTTCAATCAAGTCACTGTCACTACACAATGGACACCAGCTCGCAGGTTTTAGCATGCAGACTGGTGTAAATGAACCCGGAGAACAAATAAATAAGATGAAACAGTGTTCAGCTAAATAAACCATAACTGTGTCCGTGCAGCCGCTGCATCCTAATAGACGTAAATGGGCTGCCTGCACACAGCACCTGGAGGTTAGAAACACTAGAAAAAAAAAATGATATACTGGCCTCAATGCCTGCATTCAGAGGCCAATAAAATTACATAAACCAGCTTCAATTCAGAGATTCCCTTGTAGTACTTTTCTACTGCTAGTTTTCTTCTGTCTGATGGCCAGCATCATTCAACACGTTTCCTCTGAGCCCAGGTCATCCTGGACTCACCCCAGTCTGTGACTGGGCCGCTGAAGCAGCAGTCCAGTGATAAGTTTATCTCTCGGTCACTCTGATTTCTCTTCATATCAGCATTCATCTTGTCACATGGACTGATTTGGCTCATTGGGCTGCTTCTTCCTCTCACACCTCAGCCCTGCTGTACAGTGACAGACAACAGGTCAAATTTACCTACTTATACTGCTTGCATTTATAAAAATACACCTACACAGCATTCTTGATTGTCTATCTATGTCAGCACTGGAGTCACATTAATCAGTTCTGGTCCGGAAGGATTTGCCCCTATAATGACCAGGCCCTCTTTTGCGATTCGACACTGCGTTACTTTAACGGACAATTGCGCGGTCGTGCAACACTGTACCCAAACAAAATTTACCTCCTTTTTTCCCACAAATAGAGCTTTCTTTTGGTGGTATTTGATCACCCATGCGATTTTAATTTTTTGCGTTATACAGTGCCTTGTGAAAGTATTCGGCCCCCTTTAACTTTTCAACCTTTTGCCACATTTCAGGCTTCAAACAAAGATATAAAACTGTAATTTTTTGTGAAAAATTGACAACAAGTGGGGACATGATCATGAAGTGGAACGACATTTATTGGATATTTCAAACTTTGTTAACAAATAAAAAACTGAAAAATTGGGCGTGCAAAATTATTCAGCCCCTTTACTTTCAGTGCAGCAAACTCTCTCCAGAAGTTCAGTGAGGATCTCTGAATGATCCAATGTTGACCTAAATGATTAATGATGATAAATAGAATCCACCTGTGTGTAATCAAGTCTCCGTATAAATGCACCTGTACTGTGATAGTCTCAGAGGTCCGTTTAAAGTGCAGAGAGCATCATGAAGAACAAGGAACACACCAGGCAGGTCCGAGATACTGTTGTGGAGAAGTTTAAAGCCAGATTTGGATACAAAAAAGATTTCCCAAGCTCTAAACATCCCAAGGAGCACTGTGCAAGCGATAATATTGAAATGGAAGGAGTATCAGACCACTGCAAATCTACGAAGACCTGGCCGTCCCTCTAAACTTTCAGCTCATACAAGGAGAAGACTGATCAGAGATGCAGCCAAGAGGCCCATGATCACTCTGGATGAACTGCAGAGATCTACAGCTGAGGTGGGAGACTCTGTCCATAGAACAACAATCAGTCGTATACTTCACAAATCTGGCCTTTATGGAAGAGGGGCAGAAGAAAGCAATTTCTTAAAGATATCCATAAAAAGTGTGGTTAAAAGTTTGCCACAAGCCACCTGGGAGACACTCCAAACATATGGAAGAAGGTGCTCTGGTCAGATGAAACCAAAATCGAACTTTTTGGCAACAATGCAAAACGTTATGTTTGGCGTAAAAGCAACACAGCTCATCACCCTGAACACACCATCCCCACTGTCAAACATGGTGGTGGCAACATCATGGTTTGGGCCTGCTTTTCTTCAGCAGGGACAGGGAAGATGGTTAAGATTGATGGGAAGATGGATGGAGCCAAATACAGGACCATTCTGGAAGAAAACCTGATGGAGTCTGCAAAACACCTGAGACTGGGACGGAGATTTGTCTTCCAACAAGACAATGATCCAAAACATAAAGCAAAATCTACAATGGAATGGTTCACAAATAAACATATCCAAGTGTTAGAATGGCCAAGTCAAAGTCCAGACCTGAATCCAAATCGAGAATCTGTGGAAAGAACTGAAAACTGCTGTTCACAAACGCTCTCCATCCAACATCACTGAGCTCGAGCTGCTTTGCAAGGAGACAAAAAGAGAGAGAGGCGCCTCTAAGTTTGGACTATAAAACACATTTATTAATAAAAATTTGCACTCACATCTGTGCGTAGATAAAAGCAAGTGAAGAGACCCTCCTGGGAACTCCAAGACTGGTCAATGGGGGGAAGAGATCATCCGGTCCGTGCTGCCATCCCACGGGGACTGGTCTCCTCTTCACCGTTGCCGGCAATGACGGCGGAGCAGGAGCAAGAGCGAGGCTCTGAAGTCCGTGGATAGAAAACGAGGCTTGGTCAGCAGTAGCATGTGGATGACGTCACTTAGAATGCGACGCGTTTCTGAGCGTGCGTGCTGCCGGGGGGCAGGCAGCCGCGCTCCTTCACAGCAATTTGCACTATTTTCCTTTTTCTCAATGGTTCTCATCTGAGATTGCATGCAAAGGGGTGCTATACAAAGAGAACGTACCAGTGTGAATGGGTCCTTATTGTAGAACATCCATTAAAAACCAAGTTAATACAACAGTCACCCACAATTTTCTACATGGTGCCAGCCAAAAGTTCTTGGGGTACAACACATATTGTAGAACCTGTCCCTAATGCCATTATCCACTCTACAGTAAGTGGCTTTCCCCCCCTTCTCATTCAAGCTGATCATTTCTACGCACATCTGACCATCCTCCCAGGTCTATGGACACCTTTATGTGACTCTTCTATAAACAGTTTGTGAGCAGACAGAAGCATGGGTTGGAAAGTTGAAAACCAAGCCAGGCAGATTAGTGGTTACATTGTTTACTCTATGTACTTTACAGAGGAGTCACACTAGTGCACGGTTGTTTATTATGCAGAGACGGCCCTTTGTACACAGACAAACACAAGAGGCACTCAGATATAAGAGGCCATTGGTATGTGGTGACTACGAAAATCTTTCTATCTTAATTTGGGGATTGTCTGAAGATAACTCGACCAAAGAAGTACAAAACAGTGTCTGCCTATCCCCTGCGGTTATGACTGGAGGACTGTAAATCCACAGGACCCTTGAACCTGAAGTGCTACCAATAAAAGAAAGGATAGAAGCCAATCAGAATTAATCTTATTTTTTGGACTTCAGTAAAGAGAAATACAAATCAGTTGTTATGAATTAGGGCCTCATTCACACTTGTAGCAGGCCCCTTTTCAGGTTAGCATAGGGCCCATTCACACTTGTAGCAGGCCCCTTTTCAGGTTAGATTAGGGCCCATTCACACTATAGAAGGCACCTTTTCAGGTTACCAACACAATGTATCTGGCGCAAAGGCTAATTGCTGAATCAGCAGGGATAATATCCATATACATAAGTCAAAGTATATATATATATATATATATATATATATATATATAGAGTTTTTTTAACCACTTGCCGACTGCCGCACGACTATCTACATCGGCAGTCAGCCCCTCACAGGCAAAGTGACGTAGGTCTATGTCGCTAGCCTGTGAGGGTCTAGGGAGCGAGCGCGCGCCGCCGGAGGCGCGCTCCCGCTCCCGCGTGGTCACGGACCCCCCCGCGGGTGTCCGGGTCTGCCGGTCACTCTGCGATCGCCGCTGCAGAGGGAGAAAATCAGGCAGCTTGTGTAAACAAGCCGCCTGTCATTCTCCCCTGTATAGAAACTGTGATCACACGGTTCAACAGTTGATCACTGTTTCTACAGCTCAACAGACAGCCAATCACAGTTAGAATCACGCCCCTAGGGACACACACAGCCCCTCCGTCTCAAATAAAGTTAACCCCTTCACTACCAGTGTAATTTTGCAGTAACAGTGCATATGTATAGCACTGATTACTGCAGTAATGTCACTGGTAACCCCAAAAGTGTCAAAAATGTCAGTCAAGAGTCCGATCTGTTCGCCACAATGTCGCAGTACCGCAAAAAAAAAAAAAAAAAAAAAAATCGCAGATCGTCGCTATTACGCATTAAAAAAAAACCAACAAAAATGACAAAAATCTTTCCCTTTGTTAGTAAACGCGATAACTTTTGCGCAAACCAATCAAAATACGCTTTTTGAGATTTTTTTTTACCAAACATATGTAGCATAAAACAAATTGGCCGAAAATGTTAAAAAAATTTTGATTTTTAAATTTTTTTGGGGGGGAATTTCATATAAAAAAAAAATGTGAAATATATTGTTATTTTTGCAAAATTGACGCTCTTTTTTTGTTTATAGCGCATGATCAAAAAAAAAAAAAAAAAAAAAGAAAAAAAAAAAAACGCACAGGTGATCAAATACCACCAAAAGAAAGCTCTGTTTGTGGGAAAAAAAGGACGTCAAATTCGTTTAGGTACAACGTCGCACAACCGCGCAATTGTCCGTTAAAGTCACGCAGTGCCGAATCGCAAAATACCCCCTGGTCAGGAAGGGGGTAAAATCTTCCGGGGCTTAAGTGGTTAATTTATGGCCAATTTAGGGCTAGTAATACATGTCATTTTCTCAATCCTAAATAGCATGGAAGAAAGAAAAAAAAAAAATAATATAGCATATACTATTGTGACACAAGTCATATCGTAATTGAATATTATTAAAAATGATCTTTCCTTTTCAATCTGCAGCTCTGTCATTTTCTGAAAAATGGAATGCAATAGGACTACCAAAACGTGTACAAAAATCCTCCAAGAAACTTCATTTCCTGCTTGTGTGATTGGCTCACCAATTTTCTCAGAAGTCTGCCTAAGACACAAGTCAGATTTTGGGCATCCGAAAAAATTTTTTGGGTGAGATACTCCCAATAGGAACACGTCTAAAGGGATGCAGACCCAGCAGCTTTCCTCAGAGCCTTGCAGGTACAGGTGGAGCATAGGGTTGCCACCTCATCTCTTTAACCACTTAAAGACCAGCCGCCCCAGATATACTGCGGCAGGCTGGCTCTCGTGCGCAAACCGACGTATGGGAACGTCGGCTCGTGGGAGGGGTTCTCGGGCGACCGAAGTAAACACGGCACACCGCTCATCTGTCACTGACTGAAACAGGGCTCCTGTGTTCATGTTATTTCGGAACACAGGAGCCCTGTTTCCATCCACCAAGTCTTGCCCCCACACAGTTAGAATCACCCCCTAGGCTCACATTTAACACTTTGATCGCCGCTGGTGTTAACCCCTTCCCTGCCAGTGTCATTAGTACAGTAATAGTGCATATTTTTAGCACTGATTACTGAAAGTGGTAGTATACTCCGCTTTTTAACTTCTACCTACAGGTAAGCTTAATAAGGCTTACCTGTAGGTAAAATTAATATCTACTAAACCTGCACGGTTTAGGAGATATTTGTCCTGCATGCAGCCACTGACACCAGTGGCGCATGCGCTCTGAAGCTTCTCGCCGGAAAGTGAACTCCTGCGCGCATGCGCGGGAGTGACATCCTCTGGGCTCCGGCCACTCACAGCGCTGGACCTGCCGAACCCAGAAGAGACGCAGAGGGAAGAGGTCAGCTGCCTCAGCTGTGTCCGGGCGACCGTGTCAGGGCTTCGCTCTAAGGTAAGTATTTCATAATGAGCTAGTATGCAATGCATACTAGCTCATTATGCCTTTGTCTTGCAGGGTTTGTTTTTTGTGTTTTTTTTTTTTCTGAGGATACAACAGCTTGAAGTAATGTCACTGGTCCCCCTAATAGTGTCAAAAATGTCACTTAGGGGTCCGATCTGTGCGCCGCAATGTTGCAGTCCCGCAAGAAAAAAAAAAAAAAAAAAAAAAAAACGCAGATTGCCGCCATTACTAGTAAAAATAAATAAATAAATAAATATAAATGACATAAATTTTCCCCTAGTTTGGGATTTTTACCAAAAATATGTGGCAAAATACAAATTTTGCCATAAATGATGAATTTATTGGGAATGTTCTATCATTTTTCCCTGAATTTTTCATTCTCCCTGAACCTCTGTCTGCACAGTGCTGATTGGCCCTGTGTTGACCACATGCACTCTCCCAAAAACTCTCTAGCAATACACACCAAACTGAGCATGTACAGCCTGACTCCTAATGCTCTGTTCTATCACGAGATGGGTTGGAGTCAGGTAAAGGAGGAGGATCCGAGAGACAGGATCAAACAGCCTTCATACACAAGGCAGAGGATTAACCCCTTAGGTTCCACAGTGAGTATAACCAGCATGCTTTACTGCACATACAGACTGATTTTACTGTTGTGGGCTTACAGAAAAACACACAATGATTTCTTAAGAATAACAAAAAGGTATTTTAAAAGACTCTTAGACGTACATCTCAAGGATAAAAACATTCAGGGCTATGAGAGATGATTACGGCCACACACACCTACACAGGTTGAACTGGATGGACTATTGTCTTTATTCAACCTCAACTACTATGTAACTATGTAGGAATCTACAACAAGGTTTGCTAAATTCCTTGTAATATACATAGACCTCCCAGAGGGGAATGTTTTTTTTTTTTCCAACAAAAGTGGAGTTACGCTTTAAAAAACAAAACAAAATTGAGCCGATTGGTGCAGAGAGATTCACCCACAGGCCAAATAATGACCGATTCTGCAGAAATCAGCCAAAACTCATGCCATGTATTGCTTCGCCTTTACAGCGACGGAAGAAATGCTCAGGACACACAAACACAACGGGTAACCATGAAGGCCACCATGGCTCTGCCAGTGCCGCTGGAAGTCAGCAGCTTTCTACACAGCACAGAAAGGGTTAACATGGCATGCACACACAGCAAGCACATAGTGAGAAGAGAAGAGGGGTTCCTACTTACTGTCCAGGAGGAAGCAGGGCTGATAGTGAATGGTCAGGACTGAGCCGTACAGACAGACAGTCTCCCCCTCAGCCAAGACCACCAGCCAGGCTTTGTTCCCAGACAAACCACACCCTTCGCCTCCTCACCGCTTCTCACTTTATTTGGGGGCTTCTCAGCCTTCCGTCTATAGAATCCATTGAGTGCATTTTCCACTCCTCAGGTGGTTCCAGCCCCCTCCTCCTCCTCCGCACTTTTCTTTATTATTTTTATTCAGAACTTAACACCGTCTCAATTATTCATGAAAGGAAGCAGCCGGCTGGTTGCAACAAAAGCATCCTGCACAAAGAGCTGGGGCAGGCTCAGAGCTGTCAGTTCTAGAAAGCCGGCCTTGTGCTTTCCACACCTCAGGAACACAAACATGGCTCATGTGGGGGGTAGGAACACATGGCTGTGGAGGGGGTCAGCTGAGCTGACAGGTCATAGGCTCATCAGGTCACTGTCCCTTCCAGCAATGTGACAACATTCAGAAAAATCATGTCTGCTTCTAGGCCACCACAGAACATGTGTGGACAATAACCACTTCAGCTACGGAAGGTTTTACCCCCTAATGACCAGGCCATTTTTTGCAATACAGCACTGCGTTGCTTTTATTGACAATTGCGAGGTCGTGCAAAACTGTACCCAAATAAAATTGAGATCCCCGCCCCCCCACAAATAGAGCTTTCTTTTGGTGGTATTTGATCCTCTGCAGTTTTTATTTTTTTCGCTATAAACAACCACAATTTTGAAAAAAAAAATATATGTTTTACTTTCTGCTATAAAACACACCCAATTAAAAAAAAAATGTAAAAAAAAAAAATCAAATGTTTTCATCAATTTAGGCCAATATGTACACTGCTACATATTTTTGGTTACAAAAAAAAAAATCCTAATAAGTGTAAATTGATTATTTTACGCAAAAGGTATAGCGTCTACAAACTATGGGATACATTTAAGGACTTTTTTTTTTTTTTATTGTTTTTACTAGTAATGGCAAAGATCAGAGATTTTTTTAGGGGGACTGCGACATTGCTGCAGACAAATCTTACACTAAGTGTGACACTTTTTGGGGACCAGGGAAAAAAAAAAAAAAAAGCACTTTTACTGACAATGACACTGGCAGGGAAGGGGTTAACACCAGGGGAGATCAAGGGGTTAAGTGTTCTCCTAGGCCAGTGATGGCAAACCTTGGCACCCCAGATGTTTTGAAACTACATTTCCCATGATGCTCAGCTACACTGCAGAGTGCATGATAAATGTAGTTCCAAATCATCTGGGGTGCCAAGGTTCGCCATCACTGTCCTAGCTTTCTAACTGTACTGGAAGTGGATGCACTAGCAGAAAAGAGAGACCTGCTTAGCTGAAACACAAAATCTCTCTTTTACTCCCTGACAAAACAGCAGTCTGCCTTCTTTACATAGTCAGACTGCTGCTCTGTCATTCCTCCGAATGATTGGTGGGTCCTGGTGGTGATTGCGGCCGCCAGACCTGATGATTGGCTGCTGCAAAGTTCAATCACAACAGGAGCGGCGCTGCAGTGGCATGCGAGCGCCTCCTACATTGCGTGCACAAAATCACGTACATCTACGTGATTTTGCGCAACCGAGCTGCCCTGCCGCAGTATAAACGCAGTGGGTGGTCCAGAACTGGTTAAAAAGGTTATAAACCCCAAAAAAAAAAAAAAAAAACGATTTGTAAGACAAAGGCATATTGAGTTTGTAAGCATACTAGTTCATTATGAAATACTTCCCTTAGAACGAAGCCCCCGCAGCGGCGCCTTCACACCGCTGACATCTTCCCCGGTGTTTCTTCCGGGTTTGTGGGCTCCGGCGATGTAATTGGCCGGAGCCGCGATGACGGCACTACCGGGCATGCACGCGGGAGCCGCCGGTTATGGCACAGGCCCTGAAGAAACAGCACGGGTGGCCATTCCTTCAGATCGCATGCGCCGATGACGTAATCGGTGCAGTATACAGTAAATATCTCCTAAATGGTGCATGTTTAGGAGATATTTACAGTACCTATAGGAAAGCCTTATTATAGACTGACCTACAGCTACAAACACACAAGGGGAGTTCGCTTCCTCTTTAACAGCACCTTTATTGCTAGATTTTTCTACATCTTTTTTTTCCTTCCACGTGAAAGGAATTTGTCATGGCATATGGTAAATAAGACACAACAACATTCCAGCAGTGCTTCCAGGATGGATGAAACCCAACTCTAGGATTAAAGGCCCATACACATAAAAAAATCAGAAGTAAAATTTTGTTCCGACGAACGACCCACTGATTTTCAGATCCTTCGTACAGTGCTTTCGACAGCCGATTCCGAATTTTCGGACGACAAAAACTGGATGTGCAGGTTATAAAATGTTCATCATACGTGAACACAATCTCCGATTTTCATTTAATTAGTACGTATTAAATCGTAAGAGCAAGACTACGGATGTCCTGTATTGAAAGAATACAAAACAATTCAACACACGACATCACTTCTGTATTTTGAGCAACCTCTTTGCTTTCGATAGAAGACTTTTGCATGCAATTAAAAAAAAAAAAGACGAAAATTTGTCCGATAATTTGATCGTGTGTACGAGGCTTTATTCTTCAAATATTAGCCCAGCAAGGGTTAAAATTAAGTTAAAAAGAAAAAAAAAAAAAAAAAAAACCACAACACACACACACACCTTTTTCCTAGTTCATTAATGCCCCGTACACACGTGCAGATTATCTGAAGACTTTTGTCTTCAGATTTACCTTTTCTATGTAGTGCAAGGGCCTGCCGGATTGCATACAAATTGAAAGTGTTTAGGTTTGACCTCATATTATATGGTTTTGGTAAGTCTGCAGACAAAAGTCTTCAGATAATCTGCACGTGTGTACGGGGCATAACTGCAATCTATCTTTAGGGCCCGATTCTCACTTATTTTAGCACATTATTTTGGAGCGGCACCATTCATTTTGAACGGGCCTCCCTCTCCTCCATAAACATGCCAAAGAAGGTCATGAACCTAATTTGGTTTGGTGTTACCACAATTTTTTGTGCATTTTGTTGCACGGCAATTGCCACAAAATTGCCTCGTGTTTGGGATATAATGGCACCACGAGAGTGTTGCACGTTTTGCTGCAATACTGCCTATGATACCAATATGCTTAGGTGTCAACAGGGCCTTTCACACCACTATTCACTCCAATGCCAAGACAAGGCAAGGCAATTTGCCTGGTGTCCTATGTGTTTAGTTCACACTGCCTCACTGCAGTAGTGTGTATTGAAAAAAAAAAAAGTAGTTTGCATTTTGCAAAAGATGAATGAAATATCAGCTTGGGGCATATTTAGGAGCTTTCACACTGCTCCGCTAAAAAACCACGGTAAAAATGCATATGCTTTTATAACGCATTTTGCCTCGTTTTTTGAATTTCCGATTCCCAGCATGCACCTGTGGAACCTGGACATAGAACTACTTTCAATGGAGAAGGTCTTTTTGGTGCACTTTTTAGGGTCGATTCACACTAAATGCGGTGGGATTGCATTGGGCAGCTATTCCAGCATAGTCCACCACATGGGCGAGGCAAAATGCCTGGTCTCCTATGTGCCCAGTGTGCGGGGATGATGCGCTTAAAAGTAAAAGTAGCGCATACAATACATTTTTTCAGCACATAGCAGTGCTATGCAATCATCTCCCTCATACTACGCAGCTGGCAAGTGAACTGTATGCAATGTCTGTGTGACCTCTCAATAAAAGTTTTTTTTTTTTTTTAATGAAAAGGAAAACCCATGCAATTCAACTCAGAGCATCATCACTGTGCTTATCTCAGCCAGATTGCACCGCACACCAGCCACCGTGCAGCGGTGTGAACCAGCACCATGCACGACTTTCAACCTTTTGCTGCCAGAGCCGTTTGTGTATTTTTTGCACACGTTTAAAAAAAAATCCTTTTAACCCCAACAGACACCCTAGAGAATAAAATAATGGTAGTTCCAATTTGTTATGTCACACGATGTTACCGCAAAGGCCTAGAAAACGCAACATTTCAGTAGAAATCACACCAAAGTGAATTTTAGGGCAAACAATTGCAATCAATTACCCAGATTTTTAGTAAAATATAATAGATGAGGTTGTGCCGAGTAAATAGATACCCAACATGCCAAACCTTAAATTTGTGTGTGCCTGTACAATGGGGACAAACTTCAGTACTCTATATTTTCTATAGGCGACGCTTCAGGAGCCCCTATAGGCATCAGTTTAGTGTTACGGAGGAGGTCTTGAGCTAGAACTGCTGCTCTCATTAGGGCGTGCGCAGCGATATATAACATGTGTATCGCAATTTATGTTTTGATGTGTAGGTGCCCCAAACACATGCGTTTATGTTCGTACATGCGTATATGTAAAGGGGGGGGGGCCTCAAAAATTTTGGGAGTGGGATTTTATGTGCTTAGGTGTAACTATGATTTTTGCAAAAGACCCTGCATGTCTCCTCTGCAGATCCTATTGAAAACATTCCTTCCGGGCTGAGCTCGCCGGGGACACCTAGAAGTGACGTCACATCGCTTTTCTAGTCACAGCAAGAAGGGGAGGGATGTGCGTCTGCTCTTCTCCTTCCCCCTGCAGCCACCGGCACATGCCATCTCACTCCCAGGCTTGCAGACAGGCAAGCGGAGCCCAGTAAGCATGGCAGGGGGGCACCAGTACCGCAGCCGCCCGAATGCTTTCAGCTGACAGCAGGAATCTGTCAGTTTCACACACAATCATGGTGGCTGCAGCAACCGGATTATGTGCTAAACCCCCCACCGCTGTCAGGTCAGCACAACATATGGACCTGGCAGCGAAAGGGTTAAAAACGCACCACAACCATGGCACAATGATGTGAAAAATTTTAAAGGATTTAAAGGGATACATTTTTCATGCATTTTTGTTCCACTTTTTAAACACCAAAAGCGCATTAAAAAAACTGAGTGTGAAAGGGCCTTTAATAAAAGTTAAATATAGTTACACTTGCAGTTTGAAGCACACTGTTAAACCATTTTTACAACCCCCCCCCCCAATGCTCCAAAGGCAGCCATAGAGGGGGAATACACACGCAGTGCAAAATTATCCCCAGTGGGCAAAACTTGCTGTCGCATTTGCTGGGAGGTGCTGCAAAAATTTGCCTCCCTGTCACGGTTGGAAAAGCAATCCACTGTGGATTGCGTCAAAAGGCCTCCACAACTGTAAATGACCCCTTACAAAAGGAAAAGTAAACAATGTGATGTGTTGTGCCAGCACACTTTCCTTTTCCCTTTACAGCAAACGTTGCAGTATAACACAGTCTGCTGGTGTGAATGAGCCCTGAGGCCAGACATAGCTGGAATTCAAAATTTAGCAGGGACCAACCGAGATTCAGTCCATGTATAGGCAGGCTGAATGGACCTAATTGATCTATCAATTGACTTGGGTACAACAAGCCGGTCAGGTTTTTTTTTACATTGGATTACTGCTTGCAGCTACAGCCACTAGCAGTAATCATTGTGTTCTGCTAGCCAGGAAGGCTCCCGATTGGCAGAACACAACAGTGCTGTGAGAACGATTCCCCAATAAACTGACTGTGTTGATCAGGAAAATAAAGCACCCATGGTGGAAGGAAAGAAACTTGAGTCATCTATGGGCTGCTTTAGGCCTTCTACAGAAACCCAGAGAGTATAGGCAACGGATATCCTGTAATGTTAGAGCTAGCATGTACATAGTGAAAGTGCAGTTCTTAAACCCTATCTTTAGGAAAACTAAAAACCCCACTCTTAGGTAGATCCACCTCCAGGGGTAGACTATAAGACCTTGTTCACACAGGGTGCACTACAGCAGAGGTCCCTGTGAGGGCCATGTTTACCAGCATGGGGATGGACAGGTGTTCCAGGAATCCCCATACAGGTAGTCCCAATGATCAATGGGACAAAGCTACTGTTCCCAAGTTAACATGCGTGCGGTGTGAGTTTTGGGGACACACACCCACACAAATGTCAAATTGGGAATGTAGCTGTGTGGCCATTGCATCTCAATCAACATCAATGGGACTGCCTGCATGGGGATCCTACAAACCCTGGGCATCCACGTGCAGGCAGACATGGCCTTCACAGGGCCACCGTTCTAATAGGAACGACTCAAGTCGCGCCGACTTAGAAAAAGGTTCCTGTACTACTTCGGGGCGACATTGGAGCGACTTGCATAGACATTCATTATATGAAGTCCGTGCAAGTCGCGCCGAAGTCGCAGTGCACGCAACTTCACAGGGCGCCCCGAAGTCGTGCCGCGTTAGTGTGAACCGGCACTAAAGGGTTTGTAACCCTCCCTTAGGATTTTCTGCCAGCCCCCCTATTTTAAGCAGTCATCCTGCACTGTGTAATTGTTTTATTAAAATCAAAGCCTCCAAAAACCTTTATGTGAAGTACCTTTAGGCCGGTTACATGACTTCTGGCTGCTCTAATACCCCGATCCAGGACTACAGGAGGAGAAGCTGAGCTCTCCCTCTGACGTCAGCCGGGAATCACGTGGCCGCTCGGCTTCCGCTGTAGCCCAGAGTATCAGAGCTGCCTGGAGTCAGGTAACCAGCCTGAAGATACATCACAAAAAAGGTATTTAGAGGCTTTGTTTCTAAAACAATTACACAATGCAGGATGCTTAAAGTGGTTGTTAAACCACTTATATAAAATGATCTAATCCCCTCTGTAATAGAACAATAAGTTTCCCTGTGCCTGTGTTATAGAAAAAATATGTAGATCTGTACCTAAACCAGAGCGGCTCCCAGCGCTCAGCTGACCCCCTCGGATCTCTACTCTGACCGGCTGACAGCTCCAGCGGGTGGGGCTGAACACTGCCACTGACGTCAGCCGGGGAGGAGGGGGGGGAGAGAGGAGAGAGAGAGAGCTGAGCGGTCACATGATCGCCGGGAGCCACTCTGGTTTAGATACAGAACGCATATTTTTTTCTATAACACAGACACCGGGGCACTTTTTGTTCTATTACAGAGGGGATGGGATGATTTTAAAATAAATATAAGAGCAGCAGGAGGGGAGGGGATGGGCACTGACAAGCACACAGGCAGGGAGAGGAGGGGGGGGGGGGGGACAGACACGTACACTGACCATGGTGTCAGGGCTCCGCAGCCATGATACACCGTGGTCAGTGTACAGGGAGGAGGGTAGAAACTGGCAGGATCAGAAAGGTTTTTTAGGTGTTTACAAAAGGGTAAAATGACAAAGCACAAGCACTGTGCTGTATGACATGCTTTTTTTTTTTTTTTTAAAGAGAGAGGAGCGATTAACAGCAGCAGGGAGGGGAGGGGGAGAGAGGGCAGAGGAACACAGAGGAGAGCTGCGGATGACGGAGGCACAGAAACCGATCACGGTGTCAGGGCTCAGCAGCCATGATAAACCATGGTCAGTTTACAGGGGGGAGGGCAGAAACTGGCAGAATCAGCCAGGTTTTTTTTACAGTTTCCAGAGGGGCTGGTTAGACAAGCACTGTGCTGTTTAACCTTCTATAAGGAAACAGAATATCTTTTTTTTTTTTTATAGGGTTACAAACACTTAAACTAACTTTGTTGCGAATTCCTACCTTTTGTTATTCTAAAGAAATCCCTGTATGTTTCTCTGTGTACATGTGGAAAAATAAATCTAAAGGGCGTGGTTTTATAATTCTCAATCATCTGCAAAGCACTAAATGAGAGTAGCTGATGAGTCTGCATTCCTTTAGATGTGTTCCTATTGGAGTATCTCACCAAAAAATGAACAATGTAGGCTATGTGGGACTTTGAGTGAGACCAGCAGGTGATGCCCCGCGTCTCCATCCCTGTATCAGAAAAAACGAAAGTTGAAAGGATTAAAAGAGGTGCATGGAAGCCAGCCAGCCCCCAGTCAGATGTACTTACCCTCCAGTCTGCCACCAACCAAGTAGACCTGTCTAATGATATAAATAAAAAAACAGGGGTTTAGTTGACAAGCATTTGTAAACGCATGTGTAAGCTGCAGGGCCACTACACGGCACCCTGCGTTACCTGCAGTCCTAACACTTTCTAATTTGAGTGACTCCACAATGGAAGCACATGGCTGGATGGGAGTTTGTACTATCGCTACAACATCGCTATTAGAGTTTTGATATATTAGACCAGTCATGGATGGGGGTGGGTTAGGGGAGGTTTGGAGCGCCTCCCTCCCACCTGTCTCCCATCCATCCATTCATTAGCAGCCATGTGCTTCCATCGTGGAGACACTCAAATTAGAAAGTGTTAGGACTGCAGGTAACACAGGGTACCGTGTAGTGGCCCTACAGCTTACACATGTGTTTGCAAATGCGTGTCAACTAAACCCCTGTTCTTTATTTATATCATGGGACAGGTCTACTTGGTTGGTGGCAGACTGGAGGGTGAGTATATCAGACTGGGGGCTGGCTGGCTTCCATGCACCTCTTTTAATCTTTTCAACTTTAGTTTTTTCTCACCAAAAAATTGGCTTTTTGACTTCCCGTAAATTCAATTTCCATGATGTTCATTGATGGACACAGCTCCTGATCTTCATAACCATTGGGTTATACTGCCCCCTACAGGAATAGGACACTAGGCAGAAAAATAATCTGGCTTTACCTATGGGCAGTCCCAGGGGGTATACTCCCCCTCTCTGTTATAGGTACTTAGTTTTGTTACAAGCAGTGTCAGAAGAATTACAACTCCACAGAGGGGTGGGAGCTGTGTCTGTCAATGAACTTTAAAGAAATGGATTTTACGGTAGGTCAAAAATCCCATTTTCTCTTTCGTTCATTGAAGCACACAGCTCCTGATCTTAGGAACCATTGGGATGTCCCAAAGCACTGTTAAACATGAGGGGTGGGAACAGCAAAAAAATTTTCCCAATGATAAACAGTAGCCAACTAGGCAACAGGAGCTCAACCAAAACAACTGGAGCCCACCTGGAAAAAAAAAAACAAACAATGCACCCTCAAAGATGATCAGTTCGGCCAGGAGGAACGCTGCGACTTGGGCCTAGACCTGGTCGTATGCAACCTCACGAGGCATTTAACTCGCAGGCCATCCCCCGTCCAGTGGGGCTATGTTGTTGCCGACCTAGCACGGAGCAGAGGTCTGCGCGCGCTCGCTGGCCAGACTTGGGTGACCACTGGATCTAGATTATTCAGCTCTTCGCCCAGTCGGGCAGTTGATTGTAGATCTCACAGGGAAAAAAAAATAAAAAAAATTGCCAGGACCAGAGATCCCAGCAAGGAACTATGTCCTTACTCCTGACTAGGCAGAAAAAAAGTACTTATAGCAGAGGGATGGAGTATACACCATGGGACTGCCCATAGGCGTAGCCAGTTTGTTTTTCTGTCTTATGTCCTACTCCTGAAGGGGGCAGTATAACCCAATGGTTGTGAGGATCAGGAGCTGTATCCCTCAATAAACGAAAGAGAAATTACATTTTTGTTGCAGGGAATGCCAAAAATCTGACTTGTATCTTAGTGTAGACTTCTGGAAAAACTAGTGAGCCAATCACACAAGCAGGAAATGATGTTTCTGGGGGGCGTTGTGTACACATTCTGGTAGCCATATTGCATTGCATTTTCAGAAAATTACAGAGCTGCGGATTTAAAAAGGAAAGGTTATTTTTAATACCATTCAACTGCAATATGACTTGTGTCACAATTGTATAGGTTATATTATTTTTTTCTTTATTTACTATTTTACCCTTTAATGAACACATATCAGCATGAACGGATGTCATTTCTAGCAGGCCGGAGTTCAGTTTTAGCACCACACTATTCAAATGGTGATAGAGATATTTAAATCTGCTGCATCACAAGCAAAATGCGGTTATTGTACGGCCGGTCTAAGAACAACTTCATGGGAGCCAAGTTCTATTTATCTTCCAGATGGTAGGAGGAAATTCAGACATAAAATAGATCTGTATTCTATATTTAGTAACCAAACATTTCAAGTAACAATACAGCTAATAACATACAAAGCTGCCAAGTCACAAAAAGGAAGTGAAAGTAAATAAGAAAATCAGTATACTGCACCTTCTAGATCCCCTTAACCTGTTCTGCACCTGCTTCCCTAGAACAGCTCAACTATACACATGAACTCTAGTTTTCTTTTTTTAGATCTGATCAGTTTATCATTAATAACCGTTTTATATATTGGTTCAAAAAAAAAAAAAGAATAAAAAAAATAAAAATACCAGTTGACCCTGCAGGAAATTCAGAACAGTCTTATCCCGTGCACTCTGCAGTGTTATCTAAAGTAGAAAGCAGAGAGTGGGAAGCGCCAACTAAGTGTAGTATTATTAAATCTTTGTTTATTGCACAAGGGGAATAAATGAAGGGAAGTTCATGCCCATCATTGTACTGAGGATCGCCAGGACTGATTAGTACAATGATGGGCATGCGCTGCCCTTGCTTCTTGTAAGTTGTATTAACCTTGGGCAATAAATTAAGATTTAATACCACATTTCGCTGGCCCCTCCCCTTCTCTGCTTTCTACATCTCTTAGGGCTCTTTCACACGGGCGGTCCGATCAGATCCGCCTGTCAGTTTTTTAGGCGGATCTGATCGGATGCCCCATTCAGCCCTATAGAGCAGCGGATGTCAGCAGTGACATGTCCGCTGACACCCGCTGCCATCCGCATCCGATCCTGTCAGTGAAATCCGGACGGATGGAAACCCTATTTTCCATCCGTCCTGGGGATCGGATCGGATCGGATGAGAGCGGACAGGCGGTCCGCTCTCATCCGATTCCCCATAGAGAGCAGCGGGGGCTGTGACACCTCCCTCTCCGCACTGCAAGCGGAGACAGAGCTGTCATCCGCCGGCTCAGCTGGGATAGCGGATCGATCCCCGCTGAGCAGCACGGATCCGCCTACGGAGGCGGACCGTGTGAAAGAGCACTTACAGAGTCCCTGGACACACTGAGGATGGCTGCCCTCATTTTAGTTCTCTTTTACTCCTTTGCTTGGACTTTTAGACTTTATTACCCTCATTTTGCATATTATAGAGATATATGTATATACCACTTGGAGCGCCAGATGCTCTCTTTGTGCATCTCAGTGTTATCTCAATGAGTCTAACCAGCACATCAAGCGCTACGACATTTATTTCATTGGCCATAATATGAATTTATTCTGGCCATTGAAATGCAAAAAAAGCTTAAGCACTAAAAACGCGCCTAGTGCTTAGGTGTGATTTACTGGGGTTTAGGCGCGTCAGATGTATAAGCTCAAAAGCTCAAGGCAACTTTGGTGCAGGTTTTTTTCTGCCCCTGAATGCCTATATTGTGCAAGGAGCCAGGACAAAAAAAAAAGCTCAAAACACCTGTAAAAGCCATGTTTTTTTTTAAGCTAAATTGTGCATGAAGCCTAAAGGACGCTGCAGCATCCCAGCTTGCTGGAAAATTAATACTCTGCATATTCAAGAACAGTACACTGTCATAACCATGAAGCTTTTTGTTCCTGGACTTTGTCTTGTATTACAAGCTTTGGTAAACATTTAATCTCAGTTGCCAATTCTCCCTTCTGCCATAATTCACTACTGGACACATAGAACTGGCCTTCATAACAAATAGCAAAGGGAAGGGCAACGCATGCAAGACAAAATCGGATAAAATGCCCAGCTCAATTCACCAACCAGTTTGCTTACCAACCGAATGAACCTGTCTAACAGTATGTGTTAAAAACAGGGGGTTAGTTAGCACACATTTGCAAACGCATGCGTCAGCTGCAGGAACGACTTCACTGCACCTTGTATTACTTGCAGTACTAACTCCTGTAAATTTATGAGAGTCTCCACAATGGAAGCACATACACTCTAATGCAGGGATTCCCAAACTACGGCCCTGCAGTTGGTTAGGAACTACAATTCCCATCATGCCTAGTCATGTATGTGAATGTCAGTTTTACAATGCCTCATGGGATGTGTAGTTCTGCAACAGCTGGAGGGCCGTAGTTTGGGAATCCCTGCTCTAATGGATAGATAGGGGGCAGGTGAGCCTGGAGGGAGCCCAACCCCCCTTAAAGGCACTTGGGGGCATAGGGGACGCCCAGCTCGTAGCACAATGGCAGAAAAGGCATCCAGTGTGTCCACTCACCAGTATACATCAACAACAAACAAAATAGTTTGTTTGATGTTGATGTATACTGGTGAGGGGTTGCTAGTAGCCGAATAGGTCTGAGCAACCAAATGTCAGACCCAGGAAAGTGTGTGATGGGAATATCAATACTACTGATTGGAGGGAAGGAATACAACATGCTTTATATAGAACAGAGCTGAGGCTGTCAATTAACTGGAGGTCTATCCCCTGGTCACCATTTTTCTCTTGGTGTCAGGAAAACTTGTCAGAAGGGATTCATGCTGATAGATGAATGAAGCAGCAGACAGAAATTACACGTAGTGCTCTTAATTGAGACAAGTACACACTATTGAGGGATATGCTTTGTTTATATTTCATGCCTGAGATTTACAACCACTTTAAATTGCCCTCTGAAGCTTCTAATCCATTAATGCTTCAGGCCCCTTTCACATGGGCTTTCCGATCAGGTCCACCTTTCAGTTTTTCAGGCGGACATGTTGGGACGCTCCATTCACCCCTATGGGGCAGCGGATGTCAGTGGTGACATGTCCACTAACACCCGCTGCTATCTGATCCAATCCGGTTCGTAAAATCCAGACAGATGATAACCCTATTTTCCATCCATCTAGCGGATCTGATGGGATCAGATGAAAAACAGACAGGCGGTCCGTTTTATTCTGATCTCCCCATAGAGGAGAGTGGGGCTCTGACAGGTCCGTCTCAGCACAGTGAGCGGAGATGGACCTGTCATTTGTCTGCTCAGCAGGGGATCAACAGATTGATCCCCGCTGAGCAAAGGGGAGTCCGCCGGTCTGAACGCCAATGTGAAAGGACCCTTATGATGTCTATACATGCACAGATTATCTGAAGACATATTGTGGTTCTTTTTTTGCAAATATTTAAATTCGTTTTTGACATTAGTAGATGTCCTGGGCATTCTATCTGCCCGCTTGGAAAGGCAAACTTAAGAAAAATAGTGTCCGCGTTAAATATTTATTCATTATAAACCTGTGCGGAAGTCAGTAACATCTAAAACAGACAAGCACATGCTAGCAAAGGAATTCATACCTATATGACTAATGCATATTAGTTCAATATGAACGCACCCTACAAATCACTTACAAACTGAAAATCTACTCAATTATTCTCCTTACCTAAACTACAAACATTAAGCAACACAAGCCTGCACTGCGGTATACCATTTTTATCTGCACCACCAACATCTGTCTTCAAGAGCTAAATGTCTGGCATTATTCTGAGGATAAACAAAACAAATTTAAGAAGTAATACAAATGAATCAAAAATCCCGACAAACCCCTTTATGTGTTTATGCAGGATTAGAAGATTAGCAATAAATTATAGTACATTGATGATAAAAGAGGTGACTCTACTTCATCCTATGGGCATTGGATGATCAAACCTCTCATAACTGCTCCATACACTTGTAGCCAAAGGCTATGTCAACCTACAAAATGGTGTTAGTAGAGTGCAGGGAGAGGGGAAAGGTTTTTAAAAGACATGTTACTGATGCTGCTAAACTTGGGGGACAACATTAGTGATCAGGATGGGTTTCTAATGTGTCCGATTGATGTCCTCCCTCCATCATTCAGTAGGCATCTGACTGCCAACACCAACATGACAATGTCATATGATACAGCTAACAACCGAGAAATAAGGCTGATTTTCTCTCCTGTATGAGTACTGTGTAACTCTAAGAAATAGGGATGCACCAAATAATCGGCGGCCGAACATTATTCGGCCGAAAATAGGGAAAATGGCACTTTCGGTGTTCGGCCGAATAAATCAAAAGGCCGAATAATTTAAGCCGAACAATGTCTCTCACCTCATTGCGGCTCGCGGTCCTCTATTATGTCCTCTGCAGTAACCCTCTGATATGTATGCATTCTCTGTAGCTTCCGCCCTGACCGCGGCTCGCGGCTCCCTTCCCGCTGGTGTCCTGTCCGGCCGCGTAGGGGGGTGTGACGTCACGCGCGCGTCCCGCCCCCTGCTCCTGACTGGCGGCTCCTTCACACTTGGTCCACGCCCCGCCCCCCCTGTTCGCGGCATTTGGCTCTGGCTGCAGTTATAGAGGTATGTGATGTGCAGCTGAGCACATTTGGGAGAGAAGAATACAGTTGCTGGCAGCTGCACAAGCATTAGTGTGCAGACTGCCATATGTTGTTGCCACAGTGCCCTATAAAGTGCCCCTTGACATAAAATGTGGCCATCAGCGTGCCCCTTATTTTATGCTAAGGGACATGCTGATGAGCATATTTTATGTTAAGGGGCACTCTGATGGGCATATTTCATTTTAAGGGGCACACTAATGGGCATATTTTATGTTAAGAGCAATGCTGATTTAAATGTTTTGTTTTGCCCATCAGAGTGCCCCCTAACATAAAATGTGCCCATCAGCGTGCCCCCTGACATAAAATGTGCCCATCAGCGTGCCCCCTGACATAAAATGTGCCAGAGTGCCCCCTAACATAAAATGTGCCCATCAGAGTGCCCCCTAACATAAAATGAGCCCATCAGCGTGCCCCTTATTTTATGCTAAGGGACATGCTGATGAGCATATTTTATGTTAAGGGGCACTCTGATGAGCATATTTTATGTTAAGGGGCACTCTGATGGGCATATTTTATGTTAAGGGGCACGCTAATGGGCATATTTTATGTTAAAAAATGCGAAACACCGCGTTCGGTATTCGGCCTTCGGCCAAGCATTTTATTATTATTCGGCTTCGGCTTCGCCCAAGAATTTCATTTCGGTGCATCCCTACTAAGAAACAGGTAAAAGCTTATCCGCCAGCTTTTATTTGCTTGGCAGACTAAATTTGGACATAGAGAGAAAAGATAGAGGCAGACATGCAAGAATAAAAAGTATACCTGTAGAGTATGTAGGTTTATGTATTGTGCAGACACCCTCGTGTCCTAGCCCTATATTGGGCAAAATATAGTTGAGTGTTAAAGTTGAGTTCCACCCATTTTTGGAACTTTAGATCTATGTAATCCCCTTTAAAATGGCTTTTACCAATGGAAACTTTTTTTTTTTTTTTTTGCTAGTAAATATGCAATACAACTCAATGAAAGGAGGCGGGGCGGAGGCGGGGCAGAGAACGGCCTTAATACATTCATACAATGCAACTCAATGAGAAGAGGCGGGGCGGAGGCGGGGCGGGCACGGCTCAGTACAGATACAGCTACTGCGAGATTTCTGGAATAGAATACATCCCAGCAGACACTGCGAATCGCCGAATGACATCATCGCCGATCGGACCCGGAAGTGAGGAGAGGAGGAATAAAGCCGAAATTAAGGTATTTACTAGGCAAAAAAAAAAAAGTTTCCATTGGTAAAAGCCGTTTTAAAGGGGATTACATAGATCTATGTATTCCAACCTATTAAAAATGGGTGGAACTCCGCTTTAAGTCTAATCCATAAACTTTTCCACTTGGGAAAGCTTGGCCAGCAATATCACAAACCAATACATTAGCTTTGACCTTCATGAGCTTAGTGGTACTTTTTGACACAGAGCTACTGGTGTTGTGTTATACCCTAAGCCCCCCCCCCCCATACTAACCCTTCTTGCGACACTAAAGCCTCATACACAATACTAGCCTTTTATGTTATACCTAGCGGGTTGAACGAAAAAAAAAACTGACAGATCAGGTCTGAGCCGCTGTACTAACAATCTGATGTTAGTACAGGCATCTCTTATGCTGTACTATTGTGTTCTGACAGGGGGACGTCTAAACAGCCGATTCTGGTCGGACCACTGCCACACACACGGGCCAAATGCCAAGCGGTATCTATTGAACATATTGAGGATGCCCAACATTTGGCCTGTGTGTACTAATAAAAGCTGGCCATACACTAGTAAAATTTTGTTCAAATTTTTTCCATTTCAAGAACATTCATTTGATTATCTAAGCCAGGCATGTCCAACCTGCGGCCCGGAAACTCTGGCAATGCGGCCCACTGCCCCCTGACAATTTTTTTTTTGCTGGGGAGGAAGGAAGTCTGGTCGGGGGCACGGCCACAGCAGCTTCCAACTAACGGTAGGCAGAGGCTGCCTCAGAGGGGAGGGGGGGGGGGGAGCATGTGCAGTGTTTCTGACTCCTACCGCCATTACCACTTCAGATCATTGAAGTGGTCATGGTGGTTAGAGTGTTCCTTTATTATCGCTCAGAAGAAGTAAACCTCTGTATACTGATTCAATTTAATTTGATCATCCTCTAGTTGTGTTAAAATAGTGCGGGGGGGGGGGGGGGGGGCACGTGGCGCGGGAAGGGTGCAGCAGCATTTTATTACTTATATACCTTAACTATCGTATACATTTTATATGCGGCCCGAGAAAATTACTCTACACTCAATGTGGCCCAGAGAAGCCAAAAGGTTGGACACCCATGATCTAAGCGTTAGAAGGGCCAGATCAACATTCATTTTTAACTATAGTAAAACAAATTCAAGGAAAAAAAAAAAAAAGGATGAAAATTTTTTCTCCAAAAGAAAAAATTTGGAATGAGTTTTTCGGTCAAGAAATTCCTCTAATCCCCAAATAAAAAGCAACCGGAACTTTCGAACAACATTCATCAAGTCAATAGATGTACTGAGAATATTTATACAAATACTGGGGTTGATTTATTAAAATTGGAGAGTGAAAAATCTGGTGCAGCTCTACATAGAAACCAAACAGCTTCCAGGTTTTTTGTCAACGCTTATTTGAACAAGCTAAAGTTAGAAGCTATTAGAAGCTATTACTACGTGTAACATAAAACTTTTCTCAGGTAAACTTGATCTCTTGTAAGCATGCGGAAAAGGGAGTGCTCTGTAGACCTCCCTGGTGCCAAGCCATCTTGGATGAAAGTAACAGTCAACTGGGAAAATCTGAGCCGACCAATTGATTACATCCTGGTGAAGGCTCAGACAGAGTGTTCAGGGAGGGTTTACAGACAAACATTCCCTTATGGAATATAAACATGTCCCATATCTAAAGACACCTTATGGCACCCTTTCACCCTGGCAGTTTCCATTCTATTCAGCAGGGGATCCATGAACAGATTCTACTGCTGAATTAGAGCAAGAACAGAATGGATGTCACTTTTGTGACATCGGTGTCTGTTCAGATTTTCTTCCATCATATGATGGAGGAGGAAAACCAAAAAAAAAAACTTAAAAAACGAACCCATGTCAGGTGTACATCTCTTTAGCTCTGATCGGTCACAACAGCAAAAGGGTACAAAACATTTTATGTTCCCTTTATTTGTTTTGGGTCTAGGCAAGTAACCAGATGTTTGACTGCCCACAGACTAAAGCCCTGTACACACAAACCAAATGCCAGCCAACAACGGCCCGTTCAAAAAAAAAAAAAAAAAAATGGCCGACATTCGACCCGTATGTATGGAACCCTGTCCAACAGAAGCAGGCTGGCCGGCTTCTGTCAGACGAGCATGCTGGAAAATCAGCAGCCTACTGGCTCCTGATCAGCACTCTCAGCCAATGGTGGAGAGCACTGACCGAAGTGTCGGCCAACAACAGCCCGTTCAAAAAAAAATAAAAAATGGCCGACATTCGACCCGTATGTATGGAACCCTGTCCGACAGAAGCAGGCTGGCCGGCTTCTGTCAGACGAGCATGCTGGAAAATCTGCAGCCGACCGTCTTCTGATCAGCACTCTCAGCCAGCCAATGGTGGAGAGCACTGACCGAAGTGTTCTGGCGAAAAGGTTGTTCCCAGTCAGAACACAACCACTCAGCAGGGGAGGTCAGATTTTTAATACAGCGGCTCCGACCAGGTCGGACCATTTTTTTTTTTTTTGTTTTATTTTTTTTTCACTCAACCCAAGCAAATAGTGTTTACCAGGCTTAACGTTGAAAACCGGATAGGTGGATCTGATCAGACGGCCCATGTGAAAATGATCCTTAGGCCCCTTTCACACAGGGCAGATTCTGTTCGGATCAGCAGGGGATGAGCTCACAGATCCTCTGCTGATCAGAGGAGAGCAGGCGGATGGCACATCCTTATCCACACAGTATCTGCAGAGTGGAGAAGGACTGAGCCTGCTATGCTCTATAGATGGCCGAGAGTAAACGAACTCCGCTCTTTGTGTATACCAGACTACCCTCCGATCCGCCTAATTGGAAGAGGACGGATCCCCTTCTGTTTTTTTTACTGGACCGGATCGGAACTGGAGGTAGGTTGGTGTAAACAAAAAAAGTCCTTTTAGTGACGGTTTCCACTAGTGCGACTTGACAAATGTCAGCCATTGATTTCAATTCGGCCCGTTTCCACTGCCACGACTTCAGTTGCACTACTTTTGAGCCAACTTCAGTGCGACTTCCCTCTATAATGAGGGACAAGTCGCACTGAATGCCGCAAGTAACTTTCACTACGAAGTCGCGCTAGAAGTAGCACGACTTCGTAGCCACGGCAGTGGAAACGGAGCCTTACACCTGCCTGTCTATAGGAATGCATGGACCTTCTGATTGAAGTCCACCTGAAAAATTGACAGGTGGACCGGAGTGGACCTCATGTGTAAAAAGGGGCCAACAGGGAAAATAATCCCTCAAACATAAAAGTTTTGTAATTTTTTTTTTTTCTGATCTCCACACAACCTTTGCTTCGCTGTAGTTATGTTGTTATGTGACTGACCGGTTTAGCTGCAAAATACTAATCCCAAAGATAAAAAGGGCATTTTGTTTAGGCTATTTGCAGTTTAATATTGCCCTTCAGATGATAGGTTATCTTTATGAAGAGAACTGAAAAAACAATGTAATCAAAGAGAAACACAAAATGTATTCACCTGTATTCACCTGTACAATCTCCTATTTGCAGGGATGGTTTCTAAACATCAAAGCTTATTTCAGGGAATGAACATCAAGACTGGATCCAACTAATCCCTAGGAGTTTAGACAAAGGCATCTGCCAGGCCGCAGTCTGAAACAAAAGCGCTTAGCAAATATCCCATCTAGCAATTACTGTATTTAGACACCCATTATATGGCTAACTGCACTCACTCCACAACAGCAGTTAAAACACACCCTTGAAATGCATACAAATCACATTTTTTTTTACTTTGCAAAAGACTTGTAATTAGGATTTGGCCAGTCTTGTGGTTCATACCACCCCTGACACACCGTAAAACCAGATCCTGGATCTACACTGCAATGGCAGCACTACTTGATTCTAAACACCTCTGTGTCACCTTTTAGATGCCCCTCTTAGACAACAGTCACCAGAATAGGGCCGACCCTACCATGGGTCCTGCTGGGTCCATTGGACTCAGGTGGCACTTTGAGAGAGGGAGGCAGCGAATTGACACCGAAGATTTTTTTATTTTTTAGCAGTTTTGTGTGTCATCAGTTTGCGGCACGGTACGGGCGGCATTTCCCCATCTCATACTGCTGCTTGTAGTGAAAGCTAATGGAGTTAGAGGAGGTGGAGCGTCTTCCCCTGGGAACGTCCCTCACGTGGTCGTGGTGTGCACAATGACGTCAGACATCAGCGCACTCCTTCTCATGAAGGGCAGGCTGGATCTTCTAGGGTGGTGCTCCCGGCAGACACAGTAGTGACAGGAGGACAGACGGTGGGTTTTTGGTGAACTGATCTGGTGTCAAGTTATGGAAGAAGATAACAGTATATCTAATATATTTTATAAATTTTAGATTTATAGAAAATAATGGATGTGGGGGGCCTTTTGGTGGGCATATTTTTTTTTTTTTTTTTTTGAGGGGGGGGGGGCAGCATTTAATTCTTGGACAATGTCTTTCCGTTTTTTACACGGAAGAAAAAATAGGGTTCTGTTCCATTCGTAAAAACGGAACAGAACTAAGGCTCGGTTCACATTTATGCGATGCGGGAAGGCTGCGAATTCGCAGCCTGTTCCCGCATCGCACACGCACCCCCGGCAGTTCACACTGCCATATGCGATACGCTGGGGGTGTCAATGTAATCTTAACGACACCCCCAGTTTGATCGCATATCGCAGTGCGATCGTGCAGTTCGCACAGGATCGGATTGCACAAGTGTGAACCGCTGTGCGATCCGATCCTGATGCGGCTGCAAAAATGCCTCCTGTGCGTGTTTGCTCCGGGTGCGAGGTGAATTTAGCCATACAAACTGTATGGCTAAACTCGCACCGCACAGCTGATCGCATGTAATGTCGGAGCAGTGCGCTCCGATATTACATGCGAACCCGGCACTCGCACAAATGTGAACCGGGGCTGAAAGGAGGAAAATCGGATGTCAGCGGATGGTATTCCGCTGACACCCGCAGTGCCATTCACTTACATTATGTCCGCAAAAAAATAGGATGATTTGCGGACACACAGAGCGGCCGTGTGAAAGGACCCTTAACAACTGAACTTGTTAACTTTTCCATCAACTCATCCTCCACAGTTATTAGCCCCACCCTATTAGATTGTAAACTCTTATGAGCAAGGTCCTCTTAACCCTCTTGTATTTTATGGTTATGTAACTGTACTGTCTCCCTTTATGGCGCTTTTCCACTGCATGGAACCGTACCAGTTCGGCACCCTTTTGTGCTTTTCCACTGCGGTACCGCATGGTATAGGGTCGGAACGGTTCGGTACGGTACGGTATAGGTTTGCTTTTCCACTGCATGGAACCGAACGGTACGGCTCTGAAAAAACAGTACCTACTCGATTGTGGTTCCAACAGGTACCAAACTGGTACCATATCCCACAATCCTTTGCATGCAGTCACTACTAGCCACTGATTGGTCAGAGAATCCCACCCACCCCGTTTTTATCCCACCCACTTAACTTAGTACTACTTTAGTGGAAAAGCAAACCTATACCGTACCGTACCGAACCGTTCCGACCCTATACCATGCGGTACCAGCAGTGGAAAAGCAAACCGGGCCAAGCAGGGCCGAGTAGAGCCGAGCCAGTACTAGCCGGTACTTGCAGTGGAAAAGTGCCATTAGATTGTAAAGCACTGCGCAAACTGTTGGAAGCTATCTAAATCCAGTATAACAATATTAAGAATAAATAAAAAAAGGTTTTACAACGCTGCTCCCAGTACTCGTTGCTGGCTAAAATACTAAGTCACTTAGGAGCTCATTAGGGTTAGTTCATAGAAAAAATTAAAACGTAAACTATGGCCGGCCCTACACAGTTCGAATCTCGGCTGGTTAAGCAGGAACTGGCTGAGATTCTAACCATTATGGGGCAAGCTGAATGTACCAAGTTGATCAGTTGATCAACTTGGGAACAACCAGCCTACTGGAATCGATGATCACTAGGGTTTTCTCCAGGTGGAGATAGCATCCCTTGTCGGCTCCCAACCCCCCACCTGGGAGAAGACAATTGCTCGGCAGGAGGGATTTCCGTCACAGTCTGTGTTGATGGGGAATCGTGCAAATTTCTTTCCTGCAACCCATGGTTGCAAGAAAGATCTGCACCCTGAATGGCCTGCCTAACACTCTAGTCCCCACCTCCTGATCCCCCTGTACTTACCTCTGTGGGCGTTACAGTTTCGCCCTCCACACAGCCCAGTGCAGTAGTCCTGGGGTTTGAAAACGATGCTGTTCTTCCGCTTTTTTCCCTAGGGACAGACCACAGTGGTTTCCGATTGGTCAGTGTGGTCACGTGCTGGCGCTGACTAATCAGAACCACTCTGACCTCTCCTGGTTTCCCTAGGGAAATAAGAGGCAAAACAGCATGGTTTTCAATTCCAGGGACCACTGCACGATGATGTGTCGACAGTAAAACTTAAGTAACTTAAGGGTAGGATGTAGGGTTGAGTTCACCTTTTCATTTTTTTTAACCCTTTAACCTGTTGCCAACCATCCGGCGGCAGGCAGCCGCTCCCAGACGAATTACCGTAGCTGTACGTTGCACGGAGACAGGGTTGTCACTAACAACTGGGAGTCAAGAGAGCCAGCTTTTGGTCACATAATCGCCGCAATTGGCTATCATAGTGATTAATAACTGTATAGCCCACTACTGTACTTTTTCCTCTCTTGAATACAACTTTTTCTCCTTGCTAGAGGAGAAATGCATAACCAAAAAATAGTTAGATAAGGGTTTGATTTAGGTCAGTGTTGGAGTCAAAAGTCAGTGTGTTTTAGGTAGAAGTAACAGTTTGTTTTTTATGAAGAAAGAAGAAGAAAAAATAAAACATTTACACACACACACACACACACACACACACACACACACACACACACCTATATCTATATCTCACAAAATGAGTACACCCCTCACATTTGTGTAAATATTTTATTATATCTTTTCATGTGACAACACTGTAGATATGACACTTTGCTACAATGTAAAGTAGTGAGTGTACAGCTTGTATAACAGTGTAAATTTGCTGTCCCCTCAAAATAACTCAACACACAGCCATTAATGTCTAAACTGCTGGCAACAAAAGTGGGTACACCCCTAAGTGAAAATGTCCTACTTGGGCCCAATTAGCCATCTTTCCTCCCTGGTGTCATGTGACTCGTTAGTGTTACAAGATCTCAGGTGTGAATGAGGAGCAGGTGTGTTAAATTTGGTGTTATTGCTCTCACTCTCTCATACTGGTCACTGGAAGTTTAACATGGCATCTCATGGCAAAGCACTCTAAAGATCTGAAAAAAAAAAAAAGAAGAATCGTTCTACATAAAGATGGCCTAGGCTATAAAAAGATTGCCAAGATCCCGAAACTGAGCTGCAGCACGGTGGCCAAGACCAAAGAAGTTGAATGCATGTACTCAGCATCTTATCCAGAGGTTGTCTTTGGAAAACTGATGTACTAGTGCTGTCAGCATTGCTGCAGAGGTTGAGGGGAGAGAGGGTCAGCCTGTCAGTACTCAGACCATATGCTGTACACTGCATCAAATTGGTCTTAATGGCCGTCGTCCCAGAAGGAAGCATCTTCTAAAGATGATGCACAAGAAAGCCCACAAAGAATTTACTGAAGACGAGCAGACTAAGGACATGGATTACTGGAGCCATGTCCTTTGGTCTGATGAAACCAAGATAAACCTATTTGGTTCAGATCTAATCAAGCATGTGTGGTGGTAACCAGGTGAGGAGTACAAAGACAAGTGTAACTTGCCTACAGTCAAGCATGGTGGTGGAAGTGTCATGGTCTGGGGCTGCATGAGTGCTGCCAGGACTGGGAAGCTACAGGTAATTGAGGGAACCCTGAATGCCAACATGTACTGTGACATACTGAAGCAGAGCATGATCCCCTTACTTCGGAGACTGGGCCCCAGGGCAGTATTCCAACATAATAATGACCCCAAACACACCTCACAGACGACCACTGCCTTGCTAAAGGTGATGGACTGGCCAAGCATGTCTCCAGACCTAAACCCTATTGAGCATCTGTGGGGCATCATCAAAACGGAAGGTGGAAGAGCAAAAGGTATAACATCCACCAGCTCCATGATGTCATCGTGGAGGAGTGGAAGAGGACTCCAGTGGCAACCTGTGAATCTCTAGTGAACTCCACGCCCAAGAGGATTAGGGAAGTGCTGGAAAATAATGGTGGCCACACAAAATAGACACTTTGGGCCCAATTTGGACATTTTAACTAAGGAGTGTACTCACTTTTTTAACACACCTGCTCCCCATTCACACCTGAGACCTTGTAACACAAACGAGTCACATGAAACCAGGGAGCAAAGATGGCTAATTGGGCCCAATTAGGACATTTTCAGTAAGGTCCCTTTCACACATGCTGTCCATTTTTCATCCATCCGTTGACGGATGAAAAACGGACATCAATGTATCTATGTAAAAACGGATGCCAACTGATGATCATCAGTTAACATCCATTTTCATCCGCTTCCGTCAATGTCTGTTTTTTTGAACGTATGAATGCCCTATTTTTCATCCGTTAAAAAAACGGATCGGATGAAAAACGGATGAAAAACAGATGACAATGAATGAAAAACAGATAACGGACGAAAAACGGATGAAAAAAAACGGATGACAACTGATGGAAAACGGATGACAACTGATGGAAAACGGATGACAACTGATGGAAAACGGATGACAACTGATGGAAAACTGATACATTTTGACGTGACTGAACTGATAAACTGAATGGACCGTATGCGTGAAAGGGGCCTAAAGGTGTACTCCCTTTTGTTGCCAGCAGTTTAGACATTAATGGCTGTGTGTTGAGTTATTTTGAGGGGACAGCAAATTTACACTGTTAGCCCCCGTTCACACTAAGGCGACCTGTGAGGCGACCTGGTCGCCTCACAGGTCGCCTCCCATAGGGAAGCTGCGGACCCGTTCTAATAGGAGCGACACAAGTCGCTCCGACTTAGAAAAAGGGTCCGGAGCTTCTTTGGGGCGACCAGGAGGCGACCGCCATAGACTTCAATGTTATGAAGTCCGTGGCGGCCGCTCTGAGGTTGCGGTGCGCTCGGAGGTCGCGGTGTGAAGTAGCGTCGCCCCTATGTGAACGGGGGCTTATACAAGCTGTACACTCACTACTTTACATTGTAGCAAAGTGTCATTTCTTTAGTGATGTCACATAATATATTTATAAAAATGTGAGGGTGTACTCACTTTTGTGAGATATTGTATATATATATATATATATATATAAATAAATAAATAAAAAGGTGTATTTTTGTTTCTCGGCCATGTTGCATATACACACAACAAATAATTTACAAACACAGTTACACATACAGTACATGGCATTGCTGCTGCGCCATCTCTCAGCTATAGCGCAGTAGTAGTGTTTAATAACAAAAATAAAATCTAGGAACTACCCATTAACATTTACTACCAAATTAAGGTCTAATTTGACCTGGAAAAAAAAAATACACTAAGGCTGGCCATAGATGGTTCCTGTGGAACCTACTGAGGTGTGAACCATGTGTGGGCAGGCTGAATGTACCCAAGCTGATCGATCAACTTGGGTACAACAAGCCCTCCAGATTTTACATACGATTATCGCTAGCGGCTGGGGGGGAAACCACCCATGGTTGCAGAAAAGAAATGCGCTCCATGTAGGACTGGCCTAAAGCGGGTTATACATTTTCTTTTTTTTGTACAGCCAGTGAAACTGATTTTCCCATCTCCCATTGAGGTAGATGTGGGAATACTCCCCGCTGTGTCATTGTATTCTAACAGCAAGACTCCCCTGCCTTCAGAACACACTGATCAGCGTTGAAGCCAATTGGCTGCATGTGCAAATCAAAGCTAAACTTTCCAACTAGCCGGTTCATGAGAAGTGGAATGATAGATAAGACTTTTAATGAACAAGAAACCGCCATACATGGGTCAAAATTTGTCCAGTTTCTGCTGAAATGCACAAACTTCAATCCATGTATGGCTAGTGTTAGTACCGGTACTTGCAAAGATGTGTAGTTTTGCTACACTTGACAAAAGTTGCAAAACTGGTTTCAGACAATGAGATTTGTTTGGACCTTGTTCCTCAAGGGGTAAATACACATCAAACATGTTTACATGACTAGTCATTCTAGTTCTACAGATAGGGATCTCTATGACACGTCTATCTAATGGTCTGGATCTTCTGAAAACAAAGGCCCAGCCAATTACTCCAATACCTGCAATAATCTACAGTAAAATCTGGCAAGGCTCTCTGTTGGCATGAAAATTAATATTCATCTTGGCCAGACGTTCCTGTTTATGGCTGTAAACAAAGTAGGAGTGAGGGCAGACTAATAAAGTTGAAAAATCAAGGTAATCAGATAGTCATGTCAGAGATCTCTCTCATTTTCTCCAGTGAGCGCAAGCCCAGGCTACCCTCTCTGGTCACCCAACAGATGTCTGCCCATGCTGCAAATAGGCCATAGATATGCTATCTGACCCTTTATCCGACTACAATCAGCCACACTGGGAGACGATCATGTATGCGCATGGATATTTCTTATCCACTAAAGTCCTATTTTATCTTCCATCATGTATACATTAGATCCAGGTTTTCTTAAACAACGGCATTTCCTTGACGGTTCAGATGCTGAGTCACTGTCCTCCATACATCAAACAGCAGGAATATTTCTATAGTTCAGTCTCCTTCTGACAGCTGACAATAATTGTTCAACATATGAGGATCAGAGGCTGTTAGTATTTTAGTTATTTATTTTACTTATGTATTCAGCCCTGACAGATTACACAACACGTTACAGGAAATGAACCCATCGGTTTCCCATCGGTCCCTGTTCCCCCGAAAGGAACTTGCAATCTAATGTCCCTGCAGACTAAAGCACACTAATAACAGTTCCCCTAAATGCCAAATAACCGACCAGTATGCTTTCTGGTTGTGGGAAAAAATGCACAGAAGAAGTGGAAAAATTGACAAAATCCAAACTTAACATAGGACCTCATAAGGACCTCATAATTCAAGCTTCAGAGAGATGCAGATGTATTCTTAACAACTGCCGACCTTGCTTGTTAATGGGTCATAATCATGTCCACCGAGTGTTCTTCCATATGCCTTTGTGATGGTGAACAGCAGTGAGGCTTTAATGTTTAAGGTCATTTAAATTCTGTGCAGTTTGCTGTGATTTGTGCTTGGGAATGAACTTTTAGGAACTTTAGGAGTTGACTGTACTGTCAAAATGGAAATGTTAAAAATGATCTTGGTCCATATAATATACCGTATTTGCCGGCGTATAAGACGACTGGGCGTATAAAACACCCCCTAATTTTCAAGCTAAAACATAGGTTTTGGGCTATACTCGCCGTATAAGACTACCACCCTTCTGTACCGTTGCGGAGTATAAAATGTGAGGACTACTTTACATGGCCCAAAACAAACATACCTATTAATCTCCAAGCAGGGTAAGTACACAGGGTGTAACCTCTCAACGCGCTGGATGTGCGGTAAAACTGTATGTACCATAGCTTCGGCTACATACAGTATACCACGCTGAGCCAATCACAGTGAGTGATGTATTCTATTAATAAATACAAAGCCCGCTCAAACTAGCGGAGTCAGAGAGCCGGGCTGATGAGGTTACTCTCTGACTCAGCCAATCCGAGATGGCTTTGTATTTATTAATAGAATAAATCGCTCACCGTGATTGGCCCAGCGCGGTATACTGTACGTAGCCGAAGATACGGTACATACCGGTACAGTAGTACGTTACGAACAGTTAACTACGGTACATATGGTATTACCGCACATCCAACGCGTTGAGAGATTACACCCTGTGTACTTACCCTGCTTGGAGATTAATAGGTACGTTTGGTTTGGGCCAAGTAAAGTACAGTAGCCCTCACATTTTTTACTCCGCTAGGATACATAATTACCGCACATCCAGCGGGTTGAGAGATTTTTTAGGGACGTTCGTTTTGGGCCTCACATTTTATACTCCGCGTATAAGACGACCCCCCTATTTTTGGGGGATGTTTTTAAGGTTAAAAAGTTGTCTTATACACCGGCAAATACGGTAGTGCTGTTAGCATATCCGTATGATTTGATTTTTTGGAGGCAGCACAAGTCTACTGAATCAATGTCACTACATATATTTGTATATTTATTTTATTAGTAGAACACTTTAAGGCTCTTTATCTGCCCAAATGCTCCGCTCACTTTCCCTTCAGATCATATCAATATACTGTACATCATTACTGATCTTAAAGTGGTTGTAAAGGCAGAAGGTTTTTTATCTTAATACAGTCTATGCATTAGGGCAATGTCTTCTGTGTACAGCAGCCCCCTTATACCTGAGCCCCATCTGGATCCAGCGATGTTGCATGAGAGACTCGGCTGTCCGGGACTTTCCCTCCTCATTGGCTAAGACAGCAGCGTAGCGCGATTGGCTCCCACTGCTGTCAAAGTCAGTGAGCCAATGAGGAGAGAAAGGGGGTGGGGCAGAGCCACGGCTCCATGTCTAAATAAACACAGGGAGCTGTGGCTCGGCTTGGGTGCCAGGGCCGGACTGGCCTACCAGAATACTGGGAAATTTCCTGGTAGGCTGTCTGCCCTGGGGCCGCCTTGGGCGATCCTGGATGGGTGGCTGGGTGCACAGCACAGCGGGTGCGCCGTGATCTGAGACAGAGGGGAGGGCATCAAAGTCCTCTTCTCCTTCCTTGTGTACTACACACACAAGGCTGGCTTGAGTCTGAAATGTAAGAAAGTCCCGCCTCCTAGACCAGGTCCCGTGATAGACGGAACACTGATCCAATGCTGTGAAATTTGAACCGGTCTAGGAGGTGGGACTTTGTTACAGTGGCAGCCCTGGCATGTCAAATCCAAGCTCCCTGACACCGCAGGAGATTGCTAAAGTGTGTGATCCAGGCACTGGTAGGCTTTATTTGGTGGGCACCGATTAGGCTGCATTTGGTGTATTGTATTGTATTGTATTGCTTGTATTTATGTCTGCAGTCTCTGACCAGCTCTTGTATCATGTCTGCAGTCTCTGACCAGCTCTTGTATCATGTCTGCAGTCTCTGACCAGCTCTTGTATCATGTCTGCAGTCTCTGACCAGCTCTTGTATCATGTCTGCAGTCTCTGACCAGCTCTTGTATCATGTCTGCAGTCTCTGACCAGCTCTTGTATCATGTCTGCAGCCTCTGACCAGCTCTTGTATCATGCCTGCAGCCTCTGACCAGCTCTTGTATCATGTCTGCAGCCTCTGACCAGCTCTTGTATCATGTCTGCAGCCTCTGACCAGCTCTTGTATCATGCCTGCAGCCTCTGACCAGCTCTTGTATCATGTCTGCAGCCTCTGACCAGCTCTTGTATCATGTCTGCAGCCTCTGACCAGCTCTTGTATCATGCCTGCAGCCTCTGACCAGCTCTTGTATCATGTCTGCAGCCTCTGACCAGCTCTTGTATCATGTCTGCAGCCTCTGACCAGCTCTTGTATCATGTCTGCAGCCTCTGACCATCTTTTGTACCATGTCTGCAGCCTCTGACAATCTCTTGTCTTTTATAATGTCTGCAGTCTCTGAGGCGGAGTCTGAAGAGGAGTCAAGAGTTGGAGTGCCGCTGAGATGGGGGGGTCCGTTTTCACCTGGTCTCCCATAGAGGAGAGCGGGGAACTGATGGTTCCATCTCTTCAAAGAAAGCAGGGACAGAGCTGTCATCCGCTTGCTCAGCAGGAATCGGCGGATCGATTCCCACTGAGCAAAATGGAGTTCTTCAGGCGCACTGCCTGTGTGAAAGGGGCCTAAGAGTTTGTAATCACTTTAGAATCAGATTGGCCCATGGTACCCAAGTTGCAGTCTACAAAGGCTGGAAATCTATGGTAAAAAAAAAGCCACACCCCGGACCGACCGGCCGGGGACGTAGCAAACAATGTATCACTTGGAAATATTGTATGTTATTATGAATCCCTTCGGAGACTGTGTCACTTGTTGTGTTTTTAAGTTGTACCCATGTACTCCACAACGGACGTTCTCTACACTGTTTTATTGTGTATCCTTTTCCTTTGCATTTAAAATAATAAAAATTCATTGAAAGTAAAAAAAAAGCCACACATGCACAGGAATACAGTACATGTTGATTTCAAAGGAGCCCATCTTTCTATAGGCTGAAGACAGGACTTGCAAAGAATGCAAAAAAAAATAAAAACAGAACCCACAACACACACTATGGAAGAGTAAAAGGCACACAGCTTGGAAAAGTGTGTACAACATACATTTGTATAGTTATTAGCCAATCAGAGGTCTGTTTTAAAAAAGGTAGGTACCCACTAGAAGAAAATCAGCTGAACGATCATCCAGCTTTGCTCGATGTTTCAAAGCAAGCCGAAACAGAGGATGGAAATAACGTGCAAGAATTCTCATAGAACAAAAGCTTTTTTTGTGGTTTTTGTGCGTGTTTATCGTTGCGGATAATGTGCAGTTTTTCGTATACGATTTTTCTCATACAAAAACAGTACACGTTAAAAACGAAAACCATTCATTCGGTTCATGCACAAGAAAAAGTTTGAAGTCTGTCTCTTCAGAAACGTATAGTTCATATTCCTATCGCACACCTTCCTGGTTTGTAGGCTTGTGTGTACTGGGTGCTGAAGCGATCACCAGTTGGCAACTGGATTAGTTACAAGTAAATACATATTCGCCAGCACACCAAGGATCTTGCAAAAGCAGTCCAAAAAACTTTATTCAAGATACGATCACATCAAAAAATGGTGCAACGTTTCGGAGCCGCACAGGACCCCTTCGTCAGGCATGTCAAAAATTGTGCACACACTATAAGAAAATTAAACGATCGTTCCTCGTACGGAATTTTTCTTCCGATTTTCTCATACAGGGTACCTAGCTTTATTCTATGTTGAAGTCATCAGAAGGATAAAGACAGTATCTGGATAGTCTACAAAAGTGTACTTATCTTTTAAATCCTTGATAAGTCACCTAATCTCTTATTCCTTCCTTATCAGGAGTCTGAGCCAATTGACCCTCAGTCACTACAAAACATCTCTTAAATCACATTTAATCAAGGTTTCAATTAGTGATTTTTGGAGTGCCACTCAAGAAGTACTCAACGAAAACTATAATTCAGAGTTGGAATTTCTATCTAGACACTGAGCAAAGAAAGATGCTACAAATAAGTGGATACTATATGGGATTTTTTATATGGCCGAAATTCATGACTTATCCACTCATCTCATTATCTTTGTATCATTCAAGTGGGTTAAGTCATAGAAGCTTAAACAATTCTCTCCTTTTGAGATCCAAAAGCATCATGCCCAGTGGCCTAAGGAAAAAAAAAAGGAAGAAGAGGAGATCACTGTACTAAGCAATGTTAGTGCACCAATCTCTCCCATTGTGCCTTTTCCTTCTGACAAGGGCACTCCTCTCCTGCCAAAAACACACTAATTAGTGCTCACAGCCATTGCAAGCGCTGATCGGATGCTGGCTTTCCAGCATGTCTGTTTGACAAAAGCTGGTCCTTAGACCAGCTTCTTTCTGAAGGACAGCTATACACATGATACACTCATTCCAAATATCGGCTAACATTCAGACCAAGCTTAATGCATTTTCAAGGTAAACAGTTAGCCAGAAATGTGCAATGGCCCTGGACCTCTCTAACACACTGCGGCTGACAACGCGTTTCACCAAGTGCCAAGGTAAGCATCCATGCAGGTTCCAGTGCCCAAAGCAAACATTACAGGCAATCCCCACAGCATGGGGTCCGAGAACGTCTTCCAAGGTTTTACTGAAGTTCCTCCAATGCAGATACACTGCTTCTATGTAGGTACAGTAGTATTCAAAATTATTCAACCCCCCCCCCCAATGCTGTAAAGGGTTTTAGGGATTTTAGTGTATTCAGAATGAAATCTTACAAGGACTTCTTAAAGAACCATATGCAACTAAAATTACATCAATTGGTTTTGTAATACAGTAGCAAATGTTTCTTTGGTGAATTCTTCATTGACACAATTATTCAACCCCTTAAAGACTACCACTCTGAAGAACAGAGGTTCATTGAAGTGTGTTCAATCAGGTATTGAAAACACCTGTGGATGTCAGGGAGCAGCAATAAAGCCTAATAAGCACCAATTAGGCAGCTTTAAAATGACTGTGATACTCAGCTCCTTCTAGACATTTACTGGTGTGGTTACAAACATGGTGAAGTCAAGAGAATGGTCCAGGAAGACAAGAGAGGAGGTGATTACTCTTCACAGGAAGGGCAATGGCTATAAGAAGATTGCAAAGATGTTAAACATACCAAGAGACACCATAGGAAGCATCATTCGCAAATTCAAGGCAAAGGGCACTGTTGAAACTCTACCTGGTCGTGGCAGAAAGAAGATGCTGACTTCGACTGCTGTGCGCTACCTGAAGCGTAGAGTGGAGAAAAGTCCCCGTGTGACTGCTGAGGAACTGAGAAAAGCTTTGTCAGATGTGGGTACTGAAGTTTCTGCTCAGACAATACGGCGCACACTGCGCAATGAAGGCCTCCATGCCAGAACTCCCAGGCGCACCCCCTTGCTGTCTCCAAAGAATAAGACGAGTCGACAAAAGTCATGTGGACAAACCACAGAAGTTTTGGGATAGTGTTCTGTGGACTGATGAAACAAAATTAGAACTGTTTGGGCCCATGGATCAACGCTATGTTTGGAGGAGGAAGAACAAGGCCTATGAAGAAAAGAACACCTTGCCTACTGTGAAGCATGGCGGGGGGTCAATCATGCTTTTGGGCTGTTTTGCTTCTGCAGGTACAGGGAAGCTTCAGCGTGTGCAAGGTACCATGAATTCTCTTCAGTACCAGGAGATATTGGATGACAATGTGATGCAGTCCGTCACAAACCTGAGGCTTGGGAGACATTGGACCTTTCAACAGGACAAAGATCCCAAGCATACCTCCAAGTCCAATAGAGCATGGTTGCAGATTAAAGGCTGGAACATTTTGGAGTGGCCATCACAGTCACCAGACTTCAATCCGATTGAGAACCTCTGGTGGGACTTAAAGAAAGCAGTTGCCGTGCACAAGCCTAAGAATGTGACTGAACTGGGGGCTTTTGCCCATGACGAAAGGGCGAAGATACCCGTAGATCGCTGCAAGACACTTGTGTCAAGCTATGCTTCACGTTTAAAAGGGGTTATAACTGTAAAACGATGTTGTACTAAGATTAAATGTCACTTGGGGGTTGAATAAAACTGATAATGATGTGAGCACCGAAAAGACATTTGTGGTTATTTCATTATAAATGTTATGTTATATTTGTTTGACCTACACGTGCCTCTTTGATTTAATTGTAAGCAGGATGACTGAATGATCAAAATCAATGTCAAACTGGCCAAAACAATCAATTTCAGTGGGGGTTGAATAATTTTGAATACAACTGTATTACAAGACCGTAATCTTTTGATTGAAAAATGGAAAGAAAATAAAAAAATTAAACTAGTGGAGGTCGATTTCTCCATGAAGGAAAAGAAGCGGTCCATCACCTTCAGACCAGTGCCATCTTAAGATCATTAAAGGGCCCCGGGCAAGCAGTGCACTGGGGCCCTGCCTACACAATCACCCATGAGAATAAAAATGCAAATTAATCGATAATGCAATATTTATTGTTACAGCAGTGCCAGGCTAATGACAGCTTCCAAGTTTGGCGGCTGGGTCCGGTGAACACACACACACGGGAGTCACTCGACTGTCCTGTGTGTGCCTGTTTCCGTGGAGGCGGACAGGCATGCCTGCAGTTGTGGGCTCCCCCTCCACGGCCCAAGTGGCCTGACAGCAGCACAAGGCCGACAGGAGCTTGCCCCCTGCTAAGTTTGGCCGCGGGATGCACACAGGAATTGGGACTAATGCTTGGCTGGAGCTGGGTCGCTGGGCAGGTGGGGCCCCCCTGGCAAGTGGGCCCCTGAGCAACTTCCCAGCGTGCCCATTCAGTAAAATGGCCCTGCTTCAGACACTAGCACAAAACTGAGCACTCCTGGAGTTGGGTAGGGTTATAAGCGAGGAGCCCCAGGGAGGCATGTCCTCAAAAGCCTGCCAGTGTCCAATCACCTGAAATTATGTATAACCTTTTTTTTTTTTTTTTTTTTTTTTTTAATAAGAAAGTTGCATTTAGTATAAAAAATACCTCTACATACATAGATTTTAGCTTTTTGTTAATGCTTTAAGCACATTTTTTTTCCCTCATACTACAGCAAATAATGAAAGAAGTCCTAAAAACTAGGTAAAACCAAGAGGTATGGACAAAGAATTAAAAACATTTCTCAGAACCGGTCACAAACCAAACAGCATTTTTCAGAAATTATCGCTATACATAATCCTCCAATGACGGTGAAGAATTATTGTCAATACATCGCACGTAGCCCCAGGCAGTGTGCAATAGCGGACTATGAGCAAATGCACTTCATGTGAAAAATCAATGTCTCCAGATACTAAATGCATTAAACATAAATACACAAAGCAGAGCTTCATACGCAGTCGAAATGAAAACATTCTATGAACCAAAAATAGCAAAATTGAGACGCTCAGTGTCAGGACTACCGGTCTCTGTTCAATACGCTGCTTTTGGGATCTAGAATTACCTGAATCTCTGAAACAAAATTCCAGCAACATCCTACTACAATCTGCAATTCTTACTGCAAAAAAATAAATAATAAGTAATATATGCAGGGGGCTTACTTTAAAAAGTTCTGATTGCGGAACACAAAGGCATATCTGATCTCTTATTTGGAGTAGGCTGAAACAACTGATTATGAAAAAAGTTGTCAACTATTTTCATAATCGATTATTTGGTCAGCTGATTGGTGGTGTCATGGGTCTGTGGTAGTGAGCCCTTATAGATCCCCAGCTCAGGATTCCCCAGGGCGCGGAGTCTAAGCCCCAGCCTGCTTCTTCACCAGGGCCCCTGATGGTGGGGATGGACTTGCAGCAGACTGGAACCAGGTCGCGGCCCCCAGGTAGGCTCAGCTGAGAATGTGGAGACCGCTGGCGTGTGCAGGGTAAACAGGAGATCCAAGAGACAAGCCGAGGTCAGGACAGGCAGCAGACAAACGTAGACGGCGAAACAAAGCCGGGTCGGTACACAGGAGATCAGCTACAATAGCCAAGGGATACATGGATGGGAGCTCAGAGAACAGCGAAGTTGCTCAAGCAAGGAACAGTGCACTAAGCATGTGTATATATAGGGAAGCAAACAGGGAGGTGACCCAGGAAGTAATTGACAGGAACAGGATATAACCCACAGTGGAGCAGGCGACGCCCATAGGAAACAGAGAAGCCCAAACACCACATGTGAAGGGAGGCAAAACAGAAGCACTGCAGCAAGGAGGTAAGAATATACAGACAAAACTATAGGCTAACTTGTGACAGGTTGGCCTGCATACAGAATGTATTATTTGTTTACATATGAAATACAGCTCAGTACACCATCCATACATGTCAGTAGGTGCCTGAGAACTTGTGAATGTGTGAGGAGCAATGCCTCATGGGACATATAGTCCTGGGCAAGAAAAGTTACGAAGAAAAGAAAAAGAAAAAGAAAAAGAAAAAGAAAAAGAAAAAGAAAAAGAAAAAGAAAAAGAAAAAGAAAAAGAAAAAGAAAGAAGAAGAAGAAAGAAGAAGAAGAAAGAAGAAGAAGAAGAAAGAAGAAGAAGAAGAAAGAAGAAGAAGAAGAAAGAAGAAGAAGAAGAAAGAAGAAGAAGAAGAAAGAAGAAGAAGAAAGAAGAAGAAGAAAGAAGAAGAAGAAAGAAGAAGGGAAGGAAGAAGAAAGGAAGAAGGAAGGAAGAAGGAAGAAAGGAAGTGTAATGTTCTGGTACCTTTGGGTACCCTAATTACTCTTTCATAAGTGTATGCGCCCCACCATTCTCTTTTGGTAAGGTGCGCATACACCTTTAAGACTGATGCTGTCATCACTGAGCGCCGGACTGATGGCTATTTAGATCGCCGGCTCTCACTCACATGTGTTCGTTTAAACTGCTTTGTGCCTTGATGCTAACCTGTCTTGAAGCTCTCATGCTTGCAAGCTTACCTCGCTGTCGGAACCACGCTGCGCTGATCCCTGTATCCCGCTACCGGATCATCCGCTCTTGCCGAACCTCTCCTCTGCTACATTGCTATTAGTGATAAGTACCCCGTAGGGGAAACCTCTATAACTTTCATACTAAAGCTTACACTATCTAGCTCTGCATACTAAGGACTATTACTACATCTGCATTATCTAAGATTGCTAGCTCTTGAGCCTACTACCACCTGTTCTTGCACTGGGTTGATCTCTCTTGTATGTCCACCTGCTACTCTGTCATCTGCTACCATACATGATTGCTAAACCTATCTGCATCTCATCTGCTACGATCTCACTTTCAAGAACATTTCCTTTCAAGTGTCTGTCATCTACCATCTCTACCCAACCTGTCTCTTCAGCCTATCATCACTGTGTTACTATATACACAAGTCACTCTAGGAAACATCTTATTGAGTGTGTGTATTTACTTGCTGAATTGAGATCCTCCACACATGATGAGTCATTGGGAGTTGGGAATGGTATCTCAGCGTTTCTCTACATGACTACCGAAGTGGAATATTTCTGCAGCTGAAAATCCACATCATACATAAAACGCAGGAGCGTTACAGGAAGGAAGGAAGAAGAAGGAAGGAAGGAAGAAGGAAGAAGAAGAAAGAAGAGTGTCTCAGCTTTTAGTTCTACCTGAATATAAAATATTTATATACATCTCTCTTCCACCCTTCATATAGCTTCATGTCTGACTCCTAGTTACATTGCCCATATATCCTAATTCTGGGTATATTTATTTTTGAATATATGATATATATTACTTTTCAATGTTTCACAGTATGAATTAACTCTTTATAGTAGCCAATTATCTGTTCTTTTTGTACTATAAAAAGGGCTAATTTTAGTTTTTTCAACCCCGTTATGAAAGGTGATATATAAAAAAAAAAAAAAAAAAAAAAAAAAAAAAAAAAAAAAAGCATGCGGCTGCTACTATACCTCTTAGGCCTGGCTCACACCCATGAGTTTTTTTTTTTTTAAATGCAGAAATGCACTACGGTTCATTTAACATGGTTTCCTATGGGACAAATTCACATCTATGCTTTTTTCAGCCGCTTTGATTTGGAAAGGGTCAAGAACTTTTTTCACCACAAAACGGTGCTTTTTTTTTTTTGCTTTTTTGGTTCAATTTACTTCAATGGAGAAGCCGTTTGACCCCACTAACGATTAGAAAATGCAATAAACATTCTTAAAATTATTTTTTTTTTGAAGAAAGACATTGTTTTTGTATGGTCAGCATAAGTGACAGCAGGTGCAGGGAGCTTTTATCAATCCACCTGCCTATGACAAGAGAGTTTGTCATACAGAATATATTAAAAGTTCGGTCTGAACATCGGCAAAACATTACATTTTTTTTTTCTTTAAAATAAAAAAAATTTGATCTCAGAGTCTGATGATATTTACCGGATTCAACCTCTAACAGTATATACAGTACATCTCTTCTGTCCGATATTATCAGCGTGGATTAGGCTGCATTCACATGACAGCGTTTGGATCGTGGGCGGAACCGCGGCGGTTCTGCCCGCGATCCATACGCTCACATGTGAACGGAGCCTCAGAGATTTTGCTCCCTAACCATATAGTTGGTTATTTATATTTACCACTGCATACAGATATTTAAGAATGGATTGCCTTTTTTTTTTAACTTTACATTTTACCTGAATGATACACCACACTTTTAAAAGGTTATCATCAGATTAATCGAAAAAAAAAAAAAAAAAAAAAACGCCCAACTAATCGATTATGAAAATAAACGTTAGTTGCAGCCCTAACTATGAGTCACCAGCTAGAAGTCTGAAATGTCTTTAAAAGGGTTGAATACAATCTTAAATACATATATTAAAAGCGGAGTTCCCCCCAAAGTGGAACTTCCACTCTTTTGCTTCCTCCACACCTCCGGGTGCCACATTTGGCACCTTTCAAGGGGGAGGGGGGGGGGGACAGGTACCTTCAATGTCGGGTTTCCTTACTGGCAACAGCACCTGACAGCCGATGGAAACATCTGCTGCGGTGCCGACATCGCTGGACTCCAGGACAGGTAAGTGTCCTAATATTAAAAGTCAGCAGCTACAGTACGTGTAGCTGCTGACTTTACATTTTCGGAGGAGGGAGGCGGAACTCCGCTTTAATCAAATTCCAACTGCTGCTTGGCTGTCATGCCGATCTTCCCAACTTTACCATTTAGTAAGGCTGGCCGTAGATAGAGCGAAATTCAACTGATTCAGCAAGGACCGGCTGAATTTCGCTCCATGTGTGTGCCTGCTCCCGCAACGTCTGTCGAATAGGCCTGATGGGGAAAACAAATATGTTGTTATCGAGCAGCAGCTGCAGGATGGAAGAAGAATTTTACAACAGAAGAGGAATCAGCACAAGGGACACACCCTACTGACTGCCCCTTGTGCTGATTTTTCGGTTTGCAATTTTGGCTGCATTTAGGCTTTCACAAACATACTGTAAGTACCTGGATTTGACTTGGTATTTTACAAGACTCCGATCAGAAGGGTGTGGGTAGCAGCACAAGGAGTCTATCAGTTATGCTGCAGTATTCATGTGCCAGCAAGGAACACATCGACTGGAGGAGAAATCAGAGTTATGAGTTTATCAATCTGCTGCTTCTCCTCCACTGTACAATCACAGCCTGGGGGAGGGACAAGACTTTGTTGCATTGTTAAACTACAACAGGGAAGGTCTTCAGGCTGGTTGTGTGATCTGGCAGGGTTGTGGAAATCAGTGAATGGACAAAAGTCCAAGTAAAATCCTTCATCTGTGTATTTAGCTTTTTACCTAGCATTCAGCTTAGAACAAGGATCCTCTAAAACTCTCCATAAACCTTTCTCAATGGAAGAACCAAGACCAATGTCCATTTCCCCTTTAAATTTTAATAGCATTATGTTGAATTTGAATCTAAAAAATACAATAAGGGCTTGGTCACACCCGCAGCATACACGACCACTGGTGCGTGATGTGAAGGCAATGGTGAAAAAACACCACACTGCAATGTCGTTTTTTTTTTTCTATTAAGAAAAGAAGGGAGTGCATGAATACTTACTTCAGTACGCACATCTGCATGAATACTTATTTCAGTACGCACATCTGCAGCACGGTGGCGTGAACTGCCATTAGAGGGAACAAGGCTTTTAGCCTTGTCTATGCACCCAAAGGGTTACTAAACCCAGATCCTGCATTCACTAGATCTGGTCTCCTACATTACACAAAACATGGAAATCTAATTATTTTAGTAAATATAAACTGATAAATACCTTTTCTCATCAGCAGTATATAGCAATTAGAGAAATCTTGTGACTTGTATCAGTGAGTGCTGATAGTTTGTAGGAGGAGTTTTCAATTCTCCCACGATTGTCCGATCAGGCTTCAAGACCCCTAATTCTCTGTCTGAACATGTCTGGACAGTACTGATTTGCCCTGTGCTGATCACATGTACCCTCCCAAAAAAAAAAAAAAAAAATCCATCAATCAAGATGCAACATCCCACCTACAGTGTACTTTTTTAGTTACTGGGCATGGAGGAGGAGGAGGGAGGGACCGGGCTGTCATTTAGGATCTGTATGCATGCCCAAGTGTGTGATGTTATTACCATGTGACCCGAATAGCTCAGCTAAATCCAGGAAGTGTTCTCTGAGCAATAGAGTCCAAACTGAGCATGTGCAGCTGAACTACACTTACTGTGCTTATCTGGACTTGTCCAGAGTGAACGTGCAGGAGAGGGGAGGATCTGTACATACAGGATCACACAGCCTTTTTACACAATGTAGAGGAAAAATCACTTCAATTACACAGTGAGTATAACAAGCATGCTATTCTGCATCTATAGACAGATTTTACTGTTGTGGGTTTAGTAACACTTTAACCACTTGCCGACCGCCGCCCGACTATATACGGCGGCTGTCAGCCCCTCCCAGGCAAAGTGACGTATACCGGTACGCGATCGTCGGGTAGAGAGGGAGAAAGGCAGGCGGCTAATGTAAACAAAGCCGCCTGTCATTCTCCCCTGTGTAAAAGCACAGATCACTCGGTCCTGCTATGTAGGACCGTTGATCTGTGCTTTTACATCACAAGTCACATCCAATGACAGTTAGAAACACGCCCCTAGGGACACACTTAACCCCTCCCTCTCCAATAAAGTTAACCCCTTCCCCCCCAGTGTAATTTTTACAGTAACAGTGCATATTTATAGAACTGATTACTGTAGTAAATGTCACTGGTACCCCCAAAAAAGTGTCAAAAATGTCAGTCAAGGGTCCGATCTGTCCGCCGCAATGTCGCAGTACCGCAAAAAAAAAAAAAAAAAAAATTGCAGATCGCCGCCATTACGCGTTAAAAAAAAAACAACAAAAATGACAAAAATCTTTCCCTTAGTAAACGCAATAACTTTTGCGCAAACCAATCAAAATACGCTTATTGTGATTTTTTTTACCAAACATAGGTAGCAGAAAACAAATTGGCCAATTTTTTGGGGGGGAATTTCATATATAAAAAAAATGTGAAAAATATTGTTATTTTTGCAAAATTGTCGCTCTTTTTTGTTTATAGCGCATGATCAAAAAAAAAAAAAAAAAAAATCACACAGGTGATCAAATACCACCAAAAGAAAGCTCTGTTTGTGGGAAAAAAAGGACGTCAAATTCGTTTGGGTACAGCGTCGCACGACCGCGCAATTGTCCGTTAAACGCAGTGCCGAATCGCAAAATACCCCCTGGTCAGGAAGGGGGTAAAATCTTCCGGGGCTTAAGTGGTTAAGAAAGGCTACCCAACGCATCTATCTGGTGTGAATAGACCCCAAAATAAACATTACAGCGGAGTTCCAGCCATTTACTCACCTGTCCAACGGTCCAGCGATGCGGCCGCCGGAAGCCTCGATCCTCTCCCTCGGCGCCGGCATCACTGCTGTGGGCACCCGGCTGTTACAGTTTGCGGCTTCACAGCCGGGTACCCACTGCGCATGCGCAAGTCGCGCTGCGCGCCGTGATTGGCCGGCAATCTTCTGGGACCTCTGACGTGTCCCAGAAGATTGCAGGGAGGGAGGGGGAGAGGAGAACTTCCGCTCAGGGCGCCGCGGCGCTCCGAGCGGAAACCTGTCAAAACTAGGTACCCGCTCCCCCCCCCAAAAAATGACATGCCAAATGTGGCATGTCGGTGGGTCAGGACTGCCTAAAGCGGAAGTTCCACTTTTAGGTGGAACTCCACTTTAACTATACCTTAAATCAAAAATACACAGAATCTTCAGGCTCTGTTCACATTTAGGCATTTTTCTTCTCAAAGTCTCAGCTCTGAAAGACTCCCAACAAGACAAATCCCTTAATTTTAATGGTCCCTGTTCACATCTGAGCATTCTGTTGCCTTAAGCAAAAACGCCCGTCGCTCAAAAAAGTACACAAGCTTCTTTTTTGGCAGATTACAGGCATTTTACTGCTTTTCATTGGTCACTTGTCAACTCAAAATGCCTGCACAAAAACGCTGCACAAACGCCAGAAAAAAAAAAAAAACACGGAAAAACGCCCATAAAAATAGCACCACCTAGATGTGAACAGAGCTTAAATTTCACATTTGGAGAGGGAAAAAAAAAATAAAATAATAAAAACAGGGCAAATTTCATATTTCTTGATAAGCAACTACCTGACTGTCCTCTCAATGGGCTTTGTGGGGAAGCCAAATGTCAACTTCTAGAATTGCTGCTAACCACAAGATTTTTGGATCTAGTCCTACTCTTCTACATGTGGCTCAAAGAAAAAAAAAAAAAAACACACTACACTTCTAAAAGAAAAAAAAAAAAAAGACAATGAACTGCAGCTATAAACCTGGCTAGATATACAGTATCTCTAGCTTACAATTATACCTAACAATACATAGAACAATTCATTGTCAGCAACGGGTGTATTTAAAGCTTTATTGGGCATATAACCGCTTCGTAAAAGCTCCTATCAAGTCCTCACCGCAAAGCAAACAATTCTAGTAAGCATAAAGTAAACCAGTCATACATGGGCGAAGCATGTATATCAAACGCCCCCCCCCGTCAAAAAAATAAAATAAATTAAAAGATATTGCAGCTTACCAGTCCTTAGTTGTGTTAGCTGCATTCGTTTTCATTGTTCAGGTTTTTTTTTTTTTTTTTCCACCTGGTAATTCTGCTACTAATAAACTTGCTGTCCTTGGGTGGCTACGCTCAATTACTCCACTGTATCTATGAGGGGAGCTATGGCTGTCATCCAAGCCGCTCTTATTTGGACTACAGATTTGGATATGGATAGAGTGGGGAATGGTTTAAACCTCTGAAAGTGTTTTCTTGCTGTATGTCTGGTTAGGGAGATTTTGCCCATTTGCTGTACCAGAGACACAGATGAGTGGGTGAAAATCTCTGAAAAAGCAAGGTAAAATTCCTTCTAAATGGGGACAATCAACTATATAGTCCAAGGACCAGCCTGACTGGACTCAAACTAAATAGGTTGTTCAGGTTTGTCCTCACTATGCCATAAGAAAATGTACAATTATTACTGCAAAAATAAATAAATAAATAAATACACTGCCCCACTGCAAGAGTTAATTCTACATTCTCCCGGGATTGGGGTTTAAGTGATAATCTTCACATTAAAAAAAAAAAAAAAAAATCAGCATATAGTCTGAGCTCTTTTAGGAAGACACCAAAAATGGTTTCCATAGTGACAATGTTCCCTCAGAATCTATTACCTGTCTTTTTCTTTTGATTTTCATTATAACGTGATCACTGGATTTTATTTCTAGTTAAAAGCAGAAGTACATTTAAGACTCGAGGAGCCCAAACCATCGTACACAAATTAATTCAACATATTCTATATACAGTCAGGTCCATAAACATTGGGACATTTACATAATTCTAATCTTTTTGGCTCTATACACCCCCACAATGGATTTGAAATGAAACAAGATGTGCTTTAACTGCAGACTTAAAGCTTTAATCTGAGGGCATTTACATCCAAATCAGGTGAACGGTGTAGGAATTACAACAGTTTGTATATGTGCCTCCCACCCAAAAGTAATGGGACAGATTAACAAATATAAATCAAACTTTCACTTTTTAATACTTGGTTGCAAATCCTTTGCAGTAAATTACAGCCTGAAGTCTGGAACGCACAGACATCACCAGGCGCTGGGTTTCATCCCTGGTGATGCTCTGCCAGGCCTCTACTGCAACTGTCTTCAGTACCTGCTTGTTCTTGGGGCATTTTCCCTTCAGTTTTGTCTTCAGCAAGTGAAATGCTCAATCGGATTCAGGTCAGGTGATTGACTTGGAAATTGCATAACATTCCACTTTTTTCCCTTAAACTCTTTGGTTGCTTTCGCAGTATGCTTCGGCTCATTGTCCATCTGCACTGTGAAGCGCCGTCCAATGAGTTCTGAAGCATTTGGGTGAATATGAGCAGATAATATTGCCCAAAACACTTCAGAATTCATCCTGCTGCTTTTGTCAGCAGTCACATCATCAATAAATACCAGAGAACCAGTTCCATTGGCAGCCATACATGCCCACGCCATGACACTACCACCACCATGCTTCACTGATGAGGTGGTATGCTTTGGATCATGAGCAGTTCCTTTCCTTCTCCATACTCTTCTCCTCCCATCACTCTGGTACAAGTTGATCTTGGTCTCATCTGTCCATAGGATGTTGTTCCAGAACTGTGAAGGCTTTTTTAGATGTTTGGCAAACTCTAATCTGGCCTTCCTGTTTTTGAGGCTCACCAATGGTTTACATCTTGTGGTGAACCCTCTGTATTCACTCTGGTGAAGTCTTCTCTTGATTGTTGACTTTGACACACATACACCTACCTCCTGGAGAGTGTTCTTGATCTGGCCAACAGTTGTGAAGTGTTTTCTTCACCAGGGAAAGAAATCTTCGGTCATCCACCACAGTTGTTTTCCATGGTCTTCCAGGTCTTTTGGTGTTGCTGAGCTCACAGGTGCGTTCTTTTTTTAAGGATGTTCCAAACAGTTGATTTGGCCACACCTAATCTTTTTTGCAATCTCTGATGAGTTTGTTTTGTTTTTTCAGCCTCGTGATGGCTTGCTTCACTGATAGTGACAGCTCTTTGGATCTCATATTGAGAGTTGACAGCAACAGATTCCAAATGCAAATAGCACACTTGAAATTAACTCTGGGCCTTTTATCTGCTCCTTGTAAATGGGATAATGAGGGAATAACACACACCTGGCCATGGAACAGCTGAGCAGCCAATTGTCCCATTACTTTTGGTCCCTTAAAAAGTGGGAGGCACATATACAAACTGTTGTAATTCCTACAACTTTCACCTGATTTGGATGTAAATACTCTCAAATTAACCACTTTAGCCCCAGCCCTATTTCGGACACTTTTTGTTCACAAGTTAAAACCAGTATTTTTTCCTAGAAAACTACTTAGAACCCCCAAACATTATATATATTTTTTTAGCAAAGACTCTGGAGAATAAAATGTCGGTCATTGCAAAATTTTTTGTCACGCGGTATTTGCGCAGCGGTCTTTAAAACGCCATTTTTTTGGAAAAAATTTGAAAAATCACATTTCACTGCATTTAAAAAATACTAAACAGTAAAGTTAGCCCATTTTTTTTGTATATTGTGAAAGATGATGTCACGCCGAGTAAATAGATACCAAACATGTTACGGTTTAAAATTGCGCCCCCCCGTGGGATGGCGACAAACTACGGTCAATAGAGATCTCAATCTGCGACGCTTTAAATTTATTTAACGGTTACCAGTTTAGAGTTAGAGTGTAGCTCTTTTTTTTTAATTATTGCCCACGCTCTGGCGATCGCGGCGATACCTCACATGTGTGGTTTGAACAGCGATTTCATTTGCGGCTCGACTTGCGTATACGTTTTTTTTTGTGCGCGAGCTAACGGTGACGGGGACGGCTAAATTTTTTTTTTTTTTTTTTTTCCTATTTATTTTTTCTTTTTTTTTAAACTTTATTACAGGTTTTTAAAAAAAAAAAAAAATCTGATCACTTTTATTGCTGTCACAAGCAATGTAAACATCCCTGGTGACAGCAATATGTCGTGACAGGTACACTTTATGGAGGGATCGAGGGTCTAAAAGACCCTAGACCCCTCCACTACACTTCCCTGTATGCAAAACGCCGAAAACGGCATTTTTGCATACAGCCGTTTTTCAAATCTGCCGCCTTTTGCAGCACAGTAACCCGGACGTGACGTCATGGACGCCGCCTCCGGGTTACGTCATCGGAGACCCGATCGATGCCGTTTCCGGCATTCATCGGGACTCCATCCAGCCGGCGGACGTGCCGGCTGGGTGCTCGGGGCTCCCGGTGGGACGGTAGCCCCGAGCAAAGCCGCGGAAGGCGGCGGGAGGGGGGGGACGTCCCCTCCCGCCCCCCCGGGTAACGATCGAGCGGCTCCCGAGCCGCATCGATCGTTACCGACGGAAAGCCGACCGTCGGCTTCAAACAACGGTACCGGGATGATGCCTCTAGCTAGAGGCATCATCCCGGTATAACCACTCAAAGTCAGCCGACGTAGAGGTTACGTGACTGGTAGTAAAGTGGTTAAAGCTGAAAGTCTACAGTTATAGCACATCTTGATTGTTTCATTTAAAATCCATTGTGGTGGTGTATAGAGCCAAAAAGATTAGAATTGGGTTGATGTCCCAATATTTATGGACCTGACTGTATACTTGACAGTGTGCTTTTGGGGGCGGCTCACCTGTGCCCCAGTCAAATTGGAACAAGTGGCTGCGTGTGCGCAACCACTGCAACCCCATAGACTTACATGGGCTGTCTGCGCGCCGCATCTGATGGCTCGAGTTACACACAAAAAATTTCCAGCTCACGGGCCTCAGCCCCTGTGTGAATGAGGCCATAGGTTGTATCAAGAACGGTTCATGAACAGGCTTAAAACAAATTGATGAGGACAGTATGAAGAGGCACTGCATGGATCATTTCTACCAGAAGCAACCATCTGCAGGTAATGGAATACACTCCAATACACATAAATAACACGGTGCTGTATCCAATTAAAAAAAAAACAAAAAAAAAAAAAAAAAAAAAAAAAAAAAACTTTAAAGTAAAATGTATGTAACCGGTTATCAATCGTTAGTGACTTCCAAGTTCTAACCAAACCAGTTCAGCTTGGTTTTACGAAGGTCACCATACATCATGCCTGTCAAGCCATATACTGGAAACCGCGCTGTTCTGCTTTAGAAGCAACATAGAAAACACAAAGGTTAGGTGCAGTCCCCAGATAGCTGAAGTAAACAGTTTTTTAGTCCATTTCTTACCCTTTTTTGCATTACACTTGAGACCACTTCTGAGCCAGTCTGCCCTTTCCCAAAAAAAAAAAAAAAAAAAAAATGGCAGCTGGTGCCTATGCCCTCTATGATTGGTTATGGTCCTTGTAAAAAAAAAAAAATAAATAAATCTATGTTGACTCCTAGACTGAATTACCAGGATTATGAATTACTGAGTCTTGCCCAGTTTATGGTCATATAAAAAGGTTTAAATAAAAAAAAAAACACCTTTTTGAATAAAAGAATCATTGAAAACGAATACCCTCAGCTAGAAACTGTAATAGCCAAATAAACAGATCCATATAGTCAGAACATAAAATACACAAAGCATCCATTTGGAGTCACACATACTCCACTGAGAGGAGTTAATTAGGGCCACAACTACACTGGCTACCTGTCTGGTATTTACTGGCCCTGACAGAAAACAAAAATCTCTGTAGCAATGCTTTTAAAAGTTCAAAGAACACAAGAAACCTGTGAGATACACATTTAGAGCCAGTTCACATTAGCGCGACACGACTCCTTACTACTTCGGGGGCGACCTGTGCATTACATTGCACCACGACTTCGGAGCGACTTGCAGGAATGCACATAATGGAAGTCTATGCAAGTCGCTCCGAGGTCACCCCGAAATAGTACAGGACCCTTTTTCTTGTGTCACTCCTATTAGAACGGGTCCTGTAGCGGTCAATGGACCGCGACTTGTCAGGCTGACAAGTCGCACTAATGTGAACCGACTCTTAAGCCGCATGCACAATGGACATTTTTAAACGTGGTTGTTAGAGGTGTCAGGCGTTTGTTTTTTTTTTCTGCCTTTAAACGGCCCTCCGTGCACACATAGGCGTTTAGAAGTAGAAAAAAAAACCCACTGCCAGTGTGTCCACGAGCCGTGGTGTTTTGGTAGGAAAAAAAAAAAAAGAAAAAAAGTTTGACGCGTGTAAACGCGTCTAAAACTGGCATTTAGCGCTTGAGCCCTAATTCATTTCAATGGATAGAAGAAAAAGAAATGTATTCTGGCCAATGAAATTAATTAACACCCAAGCATTTGATGCACCTAAACATGGTATATAAGTTTACAAGTGTCAACTGCCAAAATGCTGTCGTCAGGAGGAAAGGCGTCCTAAGAGAGCTGGCAAAAAAATGAGGTATTAAAGTATAAACTAAAGGCAATTTTTTTTTCCTTTTAGTTTTGGATAGAGTGGGGAGGGGCTAGAACACCAGCCATGTTTTTTTTTTTTGCGGTCTGTGCACCCATTAAGGGGATTCGCCCTCTCCATTTGTCCTGTTTACCATTATCATTGAAAGTAAAAGTAATAGAAAAATCCCAAATTCTGGGTTGTCCCCAGAAAAGTAATAGAGGGGAAATCTTCCAATGGGGACACTAGTTCTGGTGACCTGGGGGTCCCCAAGGAATTCTCTTAATTGCAGGGATTTCTCTCACTTCCTGTTTGGCTATAGAACAGGAAGTGATGTTATATTTCCGCAATGGGACACAGATGGTGAAAAAAAAAAAAAAATCTGACAGGGGTTATATCCCTCCCTTGCTCTATCCAAAAAAAAAAAAAAAAGTGGTTTTGCCAATAGTTGTAATTTAAAGGCTAAGTTCACCTTTTATTAAAAAATAAACAAATGGACATCTCTTTTCGCAGGTAAAAATTTGATTTTTTTACTTTTTTTTTAACTTTGAAGCCTGTAAGGCATTGCACCCGTGATTAGCAGATTGTGTGTGCAATGCCAAGGACCTGCAGACACTCAGTACAGCTGTCTGCCTTTACCTCGTTATGGACAAACAGTTACTGTAGGGCATGAAGGATTAATGGACTATGAGAGCACTCACGAGCTCCCTCAAAGTTCATGGTGAACTACACGGTGATGGATAACAGTACTTGTAGTCTATTCATTTCCTGCATGAATGAATGAATGAATGAATGAATGAATGAATGATGCAGCCATTTGGGAGGAGGCCCACACGGCCACGCTCTTTTTAAACTCTATTCGTGGGTGCTGGGAGACGACCCCCCACCCGCTGACGCAACAAGGGGGGGAGCAAGGGGATAGAACCGGTCACATGTTCTACCCTAAATGCACGTGGAACATGTAACTGTTTTAAAGGTGAACTAATCCTTTAAACCAAGCAAATCACATTTTCACAAGGAAGTACAGTGCCTTGCGAAAGTATTCGGCCCCCTTGAACTTTGACCTTTTGCCTTATTTCAGGCTTCAAACATAAAGATATAAAACTGTAATTTTTTGTGAAGAATCAACAAGTGGGACACAATCATGAAGTGGAACGAAATGTATTGGATATTTCAAACTTTTTTAACAAATAAAAAACGGAAAAATTGGGCGTGCAAAATTATTCAGCCCCCTTAAGTTAATACTTTGTAGCGCCACCTTTTGCTGCGATTACAGCTGTAAGTCGCTTGGGGTATGTCTCTATCAGTTTTGCACATCGAGAGACTGAAATTTTTGCCCATTCCTCCTTGCAAAACAGCTCGAGCTTAGTGAGGTTTAATGGAGAGCGTTGTGAACAGCAGTTTTCAGTTCTTTCCACAGATTCTCGATTGGATTCAGATCTGGACTTTGACTTGGCCATTCTAACACCTGGATATGTTTATTTGTGAACCATTCCATTGTTTTACTTTATGTTTTGGATCATTGTCTTGTTGGAAGACAAATCTCTGTCCCAGTCTCAGGTCTTTTGCAGACTCCATCAGGTTTTCTTCCAGAATGGTCCTGTATTTGGCTCCATCCATCTTCCCATCAATTTTAACCATCTTCCCTGTCCCTGCTGAAGAAAAGCCGGCCCAAACCATGATGCTGCCACCACCATGTTTGACAGGGGGGGGTGGTGTATTCAGGGTGATGAGCTGTGTTGCTTTTACGCCAAACATAACGTTTTGCATTGTTGCCAAAAAGTTTGATTTTTGTTTCATCTGACCAGAGCACCTTCTTCCACATGTTTGGTGTCTCCCAGGTGGCTTGTGGCAAACTTTAAATTACACTTTTTATGGATATCTTTAAGAAAGGTTTTTCTTCTTGCCACTCTTCCATAAAAGGCCAGATTTGTGCAGTATACGACTGATTGTTGTCCTATGGACAGAGTATCCCACCTCAGCTGTAGATCTCTGCAGTTCATCCAGAGTGATCATGGGCCTCTTGGCTGCATCTCTGATCAGTCTTCTCCTTGTATGAGCTGAAAGTTTAGAGGGACGGCCAGGTCTTCGTAGATTTACAGTGGTCTGATACTCCTTCCATTTCAATATTATCGCTTGCACAGTGCTCCTTGGGATGTTTAAAGCTTGGGAAATCTTTTTGTATCCAAATCCGGCTTTAAACTTCTCCACAACAGTATCTCGGACCTGCCTGGTGTGTTCCTTGTTCTTCATGATGCTCTCTGCACTTTAAACGGACCTCTGAGACTATCACACGGAGACTTGATTACACACAGGTGGATTCTATTTATCATCATTAGTCATTTAGGTCAACATTGGATCATTCAGAGATCCTCACTGAACTTCTGGAGAGAGTTTGCTGCACTAAAAGTAAAGGGGCTGAATAATTTTGCACGCCCAATTTTTCAGTTTTTTTATTTGTTAAAAAAGTTTGAAATATCCAATAAATTTCGTTCCACTTCATGGATTGTGTCCCACTTGTTGTTGATTCTTCACAAAAAATTATAGTTTTATATCTTTATGTTTGAAGCCTGAAATGTGGAAAAAGGTTGAAAAGTTCAAGGGGCCGAATACTTTCGCAAGGCACTGTAAGTAGTGGCTATCCAGGATTTCTCTCAGCACCAGTAGTAAAGCCATTTTCTAGAAATGAAAGCAAGTGGTTCTGCTCCTGGCGCTTTTCCACTGCATGGAACCGTACCGGTTCGGCACGCTTTTGTGCTTTTCCACTGCTGGTACCGCATGGTATAGGGTCAGAACGGTTCGGTACGGTATAGGTTTGCTTTTCCACTGCATGCAACCGAACGGTACGGTACGGTATGGCTCTGAAAAAACAGTACCTACTCGATTGTGGTTCCAACAGGTACCAAACTGGTACCATATCCCACAATCCTTTGCATGCAGTCACTACTAGCCACTGATTGGTCAGAGAATCCCACCCACCCCATTGTTATCCCACCCACTTAACTTTAGTACTACTTTAGTGGAAAAGCAAACCTATACCGTACCGTACGGAACCGTTCCGATACTATACCATGCGGTACCAGCAGTGGAAAAGCAAACCGGGCCAAGCAGGGTCGAGTAGAGCCGAGCCGGTACTTGCAGTGGAAAAGTGCTGCCAAGATCATTAATAGTCCATGGGGAGACTTCCTGTGATGGGCGCTGCTTAAATGAATTCTAAACTCTAGAATAAAGTATTTATGTAATTAGCAAATTTAGTTGGGTTAGGTTCACACAAGTGCATCTGCACTTTCAAGTGTTCTTTTAATCCATTTTTGATCCCATTGAGGTGAAATCAAAAAGAAGTCCTGCGCCTTTCTCCGAGACGCACAGAAGCGCATTGCTTAGGTGTGAATGGGCCCTATAGACCATATGGGATTACTCTTGTGGTGCATTGTCTTGCAACAAATCACAAAAGGTGGGAATAAGGACTAAAAGGCAGTGAGGACATCATGGAAGTGCATGTTCCTTGACCAAAGGTGTATGTAGTATTCTACTTGTATGCGCCATCACCCGTCATAGCACCACCCAGGCAAAGCAAATAAGTAATTATGACTGCATGAAAACAGAATTATTGTGATATCTAATGGTCGCCCAGACAAGACACTGACTGGACAGGTCACCTATACTTGCAAGATCCTTGTAGCACACTTCTGCCATGAGCTAAAGGGACAGATAACTTCAAAAACACAAGAGAACATCTGCCTCATTTTATAGACAAAGTTACACCAGGAGAAGGATCCCTATTTTAAAAAAGGGGCAGTTATTTTCAGTCCAATGAGGTTTTAATATTACAGCCATGTGGCTGAAAATAAAGATCCTTTTCCTGGTGTTATGGCAGAAGTAAACTCTGCGATACTCACCGACTGATGTCCACAATATCCCTCAAAAGCATCTTCTCTCCGGCTTTTTCTGGGTGCCAGTCTTTTGCCATTTTAGTTGGCTGAGCAGCAGCACATATACAGGAATGCAGTCACCTTGGCACACCGGCACTGTGCTGGAATGTAAAGTGAGCTGTGCATGCGCAGCTCAGTGTACATGCTAGAGAAGACAGGCAGCTAGGTTTATTTTTTTGCAGAAGAGTCACTGCAATAAAGATCCTGTTAGGCTTTAGTTTAATTTAAAAGCTTTTTGATTTCAGTCTTTAATATGTACACCTGCCACATGTCTTGGCCACGTCTCCTTCTGGGAGGAATCAACCAGCTGAGAGATTTTTCAGTCTGATCATTGCCGTTTTCCCCAAAACAAGCCAGTTGCAGAGGACTCCGCTTCATGCGTGGTCATATGGAGCACAGAAGAAGCGTCACTAAAGAGAATTTTCTTTTTTCATTTTTGGATATAGTAAGTGAGGGTTATAACCCCTGTCAGTTTACTTTTTGTCATCGGTGTCTCATTGGGAAGAGTTCCCTGCACTTCCTGTTCCATAGCCAAAACAGGAAGCAAGAGAAAAATCTCTCCAAAGTGTTGGAATCCCAGTGTGTCAACAAAGCTAGTGTCCCCTCTATTGCCTGTTCTAGACATTTCCCCTCTAATACTGTTCTGGGGACAACCGAAAATGTGGGATTTTCTTTTACGATAACTGTAAACAACATAAATAGAGAGGGTAAATCTCCCTAATGGGGACACAGATCGCAATAAAAACGGACAGGTAATCTAATCCCTCTCCATTCTGTCTAAAAATGCAAAAAAATAAATAAGAGAGGAGGAGGAGGAGAAGGAGAAGGTTTTATGCCTTTCGTGACACTTTAACCACTTGCCGATCGCCGCAAGTACATATACTGCGGCGGTCAGCCCCCCCCCTGGGCAAAGTGACGTACCGGTACGTCACTTGCCTGCGAGCCAATAGGGGGCGAGCGCGCGCCGCCGCTGGTGCACTCCCGCCCCCGCTCGTTCACTGGGATCCCCGCGCGAGTGACCGGCGGCTCCGATGTTCGCCGGTCACTTGCGATCTCCCGCTGGAGAGGGAGAAAGGCAGGCGGCTGATGTAAACAAAGCCGCCTGTCATTCTTCCTGGTGTAACTGCAGAGATCATACGATCCGTCTCTGTGGTTACATCAAAAGCCACGCCCCTTGACAGTAAGAATCATGCCCCTAGGGACACACTTAACCCCTTCCCTGCCAGTGTCATTTTTTACAGTAACCGTGCATATGTATAGCACTGATTACTGTAGTAATGTCACTGGTACCCCCAAAAGTATCAAAAAAGTCAGTCAGGGGTCCGGTCTGCCGCAATGTCGCAGTCCCGCAAAAAAAAAAAAAAATTGCAGGATCGCCGCCATTACTTGTTGAGAAAAAAAAAAAAAAACAACAATAAAAATGACAGAAATCTTTCCCTTAGTTAGTAAACGCAATAACTTTTGTGCAAACCAATCAAAATAAGCTTATTGCGATTTTTTTTTTACCAAAAATATGTAGCAGAAAACAGATTGGCCTACAATGTTAAAAATTTTGATTTTTACATTTTTTTTTTGGGGGGGGGGGGGGGGGTCATAAAAAAAAAAATGTGAAAAATATTGTTATTTTTTCAGAATTTTCGCTCTTTTTTTGTTTATAAATGCAAAAAGTAAAAATTGTACAGGTGATCAAATACACCAAAAGAAAGCTCTGTTTGTAGGAAAAAAAGGACGTCAATTTCATTAGGGTACAGCGTTGCACGACCGCGCAATTGTCCGTTAAAATCACGCAGTGCGGAATCGCAAAATAGGCTCTGGTCTTTGAGCAGCCAAATCCTCCGGGGCTTATGTGGTTAATGGTTGGATCATGCATGGCCCCCTACCATCTAGTAACTGCAGGCCCCTTTACCATCTAAATACATTTAAAAAATGTTTACCAATGCCCAAGCTTAAAAACACAGACACTCCATATGATTATTTTTACAGGTCTTCAAGGACGGTATATTGTATACTGATATATTCAGTACTTACCTGTGCCATAAAATGGGTACTGCCTTCTTTCCAATTTGAAAAAGGTACTATCCAAGCCATTCCTTCCGACACAACACATTATACAGGTAAATCTACAATATTCTAGATGAATGGGATGCGTTTAGTGCAGTAAAAATAGAACAAGTTGTCAAAAAGTTAATTCATTTAAATTGCCTGCCGAGAGATCAACACAATCCCAGAAGCATTAACAGGTAGTCCACTCAAACTGGACAGTCAAGTAGAGCAGCGAGCCAACTAGTAACTGATAACATCAGGTAAGGAAAGATTCTGATCTGCAACTAAAGGATAAAAGCAGGTCTAGCAGATGAATATTTTTTTGATGAGGGGGAGGGAGCATACAGAAAAAGAGACCAACTAGTAAATTACTGCTTAAAGCGGAGTTCCATTTTTCTGTTTTTTAAAAGTAAATTTAATAAACAGCTAAAAAGCCACTCACCTGTCCCACAATCCAGCGGTGCACTCATCCCAGCTGTTTTGACCCTGTCTCCGCCGGCATGTTCACTTTGGGCACCCAGCTGTGACAGCTAGGGGCTTCACACCCGGGTGCCCACTGTGCATGTGCGAGCGGTGCTGAGCTCTGTGATTGGTCCTGAAATCTTCTGGGACCGGTCATGTGTCCCAGAAGACTTTGGGACAGAGAATTTTCCCTTCTGATCGCCTAAGGTGACCGGAACGGAAACAGGAGCAGGTATCTCTCAAAAAACAGGTACCTGCCCCCCCCCCCCCCCAAAAGCTCCCGTCAACACCTCAGCCTTTTCCAAATTCCCAAATGCTCTGACTTCCCATTTAAGGGTGGCTACGGTCAGTCATTCTTCATGGGCCCACAGTATGTAGGAACGTAGCCACCCTCTCTTGCTCACTATGGAGAGGAAATACTGACTATGGTCTGTGGGATTTGTAGTGTGCATTGAGCACCGCACATGAATGCAACGAACATACGGCTCTTTCCAAATAAAGAAAAGGGAGGGGGAAAAGGAGAGAAAATAGCTTGATTCCCTCATCAACACATTCAGTGTTGGTTGGGGAATCCCTCCCAGGAAGCTATGGCCGGCTTAAAGTGTTACTAAATCCACAACAGTAAAATCAGCCTGTACATGCAGGAAATCATGCTTATTATACTTTCTGTGGAACCTAAAGAGTTAATCCTCTGCCTTGTCTAAGAAAGGCTGTTTGATCCTGTCTTCTCTGATACTCCCCTTTTTCCACAGTCCCCAAACCATCTCCTGATAAGACAGAGCCTTTGAAGTCACTCTGCACAAGCACAGCTTGGTATGTATTGCTTTTCCTGAGGGGGTGCATGTGATCAGTACAGGGCCAATCAGCACTGTCCAGACAGAGGGTCATGTGCCAGCAAGTTCCTGCAGCCTCATAGGAGTGTACAATGAAAACTCCTCCTACAAGCTTTAACCAGACACAGACAGAAGTCACAAGACTGCTAAATACTGCTGATGAGAAAAGGGATTTAGCTGTTTACTAAAATATTTTTTCCCACATGTTCTGTATACTGTGGGAGACCAGATATAGTGAATGTAGGCTCCAGGGGTTAGTAGCACTTTAAGTTTATACAAGTCAGTCCTGTAATGAATTTAGTAAACCCACCCAAAGTACGGCACTTTTCCATTTTTACCTGCCAATTGCTCCTTGCTAATTTCCCAGACAGTAGAAAGGATCCAATCATTACAATGACAGAGCCACACCTTCATAAACTTGTAAATTAAATTTTCTTCAATCCAGGGAAGCCCTTAAAGATTCAATTCACACATATATACAGCAAGTGGTTTGGGTGACAGGTCTTCTAAACAAGCAGCAACAAGCTGGACAACATGAATAAAATACATGTCAAAATACGTCACACTTATTCATCCGGTGACGCAGACCTCTGAAATCCCTCCAGAATGACATCAATGTTTGTCATTATCTGGAACGGCAATCTAGCTACGGGCATTATTAAACCTTTAATACTGGCGCGTAATTTTTTCCACCTTCCTACTTTCCATATATTCAAAAACTGAAGCAGCCTATTTTCAACCAGACACTATTCATTGGAATATTCTGTCCTTGCTAGGAGTGGAGAGGAGAGGAGAGGAGAGAGGTGTTAAGGAGAGCAAATTGGGAGCAAGCAGCCTAGGGTGACAACGCTGCCTCTGCACAGATACAGTGTGTTGTACGTGGTCACCCTAGGACAGGAAGTGTGTTACTGGCAGCATCACCAGGTAAAAAAAAAAAGCCTGAAAATAAAAATACGAATGCAACCACCACATTGAAGGATGGGTAAGGACTGGTTAGCTGCAATATATTAAAGAAAAAGAAAAGAGAATAAAGTGAAAAGAGAAAAAAGAAAAAAAAAAAAGAAGAGAAAAGAAAAGAAAAAAAAAGGGGGTGCAGCTGCTGGAACATGTTATATGTTCCAGTCTAAACACAGGTGGAACATGTAACCTGTTCCAAAAAGTGAACTTATCCTTTAAAATATAACGAAAGGCAAAACTTTTTTTAGTTTAGGATAGAGCGGAAATGGATTAAAACACCGGTTTTTATTTCGGTCTCTGGCCCTGTTAAGGAGATTTAGTCCCCATTCACACTAGCGCAACTTGGCAGGCGACTTGGTCGCCTGACAAGTCGCGGTGGGTCGCCTGCCATTGATTAGCACAGGACCCGTTCTAATAGGAGCGACACAAGTCGCTCCGACTTAGAAAAAGGGTCCTGTACTACTTTGGGGCGACCTGGAGGCGACCTGCATTGACTTCAATGACTTCACAGGTCGCCCCAGCAAGTAGCGTCGCCCCTGTCTGAATGGGGTCTAACCCTCTATTTGTCCTGCTTGAATGTGAAAGTAAAAATAAAATAAAAAATAATCCCAAGTTTTGTATTGACTCCAGAAAAGTAATAGAGGGGAAATCTTCCAATAGGTGACCAGAGGGTCCCCAAGGAATGCTCTTAATTTGCAGGGATTTCCTCTCACTTCCTGCTTGGCTTTGGGACATGACATGAAGGAAAATCTCTGCAATGGGCCACAGATGGTAAAAAAAAAAAAAATTCTGACAGATTATAACCCTCCCTTGCCCTATCCAAAATGGGGAGAGAAAAAAAAAAAAAACACTTTGGCCTGTAGCACTACTTTAAACATGGACAGCCCAAGAGGAATCGCGATTTGCTGTTCAGCGTTATTAGGCGCAAACTATGTTAATAGTCTTACGGAGATAGATACTTACAGTACATTACCTGGAGAAAATTCTGCTTCATGCTCCTTTCCGTGTTGGTTACACCTAAGGCCAGTGCACTGCAGGTGTGTACTCGTGCGTTCCCAAAGACTTTATATTAGGCCGCACATTTTTAGCCCGTTTTCTGAAAGATCACCAAAAGTCCTGCATGCTGCATCTTTGCACACTTTCAGAAAATGGACCAAAAATTCACAACCTAAAAGAAAGTGTATTGGAAACCATGGGTTAACCACAAAAAAAGCGAGTGGTACACCTGCAATGCAGTCAAATCACAGCACAGCAGTTTGTAACCGGCCTAAAACCTAGGCCTTTGGTCACAAGACTGGAACCAAACAGGATTATGTTACCAAATGCCTAGCAACTTCACGTTGAGTCTGCCATATCCAGCTCAAGTGTCGAGCAGTGGTTGGCCCTGTTGGCACCTTCGAGCTTCACAAACTGAGAAAACAAAGGAGTCGGGTGGAAGTTGTCAGGCCAGCAATGACTGCAGCCAATCAAATGCAGTCATTCTTCAGGTATTCTGACAGCTGTGGGTGAGGACTATCTGAGTACAATAGACAGCAGGGCAAATTCATCCATTCACGCAGTTTAGCGGACCCTGTTCTGTTCGTGCTCAGTTGCTCACCATTATTCTGCACTGAGCCAAAAATCAGAGCCACTAAAGGCCGATCAGCTGACCGCTTTAAGTTTTATGGTTGTTAAATGGGGAAGAAAGCAACAGGAATAATAAAAAATGTTCGAGGGAACAGAGATTAGGGAGGAAAAAAAAAAAAAAAAAAAAAGAAAGAAAAAGCGAGAGGTGACCGAAGTACTTAACGTACAAGAATAAATATCTCCCTTCTATTCTCTCCAGTAGCACTGTGAAGCTTCTGTCAGACTTCCTCTCTATCTGAGCCAAGAAATACAATGAAGGCTGAAAACGTACATATTTTAATTGGAGATAGTGATATACTGTACAGTTTTTGAGACCAAAAAAAAGGGACTGCTCTGGGATTAAAAAAAAAAAAAAAATGGCCTCCAGCAAGAAGAGGTCCAATGCCCGAGGCAATTTACAGCACATACTCCTTTTGTTAGAATAATTATTAATGTGTGTTCTTTTGCAAAAGAACATAATTTGTTATCAAACTAAGGGTAAAGTTGCGCTTTAAAATGTCTGATTTAGCTGGCTTGCTTAAACCTAGATTATCCATCTTCCCAGCGGCTGCATCTGTAACTCCTACCTTAAAATCGCCTCAATCAGGCTCAAAGCTTTCATTTGCTGAAATTTGATACAGTGCATGGCAGTTTTCTGGTCTACTTGGGCCCCAGTGTTCCAGTATCAGAGGTGACTATTAAAATTCACTCCAAATTCTGAACAAGCAGCAGATTGGCAAGTTTAACAAACTTTGGCCTTTGGCTTTGTGCAGCATTGTTTTTTGAATCACATCATGACAAGTTAAAAGGAAACTATTCACCATTTTAATAGTTCTGCCCAAGAGCAGATACCTCCATAACCTTTCAACTGTTACTGGTATTAGCCAAATCCCCCCACCCAGGGGTCTTCCATATTTAGTTTTACTTGGTTTCCGGAAGCCTTATCTAAGTTGGCCATAAATGGATCAAAATTCAGCCGGTTCAACAGCGATTAACTGTGGTCGCACAGGCAAGTTGAAAAACATTTGTGAATCGCTGGCTGCATCCAATCAGTTGGATAAATAAATGTCACCTATGGCCAGCTTTAGGTGACTTTTAGGCCAAGCCCAGCTGACCTCTCGCACCAAGCTGAATTAAAGTTCTGATTTGAAATGAAAGGCCTATGACATCTGGACACAATGCAGCCCGCTGAGAGGTGTCCCCTGAAGAGGCTTTTCTGGTCACTAAATATACCAGCAGACACCACAGGCACATCGGCAGGGCTTCTTCACACCAGTGGAGGTGCGTTATGTTCTGTATAATGCATGCAGAACACACATATACAGTAATATATATATATATATATATATATATATATATATATATATATATATATATATATATATACACACACACACACATATATACATATACACACATACATATATACAGGGAGTGCAGAATTATTAGGCAAATGAGTATTTTGACCACATCATCCTCTTTATGCATGTTGTCTTACTCCAAGCTGTATAGGCTCGAAAGCCTACTACCAATTAAGCATATTAGGTGATGTGCATTTCTATAATGAGAAGGGGTGTGGTCTAATGACATCAACACCCTATATCAGGTGTGCATAATTATTAGGCAACTTCCTTTCCTTGGGCAAAATGGGTCAAAAGAAGGACTTGACAGGCTCAGAAAAGTCAAAAAATAGTGAGATATCTTGCAGAGGGATGCAGCACTCTTAACCACTTGCCTTCTGTGCACTTAAACACCCTTCCCATCCAGGCCAATTTTCAGCTTTCAGCGCTCTCACACTTTGACTGACAATTGCGCGGTCATGCTACACTGTACCCATATGAAATTTTTATCATTTTTTTCACACAAATAGAGCTTTCTTTTGGTGGTATTTAGTCATCTCTGCGATTTTTATTTTTTACAAAAAAAAAGAATAAAGACAGAAAATTTTGAAAAAAAAAAAAAAGTTTTTCTTATTTTCTGCGAGTAAATTTTGAAAATAAATGTTTCTCCTTCACTGATGTGCGCTGATGAGGCGGCACTGATGGGCACTGATAGGCTGCACTGATGGGCACTGATGAGGTGGCACTTATGGGCACTGATGAGGAGGTACTAATATGCCGCACTGATGAGCACTGATAGGCGGCACTGATGAGCACTGAGAGGTGGCACTGCTGGGCACTGAGAGGTGGCACTGCTGGGCACTGAGAGGCGGCACTGACGGGCACTGGCGGATGGCACTGGACACTGACGGGTGGCACTGATGAGCGGCACTGATGGGCAGCACCATCAGTGCCCAAACTCAGTGCCCATAGTGCTGCCAGTCAGTGCTCATCAGTGCCTAGATGAGCAGGCACTGAAGGGCACTGACTAGCAGCACTATGGGCACTGATTGTGGGCATTGATGGGGGGCACTGTGTGTGTATTTTTACCTTTAGTAATCAGGGCACTGGTGATCGGTGCCCTGATTACATTCTCCTGTGTCCCCGGCGCTGTGAGGCTCCCCCTCCTTCCTCACACTGCAGGCTCCGTGTGAGGAAGGAGCGCTGGCGATGAGAGATGATCTCATATGTTTACATATGAGATCATCGCTCATTGGACGGCCCGATCACGTGGTGAATGGCCGCTGTGATTGGCCATTCACCATGATCTGTGATCGGCCGTGTCCAAGGGACACGGCCGACACAGGTTTTCCCCGCATGGGGGCGTGTCACTGGGAGGCCGTTTAAAAACGGCCTCCCGAAAATTCAAGTCCGTGCTGCAGCCGTATATAGGCTGTAGCGCAGATGGGGGGTGGTTAAAATTGCAAAGCTTCTGAAGCGTGATCATCGAACAATCAAGCATTTCATTCAAAATAGTCAACAGGGTCGCAAGAAGCGTGTGGAAAAACCAAGGCGCAAAATAACAGCCCATGAACTGAGAAAAGTCAAGCGTGCAGCTGCCAAGATGCCACTTGCCACCAGTTTGGCCATATTTCAGAGCTGCAACATCACTGGAGTGCCCAAAAGCACAAGGTGTGCAATACTCAGAGACATGGCCAAGGTAAGAAAGGCTGAAAGACGACCACCACTGAACAAGACACACAAGCTGAAACGTCAAGACTGGGCCAAGAAATATCTCAAGACTGATTTTTCAAAGTTTTTATGGACTGATGAAATGAGAGTGAGTCTTGATGGGCCAGATGGATGGGCCCGTGGCTGGATTGGTAAAGGGCAGAGAGCTCCAGTCCGACTCAGACGCCAGCAAGGTGGAGGTGGAGTACTGGTTTGGGCTGGTATCATCAAAGATGAGCTTGTGGGGCCTTTTCGGGTTGAGGATGGAGTCAAGCTCAACTCCCAGTCCTACTGCCAGTTTCTGGAAGACACCTTCTTCAAGCAGTGGTACAGGAAGAAGTCTGCATCCTTCATGAAAAACATGATTTTCATGCAGGACAATGCTCCATCACACGCGTCCAAGTACTCCACAGTGTGGCTGGCAAGAAAGGGTATAAAAGAAGAAAAGCTAATGACATGGCCTCCTTGTTCACCTGATCTGAACCCCATTGAGAACCTGTGGTCCATCATCAAATGTGAGATTTACAAGAAGGGAAAACAGTACACCTCTCTGAACAGTGTCTGGGAGGCTGTGGTTGCTGCTGCACGCAATGTTGATGGTGAACAGATCAAAACACTGACAGAATCCATGGATGGCAGGCTTTTGAGTGTCCTTGCAAAGAAAGGTGGCTATATTGGTCACTGATTTGTTTTTGTTTTGTTTTTGAATGTCAGAAATGTATATTTGTGAATGTTGAGATGTTATATTGGTTTCACTGGTAAAAATAAGTTGCCTAATAATTATGCACAGTAATAGTCACCTGCACACACAGATATCCCCCTAAAATAGCTAAAACTAAAAACAAACTAAAAACTACTTCCAAAAATAGTCAGCTTTGATATTAATGAGTTGTTTGGGTTCATTGAGAACATGGTTGTTGTTCAATAATAAAATTAATCCTCAAAAATACTCATTTGCCTAATAATTCTGCACTCCCTGTATATATATATATATATATATATATATATATATATATATATATATATATATATATATATATATATACACACACACATACATATACACACACACACACACACACACACACACACACACACACATACATACATACATACATACATACATACACACACTATCTATATATTATGGGTGTTATGGGTACAAGAATCCCAATACTAACAGCTAAAAATCACTTTATAATAATTTCTAATTCACCCATTCATTGAAAAATGACCAGCCTCCTAGAAATCCTATATGCGGTCATCCAATGGTTTTGATGACTCGCTGCCGAGGTTTATGTACTTCAGCTGAATATCATCATACTTTACATGTAATTCATTGCTTTCACAAGGCACATCCATTAAAAACTCCTCCTTTATGTTACAACATTACATTACACTTACACAATATTTTGCCAAAAGTATTGGGGCGCCTGCCTTTACATGCACATGAACTTTAATGGCATCCCAGTCTTAGTCAGTCCGTAAGGTTCAATATCGAGTTGGCTCACCCTTTTGCAGCTATAACAGCTTCAACTCTTCAGGGAAGGCTGTTCACAAGGTTTAGGAGTGTGTCTATGGGAATGTTTGACCATTCTTCCAGAAGCTCATTTGTGAGGTCAGGCACTGATGTTGGAGAGAAAACTTGGCTCGCAGTCTCTGCTCTAATTCAACTCAAAGGTGTTCTATCAGGTTGAGGTCAGGACTCTGTGCAGACCACGCAAGTTCCTCCCCCCCAAACTCACTCAGCCATGTCTTTAACCGCTTGCCGACCGCCGCAAGTAGATATACTGCGGCGGTCAGCCCCAGCCAGGCAGAGTGACGTATATATACGTCACTAGCCTGTGACCGGCTTGTGAGCCAATAGCGGGCGAGCGCGCGCCCGCTGAGGCACGCGCCCGCCCTGGCTCGTTCGTTGAGGAGTCCGTGTGTGTGACCGGCGGACCCGATGTTCGCCGGTCACACTAAGATCGTCGGTAGAGAGGGAGAAAGGCAGACGGCTAATGTAAACAAGCCGCCTGTCATTCTCCCCTGTGTAAAAATGGAGATCAGACGGTTCTACTATGTAGGACCGTTGATCTCTGTTTTTACAGTAGTAGCCATGTCCCATCACAGTTAGAAGCACGCCCCTAGGACACACTTAACCCCTCCCTCTCCAATACAGTTAACCCCTTCCCTGCCAGTGTCATTTTTACAGTAACAGTGCATATATATAGCACTGATTACTGTAGAAATGTCACTGGTAACCCCAAAAGTGTCAAAAATGTCAGTCGAGGGTCCGATCTGTCCGCCGCAATACCGCAAAAAAAAAAAAAAAAAAAAAAAAAAAAACGCAGATCGCCGCCATTACGCGTTAAAAAAAAAAAGACAAAAATCTTTCCCTTTGTTAGTAAACGCGATAACTTTTGCACAAACCAATCAAAATACGCTTTTTGCAATTTTTTTTACCAAACATAGGTAGCATAAAACAAATTGGCCGAAAATGTTAAAAAATTTTGATTTTTACATTTTTTTTTGGGGGGGAATTTCATATAAAAAAAATGTGAAAAATATTGCTATTTTTGCAAAATTTACGCTCTTTTTTTTGTTTATAGCGCATGATCAAAAAAGACGCCTTAAGAGTTCCCTTCACTGGAACTAAGAGGTCAAGCCCAACTAGGATTGCTACCTCGTTACTTTAAACCAGGACACACATTACACAGGTTCTGTGGCTAATTAAACTCACTTATTGCCTGATGTGCATTATATTAGCCTCAGAACCTGTGTGATTAATATGTGTCCTGGTTTAAAGGGATGAGGTGGCAACCCTAAACCCAATCCCTGAAAAACAACTCCACACCCATAATCCCCACTCCACCAAACTGCTCAAGCGTCCAGTGGCGGCATGCTTTACGCAAAAACCTTTTTCTTTCAATCATGGTTAGTGTTTGGCTGAAGCCATTTATTATCAATCAACTGTGTTTACTCTTTTTAATTCATAATGACAACAGAAACGACCCAAATGACCCTGATCAAAAGTTTACACACCCTCATGATTTTGGCCTGATAACATGCACACAAAATGGCACAAAGGGGTTTGAATGGCTATTAAAGGTAACCATCCTCCCCGTGATCTGTTTGCTTGTAATTAGTGTGTGTGTATAAAAGGTCAATGAGTTTCTGGACTCCTGACAGACCCTTGCATCTTTCATCCAGTGCTGTGCGGACGTTTCTGGATTCTGAGTCATGGGGAAAGCAAAGAATTGTCAAAGTATCTGCAGGAAAAGGTAGTTGAACTGTATAAAACAGGAAAGGAATATAAAAAGATATCCAAGGAATTGAGAATGCCAATCAGCAGTGTTCAAACTCTAATCAAGAAGTGGAAAATGAGGGGTTTTGTTAAAACCAAACCACGGTCAGGTAGAGCAACTAAAATTTCAGCCACAACTGCCAGGAAAATCGTTTGGGATGCAAAGAAAAACCCACAAATAACTTCAGGTGATATACAGGACTCTGAAAACATGTGGTGTGACTGTTTCAAGACGCACAATAAGGGGGCACTTGAAGAAAGATGGGCTGCATGGCAGAGTTGCCAGAAAAAAGCCATTACTATGCAAATGTCAAAGTATCCCGCTTACAATACGCCAAACAGCACAGAGACAAGCCTCAAACCTTCTGCCACAAAGTCATTGAGAGTGAGGAGAGCAAATTTGAGCTTTTTGGCCACAACCATAAACACTACATTTGGAGAGGAGTCAACAAGGCCTATGATAAAAGGTATACCATTCCTACTGTGAAACACGGAGGTGGATCGCTGATGGTTTGGGGATGTGAGAGCTACAAAGGCACAGAAAATTTGGTCAGAATTGATGGCAAGATGAATGCAATATGTTATCAAACAATACTGGAGGAAAATTTGCATTCCTCAGCCCGGAAGCTGCACATGGGACGTACTTGGACATTCCAACATGACAATGACCCTAAACACAGGGCCAAGTCCACCTGTCATTGGCTACAGCAGAATAAAGTGAAGGTTCTGGGGTGGCCATCTCAGTCTCCTGACCTCAATATCATTGAGCCACTCTGGGGAGATCTCAAATGTGCAGTTCATGCAAGACAGCCCGAGAATTTACAGGAACTGGAGGCTTTTTGCCAGGAAGAATGGGCAGCTTTACCATCGCAGAAGATAAAGAGCCTCATCCACAAATACCACAAAATACCTCAAGCTGTCATTGAGGTTAAAGCGGAGTTTCACCCAAATGTGGAACTTCCACTTATTTGCTTGCCCAATCCGCTCTGGTGCCACGTTTGGCACCTTTCAGGGGGAGGGGGAACGGGTACCTGTTTTTGACAGGTACCCCTCCCCACTTCCGGGAAGGGCGCATGCGCAGTAGGGACCTGCCCGTGAAGCCGCAAGGCTTCACTGCCGGGTTCCCTGACCAGCAATGGCGGCGGGAGCACCCAACAGCCTATGGAAACATTGGCTGCGGTGCCGACATCGCTGGACTCCAGGACAGGTAAGTGTCCGAATATTAAAAGTCAGCAGCTACAGTATGTGTACAGTATGTGTACAGTATGTGTACAGTATGTGTAGCTGCTGACTTTTAGTTTTTGGAGGGGGGGCGGAACTCCACTTTAAAGGGGGCAATACAGGGTATTAAGAACTGGGGTGTGTAAACTTTTGATCAGGGTCATTTGGGTAGTTTCTGTTGTCATTATGAATTAAAAAGAGTAAACACAGTTGATAATAAATGGCTTCAGCCAAACACTAACCATGAGTGAAAGAAAAGTTTTTGTGTGATCGTTCATATTCTCTGAAAAATGGCCGAGAAATCATAAATTCAGCCAGGGTATGTAAACTTATGAGCACAACTGTATAATCAACAGTTTTACTACTAAACTATATATAATATTAGTTTTATTACCAAGTATCAGTGTTCCAAGGAGTATTATTAATACAAGCCAGATTAACAGGAATAATACTAATAGGAAAGCTATACATATATAGAGGGGGACAGGTGACCAATGTGAACATTCATTTCTGAAAATAAAATTCTCCGTGTGACATCATCCTATGTGTTGCTTTACAGAATGTTACATATACACTGTATACAATATCTGTATATACCAGCACATTATTATAGTATACACACAGTGTCATTACTGCACATTGCAGGACTGCTCCCTGTATACTGGTCAGGATGTCCATGAACTGTCAGTCCTCTCTATGTCCCAGTATTGGCTGTCCCTGTCAGGTGATCAGTCCTGTATATGTCCCAGCAGTGATGTCCCTGACATATTAGTCCTCTATATGTCCCAGCATTGGCTGTCCCTGACAGGTCAGTCCTCTCTATGTCCCAGCAGTGGATGTCCCTGTTAGGTAATCAGTCCCATGTCCCAGCATTGGCTGTCCCTGTTAGGTGATCAGTCCCACGTCCCAGCATTGGGTGTCCCTGTTAGGTGATCAGTCCTATGTCCCAGCATTGGATGTCCCTGTTAGGTGATCAGTCCTATGTCCCAGCATTGGGTGTCCCTGTTAGGTGATCAGTCCTATGTCCCAGCATTGGGTGTCCCTGTTAGGTGATCAGTCCTATGTCCCAGCATTGGGTGTCCCTGTTAGGTGATCAGTCCTATGTCCCAGCATTGGGTGTCCCTGTTAGGTGATCAGTCCTATGTCCCAGCATTGGATGTCCCTGTTAGGTGATCAGTCCTCTCTATGTCCCAGCATTGGATGTCCCTGTTAGGTGATCAGTCCTATGTCCCAGCATTGGGTGTCCCTGTTAGGTGATCAGTCCTATGTCCCAGCATTGGGTGTCCCTGTTAGGTGATCAGTCCCATGTCCCAGCATTGGATGTCCCTGTTAGGTGATCAGTCCCATGTCCCAGCATTGGATGTCCCTGTTAGGTGATCAGTCCTATGTCCCAGCATTGGGTGTCCCTGTTAGGTGACAAGTCCCATGTCCCAGCATTGGATGTCCCTGTTAGGTGATCAGTCCCACGTCCCAGCATTGGGTGTCCCTGTTAGGTGATCAGTCCTATGTCCCAGCATTGGATGTCCCTGTTAAGTGATCAGTCCTATGTCCCAGCATTGGGTGTCCCTGTTAGGTGATCAGTCCTATGTCCCAGCATTGGATGTCCCTGTTAGGTGATCAGTCCTCTCTATCTCCCAGCATTGGATGTCCCTGTTAGGTGATCAGTCCTATGTCCCAGCATTGGGTGTCCCTGTTAGGTGATCAGTCCTATGTCCCAGCATTGGGTGTCCCTGTTAGGTGATCAGTCCTATGTCCCAGCATTGGGTGTCCCTGTTAGGTGATCAGTCCTATGTCCCAGCATTGGGTGTCCCTGTTAGGTGATCAGTCCTATTTCCCAGCATTGGATGTCCCTGTTAGGTGATCAGTCCTCTCTATGTCCCAGCATTGGATGTCCCTGTTAGGTGATCAGTCCTATGTCCCAGCATTGGGTGTCCCTGTTAGGTGATCAGTCCTATGTCCCAGCATTGGGTGTCCCTGTTAGGTGATCAGTCCTATGTCCCAGCATTGGATGTCCCTGTTAGGTGATCAGTCCCATGTCCCAGCATTGGATGTCCCTGTTAGGTGATCAGTCCTATGTCCCAGCATTGGGTGTCCCTGTTAGGTGATCAGTCCTATGTCCCAGCATTGGGTGTCCCTGTTAGGTGATCAGTCCCATGTCCCAGCATTGGATGTCCCTGTTAGGTGATCAGTCCTATGTCCCAGCATTGGGTGTCCCTGTTAGGTGATCAGTCCTATGTCCCAGCATTGGGTGTCCCTGTTAGGTGATCAGTCCTATGTCCCAGCATTGGGTGTCCCTGTTAGGTGATCAGTCCTATGTCCCAGCATTGGATGTCCCTGTTAGGTGATCAGTCCTCTCTATGTCCCAGCATTGGATGTCCCTGTTAGGTGATCAGTCCTATGTCCCAGCATTGGGTGTCCCTGTTAGGTGATCAGTCCTATGTCCCAGCATTGGGTGTCCCTGTTAGGTGATCAGTCCCATGTCCCAGCATTGGATGTCCCTGTTAGGTGATCAGTCCCATGTCCCAGCATTGGATGTCCCTGTTAGGTGATCAGTCCTATGTCCCAGCATTGGGTGTCCCTGTTAGGTGACAAGTCCCATGTCCCAGCATTGGATGTCCCTGTTAGGTGATCAGTCCCACGTCCCAGCATTGGGTGTCCCTGTTAGGTGATCAGTCCTATGTCCCAGCATTGGATGTCCCTGTTAAGTGATCAGTCCTATGTCCCAGCATTGGGTGTCCCTGTTAGGTGATCAGTCCTATGTCCCAGCATTGGATGTCCCTGTTAGGTGATCAGTCCTCTCTATCTCCCAGCATTGGATGTCCCTGTTAGGTGATCAGTCCTATGTCCCAGCATTGGGTGTCCCTGTTAGGTGATCAGTCCTATGTCCCAGCATTGGATGTCCCTGTTAGGTGATCAGTCCTCTCTATGTCCCAGCATTGGATGTCCCTGTTAGGTGATCAGTCCTATGTCCCAGCATTGGGTGTCCCTGTTAGGTGATCAGTCCTATGTCCCAGCATTGGGTGTCCCTGTTAGGTGATCAGTCCTATGTCCCAGCATTGGATGTCCCTGTTAGGTGATCAGTCCCATGTCCCAGCATTGGATGTCCCTGTTAGGTGATCAGTCCTATGTCCCAGCATTGGGTGTCCCTGTTAGGTGATCAGTCCTATGTCCCAGCATTGGGTGTCCCTGTTAGGTGATCAGTCCTATGTCCCAGCATTGGGTGTCCCTGTTAGGTGATCAGTCCTATGTCCCAGCATTGGGTGTCCCTGTTAGGTGATCAGTCCTATGTCCCAGCATTGGGTGTCCCTGTTAGGTGATCAGTCCTATGTCCCAGCATTGGATGTCCCTGTTAGGTGATCAGTCCCATGTCCCAGCAGTGGGTGTCCCTGTTAGGTGATCAGTCCCATGTCCCAGCATTGGGTGTCCCTGTTAGGTGATCAGTCCTATGTCCCAGCAGTGGGTGTCCCTGTTAGGTGATCAGTCCTATGTCCCAGCATTGGATGTCCCTGTTAGGTGATCAGTCCTATGTCCCAGCATTGGGTGTCCCTGTTAGGTGATCAGTCCTATGTCCCAGCATTGGATGTCCCTGTTAGGTGATCAGTCCCATGTCCCAGCATTGGATGTCCCTGTTAGGTGATCAGTCCTATGTCCCAGCATTGGGTGTCCCTGTTAGGTGATCAGTCCCATGTCCCAGCATTGGATGTCCCTGTTAGGTGATCAGTCCCATGTCCCAGCATTGGATGTCCCTGTTAGGTGATCAGTCCCATGTCCCAGCAGTGGGTGTCCCTGGTGGCGGAGGAGGAGGGGTGTGATGGGTGACAGGTCGTTAGGGATCTCCCAGCACAGGGCGCAGTGAAGATGAGACCAGGCCGGGGTAGGGACGGTGACACACATACATACCCCCGGGGGACCGCCGTACGGTGACACGCACAGATCACATCTACGATCTTCTCGCTGGAGATTTTTTTTCCAGGAGCTGCTTAGAAATAATGGAGGACTGTAACCCCGCCCCCACAGCATGTCACTGGGTCATGTGACCACTCCAGGCTGGGGTTAACCCTTCCACCTCCAGGAAGGCAGAGCCTGGATTGTCCTGTGATGAGAGGAGGAGGAGGGGGGTGATGTGTGACTACATGTACCAGCATGTCCTGATCCCTCTGCTGGCCAATCAGCAATCCTTCTATGACATTCCATGTCCTCTTCACTGATGGCTCATGTATTCTCCTCTCCTCCTATCACCCTCATTGTGCTCCTTTATTTACTCTCATGTTTCCAACACACTCATGTGTCCAAGTTCTCCATAATAAAGACAGTGGGGATCTAATGATGTAATGGGGACACACAAAATAATTCCCAATTTTTAGGTAAAATATAAAAGGTGATGTCATGCTAAGTAAATAGATTCCAAACACTCTTTTAAAATTGTGCAATGGTGACAAACTACGGTACATTCAACTATCAATAGGTGACGTTTGAAAAACCTTTACAGGTTACCAGTTTATTGTTACACAGGGGGTCCAGCATTAGAATTACTGATCTTGATCTGACGTTTGCGTTGATACCTCGCGGTGGTGCGCTCGCCTTTGCACAGGGAACAGGAACGCTTTAAGATTTTTTTTTTCCTTTTTACATTGATTTTGTTTATTTATCACTTTTATTGCATATCAAATAAAGCATGTACTGTATCTCAGCGTGCTTCTTTAATGATAACAATAAGTGATAATATTATATACAATAAAATGCTTGCACAACCAACAAAATCAATCAATAAATAAGTAAATCCCAATTTCTTCATAGAAATAAATAAATGAATAAGTGAAATGTCATCATTAATTAATACTGAATAAATAAAAGTGCTCATGCCATCAAAAGTTCCTCAAGATTAATGCATATTGTTATACAGGTTCATGCAAATATCGTCCAATCGGTGCAAAGGAAAGAAGACAGCTGAGTGCTTTCCTTGTGTATCCTCCACCACAGATCACACAGCCCCTTACCAAATCTTGTTGATCTCCTAAGTATATGTAGATCATAGGTGTAAAACCGTTTGGCTTCTCTGGGCCACATTGAGTGTAGAGAAATTTTCTCGGGCCGCATATAAAATATATACTATAGTTAAGGTATATAAGTGATAAAACACCGCCGCGCCCTTCCAGCACTGCCGCATCCCCCCCCCCCCCCCAGCACTAATGTAACACAACTAGAGGATGATCCCTTCCGCGGCAGCCTCTGCCTACAGTTAGTTGGAAGCCGCTGTGGCCGTGCCCCCGACCTGCCTTCCTTCGTCCACACCAAAAAAAAAAATTGTCAGGGGGCAGTGGGCCGCATTGCCTGCGGTTCCGGGCCGCAGGTTGGACATGGCTGATGTAGATCAACATTCAGTTGTATGAAATAGCCCCCTGGGAGGCCATCTGCTTCAGCAAACATTAAACTCCAAATGTACAGTCTGCTTTCACCAAGGGCCCACAGTGCACCAAACTGGGTTAGGATTTTCCTCCAAAAAATCAAAGGCAGCCAACATATTATAATACCGCCAAGATGGACCTCTTTTATTCAGCCAAAGAGGTACTTAAACAGCAAGTACAGAGATACACACACAAAACACCATGCTCAACGCATTTCGCTAACAGAGCGCATCGTCAAGGAATTGGGGCATGGCCAGCAGTGTCACTAATAAAGTTTATAAGCCCTAACAGTCACTTATTCTCCGCGTGTCCAAGACCTATAGTTTTCAACACTGGGCCTAGCAAATATATTAAAGTGCTATAGAGAACCAAAAATCTTTTTAAACTTTTTTGTTTAACATGCAACCCAAACACAGGTAGGTATTTAAATGGTAACTCTACTTTCGTGGGGAAAAAAAATAGCAATTGAAGAAAAAACAATATAGCGTATACAATTGCGACACAAATCATATTGTAATTGAATGTTATTAAAAACGACCTTTCCTTTTCAATCTGCAGCTGTTGTAATTTTCTGAAAATGCAATGCAATATGGCTACCTGGAGCTGTTCTGTATACAGAATGTGTACTGACCACACCCCAGAAACATCATTTCCTGCTTGTGTGATTGGCTCACTGATTTTCCCAGAAGTCTGCACTAAGATACAAGTCAGATTTCTGGCATCCTCTGCAACAAAAATGTCATTTTTGGTGGGATACTCCCAATAGGAACACGTCTAAAGGGATGCAGGCTCTGCAGCTTTCCTCATTAGTGCTGCACAGCTGGTTGGTAATTATGAAGCCACTCCCATTAGACCCACTCAGCACAGAGGAATAAACAATGATTTCTACATAATAACAAAAGGTAGGAATCTGTAACAAAGTTTGTTAAAGAGGAAGTAAACCGTTGAAAAAAAATGGAAAAAAAAAAATCTGTAAAGACAAAGGCATAATGAGCTAGTATTCATCATACTAGCTCATTATGAAGTACTTACCTAAAAACGAAGCCCCCACAGTGCCAACAGGACGGTCGACATGTTCGGCCATCCTGCTTCCTGGATCGCGTCCTCCGGCCATCTGATTGGCCGGAGGCGCGATTACATCACTCCCGTGTTCACGGCACTGGGCTCTGAAGGAACGGCACGGGTGGCTGTAAATATCTCCTAAACTGTGTAAGTTTAGGAGATATTTATAGAACCTATACGTAAGCCTTAATATACTCTTACCTATAGGTAAATGTCAACAAAGTGGGTTTACAACCACTTTAAAATCCTTGTAATGTAAATAGATCACCCAGAGGTGAATGTTTTTTTCTCATGAAAAGTGGAGTTACGCTTTAAATAAAAAACAAACATAAAAAATAAATACATTAGGCTTCACGCCATCTAGTGGATATAAATAATAATGCAACAAAATATTTAATTCATAAGAAGGGTTACAATAATAATAGACATCTTAAAAATGTTTAAAAAGACAGACAACACAGAATGGACTGACCAACCTAAATACCAGAGAATAAAAAGAATTTAAGAATAATCAACTATTATTAATGAAGCTGATATCCCATTCAATATTCACCCTGAAATGATGACAGGTTTTCAATAAACAATTCCAATGGGTTTCAAGGGGAAAAATCCCCCAGATACAATGACTTTCTCTCCAGTGGGGAGTAAACTTGTCTATGACCACTAGTTTAAGAGAAGAGGTGTCCTTATTATGATGATATCTATAGTGTTTGCACAAACTATGGCCTTGAGCTCCTTCTTGATGTTTGCTATCTGTTCGTTAATCCTAATCTGCAAGGCCTTGTAGTCCTCCCAACGCATTGAAGACCACATGGGCACTTCAGGAGGTAAATAACAAACCGGGTGGAACACGAGATGAAGTTCTCTTTATCATTACAAATGCAGGTGCTATGAAATATACAATTTTTAGTCCTAACAGTTTTATTACCAATATCTTTACACATGGTACACTTACAGCAGGGAAAAAAAGCAACACTGGACCAAGTATTCAGTCATTTTTCAACACCTTTTAAAAAAAACATACTGGCTGATAGATGATAATTATTTTCACAGACACCTTGGTTTTGTGTCCTCTCATATAAAGATCTCCTGTTTATCAAAAAACCTGTGTAATCACCTCGTCCAAGAAATGTTCCTGGTATCCATTTTCCAAAAATCTGCTCTCAAGTACCTGTGATTGTTAAAAAAAATCATCAATGTTCAAACAGTTCTGTTGAATCCTAAGGAACTGTTCCTTAGGATTGGAGATCACCCCTTGTGGCTTAATGTGCTACTAACCTACAACAGTAAAATCAATCTGTATATGCAGTAATGCATGCTTATTATACTAACCATGGAACCTAAGGGGTTAATCCTCTGCATTGTGTAAAAAGGTTGTCTGATCCTCTCCTTCTTCCATGTCCCCAATTCATCTCCTGAGCTCGGGGTTAAGCTGCACATGCTCAGTTTGGTGTGTATTGCTAGAGAGTTATTATCTTGGGAGAGTGCATGTGATCAGCACAGGGCCAATCCGCACTGTCCAGACAGAGGGTCAAGGGTCCTGAACCTTACAGGACATTCATGGGAGAATGAAAACTCCTCCTACAAGCTTTAACCAGACACTGATAGAAGTCACAAGATTGCTTATACTGCTGATGAGAAAAGATATTTATATTTTCACTAAAATAATTGCATTTTAATATTCTGTGTACTGTGGGAGACCAGATATACAGTAGTGAATGTAGGGTCCTGGGTTTAGTAACACTTTAAGGCCATTCCTAAGGGACAGTTCCTTAGGATTCGATGATGTGATAGCTGTGACCAATCACAGCTTCACAATAGTACACACTGGATGAATGATGTCATTATAAAAAAAAAATGGTTGCTTATAACATTGATTTGTGGTGGATGATGCATGTGGAAAGCACTCACCTGTCTTCTTTCCTTTGCACCGATTGGAGGATATTTGCATGGACTTTTATCACAATATGTATTAATCTTGATACATTTTTTGATGCCACAAGCACTTTTATTTATTCAGTATTAATTATTGATGACATATAACATATTTATTTATCTATTTGTGTGATGAAATTGGGATTTACTTATTTATTTATTGATTGATTTTGTTGGTTGCAAATGCACTTAATTGTATATTTCATTATCATGTATTGTTATAATTGAGGAAGCACATCCATTCACATAGATATATGCTTTATTTGGTATTCAGATAATAGTGTGCAGAATCCTATTTTGCTTAGAATCCACCAAGTGCAGAAGCAAAATACTTTTCTATATCCCTTGTGATAGGTCCTTTTTATGGAGAGATCTGGGGTCTACTATGGTTTCTCTGTATACACTATGTGAAATAAGATTAATAGTGCTTGTGTATGAACATACAGTATGCTGCAGGAGTTCCAAACAACTATTCTGACAGCCATCAATTCTTCCACACCGATCCCAGCAATGGCATCACAGTGGATGCAGATACAACAGCTAGACGTACATGGCCAAATGTCAAAATGTCACCTGAACGAATGCTTAGAGAGAGGCTACATTTGTTTTTCATAGACCCACTGTATGTAGGTAGGACTGTAGTTACCATCTCTTGCTTGCTCAGAAGATGGACTAGGGACTATAGACTATGGGATTTTTAGAGCAGTGCACATGACCGCAGTTAACATGCACTTGTCATTCCAAACAAACAAAAGCGAGGGGGGGGGGGAGGCTCGGGAGCTCATTGAGGACATTGGGAAGGGGGAAGAAAGACACAACAGAAAAAAGATTTAATGAAAATTAGATTACAAGGCCATTAACCACTTCAGTCCCGGAAGATTTGACCCCCTTCCTAACCAGGCCCTATTTTGCGATTCGGCACTGCGTTACTTTAACGGACAATTGCGCGATCATACGACACTGTACCAAAACAAAATTTATGTCTTTTTTTCCCTACAAACAGAGCTTTCTTCTGGTGGTATTTGATCACCTATGCAATTTTTAATTTTTGCGCTATAAAAAAAAAAAGAGCAACAATTTTGAAAAAAAAAAAACAATATTTTTCACATTCTGCTATATAACATTCCCCCCCAAAAAATGTAAAAATCAAAATGTTTTAACATTTTAGGCCAATTTTGTTTTCTGCTACATATTTTTTTGTAAAAAAAAACAAAACAATAAGTGTATTTTAATTGGTTTGTGCAAAAGTTATCGCGTTTACTAACTACGGGAAAGATTTATGTAATTTTTATTGTTTATTGTAATGGCGGCGATCTGTGATTTTTTTGTGGGACTGTGACATTGTGGCGGACAGATCGGACCCCTAACTGACATTTTTGACACTTTTGGGGGGACCAGTGACATTACTACAGTAATCAGTGCTAAAAATACGCACTGTTACTTTAATAATGACTCTGGCAGGGAAGGGGTTACACCTATGGGTGATCAATGGGTTAAATGTATGCCTCATGCTTACTGACGTGTGTGGGGGGAGGGGGTTCTGTGACAGAGATCGCAGGTTCAGCTATGCTGTATCCTGTGATCTCCTCCTGTCTGTCACTAAAAAGATCCGCCTGCTTGTTCACATAAGCAGGCGGATCTTTTCACAGTTTCCCCAACGATCAGGGAAGGGAGGCGGCAATCGCCGCCTCTCCTCCTTCCGGCCCAACTCCCGCTGTGTCTAAACAGCGGAAGCGCGCCGCCAAAATCACAAGGAGTCCAGTCCTCCCTGCTGGAAGAAGAATATATTCCTACCTCCATCCAGTTCTCCCGCACTGGGTGGCCACGCTGCACAGTGCCCAGAGACTAGTCTAGACTCTAGTAACTCACAGTCCCTCCCCCAGCCAGGGCCCATAGAGATCACTCCGCAGGCAGGTGTCTCTCCTCTCTCACCCCACCACTTCACTTGAGAGCCGAGTGGGAGGCGGGACTCGGGCCGAGCCGAGGGAGGGCAGAGGCGGCGAGGCTCATCCCCTGAGCAATCGCATAGGGTCGGGGATTGGTCGTGACTTGTGAGTCTCAGAGAGAGTGAGATTCGAGTTAAAAAAGTCAGCGGCGGTGCGGGTTTGGAATGGAATGATTCGTAATATTTTCATAATTGTAACGAGTAACGATGCAGCACATAAAAAAAAATATTGGAGTAAAAGTATTAAACTCATCGAAAATATGTACTGAAGTAAAAGTGGAAGTAGGAGTAAAAAATTATACTCTAGTAAAGTACAGATACCGCCTTTTAGTACTTAAGTACAGTAGTGAAGTAGCTCTACTTCGTTACGATACATCTCTGCAAAATACTCATATGTGAACAGGGGCCATTAAAATGAATAGGATTTTGCTTTTTGGGCGTTTTGAGACTTCAAAGATGAGCGTTTTACAAGCTGAAAAACACTCAGTTGTGAACAGGGCCTTAGGGAAGTGTATCACTTCTTATAATTCTTATAATTATGTTTAAAGGTGTATATCTTTATTTCTGTATCCTTTCTAATTCTGATTTGTTGTTGTTTCTTCTTTTTTTACAATTAGATAGGACTTCTTGCTTGCAACAACAAATCTGATTCTAGCATCCTAACTTAAAGTGTAACTAAAGGCAAAGCTTTTTTTTTTTTTTTTTCCATTTTGGATAGAATAAGAAAGGGTTTTACCCCTGTCAGTTTTTTTTTTTTTTTTTTGCCATCTGTGTCTCATTGGGGAGATTTTGCCTTCACTTCCTGTCCCATACCCCAAAACAGGAAGTGGGAGGAAATCCCTCCAAAGTGAGGGTATCCCAGTGTGTCACTAGAACAAGTGTTCCCACTGGAAGTTTTCCCCTCTATTTCTGTTCTGATGTCAACCCAAAATTTGGGATTTTCTATTTTACCTTTCGATGATAATGGTAAAGAGGACAAATAGATGGTGAATCGCTCTAACGAGGTCATAGACAGCAATAAAAACTGACAGGGGTCACCCCTCTCCACTCTATCCAGAAGTAAAAAAATAAAAATAAAATTGGAGTAAAGTAAAAGCAAACAAGCAAGGTTGTTGCTCTTTGGGACCCATAAGATTTAATTGTATGTAAACCCAAAAAAAAAAATAAATGTATTATTTTGAAGCTTACCAATCCTTAAATGTGGTGGCTGCCTTAAGCTGGATACACACTATACAATTGACTTTAGATTTTTTCCTTTAGATTTACCAAAACCATATAATATGAGGTCAAACCTAAACACATTCAATTTGTATGCAATCAGGCAGGCCCTTGCGCTACATAGTTGAAGGTAAATCTAAAGGAAATATAACAACAAAAGTTGTATAGTGTGTATCCAGCCTTAAGGCCGTACACACGATACAAAAATCAGAAGTAAAATTTCGTCTGACGAACGATCTGCTGATTTTCGGATTGTTAGACTGGTGCTTTTGACAGCCGATTACGATTTTTCGGACGACAAAAACTGGATGTGCAGGCTATAAAATTTTTATTGTACGTCAACACAACGTCCTATTTTCATTTAATTAGTACAGTTTTCGTCCGAAAAAAATCGTAAGAGCAAGACTAGGCATGCTCAGAAACGAAAGAACACATACAAAACAATTCAACACATGACATCACTTCTGAAGTTGAATTCTGTCGTACGGGAATTTTCGTATGAAAGTAAATTCTTCACTTTCCATATGAGACTAGCATGCAACAAAAAACAGATGCAAGATCATTCGATAATCTGATCGTGCTTTAGTTTTCTTTTTTATTTCCTTTTTAATTTATTTTTACCTTTGTTATTAGCATTATTATTTGAGTTTTATTATTTGAGTTCCTAAACTGTATGACTAGCGGTTATTTCTTTTATTTATATCTTTTGTTATTTAATTATACATAATTTTATGTAATTAAAAGGAAACAAAAACATCATAGGTATACATTGTACACATGTGACTGGCAACATTGTTCTAAGAAATAATTTTACTAACCCTCTAGTAGTTTTACAAATTACAATTGTAATTTAAAACCTTTACACTAATAATGTGATTCAAAATTAGAGATGAAATGGCGACCTCTGCTGGTTATAACGAAAACTGTATGCTCATAGTGGTGGGAGCAGATGAGGATTTATTTCTTGGTGGGTAGGGTGCTGAAGTTGGAGGTTTATAGCTTCCAAGCCCATTTTTTTTTCACAGCGTTGTCCTGATGACAATAGAATGGCTCCAATTTTTGCAGCATATTTGTAACATATGTTTGCTTATAGAATAGCGTAATAGCTTGTTCTTCTTTTATCTTCCATGCTAATCGCTGGGTAGTGTGCAACTTTTAGATAAACCTGGGTTTTTTCTGATTGTTCTCATAGCAATCATTGAATGATTATTTGTAATTTATAAGTCTAATTATAAAATGTAAAATATTACTTTATATTATTTGTTATATATATATTTGAGCTTTAATGCTGGTTTTATATGTGGATATAAAATTTTAAAAATTGTGAAAGAGTCGACCTTGTCATGTGTCATTTACTCTGGAGAGTTTCATTTTGGCAGTTTAATTAAAGAGGAACTGCAGTCTGCTCACATAATTTGGGATAAAAAAAAAAAACTATTTGCCATTCTGAAGCTTCCCTCCAACTACTTTTGCAAATTATTTTATATATACTGCGATTCTGTACTTGCCAAATATGCTGTAGTATTCTCCCTCCACTAAGTCTGGCTGCAGCCATTTTAACTGTGGGCAGCTGAAGCTGCTGCCTGCTCACTTCCTGGATTTACACAGACACCCAGAGGCACACAGACACATATATGGGTGTTTATATAGAGCACAGGAGTTTTTGCGTGTTTTTACCCACCGCTGCTTATATTTATACATATTTTTAATCTGTTTGCCCTAAGTAAAGCCCCTGTTATGTGCTTTCATAAAGACCTACATTTTTACTCTATGTGGAGTCCGTCCTTCGTTTTCTCTCCCTGCATGTACCATCCTATTTGAAGCTTCTGAGTCGGCCAGTGAGGGGTTCCACAGGACCAATTGGAGCACACAGTTTAGGTCCAAGGACCTATCAAGCTTTTTTGATCCTATTGCCGTTTGGCAAGGAGGATCAACAGCATCTGGTGAGTGGCCATTTTGAGCATATCCTGAGCACTTGGGGTGTCATTTCATGTTGGTGTGAGTACTATACTTGTAATTAACACAGATCCTCTTTATCCCTTGGACTACATGGATTATATGGTGTTACACCTATTGGAACTTTTCTTATTGGACATTTATGCCATGTATTTATTTATTTTTTTGTGTTTTGTCATATAGCACTTGTTACTTTATATTGATACCATTTAATTTGCACTATATTGGTTTATGGCACATTGTTTTCTAAAACCATTGATATTGTTATTGCACAGTTTAACACTATATTATTATAGCAAGCGCTGGTGCCAGCATGGATTGACCCATCCAAGCTGTATGTCTATACATATAAATACACACACATATATGCACACACACACACATGTATATACATATATACAGACAGACAGGCACACTCACACCACTGCTTTCCTGCACATTTCTCCTCTCTTGATGAATACTCATGGATCTCTGCAGTCTCCTGTTATCGCCAGTCTGCAGTCTCCTGTTATCATCCAGCTTTGCAGCTCTCATTGGCTCTCCTAATACTCACCCCTTCTTCGTTGCTGGCAAACTCTTACAATAGTGAGAGAGAGAGCTGTGCATGTCATTAGCCTAGGCTAATTACTAGACAAGAACGATGAAGTGGGCTGTATAAGGTATTTACTGGCAGAAAAAAAATGTTTTACTATCCAGAGTTAAAGTGATTGTAAAGTCTCTTTTTTTAAATAAATAACATGTTATACTTACCTCCTCTGTGCACTGGGTTTTGCACAGATTTTTGAGCAGCCCAGATCCTCCTCTTCTTGGGTCCCTCTTTGGCTCTCCTGGCCTCTCTCACCTTTCGAAAGCCTCCACAGCAAGCAGCTTGCTATGGGGGCACCTGAGCTGAAGCTCCGTGTATCCATTCAGACACGGTGCTGCCGTTTGGCCCTGTCCCCTCTCTCTCTTGATTGGCTAACTGACTTTGATTGAAAGCTGCAGACGCCAATGGCTGCTGTGTCTCAGCCAATCAGGAGAGAGGGTCCCGGACAGCCGAGGGACTCGTGGACATCGCTGGACAGAGATGGGGTTCAGATAAGTATTGGGGGGGGGGGGGCTGCTGCACACAGAAGTTTTTTTTTATCTTATCTTATAGAATGCATTAAGATTAAAAACCTTCTACCTTTTCAACTCCTTTAAAACAACAGAGGCAGACTATTTTATAGATGGAAAGATTAAAAAATGACTGAAGAGCCGCTTTAAAGAATAATTACAGGCATTGGTACATTATACATAGCTACATTAGGCCAACTTGGACCAATGTTGCTTTGTATATACCAAACCTGGTAGAACCCCTGTGTCCCATGCCGAGTGTCTGAATGAATGAAAACCCTTCTCTGATTAGACGAGGTGGAGTGCGAGACATCACCACCACGTCTCTCCACCTTGTCTAATCAGAAAATGCTTTGCAATCATTCAGACGTATATATTTCTGACTTTGGTTTCATATTTGATTGTACATACATCAGAGAAGCGCCAACGTCACACCCCCCTTTTTATTTAATTAATATTTCCATTTGGAAATATACTGTAGAGGTGACAGCACACTCCAACACATTGGTTATCAGGGCCGGTGCTACCACTAGGCGAACTAGGCAGCCGCCTAGGGCGCACTGCCACCTAGGGCGCAGCTATGGTCTGTGCCACATTCTTCTCCTGTCACCTCCTCCTTCCATGTGGATGTCACCTCTAGAGAGGGAGGCAGTGTGTACAGGAAGGGGGTGTAGGGTTAAAGGGGGACAGTGTGTATAGGAAGGGGGGTGTAGGGTGAAAGGTGGGGGGGCAGTGTGTATAGGAAGGGAGTGTAGGGTTAAAGGGGGTGTAGCATTAAAGGGGGACAGTGTGTGCAGGAAGGGGGGACAGTGTGTACAGGAAGGGGGTGTAGAATTAAAGGGGGCAGTGTATACAGGAAGGGAAGTGTAGGGTTCAAGGGGGGTATTATGTGCAGGAAAGAGGGGGAATGTGTACAGTTTTTTTTTTTTTTGGGGGGGGGGGGGTTGCAACAAGTAGCTGGTCTTGCCTAGGGTGCAAAATAGTCTAGCCCCGGCCCTGTTGGTTATTACACATACCTACACAATTTCCAGAGCGTGGGATAGTCCCAGACTTTTTCTTAAATCATTCAGACGTGCTGATTGGCTAACTTCCTGTGTTCACAATCCAGGAGAGCAGCTGCTCAGTGTGGGACCTTATGTGAGATCACTTTAAGTGGTATTAAACTCAAAATCAAACATTTTTTTATATTGCAGCTTACTAATCCATAAATGTAATGGATTTACTAGTTTTCCTTTTTAGGTTTTATATATTTTTATCTGGTGATCCTGTCAGTAAGCCTGTTTTCAACAGAACAAGCTGTCCTGTAGATGTAACAGCTGGTGGTTGAGACAAACCATTTA